>NC_071545.1:8126363-8739090 GCF_026979565.1 Vidua chalybeata | reverse complement strand
GCAAGGCTTTGGATCTCTGTCCACCGAATTTGATAGAAAGCAAAGTGTAACACATTTTACTTAACCCCACAGTATCCAGACCAAATCAGGGAGCACTTTGCAGAACGAATTGTGCAAGATACATCACAGGTTTGGTGACTAAAGACACTGAGCTCCCACTGAAATGAGATTAAGCAAGCTTCAAAAATTTGGTTCCTTTTTCCCCCTCCCTAGAAACAATTCATTTAATGTAAATCCGATTCTTCTGAGATCTGTTCCCAACGTGTAAGGCAAACAGCTGTTCAAAAGCAACCTGGAAGTTAAAATCAGTGGCAAAGTTCCCAATAACTAAACTGGAAGGAAGAGACTGTGTGATTGCACAGCTTTAATTGTGTTCTAAGAGTGATCTCTCTTTTCCAAACACAGCGCTAAGAACGGCAGGATTTCGGAACGGCAGTTTGGGAAGCCGGCCTAGTGCTCCTTTTAGAAGCAACGTTTATCAGCCAACTGAGATGGCAGTTGTGCTAAATGGTGGGACTGTAAGTATCAAAATGCGATGATTTAAGAAATCTTTGAAATGCACTGATATCTACAACCATTACTAATTGAAAAACCTGCTTTAGCTTATTCACAGCAGGGGGAAAGCTATAAATGAAAATTTAAGGCAGCAAGTATGCATGTAATGCTTCCCTTCCCTCTAGAAAATATGTAGTTAACAAGTATTTTGCATTTGTTTACTTGGCTATTCACATTTTGCAGTGCAGCTTCAGTGAACCAAGTTTTTTTGTAAGTCAACATATTCAATGGCCCTTTCAAATTAAATTTGTGTTAAGGTATTTAACATAACTATTAAGTGACACCATTTCTAACCTGATTTTTTTCAAGATGGTGTGAGTCACACAGATGTTTTCAGGCAGCACATGACTTAAATAATTGTTGTAGTTACTGGTTGTCTCTTACATATATTCCATTTTCTTGTAAAATACATGTAACTCTTTGTAACTTACAGATTTGTACATATTTTGAAAAGGGATTCATAAAAGAGGAATATAGAATATTTTCATGTTAATAGCATAAATTTTTCTTCATTGGACAATGGTTTGGCATGTCTTTGATAGACCTATATTTTTGCAGCCTGGTTGTTGTAAGATTGGTTTAGTGATGCCAAACGGACTTTACAAATGTTTTTCACATTATGTCTACTTTTCACCTAAGACATTTCATATGGAGGCATACTGTTGAAAAAGAAAAATTTTCATCCCCACATTTTTCATGCATATTTACATGCTTCTTAAAATTATCTACTCATGAGCAAGTTTGTACTCATGTGAGTTGGGTTTTCTTTCTTTTGAATCATGAGCTGATTCCATAACTCAACCTCTACATTTAAAACCAGTTTAAAATGAACTGATTGCAGGTCTGGTTTTGTTTTTAAGTAAAGTTTTGGCTGATTTTAGTGGACAAGAAGGACTAGATACAAGAATTCTCCTCCGTGGGTGAGACTGTGTGAAACGTGTCAACTTGAGTAAAATGAAAAGGCTTGGCTTTGCTGTCAGTAATGGATTGCATCCTTCTGATGTTTTAATTCATCTCTGCCAGAATGTGCAGCTAAGGGAGAAGGCAGTTAAAGGATGACAAGCTTGAGAATTTGGGGGTTCTTTGTTTGTATTGCTTTATTCTGAGCTGGATACAAAGCTCCTGTATATATAGTCATGGTTTTACATAGAGGAAAATATGGGTGGAAGATGAGTTTCTTTGTATCACTTTGCTCTAGAACTACCATCTGGAAAGCTGTCGTGTATGTGTAGTGTGATAACACTGATTTTTGACCAGTCTAGATCTCTCAGTTATGGGTTTATTATCCTTATTTCCAGATACCAACTGCTCCGCCAAGTTACACTGGACGACACCTCTGGTGAAAGGCTGTAGGCTGTAGAGAGTAAGAATCCTTGTTGCAGATGTTGTTCCCTGGCAGTGTGTCTTTGAGGGAAGGAATCCATAACAGTACCAGAACAAAGCAACAAAACATCCAGGATCTTTCTAAATCCTACAGAGGATTTTGCCTAAGTGTGAACATCATTGAATGGAGAATTGCAAAAGCAAAATTGTAAACCTGAAGCTGAATCTAATTTAAAACACAAGTAGGCACACCTTAAATCGGCAGAGGGGATATTGTATTCTGAAGTGTAAGATATTCTCTTGTCTGTAACTTGTGTGCCAGGCAAGCCTGGTTTTGGTGGTTGCCAGTTGCTTGCAAAATACCTTACTCTCACCTAAACTTAATTCATGTTGCCACAGGAGATTGCCACTACAGTGTGAAAACACGTGGGATTTCTTTCCATTTTTCTCCTTTTCCTGTCGTTTCCAACGTCATGAGAAGTCCCCTGTTTGCTCCCTGCCGAGCTGTACTGTACAGTCACAGCATCGTGTGTAGGCAGACACGGTCCCTCTGTGGCAGCGCTGTCCCCGTGGCTGTGCGGGCTGATGCTCTGCTCTTCGGAAGCTGGCCTGGGAGCTGCCGTTCTGGAGCTCTGTGCTCTTACGGAGCTTCTCGGGGCAGAGGGGAGGGAGAAGTGTGGCTCCGGCACAGGCAGCTCTCCTCGGCCCCGAGGGATGGATTCCCTGACGCGCAGCCCCGGGCCGGGTGTGAGCAGAGCCCCGCTCCCGCAGGCGAAGCCATTCCTCGGAGGGATGTTTTGGCAAGGGCCGGGCTGGGAGCAGCCGAGGAGGGGAGGAAGGCGCTCCGGAGCCGCTGGGCTGGGCTGGGCTGGGGTCAGGCAGGGGCTGCGGAGCGCTGGGCAGCGGAGAGGGGGAGAGCGCCGAGCCCCTGTTCCTACGAGTAGTCCGCTCCCCTCGACTGCAGTTGTTCGTGCATTTAAATGTGGTTGTGCATTTTAGTGCCTAGAGAGTAGAATCTCTGTGCTGGAGGTGGTTTGTTGTTGTTTTTGTTTATTTAAGGTGGTTTCTTCCCAAGTCCTCCCCTCCCCATGCATTTTCTTGAGTTGATATAAGGCAGACTTTTCAAAGCTTTTCATCTTTGTTTTCTCCAGGTTATTTAAACTGTTCCCATTGCCCATTTGTTGTGCCATGGTTTTTCATTATGTTCAAGCAATCATTCCTTTCTTTAACATTTAATACATATCGGACATTGAAAACATCACTGTATCCTCACTGTTTGGCCAATGCTAATCTTAGCTTTCCTCAGTACTAAAAGCTATTTGTTTTTACTTGAAGGCATAGGAAACGTGTAACAATTAAACTTTGCATATGCTGTAATAAAAATATATATTTTCAGACTAAAAAAAAAAAAGTACAAATAACTGAATAGCTTAGTAACTTCAGAGAGAGAAGTTACTTGCTGTATACTGCAGAAGAAAGACAAGCTTTTTATTTTTCAAGAGTCTTCCTGATCCCTCATGTACCTCCGTTTCTACTGAATTAGGAGCCTAGTCCTGCAGACTTGTACTCCCACGAGTAGTCCCATCGACACCAGGAGGTCTGTGTAAGGTACAGAGGCTGCAAGACCAGTCCCTAAGTGTTGCACACAGATATATGTGTATATATATATATGGGAAAATATCTATTGCCATTCTTGCCATGATCATCTTATGGGGTTTTATTTCAAAGCCCTTCTCCTCCAGAAGCAATGTTTTTCTGTCATGCATGAGTGAAGGAGTATGTCAGCTCCCCCCTGCCCTCCCCTCCTCGAGGCAAAGGAAGCATGTGCTTGTTTTAGGGATCCTTTATTTCATTTTGTATGTAACTAGATGGCCTTAGTAACCAAGTAGGGTAGGGGTGGATATTGCATGCTATCCAGTGACTTAGAAATACATTTTGCTTGTTATGAGCAGAGCTTTGATCAAATAACATTTAAGATAATGATAGCCACCCAGAAGACATCTAATTTGGAACAATAAAAAAACTATTAGCATCACTTGCTTGCAGAATTTTGTTTTTAAAAATCAGTTAGAAAAAATCCCTCATAAAACTCTTATCATAAAAACATATAAGATGACCATGGCATAAATGGTAGGACAAGTTTCTTTTAAAAAGTTTATCATGCTACAACCAAGATTCATTAATTATAATACACATTTTACAGACCTTTGACAAAATCTATACAGGGCAGAGTTATCTTAAGAAACTTTCTTTTTCTTTTTCTAGATGTGACTGAATTGATAAATAGAGTTCCCAATCCTGCTTCTGATGAAGTTGGTTGGAATTTCAGAGCTTATGCAAAGATATGGCCAGATCTTACAAACTGCAATTCACATGACTAGTCTCACTGGGTTAGTCATGTGGACTATTCACCGAATTAAAAATTAGCAGGATTGGGTTTAATGTGTGGTGGTGAACGTGTGGCAATAGATTTAGGAGGGTCTTTATTTTCCAACTTTATGCAATTAGTAATGAGCAACTTTTTTTTTGTAAGTCACTAGTCTGTGATGTAAAATGCCCCAAAATGAAACTGTAATTGAAGAAAGGCACCTTTATGTTAACTTATATTTTTGTTACAGTATTTACTTTTGCCTTTTTTGAAAGTTTTCTAGAATGTAGAGCATCTGTGAACAACATGAATAAGTAACTAAGCACAAGCCTTTCGCAGTTCTCCTGATTATAATTAGCTTTTATACTATAAAAGCTACTATGTTGTCCCTTGATGGTTATGTGCTCATGGTGTTTCCATGCAGAAAAAGGAAATCAAAAAGCAACTGACAAAAGCATCTATTAGCAAAACAAGATTTAAAATGACCAGCTTTTGATCAATGGCAGGAAAAGAGTTCAAAGTCCTTCAGAGCCTGTCCTGCTTTCAGATGGGTTGAGGTGTTTGACACTTGCCAGAAAATATGTAGCATCTTCAGAAGAGCACGCTCAACACATCCAGCTGTTTCTATAAACAAGGTACATGAAATACTATAGAGTTAGCTGTTTCTGCTTTTAGTCTAAACACAGGCATCTTGGTTGGCTTTGTTTGAGCTCGATGCCTTGGGTCTAACCAAAGGCCATACAAAAGGGAGCATTGTAGCTTTTATAATAAAACAATTGGATTATTCTACCAACTTACAGGATTACAAAGCAGGTGCTTTTTATTAATTGATGAGAGCTAAAGCTCATTTTTGATAGATAATATATATTTATTAAATGTATTAACGTGTGTTTTATAACGTACCCTTTTTTCCGCTGATTGTTGCATACTGGTATCTTATTAAGGACATCTTAAAGGATTTTCAAGACAATCAATGTGTACCATGATGACTGTACATAAGTATACAAAACTACAAAGGTTGTAAAGCATGGGCAAATGTTTTATTTTCAAAATGCTGTTCTTAACGAGAATAAAGGCTTTACTATTTACTTACAATGTTTGTGTCCACTTGGTTTTAAAATCCACACAGATTTTTTCCATTGCAGTGAGCACTGCTACAGACAGAATTGCCCCTTGGTGCAGTTCCTCAATGTAAGCAAAGTTAAACTGAAGGAAAGGGCTCCTAAAGCACATTCCTCCACCTTTGGCCACATTCCCACACTTACCCTTAGCTCTGGCACCTATCAAACCCATGGTGAGCCACTCAAGGAGCTCAGCAGCCAAACTCTTAACACAAAAGGGATATTTTTTTCCCCCTGTTGGCTCAGCAGTTTCCTGTTCTGGTTCAATTGCTTGTGCTTGTCAAAAGAAGGGGACAGAAGAATTCAGCTGGGCTTGAAGAGTGCAGAATGAGAGTTTTTTCTTCAAATGGTTTGATTTTCCAGATGTGGTGCAAGAACCATCATCACCAACCAGGAGAAAACCCAGGGGGTGGGTACTGGTGTAACAGTGAACACAGTCTGTGCAAGTGAAGGAAGAAATCCATGTGGAACCACAGCAAGTGCTAGAGACCACCCGTGTTTTATTAGGTGCTCAGTCAAAACAACTACACCTTTGACTTACATGGAATTATTTGTAGTTCTGCTACTATCTTCTCTAATTGTGAAATTATAAAGGCATAAATAGGACTGTGCTTGACAGGGCTAAGTTAAAAAAATAATGAGTTCCTTAGCAAGGGGCCCAATCTGATTTTTACTGTGCTTGGACCTGATATAAGTAAGTAGCCTGCATAAGATTGCTGAAAATGCTGACACTGGGATCTTAATTCTACACTTTCTCAGCACATGTGCTAAGTGGTAACAAAAGGGCCTTTGACTTTTCTCCCCTGCAGAAATGCAGAGCAACCCCAGCTCTCTTTGCCTTCCATTGGAATTGCAGGGGCACAGTGTTTCTGCAAATGAGACCATTCTGAACAGAGCCTGGATTTGTGTAAATTGTCATAGCTCTGCAGGAGTCAGAGAGGTCCAGTTTATGATGAATGAAGATTTAACACTTGCCTACATGTGGGTAGAACCCCATTTAATTTCATACAGAGTTTTGTTCCTGTCAGAAAAGGTTTTAAGTGAGCATTCAGGAACACAAGATAAACAAAGATTCAACATTTTTTGCTAGATGTGCACCATTCCATCTGTTTTAACAGAATTGTGCTCACCTAGATTAAGACTGAATTTTGTCTTGGCATGCTGGGTCCTTACATAACCTACCTTTGATTACAATACCTCACATGTAAAACTTTAATGCTAAAAGCGTTTCTAAATCAGTATCACAAAGTCCATGAGCTCTGTGCTTTGCAATTTTAGTGAGATGTTGAAGGATTTTGTGTACGTTAGTCCAGTTCTTCTGATTTGCTTCCCACTGCAACCATACAAAAAAAAAAAATTAACAGGCACAGAATCAAACAAGAAAACATCCATACTTCCACAGCAAATACTCTGTTGTTCAATAAATAAATCAAAATCCCCTGCCCGACCCAAAACGTGTATTTCTTCTTTGCATGGCATTTTTTTTTCATGTTTTGACACAGCTTCAGCATTCAGATACTTGCACACAGATCTTTGTGCCAGCTGTGGGAGTTGTGCGTGTGTAGCTGAGGGCAGAGCTGTTTGCTAGTAAGAAGTCACTGGATTGTTAAAAAGAAAAATTGAAAGCAGCCCTTTGAGGTTTTTGCTTTGAAGAATTTTCAATTAAAAGTCAGTGATGAAGTCATTCAGTTCACCTAGCATATAAATATATTTTTGTCACTTAGGACAACAAGCAAGGTCAATAAAGAATAGTTTCTCTATGTCTCAGTGGAAAGAAGAATGTTATCCATGTGACTGCAAAGGGTCTGCCAAATGGGAAAAATCAGTCAAACAAAGAGCACAGGGTTGCTTGCTGGAGTAAACAATTCTAAATGAACAAAAGCTCTACAAGTAAAATGTCCCACCCCCTAGTGAAAGCTGTTTTCAAAGCTCTGTATTCTTTCAGAATGTTGTAATACAGATTAACCTAATGTTTTTCTTCTGCTGATACAACAGTCTGGTTCCTCATTCTACTTGTGTGATTTCAGCTATCTTATTCTTGTTTTGATATTTTAAAATTTTACAAACTGCCTTTCAACTTAAAAAAATCCGCTTTTCTATTTCCTACACTTCAGAAGATGCATCTGTTCTATACATATCAAGCAAGTTTATTGGGAGATTTAAATATAAAAGCTATGCTAGAGGCAAAGAAAGCCAAATAAGCCCAAAAAAATATCCCCCTTTGAACATACAGTTTCAGGAGAGCTTAGTTACCCTTCCAAGGCATGCAACTGAAAACCAGCAAACAAAATCCTCTTGGTACATAGTGGGAATACTGGGCTGCAACAGGCCCATGTGCTCATTTAAGGTGCTCAGTGTGCTCCCAACCTGGAGAATGTCAGCTCGTAGAAAGCATACAGGAAAAGTGCTGTATGAGGAGGGACACAGCAACCCCTTAGAAACCCAAAATGACACTGCAGCAGCAGGAGAAACCCTGTTCTGCTGTGGTCAAGGCAATACATGTCCAGTGCCTCGATGGCACAAGACCTTTCTGGATTTTAGGGCTTCTGTTTGTACAGTTAAGGAGAAAAATCAAGAGTGGATTTAATATCCCATACAACTATGTATGTCCTGTATACAAAATAATTTCTGTTGCATTGAATTTTAGCTAATATCCCTTGATGTCATGAGGCTGACATTTGCAAATATTTAATAAAAATTGCAACATTCAGAAACCTCAGGGCTCACACACTTTCACATTAAAACGAGCAGGTGTTTTAGGTATCTGCTAGCAGTACTTTTAGTCAGTAGTGTCCTTGTCTTATCATAACCTGTGTTACTTAAGCATAACAATTTCCAATCACATCACACCAAGCAGGAAGCACAGGCTGTCAGCATAAATCTGGATTTCAGGCAGTTATTTAAATAGTTTTTGACATATACTTGCTTCCTATGCAGATAGAAAAGTAAGATGTCCTCAGGATTCAGATAAGCTGGAAAGAGAAAGAAGCTGCCTGGGTACGTTTTTTTTTTTGCTAGAAGTTTCCATTGGAGAAATGTATTTTTCAGGCTGTGACACCTCAAACTGAACTAGCTCACTTCAAATATTTTGAAATGCCTAAGGAAGATGTTTAGAACAATTTACACCACCTGATAATCCAGCCAGTTTCTTTCAGACAACACAGATCTGAAGCAATGAACATTGTAAATGTCAACATCAACAACCTGGCTTACAACTGTGCCATTCCTTATGCTGAATTTTAGCCATTTCAGTCCTAGAAGTCCTATCATTCTTTCAACAGAGTGAGAAACCCATTTCAGTTTTCCGTGCACTTCAAAAATTATTAAAATCTGAACTTGAGCAGCACGGTTCCCATTCCATCTCTGTGTGCCCGCGGTCACCATGTGCAGTCACGCAGGGCCAGCTCCCACCACTGTGGGAATCACAGCTGTGATTCTGCTGCAATGGAAACCATTCCCTCTGCTCTGCTGAGACTTCCTGCACGCTGGGGAAAGGTGTAGGGACATAAGTGGGCAGAACAAACTGCCCCAGGATGCCATTTACACAGCGGGGGTTGCTGCTGCCAGTCTCGGGGCAATGCCAAGAAAACTGTTCTCACAGAAAGCTGGATTCAGGAAAATCACAAGCACTTCAAATCCCAAGATGTTTGTGTGACTGAATGTATGAAAATTATCTACAGAGAATGCCTAATTTAAGGGGGTACAATATTAGAATTAAATAACAAAATCATGCTCATGGCAGCATGATCAGTATTTCGAATACTTTTAAAACATCAGCTCCTGTTTGAAGTCCTGAGACATAGAGGAACTGAGGCCCTTAAGTGCTGTAACAGTGTAAGTTAAGACAAAAATAAAATCTCACATCTCACTTATTTCTTCTAGTGCTGGTATTTCTACCTGAATAGGTCATATGGTTTCTCCTATCGGAACAGTTTAATTTTGTAGCACTATGTTTCAGTCTCTTTACTGTATTGTTCAGACTTTTTACTCCTTACTCTTATTTTTTTCATAGGCAGAAAACCTGATTACACTATGCTTTAGTCACGTGCATGTTCTCAATCACAGGACACTTAGAGCCACCACTGCAGTAATAAGCACCAGTGAGGATAAGTGATTAATTTCTGTGGAGGTGAGCTGGGAGTGTTCTTGAGGAGCACAACTGTTATCTGCTATTTTTGACCTGCTACTCCTACTACAATAAAGTCACCTACAACTTGGTCTGCCATGTTCCTTGGGAATGCAGCTCAGTTGATGTAGTTTATCATGTCTGTGCTGCAATGCTGAGGCACAGATGATGGCTAAAGGAAGCACTGGAATATATCTGGGAAGGGAAAATTCAAAAATCTGCAAAACTTGGAGTGGAATTTTGTCCTATTTATTTAAGCAATAAGTTCAAACATCCTTATCATCCAGTTTGGATGGCAGACATCATTTTCCTTCATCTTAATGTACAGGAGTGATGTTTTGGTTTGACACCTGGTTGTTTCAGCATAACAGTGAATAAAAAATGGTCTACTTTGGGCACTACTGTATAACACAACTGGCTTGTGACAGTGGCTTAGGAAAGGTTTATGCTCCCACACTCTATAAAGAGTGCCTTCCTTCTCCATAGAATTCTAAGAACTAAATTTAGTAATTGAAACAGTTGAAAACAGTAATGAAAAATACTATAGACTCAGACTATAAGAAGATGAAAATCCATTAAAGAAAATCTATTGGAATAACTTATTAGCAGGGGCTTAGAGTAAAATATATATATAGAAAGGAGTTTCAACCTAGCCTCCAATGAAATGCCAAAGAAGCCTGAACATGAAATTGGAGCCACCAGCAATCTTGCTGAAATAAGACCTGACTTTTAAAGAGACAGTTTTTTTATAAAGTGTTTATAATTTTAGCTTCTTACTATTGGAAGTCTGCCTGTATACAATTATTAGTGAAACCTTTCACTACAGGAAATATTCAGTCACTAGTGATAGGGAAATGATCTATTTAATACAGATATATTAATCAAACAAATGAGAAAATGGAAATTATACCTACCCATAGACACTCCTGTAAGTCATAAATCTGAAATTGAACTGTTAGAGGATCACTCAGCAGAAGAGGCTTCTGCAAAATGGATTTTTAAAAGTGACAGGACAAACCTAATTCTCCAAATTAGGAGCAGAGTTTGTCGAATGCTTAGTCTTGCTTTCATGACTGTAGAGGACAAAAAGTTTCAGGGCATTTTTTAATTCACTTAGGATCAGATTAGAAAGCAAGAGTTGACATACAGGAGATTTCCAAACACCAACATTCAGTGATGCACATGGGAAATATGGACTGAAAGATCTCTAGCAGAATTTGTTTGTGCAATGCAACATTGCTTTCTTCATATTTTGACAGGAAGACTCAGAATTCATTAGAATATATCTGAATGGCATTTTACCAACTCAAGGTGTACAAAAAGAAAAGAAATATGGGAAGAACAAGTATTGGAGTAGATGAACAACAGCCATGAACATCTGAGTTAGGAGAGAAAAAACTACAGAAAATTAAATGTACTGGAGACTATTATTTAAAAGTACCCAAGTGTCCTCCAAATCATTCAATGACCTGAGATTTATGAAGAGACAGCCACAGGAGCACAACAATTTATGGAACACAACCCTGGACTGAGAAGAAAATCCAGAATTAAGGCCACCAGCACATCTCCAGAGCATCTGATTAATGCAGTATTTTTCAATGTAAATACTCAAGATAGAAAAAGAGAATGATGAAAACAGAAAGAACTGACCAGAAATAGAAATCATCCCAGCGTGGCAGGTCCTCAGCTAAAAGCATTTGGGGATTTACAGGCAGAAACCAACATGGGCAGAAACCCAGAACTCCAGTTTTGCCAGGCAGCTTCATGAAAACTGCATTTATACCCATTAGCCCCTCTTATTTCTGACATGATTCCAACTTGCAAAATGTGACAGGTTCTGTGAGGTTACCCAACTGAAACTCTTGTGCAGACTAAACCAAAGCATCAGGTAAGAAAGCAGACTGTTACATCAGAAAAGACATCCTGGTGCCTGATGCCACAGGGAGGGCTCCAAGGGAGCCAGGGCAAGCAGCCCCTGGGTTCTGCAATGTGTCAGACACTGCTTTGTATTCCTGAGTCCTGTTTCAGCTCTCCACTAACAGCTCGTGGTCGTTCTTTCCCTGCCCCACTTCCCGCCTTCTTTCTTTTTAAAGAGTTTCAAATCTTGTTTTGCTGCAGGACTATTTGGAGGCTTTATTTTTCAGCTGGTGACAGCCTTTTCTCCAGGCTTCTAACACATCTCATAAATAGAAATTTGGGGTTTGCTTATCTAAATGGCTTATAAAAAACACCAGCAGCATTTTCAATATAAATGCTCCAGTTTTTCACTTTTAAGGTTAAAAGTAGAAAAAAAACCTAAGAAGATTGCAAAACCCATGAAGAATTTATCCTCTCATTAAAAAAAAAATAAAAGAAAAAAACAAACAAAAAATGTTTATATAATCACAGAAAAATCACCAAATTGCAATTTCCCTTTTTTTTTTTCCCATTACAGATGATTATTAACAACTGCAGAGTGATGAGTGAAAATACAGCTTTGGTGCTGGAGGATTAGTTCAGACTTGTGCTCACAGGCCCACTGCTGTGCCTGTGCAAGCACAGTTCAGAAGATCACGTGCTGTAGTTTATCTAAATGATCATCTTTCCTTTTTATTTTTTCAAACATTCCCAACGTAGTTTCAGAAATTAAATGTTACTGTAATCTTTATAAATTTTCAAAGATGTCTGAGTCCAGGGTGTGGACCAATAAATTGGATTCTGTATCATGAGTCTTATGACTTTTATCACAACATTCTCAGCTGTTAGTGCCAAGATTAAACTTTCAGAAACATCTCAAGCATTTTGAATTAAGCTTGATGAAAACCACCAGCACATACTCAGCCTTCAGTACTGCTTTGTTCTTTGATTTTCTTTTTTTTTCTTGGAAAAAAAAAAGAAATTTTAAGATCTTTTTCTATGTAAGTTGAATTTTATACTTGTGCTTTTAAATCAAAAGCAATCATATATATGCCCATATTTAAAACCATTTTGACTGCAGCACTTTTGCTTTCAGAAAGAAAAAAACAAGTACCTGTAAATACAGTCATGTTTTAAAAAAAAAGGACTGTGAAATTATTTTAAGTGCAGTGTCCTAGTGACAGCAAGCAGCCTTCCACTTTAAACCTGTTTGTAAAGCTTAGTTTGAAACCAAATTATTAGAAAAAATACAGTCAACATATAAGATCTTAATATATATATATATATGTGTGTATATAAATCTGTTATATAACAGATTAAAAGTGTAAAACCATAGAGTATGAGGAGGTCATCACAAGAATTGCATTATGAGATTAATTAAAAAAATACAGCTGCAATAAAATGAAGGCAGATGAAATTAGAAACAAATTATTTTGTTTAAAATCTTCCTCAATTATTTCAACCACCCTTGGTGAAAGTGGCAGGGGAAAAAAAGAAACTCTCACATAAAATGGATTAATTCCTTACATTTTACAGGGCTGAATTTTCCTAAATAAACCACAGAGATGCAGTCTTTAAGAAATCCGTTAGCTATTCAGAGTATGCCTTTTCCTAATCCAACATTATTACCTGCAGTAATTTTAAATATTATCTTAAGCCTAGTGTAAGATTTCCCATTTATAAATATATCCTCTTTTCAATATTTTCTTTGGGAAACGACTCGGTCCTACAAACATGCATGTGGTTGTAACTTCATTTATGGACCCAATAATAAGGATGTTTATGGAATGAATTTAAAGAAATTTCACAGTGTAGCCATTTTTTTCTGGGTTCTGAATTTAACATTTTTCTCTTCTCCAATTAATTCTGCTTTGATGTGATATGATTGCATACAGGCATCCTTCAAAGGTATGCAGACCTGACTTCTCCTGTTCAGTTTAACTTGATATAAAGCTTTTGAATCCTTCCTCATGGTTCAGGTGGAGACATCACAGCTGTAGAAGGAGTGAGTGACTGCATTTCTTTGCTGCTTGACACTATGCATCTGTTCCTGCTCTAGCACCATAAATATGCAGCCTGTTCTCCCTTGCATCTCATTCATATTTGCAAGGATTTTCCAGAACACCTCCATTTTGAGTTCTTCAGACTATTGCTGCATGCATCTTCCCAAGGGAAAAGATTATTGCCATGAAAGAAGTATTTTCAAAATCTCTCCAGATAGGTAAGTAATAACTTCTACTGCCAAAGGAAAAATACAGCTTGAAAATTGAATAGAATATAAAAGAATATTCCCTCCTGTATCTGGAAATCACCCCCCTCACCTGCTGTGAAGATTACTTTCTATCTTATTTTGATTTAAGTACATTTTCCACACACTCTGCCCTCTCTGTTACACAAGTGCCTTGCAAAGCCCAGGCTATGGTTGATTTATAAGACCTGCCAGCTAACAGGGTCACAATTGGTATTGCCATAAACCCAGGAATATTTTTTTCTTTTACTATTTTCCCTGAGAATACTGATTTTAAAAACTAAAATTTTACAAATTTAATAAAGATAAGAACAAGAAAAAAATTCCCTTAGGACATAACATAGCTGAAAGTACTGTTTGTGTAACAGCAGCAATGGTCTTTCCAAGAGCAGAGAAGTAAACACTGCAACAGTGTCAGCAGAGCGCTTGGTCACGTAAGTGATGAATGAAGATTTTGCTATTTTCATTAAAAAGTTTAAATATTTTTCAAATTCCTTTCGTTGTAAGACAGACACTTTTTCAGTTCCAGTGCTTTCCCATCAGTACTAAATCTGCACAAAACAGTGCTCAGAACCAAAATCTGCTATTTACTCACATTCTCTGGAGGTTGAGTTTTAATTAACTGTATTTTCTGAAAACACAAACTATTTTTTAATTCTGAAAAAAAATTGTGGAACAAATTTATCCCATCAGATGTGCTATATGAGAGAAAATTCCTTCTCCCTTCAAGTCTAAAGCTGTGAGCCACTAAACTGAGTCTTAAGTGGTATGCTTATCTCTATATTTTCAGTCTGAAATTGTTCAGAGTAAGGACTGTCATACCTTAAATATAGATCATTTTGTGGAATGTAATTTTACACAGCAGTGAAGCAGCATAGCAAATAAAATGCCAGCCAAGAATGCTGTAGCTTTATTATCCTGGATACATGCTGAAGGAAACTCACTTTTTTCTTTGCACTCAAGAAGAAATTTTGCCAGCATATGCATTAAGAGGTCAATGGTCCTGCAAGGTGCTATTAATGCATAAAGTAATCCTCATGCAGTTTTCACACTTTCTATCCTAGAGCGCTTTGCAAAACTAATAATAAAGAGTATAAAAGACGGACTGAGAGAAGACTAAAGAACTTCACAGGAACGAACAGGAAAGTTTCTCATGCTGTGAAGCAGTGGTTTGCATGAGGCACCATCACAGCCCTGCCTAAAACCACGCAGAGATTTTAGGGAGTGGGCCATGTGCCAGGGCACAGCAGCTCCTCTGACACTGAGTGGCCATCGCAGAGGGGCACTTCTCCTCCCCTGCATCACTTGCGCCGTGTCCCTCCTTCTGGACGCAGGGGCTGTGTCATTGCTGTCGGTGCCTTGGGCAGGCTGAGCCAGCAGAAAAGCCTCCCAGGGGTGGCAGAGCAGAGCAGAGCAGAGCAGAGCAGAGCAGAGCAGAGCAGAGGAGCCTCCGTGAAGCCACCAGTGCCCCTGCCAAGGGAGGGGAGCATGGCAGCAGCCTTGGCCAAGGCAGCACAGGGCTGCCTTTTTAATGGGGAAGTGGCTGGATCACTCCATAAAAATGAGACTTTTCGTCTCAGCTGGAAAAAGAAAAGACCCTCCAGAAGTATTTCATTCTGGTGTAGTTCTAATGAAAACTCAGCTGTTTGTTTCAAAATTAATAGACATGTTTTAACACACTTTCTGAAACCCAAAAAATAAGTGAAGAATTACTTTGGATTTGTTAATTGCAATCCGTTTACATTTCTAATATCTTCTTACTATATTTTTTAAAATATCATATACAAATATATTTTCATAAAATTGTTTTTTAGCTAGAACATACCCTTGCAATAAGGTTTCATTGTGCTGAAAATTCCAACAAAGCAGACTCTGCCTGTTAGCTCACATTAACTGAGTCTTTGGCTGATATTTCCATGGAAGGTATGCTGATCTTTCTAGTAGTGTCAATAGAATCACATTACTGCTCGAGTCATCATTTTCTAAAAGCTATTTGGCAGCTCACCATTCATCCCCTACAGTTAGATTCAACACTGTTTACAGCATCTAATAAACAGAACTAGTTATATACAAATTAAAGAGATGCTTCATTATTTTTCCTAATGTGGTTAATTTCATAATAAAATGCTGTATCTACTTTAAAAATGCTACTTTTTTTTTTTTGGACCATGAATCTTAATGCTTTATTTGTGATATCTGAGGTTTTAGTAACAATAAATACTTTTTCTGCTTGATACAAAGAGTCTAGTGGTTTAATTGAAGGGGATTAATTGAATTAACTGAATTAATGAATTCAGTTAAACCAAATGCTTAGAAAGACCAGGTTAAAAAGTAGTTGTGTTATGCTATTCATTGTTGTGTGAGTGTTCACAATCCACTTCAGCACAAAGTCAGCTGGGTTGGATGGAATCACTGGTAAAAGCAATTAAACTAACCTTGCTGGCTTTACAATGACATAGGGTTTAATGACACTAATAAACAGCAGGATAATAAGAGCAGAAAAAAGAACAGCTGGAGCACTAACAAAATGAATTATGGCATCACAGCTGAGATTGATAATGAAAACCCCTGGACAGTAACTTCTCCAACTAGTACAGCTGTTTCCAAATAGCCATCTGTCTGGGCCCCAAGGCTATTTGATGTGTGGATACTCTTAAATTAACTTAGCAGAGCTCAGTTAAGAAATTACAGAAACAGTGTGATAATATTGAAAGCTGATGTGATATTAGCAATATAAACTTATACTGGTTTAAGAAAAAAAAAAATTGAAAAGGGGTAATTTTGCATCTTTCTTTGATGTGCTGAAACAGCTGTGTGTCCTAGAGTCCTAAAATAAATGATTTGATGACAGGAAAGCTCTGTGAGAGTGATTAAAAGGAAATTTGTTTTTCCTTTAGAAACAATTGGCAAAGGAAGTCTTATCACTACATAAGTCTCCAAAACAACTTAAGCATAGTTTATAGGAAGATTAATTTTCCTCAGACACAGGAGTTTTTTAATCAATTGAACTGTCAAATGACACAGTCCACCCTTAGCCCCTATTTTTCTTCGTTGCAGTATTCTGAGAATGGGTTCACCTAGTCCTCTGAAAATGAACTTGTAATTTTCCCTTTTAAGATTTTAGATGCATGAAGACTGCAAACTATGACTGTGTAATCATCTAATATCATATTCATCCTTTTTCACATTGGTGTGTTGTAATATATAGGTTTGTTTCTTAGAAGTGGGAAACATGCATCTCCAACTTTTACTGGTATCATGGACAATGGAATGTGTGAAAAAACATGCCTTGATGAGATGATAAAAATATTAACAAATTGAAAACAGAGTCCAAGCCACAAACATTAAATTGCAATCACTTAAAAGGCATTAGCAAGCCTGCGAGCTCAACCTCTATCATTATCTCCAGAAATGCAATTTTCCAACAATTAACACTGACAGAATTAACTATGTATTATAAAGAGAAAAATTTATTACTTTTTCTTTTATGTTTTAAATTTATAATGAGAATAATTTTATGATAGGAAATTTGAATTCACTGTTTTAAGATACTTAAAGCCAGATATATCTGTGTTTTCTTTTAAAAAGAAAAGATGCCTACCATTTTTTACCAACTCAAAATAAACTGTAGTAGAGAGGTTATGAAATCCCACTTGAAGAAAACCAGTTGCTCTGCCAAAATTTTCTTTCTGTGTCAATCAAGTCTGCTGGAAGACAATGTCTCACTGATTTTATCTTTTCATCATTTTTTGTGCACTCTTACTACATTATTTAATCTTCCAGGTCTAAGCTACTAAGACCAAGAATTCAACTTCCCTTACAGCATATGAACACCCCATATATACAAACACATATAAACACAGTTTTTCCCTGTTGTGATGTATGATTTTGTTCCTCAGAATTAATTTTTTTCAGCTATAAAATATCCCTTAGGCAATTTCAAGGATCGGTAAATAAAACCTGATATTTCATAGATTAAAACTGCAACATAAATATAAATAAATGTTTAAAGAATCTACAGAGCCTCCTATCACCAGCACTTATCACTGTCCTGTAGTGTAGATTGGCCATGTGAGAGTACAGTAAAATGCAGCAAACCCTGGCACAGGGAAGAAATGATGATGTCTGGCTCCAGATCAGAAGGCTGAAGGATAGCTTTATTAAAACTATACTATATTACATTAATATACGATTTAAAGAGATACTATCCTATCCTACATACTTACTTCTTACTTACCTATCTAACTAACTTAACCAACTCAAACCACGGCTGGATCCCATTGGTCACTGACCCCAAACAACCTTCACCAGAATCCAACCCAGCAATCACTGCAGGTGAACAATCTCCGCACCACATTCCACATGGGGGAAACAAAGGAGCAGAGATAAAGATTGCTTTCTCTTCTTCTCTCTGTGCTTCTCCAAGAAATCCTGAGAGACAGAATTATGTGTCCAGAGAATGTGAATGTCACATGAGAGCACAGCTGTGACAGTGCCATCAGACTGGAGGGCACACAGTGCTGACTGCTACCGCATCCTTTCCCTCTCTTCTACACCTGGACACCACAGCTGAACAACCTCACACCTCCTCAGCTCCTGCCATGGGTGTGGAGGTCACTTCCTGCATGGATCAGGCTCAGTCAGCCATAGAGGTGGGAAAATGCAGACTGGCTGAGCAGCCAGTGGATTCTGCATTAGCAGACAAAGAGGCTGGGCAAATAATCATAATTTGATGATCATTATTATTTGTGTGCTTAAGTGAATGGTAACTTGGCCTGTCAGTAAAGCCTTGTCCACAAACAGGACAAAAATTAACACATTACAATGCCAGTTCTTGAAGCAATCTGGCCTTATTTCCCTTGGCAATTTTTTAGGTTGTTTGGGTTTGTTTTCTTTTTTTTTTTTTTTTTTAAATACTGTACAGACCAAATTCTGGTGTAAATAACAACAGGAAAATGCCAATAGAATATTTACCAGACAGAAATCCCACAGTTCAGAAAAATTGTACTACAACCCATCTGGTAAAAATCAGCTTTACATGATGAGTAGCTGGTAGGTGTCTAATCATGCCCTAGAAAATACTGTGCCAGCAAATTGTCATAGTTTTCCAAAAATATTGAATTTAGGCCCTATATTGTATTTTCCATTGCCACTTTCAGCTGCACAGGCAACTCAAGTAGAATAAGTATTGATTGTAAAGAAACAGCCAAGCATTTCCACCAGACATTACCTTCTCTCTCAGGATTAGTGTCCAACTGTGTGACCTATTTTTTAATACAACTCAAAGTATAAAAATTCAACAGAATGTAAAAAACAAACCAACCAACCAACCAACCAAAAAAACCCACAAGTTAATTCACTTACCTTTGGCTTCCTGTTTAGCCCAGAATTTTTTCACTATCTCCTTAATATGCCTCTCCTCTCTCAACTTCTTTTGCCACTGACGTAGCTCTTGTATTTCACTATCACAACGAACCTGTGAAAGGGGAATCAGAAAAGTAAACAAAAATGATAAACCTTTGTGTTATCCAGGATGAGGATACGATTTTTTTCACAAGGCTGTGGCTGGGCAAATATGTGACAGCCATCCTCTTTGCTGGGCCTGAGGCAAAAGCAAAATCCCAGGGGTTTTCAGTTTTTAGCTTACACAGAAATAAAATCCACATAATTGACAAATCCAATTGAAAACATAAATATGTCTATTAGGGGATCACTTTGATTACCAAGGACTCCTGAGAATAAGATTGCAGAGTGATGCTAATTCTTTGAGTTAATTAAAATTTAAAGCCTTATGCTGAAGGGTATTAGTGCCTTTAGAAAAGCACAACACTATAAAACCAACCCACTGACCAAAATAATAGAGTAGAAGAGGAGCATGAAGGGTCATGCAGAAGAAAATTTATTCCATCAACCTGATTCACACCTGCCATCATCTGCAAATAGGCTGACTGGCAATCCCACCCACACAATTTTCACGAACAGGAGAGCCATTAATCTGTTATTTAAAGTAATTGGACTGCATTACATGGTATCTATTCTTTGTCAGGCAATCACCCCATGAAAGGCATAATTCTGCTTCCACAAAAAAAAATTACAACAGTCAAAGGCCTTGATTTCATTTAGATGTAAGCTGAATTTTTCTAGTATTGTTTTTGTACTGGTGTAGTTCCTACTAACATAGAAGTGAAGTAGCTCTGCATCAACAGCTTTTACCACTCTTACATTTGTAAGCAGGATTTGATTAATTAGCAGTGTGTTGCCCATGGTTGGCATTCACACAATTACTGCCTCCAGTGCATGGGATCCTGTCCTCAACAGCAGTGGAAAGGGACATGCCAGCATTACCTTAGACACTGAGAATTATTATCTTCGAGTCATACTCAAATTGTAGTAGAATTATTTTTAAAATGCAGTTTCTGGGGTTTGGGGTTTTTCCTTAAATGTTTCATATAAAAATGTCATTATGTTTCAGGACTACATTTACAGAAGCTGTGGCTGCCCCGTCCCTGCAGTGTCCAAGGCCAGGTTGGATGGGGCTCTGAGCAACCTGCTCTGGTGGAAGGTGTCCCTGCCCATGGCAGCAGGGTTGGAAATGGATGGTCCTTAAGGCTCCTTCCAACCCAAACCATTCCATGATTCTAAGGTTCAGTGTCCTAGTAATTCAGTCTGAAGTGGAACAACATGGTAGAAACAAGCAGCAATAAGTTCAGTTTCTCCTGGAGACATTTTTGCTTGCAGGAAGATAACAACTTAGTTCCCTAGAACATTTCCAAATAAAAGCATATATCTTGAATTCTTACAGGATATGGTGAAGAGTTTGCTCTGTGACTTGAACTCTATTATATGCTCTTCTCCATTACACTCTGATTTTCTCCCACTTTAGTAAGACACATACAGAGCAAAAGAGCACAACTTAGTTTTCCACTAGTTATAAAAAACCCCAAACCTTAAAGAAAACAGTTTAAATTATTTATCAAAAGTATTCTTTCCTCCCAGGATTCCTCCTCTGTGGTGCATCTAAGAATGCAGTAAACAGTAGCTGAACTCCCATAGCACTTTTCAATCCACTTAGGAGAAGATAACTTGCTATGTTTCAGACAGTGCACTGGCAGAGCAGAAATACAATACAAGGTTACTCGATCAATAAAAACAGACAAGACTTTTGCTCAGTGACTTGAGATCAGATACATTATAGACCTCCAATAATATTCCATTATACTGATATAGTTTTGTTGTATCTTCTATAAAAGTTACAAGGACTTCTTACAAGGTTTCTATGAAATTTTAAAAATTAAAGAAGTTAGAGCTATTAGTGACATCTTCAGCTATACAAAAAAAGAGATAATTTTCTATTACACTCATCAAATAGTATTTGGAAAAATATAATCTAAACACAGGATAATTTCTTTAGGCTTGCAAGAGACATTTTTTCTTTTATGATGCCATGTATGGTTTTATAAGCCAAATAATTCCTTATTATATGGAGTCAGTTTGTCTGCACAGTAAAGGGTTAAGGAAATGCTTATGGGACACAATTATATAAACGACAGAAGTGCAAGAGGCAGGGAGATAGAGAAATTACTAGCTCTATATGGAAATACAAAATTTCTGAAAACATGATGTGTCCATTTACAACTTCAGCTGTGGCAGACCTGTATTTTGGCCCATGACAGGGCCACAGCTGTCTCTGTATATTGAAAATAAAGACAATAATTCTTAACAGTTAAAAGATAAAAGGCAAGAATAGTAGCTTCTGTATACTCTCCCTAAGCAAATAAAACAGTGGCAGTGCAGTGAAATACCCAGTGTAATAGAGTTCTGAGATAAAGCAGAGGCAGATACTCAAATACTCCAAAGTCAGCATTAAATCCAAGCAGTAAAATGAGCTCCCAGAACAAAGTGTCTTTCTAGAAAAGTGACCAAAAAAAAAGGAAAAAAGAATACAGATATGCCACCTGCAGTAAAACAGGTGACAGGAATGTAACAAAATACATTTAAAAGTTCCAAATATGCTTAATAGATTAGAGTTCAGCATAGTTATAATGTAGTTTAGCCTACTGATAATGCCTTAGAAAGTTATTCTGCTTTGAAACCAGACTGCAATGCTAGCATGATGAAAAAGCCATGACTTAGCAGCAAAATCTCCAGGCAAATAGAGAGAGAGTCCAGAATCTTGTCTAAAGAACTGACATGTCTCTCCTGCAGACCAGCACTGCCTGAAGCCCTGGAGGGGTCTTAGCCTTGAAGGGAGAGTTCACTCCTACACTTGCTGTGAATAACAGGGAATATTTGTGTGACCTTCTGGGTTAAAGCCTTTGCTGGTAGCCACAGCTTGCTGGAAAGCAATATAAACTGTGATAGCAAAAGCACAACTACACCTTGCAAGATACAAAGCAAAATTGGAGCATTTTGATCTTCAGCTTTTGCTCAGAGTATGTGTAGTATAAAATAACACTGAATATTTACATAATGCTGTCCAATTTCAACTCTAAGATATTACAAGATTTAGTCCAAACCCCATGCTTTCAGTGCTAGGTGAGAACATGTAGCACAACAGATAAGGACAACACTAAAGGTTCACCCCCAGACATCAGAGGAAATTCTATAAATGAAAAATTTCTGTTAGTCTGGAATAGTTATGCAAATTTTAAAGATTAAAAAGATCCCATTAAAAAATGGCACTAAGCAAAGATTCTGCAGTAGAGGGATGAAGGAATATATCATATTTCGCTGGAAAAGTGCCTGGAAAATTGACACCTAACTGAATACTGCCTTGGCCTGTGACAGATGAATGGAACCTCAATAAAAAAGGATGGTGGAAAGTGAAAATGAACAATTCTGATGACAAAGCTGTCTCAAGTCTTACTTGAGTGCTCCTCCTGGCCCTCAAAGAGCCCTCTCAAGATGATGTCCTCCTTTCTGTGATTGCCTCAGAGAACTCAGCAGCTCCATTTTCCACTGCTATTTGTTGTGGAATTCAGTTCTTGATTAAACTTGAAATAATTGTCAGAGTGCCCATCAATGTCTTTGTATGAAAGATTGTAGCAAGGACTTGGTTGATGGCAGCCATTAATTACTACAACAATTAAACAAGTGTTTTTCTGAATGTGCTGCAGATAAGGATGAATTCACTGTTTTGACCATGCTTTATTATCAGAGTTCTCAAGATTCTGTATCTATAGCTTTTTTCCCCCCATTACATAGAAAAACCTTTACTGCCTGACCCATTTTTGCATTTTTTGCCATGTGTTTTTGATACTGGCATGCTCAGACAGCTGGAGATAGCAGAAACAAGTGAAGTATCAAGAGAAGACTGATGCTCAGTCAGTTATATAACTGCCTAAATCAATATGGGCAAGAAAGAACCTCAAAAAATAACCTGAGTCCATAGAAAATATCTCTTAGAAGACCAAGGATGAAGTACCCTGTCTCTCCATCAGTGTCACATATCTGTGTGCTCATGTTTAATTATCCAGTATTATCACACTGTGTAAATTTTTATTTCAAAAGCAGAATTTCAAAGTTCTAAATCCTCTGAATTAAAAAACAAGTTTTAATGAAAAACTTCAGAAAATCATTTAAAACTTTGACACAAAAATATCTTTAGAATGCAAAAAGGCATTATTTGTAAGTATTCAGTTATTATCAGCTATTAATGTTAAATCAGCATTAGCTGACTGAGCTATTTATTTTAAAAGCAAATAATCTGAATTCTTTCATAATTTTTCATAACATACTTATCATTAATGTTATGAAATCCCCTTTAAGCTTAGTGTTCTATTAATCTGCAAGCCCAAGGATAACACATTGCCCTATGTAGCAATTTGTTACTAATGGTTTTTATTTTATATTCTGATTGCAATTTTTAATTTTTAAAACCCCATGTTCTTTCACCTCGAATAAGGTAAAACATTAATAGCTAATTTTATAGCCTGAATTATTTTTTATGTCTCCTACCTTTTATAGCTAGAGTTTCTCTCTCATTTCTGGGAATTGGTTTAGAATGATAAATACCAGTGTGAAAATCCTGAAGTTCATCTATGCAAGGAAGGATTGTGCCCTTCACAAGCCTTCAGAGAAGCAGAAGACATCTGAGCAACCTTGCAGTGTTCAGCAAACATAACTGTTATTGGATAATGGTTGCCCCCACTGTAAGGATGCCTGCAGGGATACTGTCAGTGCTAATTAATGTTAGTGTCAATGCTGTCTCTGCTCAAAAAAAGAAGAATAATGCAAAACAAACAAGCAGAAAGAGTCACAAAAATCCATCAGTCAAGAAGAACATTTCAATGTCTTTGGCTGCACAGTACATTATAGGAGCCACTTGTGTATTCATGCTTATTAAAAATAGTAGAGAACTTAACAGAGAGTGTTTTAAACTATTGTTATTTAAAGAACACCTGACATCCAGAGATGTCTCGCTGTCCACCACAACAAAATTGCTGCTAGATCTGGAGTCTACTTAGAAGCTTAAGTTTTGATAGAGTCAAAGACATTTCTTCATCACCAGAGTCACCTGAATTTCAAGTCCATTTCTTCCTGAAATGTGAAGGTATTCGAGTTTTTTTTAAAAATATATTTGACAGAACTTGTTGAGGACTTTCAAAATAATTTATTTAGTATCCTAGGGTTAGCATGGCTGTTAGTCTCCAAAATAATAGCATTGGACAATTTTCTTTGTATTTATCTTATGCACCTTGCTCTTCCCCCTTAAACTGGGAATGGCACTAGAGCTGTGTTACTAGTGAGCCTTGCAACATCTGCTTGTCATTTTGTTTCCCTTTGCCTTGAACAACAGCCTTCATGCCTCTCATAAATCTCCTGTCTCATTCTTGGTCTCAGTTCCTTGTCCTTTCTTTCTGTATGCTTTTATTTCTCAACAGACCTCACCAAACCTGCCCATGCCTCTCCACACTCATTCACATATCCCTGCATGAAGCAAAACAACACTCCATCCTTGAGAACTACCCAAAGTAGCTTTCAATTAAAGAAAGAAAATTGTTCAGTGTTAACTGTACTTTGGAAAATCGAATTTCTGTGGATTTTCTGTTGTTGAGGAAAACAGTGAGATTACATCAGCATAAATGCCTATGAAAAAATTGTAGTCACTAGGCATAAGGCAGAGCAACATCCAAAGCCAATGAACCATAGGGGTCTCAGCAGCTATTTATAGTATCCCCTTCTTAAAATTTATGTAAGGATTTTCCCCGAGGCCTTCACAGTCCTACAGTTTTCAACATCAAGCAAAATAATTATAGATTGCTCTTACCCGATAACCTCTCCAGAAGGACTGAATTAGTATGCTTGCTTCTTCTTCTGATAGAAGCAGGGATAGAGGAACTGGTGGTCTAGGACTTAAAACAAAAAAATTAACAGACAGCCTATAATTGTAAAACACTTGCTTCCCTAACACTATATTTTATCAAAAAGAGAAATGTTTTTCAGGAGCCTGAAAGACACAGCTTCTTATTGCTCTGAAAACAAAATGCACAAAGAATGTCTCCTTTACAAAGATATTATTATATACACTACAAGAATTCCTTCTTAAAACAATAATTTACAAAGGGCACATCAAGCACAGTCATCTTTCTTATTCTTCTACATGTATTTCAAACTCCCCCTATTATGGTAAGGTTTGGGGTGGCAGTGGGAGGTGGGCAAGGGAAGCAGTCTGTCATTTGTAAAGCAGGGAAGGTTTTAGTGTGTGTGCAACAATGAACAGACATGATGTAAATGTTTATTACATGAAATACACAGAATATAAACACATCTTGGTACATTCATTTACATTATGGTGCCACTTTAAATTAAAACGTGCTGAAATATAATGATTATCATATCTGCATAGCATGAATCCATGTTTAGAAATGTTTAAACAAGTTCTTAAAATGCTGAAATTTTACTTTTAATACCATATACACTTTCTTTTAGTGATAAAAGAATGTAATACACTTGTGAACTCAACCATTTTCAGCCAAAACATATGGTAGCTTGAAAGCACATTTGGTGATTCTGTTGCTACCAATTTTAATGGGAACAAGCTAGTAATTAAATTCAGCCATCACTAGCAAAACCTCAAATTACTATAGCAAACCTTGCTTCCCAAAAGCCATTTTCTAAGGGTGTTGATTTATTTCTCAGACACAATGATTAAAAAAGAAAACATCCATTGGAAAGGACAAAACAAAATTTGTTTCTCTACTAACTTTTGTAAGAAATGTAATTTGCAGCCAAAGAACTACAGCGCAATAACACTGCAACTCATGAAAACACCAGTTCTAAAGAGAAGACTTGGCACAGCACTGGAATGGCTGCCAAGAGCCACTCTCCCTGCATGGGGAACAGACTGAACACAGCCTTGACTTGGAAGAACACAACATGATGAATTTGGATGCAGCACCCACCTACAGACACACACAGCCCATGCAGGAACATGATCTATAGTATTTCTATTATAAATACACTGCAAAGCCCATCAATAACAAGCTATTTGTTTTTGCAGTCTTACATTTTCTGGCTAAAATGCTGCAATACCTTTCGGAAATTTATTTATGGCATATTACAGCCCAAGCTAGAAGGCTTGACAGCTTACATTTTCATTTCACTTAATTTCATTCATATTAGTCTCTGCCCTAGTAAGCTGCCTATGCTCTCTGACGTCTTTCTCTTAGGGCTTGTCTTCACTGCAGGAGCATTTCAACTTGGAGCACAGCCTTAGCTCTTATCTAATGCTACACTGACTCCACTGGTTCACTCTGTGTACTCAGCTAAATTGGTCTCATCATCATGTCAGCTGGGTTTTGGCCTAAATTTATTTTAATGTGAAGTAAAACCTTGGTCTGTTTGGAAAAGTTGAAATAAGGCAAAAATAAAAAGCAGTCTCTCCATTCAGCTAAACTGTCTTAGCTCTGTGAACATTAATTAGCATTTCTCCTGCTCAGGGGAAATCATAAGTGCTGGACAAGCAAGGCTTCCTGAGATAACAGCTTCTTATAATCAGACTTAAAAATCTGAAGTTGGACTGTGCTGGTTTCCCTGATAGAATTTCATCCTCTGTTCTATTTTAGATCTTTTTGAAAACCAAAACTTAGGGAAAATCACGGGAAGACCTACATAGTTTACAGCAGTTATATCAAAGACACTGAATTTTCTCTATGAATAAGTACATCTCCAAAGAACAACTTGAGATTTCTCCAAGCCTACAAGGTCAATTCTAGATTTCTTTGCTTTCATTTTCAAATTATAAAAATGTCTAGCTTATAATCCAACACTAAAACTGAGAAAGCAATATAAAAAATCAAGCAAGAACAGGAATTAATTTTTAGCATGATAGTCATTGGCAGATATCAATCCTTTCAATGGCACAGCTTTAAAGACCAGAAATCATGCCAAGTCCAGTTTGGTCTAAGAGAATAAATGGAGAATACACAACTGTCTGCAGGTCAAATAAAAATAGAATCTGAGCAGAGGCAATCACCCCTCAGCAGCCAATGAGGGAAAGAGAAGTCTGGCATTTGTGGCAGAAGACAGCTGGATGCCTGCAAGATGCAAACTGACAGTACAATGTACACTGACTACATGCTGCTTATTTAGTCCTTGATTATGCACAATCTTAAAAGCCCACATATGAAACAGTGCTATTTGAATATATATGTGTTGTTTAACACAAGTTACGCCTGTAAAAGAGCATCAGAAAAAAGATTTTTCTGAAGTATTTTATTTTACCAAATCTGCACAAAACAGACACTGACCAAAGTTAAATTTCAGAAATATGTTTCTTGCTTTCCGCGCAAACTTGTACAGATCTTGATTCTGTGAGATATTCACTACTCATATGACATTATGAAAGTGGATTTTCACACCCAGAAGATACAAAACAGACTTGCATTAAATAAATGTAGGAGACATTGAAAAAGGTTCTTAATAAAGACTTGTATCTGATTTCCTCATGGACAGAAGATGGGGTTCTCAAAGAATTCTGAAAATGGAGGAAAAGAGTCCCTCCATTTTCTTGTCTCCAAAACAGACAAAAGAATCTCTGGGGGTTCATAGTCACAGTGAAGGGCACTGAATTCAGGCAGTATTTCCACACACTAATGCCCAGAAACTGATTGTGTTCACATTCTGTCTTACAAATAGGCCTGATTCCTCTACATGTTCAGTGTATATAATTCAGGGTTTTGCAGTGGCTCCTCCTGTTCCACTCTGTCCCCTAACAGCAGCAGACAAGGCTCACATCTAAGCAGCAGCCTCAGAGCTGGGTGCCTGCAGAGAGCAGCAGTCCTGGGGCTCCTGGTACAGGTGAGGGTGGAACCTCCAGGTGCAGCCATGGAATGGCCTGGGCTCCTCTCTGCTTTTAGAAAGCTCTTCTCTAGAAATACTGAAGTGACCCTAATGCAAAGGATGAGGCCTCCTGCGTTTCAATACAGTGGCCACAGCGACATTCACCTTTAGCTTGATTGTGATGGTAATTGTTGTTGAATATTTAGATCATGTACAAACAGAGGCAAATGACAGAGTTACTGAAAAAATTCATAATCTAAAGGAACAGACCACAGAACAGGGGTAAATATAATACACACAAGTAAATGACCACGGTGATCTGCATAACTCTTCATAAAAGGATTCTGAGAAAGGCTTTGTCTCAGGAAATACACAAAAAAAATCACGTGCTGGTCTGAATAACCAAAAAAACTCTGATGGAAATTTCTCAAAGTACTTATCTTTCATATTTGCAGTATTTCTTATTCCTAATCATAGAATCTAGAAACACGACAGTAACAACTGCCTTCTTTAGGTCTTTCGTCTTACATGCCTATCCAGATCCCCGAAAGTGTGCAATAATGAAAAAGTATTGTTTTGATACAATATAAATGTCTCAAAAATCTCTGCTTACAAATACTACTAAGGTCATTTACCCAAAAAGCAGGAAAATGGTGGTTCATGAGCAATCAAGACACTGAAATACTGATTAATCTGACCTGGTATTTAAAATCAATTACATATATTGATCAAATATTACACAGGCAGTGTATGAGCCTCTCAGAGTTCCAGGGAAATATTCCCACAGACACTTGACAAAAGTATCCTGGAACATTTTCACAGGTCAAACAGAGTGTGAACTGAGACCTTTCTTTGTGACATTTTCAGTATTACTACAACTATTCCATAGTCAGAAATAAATTCCTAATCACTAGTTTTCTTTTGCAACAATCTAAATGCACAAGAATAAGATTATTAGTATTTGAGAAAAAAAATTCCATACAATATACAAGAAAACACTTCAGTGCACTATATGGAGAGTACATTTTTAAAGGATTGTAAATATGAGAATAACCAAATTTAAACTTCTTAAAAGAGGAACTGCAACCAAGTAGACATCTTAAAGTGTGACTCCTGCTAGTTAGCAGGAGTCTCAACTCTTCTTCTCTATCATCTTGTCCTAATAAAAGGTCCTTTACACTGTCAATAGTGAATTGAATTTTAAAATGTTATAAATACATTTGGCAGTGTTATCAAAGTGACCATAGTGATAATATGCATTAACTGCTAGACACATACCAACTATTTATATACTTGCTTATCTATTTATAATGAAGAAAAGAGAGTGTGGAACTAACATGAGAAAGCTGTTATGTGGGGAGGCAGAGTCATGTAACCAACAGGAGACTGAGGCAGAACAGGTGATTTGTAACCAGAATGCCAGAGGAATTAGAGGAAACACAGCAAGAAGTCTTTGCAATGAGAACATGCCAAAAAATAGCAGAGCAAGAATTTTTTGTCTTCAGTTCTGTCTGAAAATTACAATGGATTTCTTGTCTCCATAGGCTCTCCTTGGGAGGACGTGCCCACTTTAATGCTCCAGCTCAGCCCTCCTGTGCTTGCATAGTTGCCACATATTTTGGAAGTCACAAAGCATTGCCTCAGCTTTCTCTCTCGTAGGACCAATATTTATGTAGTCTGTGAGAGTGTCTGTGGGCCTGGACTGAAGGAAACCAAACATGGACCTGTTCCAAAGGCCACTCATGTCAACGGGAAAATTCCCATCGATGTTTGTGTACTTTGGGTCAGACTTTGTAAGCTGAAAACATGAAAAACTCCCCTTAGTGCTCCAACAGCAACATTAGGAAGATGTCACAAAGCACTAATAAGTTTTCAGTTTTCTCATTGCCATTTTGACAACCTTTACATAAATCAAAGCATTTTTAATGCATCAGATATTACAGCCATAACGTCTTCAACCCCATAAAGCACCACTACAAAATATAAATATTTTACACAGAAAATTTCTGCAGTCTTTCAAAATTTCTCCTTTGTTAACCTGAATTCTGCCATATTACTTGAACGGCAATTTTTACTTGGAAACACACAGAATAACATCCACAGAGATGTATTTGTTGGACTTCCTATTATTACAAGAAAATGTTATTTAAAACTCAAATTATTAAAGAAAATGAAAGAAGAAAATATAAGGTAAATCAAGCATACTCCAAACATGGCTGGATTAGACACAAACCAATGAAATATAGCAGTGTGCAGAAAACACAGCCTGTAGAAACTGGGCATACTATGGAAAGAAAAAAAATCAGTCACCCGTGCAAAATTACCCCTATTGGCCATCTGAGAGCTGACAATGAAGTCAACTGTAAAGGCAGCTGAGACCAGCAGACTTCACCCAATTAAAATATCTGGGGGAGGGACAAAAAGAATAAGCAATGTATATATATGTGTATAGAGATATTTGGCAAAAAGCCACTACTCCAAATTTAGTAATCGTTTATATCTTAGCTGCCCACTTCAGTAAAGCCATGATAAAGTTATTTTCTCTGTGTCTGTACACTTGTTTTGGTACACACAGATAGATTAAACCAGGAAATGTGTCCTTCAGAACTGGGTAGCAAGTAAATATCTCTAATAAAAAATAAGAAAATGCAGATTAAAAAAAATCTTGTGAATTACTTTTTTTCTGAACTTCAAAAGCCAGAAAATACTTATGCTTGTTCTAACATAGGTGCATATACCATATACCACTCTCTCTTGTTGCATGTAAGGTCGAGGGTTATGTTGAACAATACTATCATATTATTAAATTTACATGAGAGGTTTTTATGATATCACAGTTTCTCAGAGCAGAGGAACAATGTCTTATTGGTTTCTTCCTATTTTTTTCATTAATATGCTAAAGAAGGTTGGGAAATGATGCTGCCATGTTACTCAGACTATCTATGCCAGAAAAGTAAAATTTCAGAGGGATCAGAGCATAATCAGAGCTCACTGGCTTTCCCTGGCCCCGACTCAGTACACAGTACTTGCAACTGAGCTTCAGTGCTGTTCAACCAGAAACACCACTGGAAAATGCTGACAAAAGGCAACTGTGATGCTCATTAGCATATTTATTGGATTACAAAACATCCCCAGCTCTAATTCTATTTCTTCACTTGGTTCTTTCAGCAGCCTCGAATGGAGGAACAGGTACATCAGTTTCTAACCCAGCAAGTGCCCAACAAACGTGTGCTGGTTTTGTGTTCACACTCCACTTTCCTGCCCTCTGAAAGGTGCAGCTGTCCTTTAAGGCAACAGAAATGTCTGGCATGTGACATGGGGATTACCAGTCAGCACTGAAGCTGCTCCTTCTATTGCTTTTGAAATCTGCTTGGGGAATTGAAGATTCCCAAGGGATGGAATATTTTGTCAGCACTACTGGTAACATGCAGAACTCAGTGGAAGACAAGGTACCTATACTAAGATGTCACAGCTATTATTACACTAAAGCTGGAAACAAATTCAAATTTTACAAGCTCTTTCACCTACAAAAACTATTTTGAAGGTACAAGGTTTGCAGCTAAAATTCTGAAAACCAGTGCAGCATTTAGGTCTCCATATTAGGGAAAAGTAGGCTGCAAGATCTCATTTAGAAATGGATTGCGCAGAAAGTGAAGCTCATAAGACTGTGGCTTTGACTATTCTTAAAAAAAAAAAAAAAAATGAACTTCAAAGAAGAAACTGGAGGCACTGGAGGAGAGCCAAAAAAGTCATACTCAAGTATGGAATATATTAAAAAAAAACCTGCATCCCGGATAGAACAAAAACAATAGTCCTCTGGGGGTTTTTTGTTTTGGTGGTTTTTTTAAGCATTAAGACTGCTTGGCACTGATAAATCCATCTAAACAGTTGGGATAAGGATGCTTGCCATCAAAATTTGACTAGCACTTTTTAGAACATTGTCTCTTATATATTCTTAATCCTGTTAAAAAGAAATTAAAACTCCTTTAAAAATAGAAATGGAAATGACAAAAAAAACCCATAGAATCAATTACATTTTAAGTGTGATAGCTGGAAGGATAGAACAATAAACTATTTGTGACATATCCAGGACATAATAATAAATTCTCTTTTTTTTATTCTTATTTAATATTGCAGCCTTTCACTTTGCTCCAATAATATTCACTTCAGAAGCAGCATTTTTTAAATCTGTAATTTTAGGATAAGATCACTAAAAGTAGTTATTTAATAATAATTTTAATAATTATTATTTTAAGGGCCTACTTGTTTAGAGGATTTAAGATGAATGGTATCAACTTAAGTAGGACTCTGACACTCCAGTGTCCTTGTGGAGATGTCACTACGTTATTTAGGAGCACCACCACTAACAGAAGCTATGAGTCATCCAGGCTGTGATTCCACAGTGTATTTCTCTTGTTGGCAAAGCTGACTTAAGCAGTTCCTGCCACCACCTCTCTATCTTAGCAGCTCATGTGTTCTATTCACCTTGCCCTGAGCCTTTCATTTTAATCCTTTGTTTGTGCCAATACACAGGTTTGCCACTCTCCAAGGTGAAGCAGACTGGAGAAATGATCTGTTTTCAATAGCTGTACAAACCCTCCTCACACATTTTGGCAGAGAGACTCCTAACTCAGAGTAGGGCCCTGATCAGAATAATCAAGCACCCTACCAAGCACACAAGGTGGTATTAGGGTACCTACAAGCAGGTTGGGGTGAAGAACAGGAGATAGCAGGGAACGTTTTGTTCAACTCCAAGAGAAATGTTTGAAAAACTGTGACCTTAAAGATTTTATCTTTGGTACAAACATCCATCCTCACAAACCCACGGTACCAAAACTGCCGTACCGGCCAAGGGCTCTTCTGTGTGCTAAGAAATGGGTACAACAGCCAGGCTGCAGTTCATGCTCACTTTACAAAGCACTAAACCACAGCCTTAAATGGGCGTCTTGTTGGCAAGAACTGTGTTTGACAGAATGAAACAGATGTGTCCCACCAGAGGCAGGTTTGAACAGCAGCGCCAGGACAGCACGATGGCTGAAAGTACCAGAGTTGAGGTGAAATGGGTCATTCTCCAAAGGGGTCTTGTACTGCAGAAATGTCCTACACAGCTCTGACCACATGACCACCTCTCAGGGAACCAAAGTTAGCCCTTTGGACACAATTGCCAGCTTATCCACAAAGACCTGTGATAAGGAGCTTTCCTCTTGCTCCATTAGGGTCTCAAGGTTCCAAGTGAAACAGAGATTTTTGGAGTTAAGTTAACAAAATGAATTAAGCATTTATAATTTAGCTTGTAGAGTTATGTATTGAATTTTAACTTTTTACTTAAGAAACCTCTGCCTGGTACGAAGGGCATAGGAAAATGCAAATTTCTAAAGCTTCTTGCATAAAGAACAATACCAGAAGAGGCAAAGAACCCAGATAAAGAAGCTCCTCTGTCTCTAAGCTTATCAAGACTGACAGATGTACTCAGATAAGCACCAAAGGACCAAAAGCACACGTGCAGTGAGGAAAAGTTCAAAAGTTCAGTCATGAGGAAGACCACAATCTTCAGCCTCAGGACCACCGAGAGACCCCCGTGCGACCACCACAGCAAACCACGCGTGCCCAGAAGGGCGTGGACTCATTTAGCATGAGAGGCGAGGACAGGCGGGGCCAGGGGTTGAATATGCATGAAAAAGTTGTGCAATGTATTGCATATGGAGCATCTTTGAGAATAAAGGTGTGGGTCAGACTGAAGCTCAGGGCACAGGTTTTGGAGAGCTATCTCACTTGTGCTGGGTGCTGACATACACACCCACTTCATAACTACTCCAGGTTATGGAGTCTATTTATTTATTCCGCGTATCGCTTCACAAGTGTCACACATGAAGAATTGAAAAAAGTTCAATTATTTCCACTTACATCATGTAACAAAGTAAATGTATCTACAAAGATATTAATCTCTATGTTTTCGCCAATTATCAATCCAGATTCCAGTTAAATTTTCAAATTGAAATTTTTCTTTAAAATCTGACCTCTCTTAGTTTCTTATTCCCTCACTGTGGACCAATCCTTTGCTTTTCTCACACAGCAGCTGTATTTTAAAGTAAATGCAGTCTCAAGGACAGTAGCATTTCTTTCAAAACTATTGTGCTGTTTGGTTCGAATAAAATAACAAGGAATATATGATTGGGATTGCCAAAAAGAAGTGCTCATTTCTCAAAGTCATAAATGTCTGCAGAAATGCATCCTGATGCCAAGGATTGTTACAGGTATTTTGAAAGCAGCTGCTTACAGTTAGAAAAGAATTTCTTGACTATACTCTCTAAGATTTCCATAGGAGAAAGCAGCACTGAAAATATTGCTTTACTCCTTAATTCAAAGATGTTCATAATACTACCAGACTATTAAAATCTCCTGCATTCTACAATTAAAATGCTTAGGAATTCAAAATTAATTTATCTGTGAACAATTCTGGTACAAAATACCTTGTAAGTAATACACTGGCCAGTTAGAAACGATCACATAGTTCTTTGTTGCACACAGTAAAGGGCATTTTTGAGGTCACAGCTGCAACATATTGAGGCTCTATTACTTTTTTGGGATAGCAGAGGCAAAAGAATAAAAGGAGAAAAAAATTATTCTGAGTACTGCAATAACTTACTGGTCCTTTAGCCAGTCCTTAACAAAAGGAATGGAAAACAATTCTGTGAATGACTCATCTTTCCTCTTTGGATTCTTGCTAAAGAAAAGGGAAAACAACTCATATTAATTTAAATTTCAGCTATTCAATTTGCAAATTAGTGCCTTGGAATCACTGAACATACTTAGTAGCAAAAAACATGATTAACTTACTTGTATAACCACTCAGTTAGGAAATCAGAGGGAATAAATGTGGTTCTTTTTCCCTGAAGACAGAAGAAAGTTTCAAATTATTTATTATCTTTGGATTGGTCATATGCTTAAGATAAATTGGCTGCTTTTATTAAATAAAATATACAGTACATTACTCTGTCTATGCTTTACTGCTACTGCCAACAGTCAGTGGTTCAGCCAAAACTTTAGAAATTTTGTGGAATGATTTCAAGACAAACGACGAGTGATAAAATTCTACATATATTATCTTGATATTTGCTGCAGTATATCTAGAACAAAGATCTCTGAATGGTGCTCTAAGGGGCAATGTCATTGTGAAGAAATTAACAGAACTCATTCATACATGAAAATATGTTGTAAATTCCTTGCCATTTTGTTTAAAGTTCTATTATCATACTCAAAATACTTCATTTCTTCCAAAAGACAGAGGGAACATTGATTGGATATTGTTTCTTCCTGCATGGAACCAGCTTGAAGATGTTGTGAATACCCACAGGCAGAGTATTGTATGGCTGCTCTGACCAAATCATCTGCTGGGTGGTCCGAAAGGAAGGCAAAACCAAAGGAAGGCTTTTGTCTGTCCACAGCCACAGAAACCATGGACATCACAGAGAACCAGGTAAAAAGTTCAAAACCTGGAGCTTCACAGCAAAACATTTGTGCCCTTTGCTCCCAGTTCCCAATCTTAAGCAACAAAGAGGATTTTTCAAAATGTTTTGCAGCAGGTTGTCCTTAGGGACTCGAGCAGCCAGTACCACAGCCAGCCATTCAGAGCCTGAATTTTGATAAAGCCAGAATGGATTAGGAAATAATTTTTTTAAAAGCATTTCCTCTGGCATTCCATCTTGACAGAATGTATAAATGATACAGGTGCTAATTCTGCTTATCACAAACCACAGTAACCATAATGTGGAGAACAGAACATGGAGTTCTGGTTGGAATAACAGAAGAGCTTGATCAGCAGCTTCAGAACCCCTCTGACATGAGATGTGCCCTGGATGCACGCAGTCACAGTGAACCCTAAAAGACATCGAGCCCCTGCAGCCGCGGGGCACCAAGTGCTTCATCACAATAGCAGCCATTGAGCTAAAAAAGCAAGCTGAGCTCCCATCCCAACACTTGCCCTGTCAAACAGGAGATTCAGCTGTAATAATTGCATCTTAGGAGAACAATTCACACTGGTCAAAAGCTTTTGTGAAACTGCTTAATGTCACAAAAGAGGCTGAAGTATTGATTAAAATGTAAGAAGTTAAGATACTACTACCACTTGCTAAGGAAAATACAATAAACATGTAATTGAAAATCTAATGCATGAAAAATTATTTTATTCTATGCATTATCCTCAGATGTGAACAGAGAGGCAGGAAAAAATGTTCTACATAGTATAATTCTTTCAGTTCATGGTATATGTCATCATTTGGGGGTCAGCCACAGGTGAAGTGGAAGAGGAACATCGTGTGAGGTGCTGACTGCTCAGGGAAGAACACAGGGCAGTCTCATAGCTGGGGGATGACAAGTGTGAAATTTAGTGCTGGACTGCAGGGCAGTCCTACAGGATACCCAGGAAAGCTTTTAATTTTCTAGGAGAATCTTACCCTTGGTAGAAATACAGTCTGACTCCAACAGAAAAAAAAAAAAAAAAAGAGAGAGAGCTTTTAAAAAAAGAAAGCAGAAGAACAGCAGAATATGAGATCATCATAAAACAATTATTAATCTTGAGCCATATGTGCCTTTATGATCTGTTTTGTGACAACTAAAGCTTTGGGGTCCATTAAGTGCTTGGCTGAGAAAAAACACAGATCCTCATGCAATTTTCACACTTATGCTAATACCAAATGCTGTTCCAAGAAGCCCAACACCTAAACTTTAAGAGACCAATACCTTCACTGCAGAGCTTTCTATGAGTCACTTCAAATGTTAAATGGACAAATCTTGACTTGCACAGAATCTGTAAGCAAGCAGCAGTGTCTGATCGTCACTGTACAGCTATTTTCAATCACAGGATGAAAATGGGTCCCATTACTTAGGGAATTGTTTCAGAGAATAAATTCTACACTTTGACAACAAAATTTGATTTAATCTAGCAGTTGTAATTTAATCTGTTTTAAATAAATTGCTTTTCCTTTGCAATGGGAAAAAATTATCAGAACAGGGTTCTCAAAACAGCCATCACCAAAGTGATCAAATTTATCTTGTTTTATCCTTGTTAGAGGCAGTGAACTTAGCAGAGAGGAATTCAATCAAGCTGAATATTTTTTATTTTATTTTCCTTGCCAGGAAACAGTTTATTTTGCTACTGAATTAAATCATTAGTTGCACAGCAGTCAATATTTATAAAGGGAAAAAATTACATAAATTGACCTGCCTTTGACACATTCCTCCTATGCTGCATGAATCCGGATAGAAAACAGGAAATATCTGTACAATGTGCATTGTTAACCTGCAGATGTGTTTATAAATTATTGATATTCAGAATTCATTTTCCATTTTTCAGTTTAAATATGATGTGCTTGGTAAAAATCATGAAAATATACTGGTGATCAGAAGATGGCAAAGTCATTAGGAAACCTTTTTCCATTCCCTTTCCCTGATCTATCATAATTTTAAATATATTCCATTACAGAGCCTGATACAACTTCCTCCTTCTGTGATAGCTAACTAGAAAGAAAAGTCAGAGTTATTCTAATAAAAACATTTATACATTGTTCAGTTTAATGCTGAAAAATGAATGCATTAGTTGGTTCTCATGAAAGAAAAGATTTAAGAAAATAGTCTTTCCCCTGTAGGCATTTGACAGCAGATGGGATAAAACACAGGAGAACTTATGGTAGGAAAAAAAAAACAGTGAGGGAATACACTGGGCAACCTAATAGGTTTCTTTCATCTCTAATTTAAAAATGAAGCTTCTGCAGACTGTTCTCATATTTATGTCAGTTTGAAGTCTGCACATATATCTAGCAGCTGGTGGTTTTTCTAGGCTTTAGCTTTTCAGATTGTTTGTATGCATCACATAATGCAAGAGAGCCCATTTTAAATTAGATGTATAAATTGTTATGTTTCTTTATCACCTTTCAAAAAAGATCTTTACTACACAAATCCCTGCTTCCAGCATAACCATTTCCCTTTCCTGACTTTCCCAAGTGACTGTACAATTCTTCCTCTCCAGACATGGATGCACCTTCTCTGATCTCTCCCTTGAATTCCCCTGTTGGCCCCAGGATCTGATTTCCTTAACACAATATCAATTGCTCAAAAGCTCTCCTATTTAACTTTTCCTTCTCTTCTCATTCATCCTAATTTCCTTTCAAAACATGAAAACCTTTAGTCCCTCTCATCAAAATCCCACTCTTCATTCTCTCTCACCATTCCCTCTCTCTTCTCTGGGGCTCATTCAGCACTGATTGCAGTCAGTCTGAGTATTCCTCCCTTCCTTCCAGTGCTTCTTCCATTTATCTTCCACTGGTTTATTCTGTACAGGTGCCCTTTACAGCCTTTAGTGACTCATGTCTAGCCAGAATTCAAACCCAGTATTCTCATCCTTCATGATTTCTGTTAGCTTCATCACAATTAATCTTCTTCATGTCCTGTTGCCTCATGAACTCCATGAATCTTTTGAATCTTTGTTGTCCTCTTATTTTTGGAAGCTGTACTCTAATGTGTTTATCACAAGATCCTTTCTCCCTGTTCCCTTTGGGTTTGTAAGGATTCTGCTTTTGATCCGAACACTCAGTTCAAGTTATTTCATTAGCCATTTTAACAGAAATTATAGCAATTGGGGTTTTTTCCCTCCAAATCCATACATAACAACATATTTCTTACCAACTAAAGAATAACTAAAAATCACATATTTATGCCAGATAAGGAAACAGAATGTACAAGTTCAAGCACCTGGACAACAATGGAAAAGAACATAAATATTCAGTTATATGGCAAGCATCAAGAGCTATTGTTTTCCTAGTTATTGTTCAAAAGGAGGAAGAAATGAGGTCACAGTGGAAAACTATCCCCTGACCTCAGCTTGCTTTCCTGAGCTTGGCTCCCCAGTACCAGGCCATCTCTTCATATAAGTGTGTTTTCGATAAGCTGAACTCATTTTTATCAAGTTTCTATACATTAGAAAATAATTGCTTTTAGTAGTTTTCTACAAAGCAGCATAGAGACCCATACAAAATCCATTTTCAGCATATAAACTTTCTCATATACCACTGAAGATCTGCAAAATTTCTCAGATTAAAAATAGACAAAGTAACCTTAGCTTTATTCTGAGTTTTAAACAGAACTATTTCTAAGAATTTCAATATTTTTAAAATATTTTTGTATTTAAGTTTTATTGCCTTCAGAAATAGTTAACACCTATTAAAGCCTGTATTTTAAACCATTTGTAGGACATGCCTTTCTCCTAAAGGTTACATGCTTCCAAAAAAAGCCAAAAAGAATCAAAATAGATTTTATTAAAAATGTGATGAATAATATATATGTTCAATCTGTTCTTGGCTGGGTAATGTAAATGTGATGGCAGGAATGACAGACAGATGTCATATCAATGAACCATTTTCCTATTTCACCTGGATTCATTACAGCTTATAGATACATAGACACACATGTAAATCCATCAGGTTATAGACACACAGAAATTTTGTGAAGACTGAGAAAAAATTGAAATAACTGGTATTAAATGTACAGGTTTGGATCTGAAATTCAAATTGCCATGGTTTGAGAAAACAGCAGAAATGATGGGAATCCTCCCAGCTCCCAATACCTAAGCTATTGCTGGGGCTCTGCTAGGCTGCAGTGATACAATGAGGAATGTATTTATGCTTTATTTTGCACCACTCCTGGTGGGTTTTTAAGCATTCCCTATAGACAGTGAGGAATGTCTCTCTAGACATACACTGAAAACAAATTTATAAAAACACATGTAGCAAACAATTATTTTTAAATCTGCATTTTTATAAGCTTAATAATGCCGGATACCCTGTCTTCCAGTTAAATGGAATTTACAGAGAAAAACAAGCTAAAATAGAAAATTTTTCTCTATTACAATGCCAGACCAGCAAAAATTATTGAGTCACAAAGTAAAATTCAAGTCCTGTACATCACCCTCAAATGAGTGAAATGTATTAATGTGAAAGATAGCCTGTTCCTCTAAAACACAACACTATTTAGGTTAGATACAATCAGATATTTAAGGAGGATTTGTAGAGAGCTAGAGATTGTCATAATGATCAAGTTCATGTAGAATGTAATCTGTTCTGAATTACTGGAGAAAATAACATTTAAAGCCAGACCCAAAAAAACCCATGCTATGTTATATCATATTATTGTGGATGGTTTTCTTGCAAAAGACCAAATTTTAAAAATACTGCCTGTGAAACAAAAAGGCTGTAGCTTCCTGCCAGTGATTTGAAATGAAAACTACAAACTAACCTCAAAACACTTCTCCTTCTCTGCCTCATGCAGAAGCGCAGCCAGTCCTGGTAAGAGCACTGGGAAGATGTAAAACTCCAAATATTCTCGAGGAGAGCCTGAGCAAAACAGGACAGCCTTCACTTACAGCTAAGCACTTGGATTTCACAAAAACACCACCATAAGATATCATAAAGTCAGTACCAGTCATTTTGTCAATACCATCACAGCTTGGACAAAGCAGATTCATTCCCTTCACATACAGCCACGGCTCTGTCTTCACTTCTCAACAAACACAACACAAACTTGGGTAAATTTCAAACTAAATGTGCGCCAATACTGCAAACTCAGTGTGCCTCAGAGATGTCAGATTTAGTTTTAAGTGAATAAACTCAGATACCAGAAGCAGTTTAGTCACAGAAGTGAAAAGCTCTGTGAATTAATTTACCCTGACAGGAGGAAATTAGCCTGTGCTGAACTCAGTGCTGCTGCAGTTAGACCACTTTGGTATCTCATGCCCTTTACAATCTGCATTATCAGAGTTAGTCATAAAACTGAATTTCTAGACAGAGGAAAAACCAAAGGTTATATTTTAGTGCTGTGATTTCTTTGTCATAAATTGCTTCACACTTGCCAGATCCTTCAGAGATTTTAACATGACTCCATGTATCCAACCTTTCCCCTCTCAGGGGGCTGTCTGGGTTGGCACCTCTCCCCATTCAGGCAGTATTCAGGTTTTGGTGTGCTCAGCAAAGATTAAGTCATAGGACTGTTCTCTTCTGGCAACACAGCTGAAACACTGAATTTATTCTCAGCTTTATACCTTTAATTGGTTCATATACTGCCAGAAAATGCTCATAATTGGGAGGACACTATTTATGTAAAAGCCAAGGGTAACATTGCTTCTGACTTGCACCAGGAATTCCTAATGAGCAAGACGGAATGGAAGAGAAGACAAAATGAATGGCTAAAACGCAAAATAAAAACACACTGCTGCTTGGTAAATTTATTATAAAGTATAGGAACTGATAAAAGTGGAAGAACAAAACTTCAGAGCTGCTTCCATTCTCGTCTGTAATCAGATGGGTGAAGACAGTATTTTGACAGCAGGTTTCAAATTCAATTGTCTACTTAGTCTATTGATCTTAGTTTTGCATTATTAAATCAGAGGAAGAAATGCCTGCCATTTCTGATTTAAGTGCCTAAATAAAAAGTCACTTATTCAGAAAAGCACAGAACTACCTTAGCTAGTCAATGCTATGCAGAATTTGATATTTTTTCCATTGACCAAGTGGCCAAGCTGGTTCCCTGTTTTCAGACCAGAGGCCTAACCATGCAAATGTCACACAAGCAAAGCTGTTGTTGCTGTTAACACTCTAAATTAAATCAATTACAAATCCTTGCCATATGCAAGACAAATAATCACAGCAGGGTTCAAGATAATATACTCCTACTCACATTTTTTTGGATCAGGGGGTTCTCCAGGGGGAGCTTCCCCCAGTATGGGAAGCAGATATTGGGCTGCAGGGGCAGAAAAAAGTTGTTCCATAGGAATAGCTGCTTCCAAAGGCACCTGCTCAAAATAAATGTATCCTGGCTAAATACCCCAACAGACTAGACAAAAACATACAAACCAATTAAACAGAAAAAAAATACAAGGTCAGTTAAAAATTATGGAATTATAATTTCTAATTCAAATATTGTATTATTTATGTATTTTCTGAATCCTTGAAAATATATAATTACACTTTAAAAACTTCTGTGGTTTCCAACACAGTAAAATCATCCAAACCTAACAGAAGGTATATGACTCCTTTTAATAGAATATGGTGAGCTATCACAATTTTTAAAACATTTTATCCATTGAATGAAATAGTAATTATTTGGAAATTAATTCTGGTAGCATTTTCTGAATAAGTATTTTCCACTCAGAAGCTTAAATATCTCTTTCACATTGTTCAGAAGTACTGACATTCACCTTTTAAAGAAAATAAACTTTTCTTGTCAGCATTAACCAAGTTGTTTTAAATACAAACAATTATTTTGAATATTACATTCGTTGGTTCAAAGAAGTTGTTTGAAAAATAATAATTTTGTTTTCATTTTATGAATGAGTCTACCCTGTGGGTACCTAATTTTCACATTTAGTTGTTTAAAATATTTTAAATTCATCTCTATGCAGATTTTTTTACTTGAACTCTTACTCACTGATCCTTGTTTTGATTCAGGATCTTGTTTTGATTGAGGAACATCTGAAACTTGAGGCTGTTCTGCTTCATGCTCTAAACGTAAAAAAAACATTTACCAGGAGACTCTAAAAATATTTATTCTCCTCCTAAACCAACATTTTTAAAAGGTTTGAAACATTTTTTTAGGTTTGAAAGAACAAAGGTTAGTATGCAATAAATATTTGTTTATCATGAAATCTAACATTTTGAAACAAGCAAGAACTTAAGAGACTCTTGTCATATCTTCTCTTGAGCTTTAAGTCAAGTGCAAGGTTCTCACTGACAAAAGAACTTTTTTTTGGGAAAAAGGTTTTTAATCAAAATAACAATTCAAAATATTTCAACATAGGTAGAATGTACATGCTTGCACTGAATTACCCACTGTTTTCACTAGTAGACAAGACTACTTTTCATAGTGGATTCCTCTATAAGCAGTTAAGTCCCACGGACATTGCTAAGTATTACTGTCTCCACTTTGAAAACAAAACAAAACAAAACAAAACAAACAAACAAAAAACCCAAATAAACTTACACAAACAAATAAAAAAATCGACGAACTAAAAGCTGTACATGACCCTCAAGGATACTGAGACACTCAGGCTAAGAAGAATAAAGGACCAAGGCAAAGAACTCGATATGAGAAAACGTACAGCTTCCCCAGTGCAGACCCCGAGAGCCCGACCCCGCAGGCTCAGCTCCACCTCTGCACTGAGGCCGAAGGCACCACCAAATCCTCGGGTGCTGCAGGCTTGGCTTGGAGCAACCAACCTGACTCCAGCGCTGAAAATGGCCATTTCAGTGCAAAACGCCTGCTTTGGGCGTTAACAAGTACTGAATGAAGATAACCCCGTCGGAGAACTGGGGACGTGCAGTGCTGGTCTCCCGGCTTTGCAATCTCAGCGTTCTCAGACCTCGGGAGAAGCCCAGGGGCTTTGCTATCAGAATGGTGCTCTGAGAACAGATGTTTTGTATTCATTTAACGTTTGTACCAGCAATGACACAGCCGCCTCTCTGCTTTCCCGAGGTAATACCCATCTCCGTTCCAGGGTAACCCAGAGAGCACAAGGGGCAGGTCACAGCCGGGCAAACCAGAGGCCCTGACACCCTCGAGCAGGCTGGCTGCAGCAGAAGCACACACAAAGGGCGCCTGTCGGGAAGTTATGGCAATAAAAACAACGTAAGGCCCACGAGCAGAACCGCTCGTGGCCCCGGTGCCGGTGGGGATCAGGGCGGCTTCGGGCACTCTGTGGGGCGGGCACAGCCCCGCGCCCGGCCCGCAGCGGCGCTGAGAGGAGCGGGCGGCCCCAGGCCGGGGGCTGGCCGGGCGGCCGGGAGGGGCGGCCTGAAGGGCCCCGAGGGCCGGCGGAGGCAGCGCGGGACCCCTGCCCGGGGGGCTCGGAGCGGAGCCGGGGCCGGGGCTCCCACCTGCGCCGTGCCCGCCCGCCGCCATGGCCGCGTCCCGCGCGTTGCCGCGGCAACGGCTCCGGCAGCGCCCGCGCGGGGCGGGGCGGGCACGGCGCGATCGCTTCCGGGGCGGCGGCGGGGCTGCACGTGGCCGCGGGAGGTGAGCGCCGCACGGCACGGGGCACGGACCGGCACAGGGCACTGCCCGGCACTGCACGAACCGGCACAGGGACCGGCACGGCACTGCACTGCCCGGCACGGGGCACGGACCGGCACAGGGCACGCACCGGCCCGGCACAGAGACCGGCCCGGCACTGGGCACGGACCGGCACTGGGCACGGACCGGCACAGGGCACTGCACTGCCCGGCACAGGGCATGGACCGGCACGGCCCGGCACTGCCCGGCACAGGGCACGGCCCGGCACGGCACGGCCGCTACAGGGACCGGCTCGGCCCCTCCGCCACCGCATCCCATGCGGGCCAGGCCGTGCCGGTCCCTGTGCCGCCGGGCCGGGCCGGGGTCCGGAGCGGGGCTCGGGCTGGCACCCCCTGCCCGGGGTGCAGCCCGGGGGTGGGCGCGGTGAGCCCGGGGCTCACGGGGCTCACGGGCTGAGCGGGCGGCCCGCACAGACAGCGAGAGCCCGCGGTGCCTCGCTGTGCTCGGCTTGGGGCTCTTTCCGGGCTTGGACGGGGCGCCAATGACGCTGTTGTAACCCAGGTGGGAATCACTGAGTGTCTCAGTGAGCGGGTGCTAAAGGCTTCGGTGTTGTAACCAATTCATTGGCGTAAGTGTACTGAGAAAAGAAACGGAGAGCAAGGATAAGAAATCACCGATAAAAGCAAATTTAAGGTAATAATTCAGGTGCCTTGGAAGGGTCTTGTAATGCTGAGTGATTAGTAAAGCGGTGTGAAGTTCAGTGTTAAGTGAAAAGTCACAGGTATCTGGAAAACTGCTCTAATTGTATTTCTGTATACACACGGATATGTTTTGAGGTATTTAGAGGGTAGGTATTTCTGGGAAAACGTTATGCTCTGCTGCTGTGAAACAGAGAAATAGAACCTTGCAAACTGAGACAAGGTACACTAAACAACATGATAAAAATAATCACCCCAGTAAACAGTATTTTCTGCATGTGTCTGTCTGTCAGTATGTTCTGGTTCCCTATCATGGAAAGCAGACTGAAATTAGAAAGAGTGTCAGGGACAATGGGAGATCAGGAATGGGTTCAGAATAAAGGAAGACCAAGTAGATTAGGACTTGCATCATCTCTTTGAAGCAGTTTGCTAACATCCTAACTTCCTTTTTCAGAATGATAATAAAGAAAAAGAGAAAAGAAATTCATGAGGAGCCTGTACAGAAAAAGAAAAAGGTGAAGACTATCATTGAAATTGAGGAAGATGTTCAAACTGTCATTAAAACTGAGGACAATGGCCATCTCAAGAAAAAAACAAAGACAAGGAAAAAGGAAAATTTAAAAGATGAATGCTTACACAAATTGCAACCAAAGAATAATAAGAAAAAGAAGAAGAAAATTGGCTCTGAATTACTCAGAGAAGATAATTTAGAAAGCTTTGTGAATATAAAAGGTCATTTGGATTTACAACTTCAAGAAGAATCCGAGGAACAAATTAAAATAATCAAAAAGAAGAAAAATAAAGTCCCGTGTCATTTCTCCTTGGAGAATAATGAGAGTAGTGATGTGGAGCTTTCAAATCATTGCACAGATGGTACTAAAAAAAATGAATTCTCTTTTAAAAAGAAGAGAAAGAATACTGCTTTGGATTTGGAATTGGATGGTGAAGTAACAAAGAAAAAAAAGAAGAAATGCAGTTTTTTGTTAGAGGGCATCCAGGACAGTGAACAAAGGCAATCTGCAAAAGGCTGTAAAAACACCCACAAATGCACTTCAAAAGAAGCAGTTTCTACAGGTGAAGACTATGACACAGGTAATGCCCAGAATGGTGGGGAGAGTTGTGTGAGAAGAAGGAAGAAAAAGAAAGATAAATCTGACTGCTTTTTACCACTGGCACATAATGAGGACAACATGCATCACGTTCCTGGTCACCCCACTGCAAGTGACTTCAGAAAAAGGAAGAAACATAATTCCTGGGAATTTACATTGAGAAGCGGAGAGGAAGAGGACAAAATTAAGAACTTTGGGTGTATCAAAGAGAGGAAGAAGAAGAAGAAGAAGAAAAAAAAAGCTGTTTCTTCCCCAACCTATGAAGATAAGCAAGACTGCAGTCACAGCATTCCTGATAAGCATCTCCCAGCACAGCAAGAAGTTGAGCTTGAGGAAGAGCTGTTTGGAAAGAAACACAGGAAGAATTTCAAGGATAATAATGAAGTCAGTAAGAAGAAAAAGAAGAAGATTAAGAAAAAGGAGAGGGAAACAACATACTCAGAAGTTTCTTTAAATAATGACAGTGCTTCTAAAAGCACTTCTAAAATAATACTAGAAAGCAATAAGAAGAACAAAGAGAGTGAAATGGAGCGAGCTCAGTGTGTTACAGGGGACACTGTGGATGGGGAATTATGCAATAGTAATCCTGTACTGTGTGACAAAAAAAGTAAAAAAGTACCACCACAGGACTTAGCTGGAGAACCAGGTTCAAAAGCAGATGGAAAAAAGATCAAGACAGAATCACCATGGAATGGGTCAGTGGTAAGTTGTAGAGAGGAGGGCAGCTTTGCTCTCTCGTGCTGAGGAATTGAAAGCCTTTGGGGCAGTTTCTGCTTTGCAGGCTGCTCAGTGTTGGTGACATTGAGGCCACTGAGGGTCCCCACTGGGTGTGGGGAAGCAGGATCAGCTGATCTGTCTCAGCATGTTGTAGTCCACAGGACATTCTGGGCTGGAAGGGACCCACAGGGATCATCACATCCAGCTCTTAAATGGGGGGCCCATGCAGGGATCAAACCCCAGCTGGGCTGATCCTGTGGGGAAGCACTGATGCCTGCTGCTGTCATCATGTAGTGTTTCAGTTGTGAAAATGTAAATATTACCAATAGCAGCAAGTATTGGCCCCAAAATAAAGTGGGTTTGTACAGTCATAAATGTTCAGTTGCTCTAAGCAAAGTGGCAACAGTCTTCATAAAACAGGAGTTGAATTCCATGTCGTTTACCCTGAGCAGGTGGTAACCCTGGCAGCATCCTAAGCGTAGACTGGGCCAAGAGCATTGAAATACCAATTCTGATAGAAAAATACTAAAGACCTAAAAACACAGTTTTAATTAAAACAGTAAATCTATGCAAGAAAATTAATAGATGAAAGAACTGCATCAATTGTAACTGAGGGTAACTGGGATTGTATCCTGAGTGACTGATAAAGGAAGTCCCATCCCAGAGTCTTGCAGTATGTGCCATTTCTGAGGTAAAATTATCGTGGGGATGAACTGATGAAATATTTGAAATACAGACGTTTTTTTCTTTATCTGATTAATGTATTTTAAAGCTAAGGGTGCCAAAAGTTAGTACTTACATGCCCAGCTTCTGTTATCATTGGAAATTAAGCTGTGAGATGCTCAGAAAATCAGTAGGTATCTATTGCATTTTTAGCTGCTTAAACTTAATTTTGAAAACGGCACATTGCAAGTTACTAGGAGGTTGTTTTTATTCCCGTAGGTAATGGGAAGCTGCACTCCAGTTGCTTTCCATCAAGAATTTTGAATGCTTGGCTTATTTAAATGTCAAGCACTAGTTAAGGAGGTATCACTGAAGATTTTTGCAAGTTAAGGGCACAGCAGACCATAATGTGAGCTGCTTTTCAAGCTCACTTCATGGTGTGCTTTGCTTTGTCATGCACTCAGATGCAGTTTCCTCAAATTCTATGGAAACCTGGCAGCTGCCTGATGTCTAGTGCTAATAATTAAATATAGATTCATGTGGAGACCCAGATACAGGCTTTTTTTCACAGGGGTTTGAGAGGGGAGTGTGTATGCTTATCAGTCATGAGGTGAGCAGATGTTTGGGGCTTTTGAGTTGGATTTCTCCTTTTGACCTTTCAAAAGGACAAGGTGGTTTTATTGCTGGATATATTTTCTAATTAAATTGGCATTGCCTTTTTGAGATTGTTGGACATTATATGGATTTTGCAGCTGCTTACATTGTGTAGAGGCAAGATAAGCCCTACAATGACATGTAAACTTTCATGACCAGTTAACATGGAAACCACAGCAAATACCTTGCAAACTGTTGAGAAGAAGGGAGTAGGGTGATGCATGTTTTGTTCCTCTTTCCCATAGGCAGCTCCTTTAATAATAAAAAACTACTCAAAAGAAAATCTGAAGATTGAGAGGTCTGAGTTAATCAGTTCCAGTGAGTTCTAGTTCCTGCCAGGCCAAAAGACACAACACAAAAGCTGATAAGGTGCTCTTGCATTTGACTGTGCCACAGTCTTGAAATGTTTTCATCTACAGCATGTCACACGCTCTGCATGCCTTGAAAAACCTCTGTTGGCTTGCCCTGCAAGTAATAGAGCAAAGTTTGAAGATGTGGAGTGATACCCACTTAATGTCAGTGATTGGTGTTTTTCTCCTTGGATGCCACTGCAGTCAGCTCGGGCAGTGAGGAGGAGTGAGGACTCAGTTTCTGCTTTGATGCTGTTTGCCAGCACACAGCATAACCCTACCACATGTGAATGTGCTCCTTTTCCCTGAAGTTGGAGGAAGCTTGGCACACCTCCATGGGGTAGTTTTTTTCACTCAGTAGCCTTCAACATGTCAGCACTGTGCTGGGAATGAGCAGGGATGGGGGTGCTCCCTCCTTCCAGCTAAAAAAGAAAAAATATGCTGCAGTTGTTTGCAGAGTCCTGTCAGGACAGTTTACCTGCTTGTTTTAATAGATCTGAAAAGACAGTACCAGGCCATCTAGAAGTAAATTGGGGGCTGTTTTTGGTTTCTTCTTTCTTCCAAGAGCATGAGCTGTCCTTCCTGCAGACAGTGTTCTCTCATTTTTAATAGTGCATGTACTTGTGTGTGTGTGTTAAAGCAGTGTATAAAAGGTAGCTTTGGAAAATGAGGTAAATCACTGATAGCTTTTAATATAACCAAAGCCTCAAAAAAGTAACAGCAGGTTCTGCTGACAGAAGTATGTTACAAATCTTTTCCTTGTCGTTTCCCTGGCTGTTCCATGCTTGGTTTATGATAGCTGTATCAATAGATCTTCCCTTTGGCCACTTTTTCTAGGCTGGTCTAAAGCTTATGGCTCTCATTTACCACTGTCCTGGACTTACCACTTACCCTATTGTGCTGGATGCCCAAAAAGCTTCTCCTAATTACAAATTTGGAAGAGAAGGGCTGGGGACAGTGGTTTAGGCATGGCAGTCACTGGGAGCTAAAGCTGCAGAAGAGCTGCACTTTGTGGAGGTGTGATCAGGGTCTGGTTGTGTGTGGACTCTCAGATTTACCTCCTGCCATCCAGCCCATCCATTCCTACAGGAGCTGCTCTGCCTCTTCCATCAGCTGCCTGTTCCTTGCTCTCAAAGGTGGAATAATGTGCTGTTGGCTGCCACTGTAGGGGACAGTTCATGTATGAGTCCTGCCTCTCCCTGTGCTCCTTCCACTCTGGGAGCTCCCTGGGGACCATCATCCACACGGGAGCACAGTGCAGCTGCCTCTTGATTGGCTTTTGTTTCTTTGTTTCAGAGAGCTTTATTTATTTTACCCCCAACTTCTATTTTTTTTAACTTTCACTGTCTCTGTGCCTTTCTTCAAGTATACATTTAAGCTTTTACAAAATGGTTTAATTTGAAATTACTCTGCCTGCAAACATTACTGTGTGTGCCAGTGTTGTTGGCAGGTCCCTATTAATGTGTAAATCTAAAAATCATTTATCTTGATTAAAAGAAGAAAATCTCTGTGAGGTTTTTCCATAGGAATACACAGATTTAATTGGCATTTTCATCTTAGAGCTGACTATTTCTTCTTACCCCTGAATAGTACTACTGATTGCTTACTGTAACTACTTTTGTGGTAAGAGCTGTGTAAATTCTAATTAACCAGAATGGATAAAAATAATCATACAAGCTTTTTTCCTGTTTTACAGGAACATCTAGATGATGGTGTAATTGTTGTGCAGGAAAAGAAAGGAAACTGTGATGAAATTAACATAGACAAGGTATGCTTTGTCCTAACTGGGTAAGATCTAAAGCAAGTCAGCATTTAACATATGCATAGGAAGTTATACTAAAAACTGCTTTGTTGCTTACCTATGCCTAGATTTCCCTAAATAAAGCTCTGCTTAAAATGTGCTTTATGCGTGGGTTAGGTCCAGAATGTACAGTCAATGTCAGAACTAACTAACTTACTAAGTTAAAGACTCATTTCTTTGTGCCTCTCTCAATGCTGGCAGTTAGAAAATTAGACTTACCTGATACAGAAACCACTTTTAACATACACTAAAAAATTACAGTTCTCATGTTGAGTTTGTGAAAGGATCCCATGCAACTTTTAATTATCCTTGTGAAATTCTGAAGATAACTAATTATTTTGTTTTCCTCTTACTATTTCATTGTGAATTAATTGCCATTTAACACATGGGACACAGAGTCTTATGCTGCATGTGGAATTTTTCTGCACACTAGGTGAGGCGGCAGGCCCTGCAAGAAGAAATTGACAGAGAATCTGGCAAAACCAAGGCTCTCAGTTCCAAAGTGGGACAGGTAATGTATGAGTTTGGACCTCAACCTGATGGAAATCCTGTCTCCCAGGGCAAGTTCCTGTAAAAAACACTGTGCTCTTTTTTGTACGTGGCTCATGTACAACAGTGTTCCTTCTGACTGCAGATTTCAGGTCATGCTATAGAACAAGTTGTTCCAATGCCAAGAGACAGAGAGCTGAGCAGTGAGCTCCTTGCCATTGCACAGTGCTCTAATTCCCATCATCAGTCCTCAAAAGCAACATTTTCTCTGGTTCCTCTGGAGAATGAGCCATCAAAAATTGCTACAGAAGCATTTTCTGCTTACTGTGAAATGCAAGTAATTTTTGGGCTATGGATGCAGCAGTCACTGAAGTGTATCTGATTTCTTACCTGCAAGAATTTGCACACATTCAGCAACAGGGACACACCTGGAAAGGTAAAGGGGGTGGCAACTGTTAACACACATGTGTGATATTTAGAAGTCTCATGGCTTCTGCATCTTCCCTCCACCTCTTTGGAAGATGATTCCTGATTCTTTGCTTTTGCATCCTACTCAGCCTGGCTCCTGACAGATTCACAGTAAGGTAGTGGAAACTTCCTGCAGTGTTTAGCCAGGGGTAAGAAGATTGAGGTGGAGAGAAAGCTTTGCTAGTAATTCAGGCTTCTGTTGTTTTGCAGGACTGCCAGAATGCCTAGAAAGCTGGAATATGCCTCAAACAAATGCCAAAAACAACTTCTGTAGATCTAACATAGTGGGAGGGAGTCTGCATAGCTCTGGAACTACAACTGTCTAATAGTGTCTGAAGCCATTGAGAAAAATGACATCCTTGGCAGGAGATCTCAGTTCTTTGGCACTGATCTGTCTCTGTTTAGTACTATGCAGAAGAATAGAAGCTGTGAAAACTAATTCATCAGCTCCACAAAGTGAGCTGGAAATGCTTCAGCAAAAGCTGGGTGTACTGCCTGCCAGCAGCTCACTTAAAAACAGAGTTTTGACAAGGCATAATTATATTTGTATCTGTGCATTTGTCTCCCATTGCAAAGGGAGGAGTTATATTTATTCATCTGTGTCTTGTGTGTATCTGGATGTGTGCATGTATCTGTGTCACAGACTGGGCTTGTGCAGCAACTTGCAAGGCAAAAGGCTGAAGTATTATGGGTAGCTTTCTTTCAATACAGGCATTCTGGCCTATGATAGTGAATGATACTCCAGCCTTGCATTTTTTTACCTTAAGAACCCCTGCTGTGGCTTGCCTGCTGTTGTGTAGCATGCTGTGTGTCACATTGGCTGTCTACTGGAGAATGACTGTTTCATGCAAGCTGCAACTGTTCTGTTGGAAGGATTTCAGGCTGACATAAACATACCACTGAATTCACTTTTTTTTCCTTTGATGTAGCCAGCTTAGTCTGTTTAATTAATAATCTGCCATTTAATATCATGCCCAATTTTGAAGAAAAAATTCTGAGTAAATCCTGCCAAAAACATTTATAAGTGACTGCAAAGCTATAGCTCAGGAGTCAAATACACCCTTGAATAATGAAGCCTGTTCTTAGGTAAACCAAAAGTTCATGAATTCTGTAAATCCTACGGTGTATCTGGGGTTTTCCACAAACAGCTGAAATCTCATTTTAGCTGGATATTGCCTCCTCAGAAAGGGGCCAAAATCTGCAGACAAAAGAAAAATCCTGAAGGGGTGAAGTAGTTCAGAGAGTACAGTTAAATGCAAGTACAGTAAATACAAAGAACACAGCAAACTGCAAGGGAGGGGAGGCTTTAAGAGAACTAGAATTAGTCCTGTTGGATAGGGGAGGCCCTCTGGGTTTGCACCCTTGCAATATTAGTTGTAATTAGTAGGATGAGAATGCTTAAATTTAAAAGTGGGATGAGAATTACTTAAAGCTTATAAGCCAGATTGAAGAGTGTCCACAACTAACAAAACACTGTTGAAAACAGCAGCTCCCTAACTAGGCAGAGGGAGAATGAAAAAATAACCCTGCAAAGTGACAGAGGATTAAGTGTGACAGTTTTCTTAGAATAAGAGATGCTCTCTGGCTCTTGGAGGAGAGAGGGAGCAGAAAGCCAAGACTGCTAAGGACAGAGGGGAAGGAGATTCTCAAAGCTCAAAGCTGGCTCCAGGTGAAATGGCTGAAATGCTGATGAAGGTGCACTCAGGCAGAGTTAGGTCAGTCTTTTACCACACCCCTGGAGAGGTACTGCCCATGGAATAACAGCTTCCCAGCTCTGTCCCCCATCAGGCTTTTGTGTTCTGTTCTCATGGTGCACAGCCAGAAATTGTCTTCCTTGGTCTTGGTATTTTTAAATTTTAGTGTTAACTTTGTTTTGCCTCACAGGATACGAAGCTTGGACAGTGGAGTACAGCTACTTTTAAAAGTTCTGAGGAACAAAGGAAGTTTTTTAGACTGATGGGTGGCTTTAAAAAAGGTTCTGTGCCTATCCAAAGTCCCTCAGCAACTACAAACAAACCAAACATGGCTCTGAACCAGGAAGGGGAGGAGAAGTTACAGCAGGCTCTGAAGATGGAGTTTGATAAAGCAATGGACTTGAAGCAACACAGAAGAATTGGTCTTGGATTTCAGCCTAATGCAAACAAAAAAGCATACATAGACAAGTACTCATCTAGATCTATAAAATTTGAAGATTAAAACTCAGATGTAATAGAGTGAAATTTTTTTTGCCTTCTACATCTGTTTACTTGAAATAAAATAACAAACTGCTGAAGAAATTTTGTTTACAAAGTACTTGAAGTACAAGTTTTCAACTGCATATACCAGCGGAGCTGGGTCCTCACTTCATCCAAACAGTAAGTTTTTCAAACCTTTATCATGTTCTGCAAGGCAAGAGACAGCCTCCTTCAAAGACTGAAGATGTGTGCCATGCCTGCAATTAGTTGAAATTCAGTAATTTTTTTTAAATGCTGATTTAATAAACTTACTTTTATCTATATCATAAGTGATTCAAAAAGATTTTATTGTTCTGTTAAATCTTCACATTTTTTACATTCAGTGGTATAAAATGATGGTGCTTTACTTTGAAGACACACTGGTGGTGTGCCCTCAAATTTGATGAGGGCAGACTTTTAACTCAGAAAGTAATTGTTAAAAATCCAACATCTTCCTTACAATAACAGCATTGAAGATCCTCTGTATTTGAACTATGTTCTGGCAGTTGGATTTTCAATCAGCAGCTGTTATCTAAAAATGAAAGTATAAGCATTTTGGAGAGTAGCACCAACAGAACTACTGCTTTTCTATCTTTTTCTGCCTCCAGCAGAAAACACACTTAACAAAACAGCACTTGGTTCTGATGCATTTTGGGCAACTCTGGAGAGGAAGTGAAAATTCTGCTGAGACTCCATCTTAAGGGGTTGCCATGAATCGATTCCCATATCTGGGAAGAGGAAGATGCTCTTCCTGCAGGGTCTAAACTTCTTGGAGAAAACCTTCTCCTTTAAAGTGTCATTTAAGCCACCACTATCTCAACATGATGCTGATTTGCATCAGTGCTCTTAGTGTTCAGCACCAGCCTCCACCAGCCCTTCTAGGTTTTGGCTCTTGTTTCACTGAAATTCAGGTAGTTAATGTTCTGTTTTCTCTTCTGGTTTGAAACAAATGCTGAATTCAAGCCCTCAGCTACTTGCCTGGCAAGGAAGGAAAAAAAAAACCAAGCCACTAAGCAAAAGTAGCAATAGATATAAGGTCTTAACATGGTTCCTTACCATGGGGCAGAAGGGGTGAGAGAGATTTTATTAGAAATAATAACAGTACATGTAACTAAATTCCAGAAGGGTAAGGTGATAGATTTGTATACACAAAGAAACTCCCCCAGAATACATAGATGAACTGCAAATTGTTTTATTTAGTGATAGTGTACTTTGCAAATATAGAGGACTTTGCATAATTTCCATTTTCCTTTGCAAGGCTTAAAGATTCCTTCTATTTTACAAAACATCACTGGACTAAAATGAAAACATAAACATGTCTGTGTAAATGTATTGTAGAAATTGAACAGTAACACTTCAGCCATTTTTCTCTGCTACTGGAACCAGCCAGGCAAATGCTGGCAGCATCCCAAAGCAGAGGCACAACTCACTCTGACTGTTCTATGGAAATGCTGCTTTCTGCACAGGAGAATGACCATTCTGCAAGAGGGATGAAGTTTTGAGGCTGTGAAATCATTTGTACAGATTATCTTCCTTTTTTGTTAAAATTACAACAGATTAGATCTCAAAAGGCTTTTGCAACCCTAGAGGTTCAAGATACTGTTTACTGAATGTAAATCAGCATTTAAAATAACAATACTATGGTAAAACTGGATACAGAAACTCAGGTTAAATTATTGCACTCAGAACAGTTTTACCTTTGCTGTGCCCATGTAAATTTGTCTCAGTAAGGAAAATAAAAATACACTGAACTCCTGCAGTGAGAATGTAGATCAGTGATTTTTGGCCTTGGTTCCATGCTCCCTTGTGTAGGTGACTCCTTGGAAGAGGCACTCATCAGGTCCTGGACTGCAGAGGAAGCCGGAGGGCCAAGTCTGTGAAATGACTCATTTCAGGTTGTTTGCTCCTCCTCTTGATGTATTCCAGGGTTTTCACCTAGATTTGAAAAGAAAGGTATTTGGAGATTTTCAGTGTCTTATTTCATAGCCATCAGGTCATCTTTGTGAAGGTGTTTTCTCATGCTCATTATCATGTGTATGTTTCTTACAGGCTCTCAAATGCCACTTTACAAGCTTTCACCAGGCAGTTCCTCCACAAAATAAAAATGCAGTATTTCTCTTAAAGCTAGTTTTCTTACTGAACAAAAAGTTAAGAACAACCAACATTTTCAGATTTCTTAATGTTTGTCATACTATTAAAATTCTAGAAAGATACAGACCACTTGAAATAAGAGAAGCTGCTTGTTCATTAAGAAGCATTTAGAAGAATAACTTGTTGGGGTTTCAAGATAACTTGATTTTTTTTTTTTTTTTTAAGATAGTAGCTTGTAAAGAGATGAGGTTTATTCAGATCAAGAAAATGTTGCCTTTTCCCAAATAAAGAGTGGAAAAAGATATTAAGAACTAAAACCTCTCTGCATTATCTATCTCCCTCCCTTACCATAGTCTTGGTGTCAGCAAAGCCATGCTTCTGAGCAAGGTTCCAGAGATTGACTGAAAGCTGGTTCAGTCTGTTGTTTCGTAGGTCTCCATGAGCCAGAATGGTGTTAAAGAAAAAGAGTGCCAGCTGGCTCTGCCGCTTCAGGGTCTGGGATGGAAACAAAAATATTCCCATGTTACTGTACACTCACCCCAGAATACCCAGCTTAACCTCAGCAGCTTCTCTGAGCCCTCAGAGGTTCAAAGGGCACTCCTTTTGTAACACACAGCAATAGTCACAGACATAAGAATACACTCAGAGTTTTCATATTCCATTCAAAATGCAGCAAGCAGCACTAGCTGCAAATCAACAGAAGCTGCTGTAAATAAAATAATTACTCAAGACTCCTACGTCTCATACCACTTTGGACAGCACAGTATTTAGGTCTGACACATTTACAACTCCAGACTCCCTACAACTGCATAGAAATCACCCTCCCACCAACCAACCTCGCACTTAGAGCACCCTAGCTGTAAATTTGTAGAGACCACTGTAATCAATCTAAATTAATGCAACTTCAGGCTTTTTTTCCCCCCAGTCTATTCTACTTTTATTTATTTATTTCACCAAAGATGTTTTTTTCCCTGCTATTCTCTCACTGAAACTCTGGTGATACAAACATATTTGCACCATATTTGTAGCTACTTCCCCTAAAATTGCTGAGGAGGGACCTTAAGGAGCATAAGAGCAGCTTTCCCCCCACACAAAGCAGAGAGGATTCACTGCTACATGTTCTCTTGACCAGAAACAGCTTGAACTTTACAGAACTGTCCAGAACTAAAAATTTCCATTCCAGCACTGTCACATAAATGAAGCATTCTCTAATATTGTGAAAAGACCACACTGTGTTAACAATGAGATGCATTGTTCTCTTCCAAGTTGCCATTTTGGTGAAAGGATTTTATTGTGAGAAAATAATTTATTTTCCTTCATAGCTTTTAAAGGAAATGAACCAATAAAAACACAAAATCATTAGAGCCTTGTTCATTTAAATGAACAGCCAAGAAGATGAATAATAAAAGGTCACCAACACTGAAGCAATCCAAATACCAGTGATTTTATGACCAGCTTTACTTTAGCACAGAGATCTCTGACAATATTCTCATCACTTCTATTTCCTCAGCAACAACAGCTTCCTCAAACAACTATTCATTCTTACAAAGCAATTTTTATCTAAATCTCTCAATGACTTTCACTCAACAAAACAAAACAAATGGTCCCTCTTTGCAAATAAGGATGGCCAGAGGAGCAAATCCAAGGCTGCAGAGGCAAAGGCAGGCCAAGCACCTGTATCTGTGCTGCTCAGCCTTAAATCCAGTTTTCTATGCAACAACAGCCTCAGTGAACTAACACAGGATCTCCCCACTCAAAGTGTGCTTGAAAGGAGAAAACAAACAAAAAAAGGCCTTTCAGAAACCATAGATTTCAAGCCCTACAAACATTCCTACCCACAAATTCCATACAGGAATCAGATGCAAAAAAATCCCTAATATACAACCCACAGTCCTGAAAATTTTACATTTTCTTCCAAGACCTGGAACATTGGACATTCTTAGCTGTGCTAGAATGGTTGTTTCTGCTGCTACTGTTCTGAAAAAGAACTACTGTTCCCTGAGGTGATGTGTACAATGATGTACAGGATTTGAGCAAAGGGTATTTTAATCTTCTATCTCTGCCGTTGCTCAGGGAAGGACAAACAGGATAGCAAAAGCAGAGAAAAGGCTAAACTTAGCCCAGTGTCCTCCCAATATGTATCACTTAACACATTCTGTATTGGCAAACACTCTGGGCTACTGTGCAAAGAGCCCATCTAAAAAATTCCATCCCATCAATCACACCCTGCCCTCCCATTCCAGGCCACGAGCCACAAGATTTCTATCAATAGAAGCCATCCAGTAAGGGCTGATTGGGAAGCTGTCCATTCTCAGAAACAGGTACATTAACAGAACAGTGAGTTCTCATTATTTCAGCAAACATCAGTCACCTGCCTTTCACATACAATCCATTAAGCTAGATTTGATCTCTCAGAGCCTCTGAATTCCAATCAAGAAATCCAATAAGCTGCCTAGAGTTTATTTTATATTGAACAAATATACTAAAGTCAGAGTAAAGACAAAACAACTATTTCCTCCCTCTGTACCTCTCTCCTGACATCATCTCAGTGCCTGGGATCTGAAACTTTTAAAATTATAGGTGGCTTTCATTGTGTTTTCCCCAGTAATAAACTAACTGTGAATTCTCACTTTGCTCATTACAGAATTGGACATCATTAGGTGTCCACCACAAGCCTGCCTATGTGATGGTCTCACTTTCTAAACAAGTTAAAATACCCAATTTCCTTTTGTTATGAGGTTCCTGAAGCTTTTGAAAAGACCAAGTCCTGGTCAAAGGTGATCTGTTTCTTCAACTCCAAATTACTTTTGGTTTTGTATTGAATCAAGCTGAGTAAGAACATACCTCCTCCTTTCCCAGGGTTTTCAGGTGATCCAGGATCTGTGACACCACTGTTTCACTCAGTTTATTAATTTCAGCCAGGAACTTGGAGTCTCCACCATACAGAGTATCATTGGAATCAACTGCAGAGATGAATTCAAGCTCAGGCCTGGCTAAAGAGCTATACATTTATTTGCTATTGGAAACATCATATATTGATAGAAGACCACATTTGGAAGTCATAAAATGCCCCTCCTCCACGAAACACAATCAGAACTGTTTTTTTGAGTGCCTACCACTTGGTTGCCTACCAACCAATTCAATTCTTTTGATTCTAAGAGCAAAACACTGAGAAGAATCTTTTAGCTTAAAGCCAGTCCTGTATTCCTGGATGCAGCCAGGCTCACAAATATAAGCAACATATCATGTCAATTTTCAGGTTTTCCACAGAGACAGACTCCCTGCTTCCATCACTTTAGAGGAGTGTGGACATCATCTACAATGACAGCAGCCATTGTAAAACACAATTTGTGTTTTATTTAGTGAAAATAACCAGATTTTCAAAAGAAACTGCATTTTTTTTCCTTTAAAGAAACCCATGATTACCTCAAAGTGATGGATAGAAATTCAAAAAGTGCATTTTCAGTTTCAGAGACCTTAAAGGGTTCTTAGGAGGGAGAGAGCTCTTCAGGTTTTTACAGCTTATATAATTGTGATTTTAAACATGCCTTTTGCCCTAATTCATTTATGTTCTATTAAGAAGTAGGGTAAAGAAATGTTTAGGTTTAAATATATTCTAGGTAAATCAGAAAGCACAAAAGATGAAAGATAATCCCCTGTTTCCAAGTAAACTTCATTTTAAGAAGCTAAGGTACAAGGTCCACCTAGAAAAAACCCCATTGCTCTACTACAGGGGGAAAATTACTACTTTATATCTCCATGCTTCTCTCTATTAAAATCTAATTAATTTAGATTTCTCATCTTGGGATTATGCAGCTATTTTGGTCATATAGAAAATGGAGTGAAAGAAAAAGCTAAAGCACACTTTCTTACAGAATTTGAACAGCAGATTTACTACAGAGTAGCACTTCCACTGACAGCTATTTTCTGTGCTGCTAGCTGCAAGTGGTATTTTGTCATGGGTGGTAAATCTGACAGACTGTTCACCAGAACTGCAGAACACATTCCAGCCTTCCCCTCTGTGAAAATCTGTGCAACTGAAAGAAAAAGTCAAACCATCTTGGCCTCTCTGACTCATTAATCTTCAGGGTGCTTGAAAGGATTTTTATTTATTACTCTACCTTAATTTAGTAATCTATAATCAGAAGGCAAATATTCAAATTTTGGAGCATATATCAAAATATTCCAAAAATTATTACCAAAAAGGTGACGGCTATTTTTCAACATGTAAAATCTTTAGAATTTTCTAGCTATTCTGAATATTGTTATAAGTTACTGCAATTTCCAGAACTCAAAGCCTGCCTTCAAAGCAGCAGATACATCATTTAAATAATGAAGACTAGGCTTTACATTCTGAAAACTGGAGTTGTTAATAAATGTGGATGAAACACCAACAATAAGTATAAATCAAGTTGGTGCTTTTAGACTTAAATAAAACCCTTCATATGCATAATCTTTACTTGAAAAGTTCACATTTATAAGCATTTGCACCAACACCACCAGAAGCAAACTAAATAACCCACTCTGCACAGATTCACTTTAAAGAACAGACTGCAGCTGTTCAGAAGCCAACTCCTGGGATTATTCTAAGTTACAATACCTGGAACTGGATAGAAAAAGAATCCATTCTGTCAGACTCATTACCACTGGTCTTCATTAACTGGCTATGGTGATAAGACAACACTACAAATGTCCTGGTGGAATGCAAGGAGACAGAGCCCCCCTTAGGTATTACCTTTATCTACATGGTAGATAAATGCTTCTTGAGTCATTGCAGACAGCAGATGCAAAACATTAGTATAAATCCTGACTTTGTCATCGCTGTTATCCTCCCAGGTGTAATCCTGGATCACATTCAGTAATCCTCTCACAAGAAACAACACTCCTTGTTCTGGATGGTCCTACAGAGAAAACAAAAAGATAGGTCAAAACCAACACCACAACCCCAGAACACAAACAGGATTATTTTCAGTCATTCAGTGGTGTAGAGTCACAGTTTGAGCTCTATAAAAGCAGAATTACAATATAATTAAATCTGACAGCTACTTTTCTTAAGTGTGCTTCCTGCAAATCCTTTAACTTTTTTTTCCAGTTTCCATCTAAAATGCCCATTTGACCCATAATTAGAACCTGATCCAGGCAGCCTCCACAGACAGACTTTGAAATGCTTTGTTTTGTAGTCATGGGGGAGCAGTACAAAATTAATTGTCAGCTTCTTAACAGCTAAGCCTCTAAAATTAAACACTGGGTAGATTTCGTTATTGAAATTGTATCCGTAAGCTGTAGTGTATTACTCATATAATTATGAGTTTCAGAAGAACTCCTACACTGGGAAGTCAGTTACAGACAATAAACAATCTTTTGCACATGAAATGAAAAGAAGGACTCTGCTTTACGTAAGCTGGGAGTTTTTACAAGCAGCTTTATACTGCACCGGGCTAATTCCAGCTGGCAGTTGGAGCAGTGGCACCAAGACACACAGGACAAATCACAGTCCACTGGGGACACTGCCTTTTGATCTTCTGTAAATAGGGAACAAAGTTAGGGAAGCTAATTTCTGAATGCTGGCATCTCATCTAGCTATTTTTCCTTACTGAATCTGAGAGGTTGTATCACTCCCTTCTTCCATCACCTGCTAATGATCCCAGTCACTCCACAGCCTTCCCTCACAGCCTGACTCCTGCACTCAGTGGAAGCAAGGACAGCCCAGGGGCAGCTTCCCCTTCCCTTCTAACAGCGCAGCACAGCCCCTCCACCTTTCTGGACAGGGGAGACCCCTGCCACTGCAGCAGGGGGAAGGCACAGCTCTGACAGCAAGGATTTGAACAGCACCACACTGTGCGCTGCTTCACCAAACAGGCAAAGGAAAAAGGAAGGAGAAAACCGTAAGGGAGGTTTCAGTGAGGAGGAAAAACCCACTCTCTACAAGAACAAATGAATATACAGGTAATTTACAATTCCCCCTCATCTTTTAGATATAACTGAAAATACTGGAGAGAAAATTACATCTCTCTCTAAATTTGACAGTTAGTTAAAAACTGGGAAGGATGTAGAATGGTAGTTACTTTGTGAAATATTCATCAGAAGAGGAAGGTTATGCCAAAACACATCTTCTAATTATTGTTTTCACTCCAGTGATTAGGCAACCTGTACCAAAGTAACTGAAACTAGTAGGAACTAGAGCTCTGTATTTTTTCCCTCCTCATGTATTAGAGATTTTTGAATACTTAGCTAATAAACCAGTAAATGTTTACACAATTAAACAATGGTGAGATTTCACTCTACCCCAAATGCACTTCTAGTGAGGTGTTGCTGAGAGTGGCAGTGCTGTATCTCCACCTCCACACAGTTCTGCCTCCCCATTTTGCATTGGGGTGAGTGATTTTGCAGTCAGTGAGCAGAACAGTTCATCTTTTCACAGAAAACAAACCCCTGCATTTCCCATTCCAGAAGCCCAGTCTACTCTAAATTTTAAAACAGGAAAGTCAAAATAGTCTATACTAACCTGTGTGCTATTCATACACACTCAACTTACCGGAACAACTAATAATGTGGAAAAGAAATTACACAGGAATTCCAGGAGGAAGGCATCAGAAGGTCGCATCTTTCCATCTACACTGATCATTTTTGGCACTTCAGGAACAAGGCTCACTGCAGCTTTGAAAAAAGCATCAGCTACAAAATAAAAATAGAGTTGCTGTTATATCACTCCAGCTGTGATGGCAGCCATGCCTGTAACCCAATGGTTGCTTTGAATTTGTTTCAAACTTCAAAGAAATTACAGAAAATGAATGTGCTGAACTGCAAAGAAACCCAAGACTCAGCACTGGTCTGATTCTTGAGAAAACTGTTCATTTGAATGATGCTGTTTCTCCAAAAGAAGTTCCCACACCACTCCAAACTTCTGAAAGTCTAATTCTTCTCCTTTGCATAACATGGAGACACCATCATTTCATATGTATTGCATATATAATAAGAAATTAGCACAAGATTCAAAACTGACTTATCAAAAAATGCTTATGCCAGGAGAATGGGGAATCCAAAGTGTGGGGGAAAAGGTTCATGCTATCTTGTTCACCAATTCATTCACAAAAGGCTGTTAAGTCCCACAGAAGTACAAATAACTTCATATTTCTAATTATTCATAATCCCTAAAAGTAAAATATTAATAAAGTACCAGAACCTGGGGTATTGCTGGTTACCTAGATAAAAGAATATTTTCCAAGAATCACAATACAGGAATTAGAGAAACCATCCACCATTACAGCCTTGGCAAAATAGCTATTAAGAGGTTTTTCATAACTCTTTATTATGTCTCTAATCTTACAAAAACATAAATTCCAAACACTAGAACATCTATTCCTAAATTTAATATTCACAAATTAAAAGCAACAGTATTTTCCCTCTTACACTAGAAGCCTGCCTATATATGCTGAGTTCACAAAAAAATTTCTGACAGCAACACTGTTTTGCACTTTCTTGGCAACATTTTTCAGAATACCCAAGTAGCCACATCCCACTCAAGTTGTTGAGCCATATACTTCAAAGCATCCTTCAGCATTAATACTGTATCTTTATTTTACAGGAACAGAGACCCAGGCCATGTAATCAGCTTTTATCAAAAGCAAAAGGAGAATTCTTGGTGAAAGCCAAGAGGTGTTACGTGGCTGGGATGGAGATACCACTGACAGGCAGGCATGGGCATTTCCAGGAGCACAGCTTGCTCTGGAAAAATTCATTTGAGACTCCAAGCAAATTTGCTAAATATAGTACCAACTGATATCTAATTTAAGCTTATGAGGAATACCAGAGAAACATGTGCTTTGGAAAAACTGTAGTTCTTCTCACTCTTGTTTTTTCAGCACAAGTGCTCAAGGACTTTTTAGTGCTTAGAATGCAGACTCCTTCCATCAAACACTGTCCTTCCTTTTATTCTGCACATTTGTTTTGGGGTGAAAGCATGTTTATTTCAAACTACTTATAAGTTTAGACAGCCAACCCAAAGGAAGGTAAGTAATCTTTCTCTGCTTTATTTGAGGAAGGAAGGCAGCAGCAGATGTTCATTCTAGCACAAGTAAATGAATCGCTGTCACCTCCACAGTTGTCTCAGCAGAAAAAAAAATAAAAGTGCACGTCTCACATCACCATACAATAAAAACATGTGACCAGACAAATGAAAAAATGTGCCTTAGAGAATAGTCTGCATACTGAAGTAGCCATGTCTGTGCAGGGAATGCTTCTGCCTTCTGAAGTTATTTCATAACAGGACGAGAATGACCTGTGCAGCAATCAGCATCCACAGTGAAAAAGAGCTGCAAAATACCTCACCCTAATTTACTGCCTGCTCTCCCAGCAATCACAATCCTTCACATTCTCCTCTAAACCTCTGCCACAGTGCAAACCCAAAACCTCTTCTCTTCAATTTGAAAACCTGAAATTTGATTCAATTTACTCTTCTTGCCTCCCGCCGTGCCTGTGAATGAGAGCTGCCTCCTGCTCTGGCTGAGCAGCTCCAGAGGCAGGAGCTCCCTGGGTCCTCGGGCTGTGAGAGCAGTGCCCAGCTCCCTGCAGGTGCTGCCACCAACTCCCTGGGCTTCCATTTGTGTCCTCCCTGTCCCTGGCACTCACAGCTGCTGCTCCCGGGCTGTCTCCCCGTGGCTGCTGCCCCACGGCCACAGGGCAAACCCCACACGCTGTCCCTGCCCCAGCACAATGGGGACACTGAGGCTCCTGCCCCACACTTCTAATCCTTGTTCCTTGCCATTTCCCCCTCTGCTTCCCCCACTCAATGCAGCGAGGCAAGCCAAAAAAGCAATACAGCACAAAACAGTTGTATTTCACTTTGGTACATCCAGAACTGGCAAAGGAGAGTATGTTCATTTTGCAGTAAGTCCTGCCAATCTGTGCTAACCATGGAATGGTTTTATGCTGGAATACTAAAAGCACATTTATCCAAGATATATGTGCTTCATAGGAAGCAAAAAAAAAAAAAAAAAAAAAGGCATATCAATGCAAAGGTTTTTATTGCAGACTGCAGAAAATGACCTGTCCTCTAAACATTACCATCCTGGCAGAGAGGTGTCAGAGTATGCATTACATGCTCTGAGTTTGAAGAAAAGCCTCACTAAAAATGTTGTCACAGACATGCTGCCTTTTCAAGTATGAAATGAGCATCAGTGTTTAATTCTGAATTACATTAATTATGAGGTCATGCAATGATGGTTTCTCTGTATCTTTAAAAGTCAATTTTTAAAACTATTTCTGTAGAGATGTTTTAAAACAAAACCATACATCACTTTTCCTGGCTACCAAAAGATATAAGGAACTACTTAAAAAGCACTAAAACCCACAACAATCTTATGTTCTTGATTAAAAAACCAAAAAGAAGATAAAAAAAGGCTTCTTCTGATAAAGGATGCTGTTTTCTTATCTGCTTAAAGTACAACACTGCTTCTGAAGTGAACCACTGTTAAACTGGGTAAGGGCAGAGCAGCCTGTGCATTACAGCAAATCACCGTGATGGAGCCTTCCCCAACTGCTGTTAATATCTTGTGCAGTGCTCTGAATGTAACATACTTCATGCTTCACTACATTCATCCTTTCACAGCAGCTCCTTCATTCTGGTTGACCATAATCCTATAAATCTTTCCCCCAAGCACACATGCTGACCTTCAGGCTACAAAAACTAACAGTCTTGGATATCAAAGTCAGCACTTCCAGAATTAGCCTCCAACAGAATAAAAAACAAGTGAAATTGGTGTTGAATGTTCTGCTATTGACAATATTCACTATGACACATGTACACATTTAATTATACCTACACACAACTATATGTACCTCCATATATTTCTATATATCAATCTCTCTAGATATAAAAATTCAGCTTGCATTGTATTTTCTGTATCTCTGATAGCTAATTAAACTGTACAAATTCAAGACTTCAGACAGGCAAAAATAAGGAGGGACAAAGTGACATGGGAAAACAATTAAACTCCTTAAGGCCACCTTCAAAGAGCAAAAGGGAGCGAGTTTAACATACCTACCCAAAGTATTTTTAGTCACAGCTACAATTACACCAGGCTAAGTCCACTCAAAGGACAAAACCAAGGACCATGCACATCTTCTGCATTCCACACCACTTCCCTGTCTTACAACTCTGTCAAACCTAATTTATTACTCTGAAGATTTTGCTTCCACATCCAACAGATGCTGGAAATTTAATGAAGCTTGTACTCCAGTGCAAAAATTATTGGGAAGCAAGTGTGGGGGGTTGTTACTCTATTTTTTCTGTCAAATAAATTAATCCATTACTGTTTTGACAACCAAGCACTGTAAACATTTGAATCTTCTTCTTCTCACATTGGTGAGGTCACTGTGAGAGTTTTGCCACATTGTTAAAATGTGGTTTTCCCTTGAACTACTGTTAATTGTTCTCAATCTTAAAGATCTCTACACATCACTTCCAATCTAGAAACGACCAAGAATTCTTTGAAGGAAAAAACGTGAAATTAGAAAATGAATGCACTGCTGCTTGGTGAGCTGGAATGTACTATGTTCATTCATACTATGAATTAGCTGCAGATAAAAAGGTAATTATGTGGATGAAGCTTGGCAGAGCCAGTTTTAGGCGTAGCTTGATTGAAGATTGTTACAAGGCATTAGTACTTGGAGACAAGGGCCTACAGAGGCCTAAGTGGAAGATTCATACAGGGCCATCAGACAGTATCAGCAAGGACACTGGACACAAGAAATTTTATTCTTAAGGTGTAATCAGTAAATGCAACACACACCCCACCCCACTGCCTCCCCTCCCACCCAGAAAAAAAACAACCACAAATTACAGCCTGCCTCTAAATTCTACATAATCCCTAAAGACTTTGACATACTACATCAGCAGCAGTCTCTAAAGAAAGCTCCACCAGTAATGAAAATTTTGAAATAATAAATGGTGCAGTTAAATACTACTGTTCCTACTGTTATTATGAGGCAAAAAATAAAAATCAAATGAGCAGACATACAAAAAACATGATGTAAGTCTGGAAAATCTGTATGTTTTTTGCAGAGACATCATCCCTCAGATGTCTTCCAAATCATTCCTCTCTCAAGTCTTCCAAAGAATCAGTGAGATTGTGTTTAAAAGTAATTCCATTTATAAATACTTAAGATTTAAAAAAAACCCTTTTAATATTTATCCTTATAGAAATGGCTCTTCAAACAACTATGCTGAAAGAAGACAAGGAAAAAGGTTCCTCATGAGGGCACATAACTTAAGAAAGGGTGGGGTGGATGGGGGAAGGAGAGGGAAGAAAAAGTTTTCACAGTGGAGCAAAATAACTACTGCATTCCTTCAGGTTTTGCAGAGACATGTCCTGAGGATGAGCTGGGAGGTGACAATGTTTGCAGACTGGTCTGGAACGTGACTGCAAAGCATCACAGATGGATCTCATGATTCTGAGCAATAAAGCAGCAGATGAACTCTAATATTAGTATGGCATGTGGGGAAAGAAACAGCCCTTGCTATAAGTATAGAAAGAGAAGCTCTAAATAGGCTATTTAGACTCATGGAAGATTTTGGAGTCATTATAGATGGTTTCCTGAAAACTACATCCTAAACAGCTGTTAAAAGGCAAGGCAATTATAAGAATCTCTAGGAGAGTAAAGGAAATCTGAGGTGTCATTGTATCATTCAGATTGCTGTTGGGCATTTATACCTGGAATAATTGAATCTAGTCCCAGTCTTCCCATTTCCAAAAGCACAAAAAGGTAAGAAAGGTGCTAGGGCATGGAACTGTTTCCTTATTAGAAAAAGGAATACCAACAACAACTTCTTCAGGAACTTACAGACTGCATTATCTCATAGATAGCAAGAAGAAAATGAACCAGGAATGACTGAATTCTGCTCCAGCAGATCAGCTGCATGCTCTGAGCCACTCACCTAACATTTAACAAAAATGAATCCCTAAACATTCTACTTCCAAGCAGCAAGTCACTGTGGAACTCACTATGACATGAAATTACAAAGACCAAAAGTAAAAATTGATTAAAAATATTAAATCCCCAAGGACTGGTCCATCTATTTTATTAAATACCACTGTCTGGTCCATATACAAGCTTTGTTGAAGGATGTATTAAAGCACCTGCACCTAAAAGCCAAGAAGCATCATTCTACATTATTGTTTCCCTAGTAGATGCTACAAGACACTTTCAAAAACAGGTCATGGGCTAGACAGACTTGAAGAACTGACAAACTGCTATAAAGTACTAGTCTGAAAAGCTTACAGAGATGTCACCTCTCTCACATCATACAGAAAAGTGACTGGCTGGGATAGAGAGGAACAAGAAAAAGCTCATGGAATGGGAGAAGTCTCCAGCTGTGGAAGTCCCAGGTAACAGAAGAGGTCACAGTTCTGTCCAAATGAAGCAACACTTAGCATTGCTAGTAAGGAAAACAGTATGACATCATGCTTTTCCCAAAGCTCTTTTACTGCCTTCAAGGAAAGCAGTATTTAAAAAGATAACAGAGTCAGCATTCTCACCAGAGAAACATAAGCCAAGAAGTCCTAGTATCTGAAATGAGGAAAATCTCTTCATGTTCCTATTTCTCTGTATTCATCATCTCAAATTCTCTCTATTTATATTCTTCAGATCTATAAAGATTTCAGGAGATTAAACAGAAATACTAAAAACTGTTATCTAATGGTACTTAGAAAATACTCTAAACCATGATTAGACTATGATTTAAAATTACTTATTAAATATTCCATACCATAATTTCTCCAGAATGTGACTGAAGCATTTAGAGAATACTCATGGAAAAGTAACATTTTCTGCAGTAGAAATGAAATTATTTTCCAATCTACTAGGTGTAACTGTGTTTTAGCCACATCTGGAAAACAAAACAAATACCTAGAAGTGCACTAAGCACTGTATGCTTCAGAATGAAAATCTGCATTTTCTACGAAAAAGGTCTGCAGCAGTTGATCTGAGGGAGAGGCTCTCCATTTTTATGAAGTTTAATGTTTGACAATATCCCAGTGAAATCAGTCAGACAGAATCAGATGAATTACCTTATTCACTCAGCATGTTATTTCTCAAGTGAGGCAAAGATTTCACAGCCTTTAAAACAAAAATGCTGCTTAACACACATTACCAGGAAGTTTTGTCATCTCTACCACCTGCTGAATGCTGTGACCAAACGTTAAAAACTCATACTGTCTCTTTTTTTTTGACAGACAAAAGTAGCATTTCCACAGGGAGGAAAAGTATGCAATGAAAATCATACCTATATCTCAGAAGTCCAAAGGAGTGACACAATGGAGCATGCATTTAATCTCAATTTAGTCCAAGCACCCCCATGACAGAAAGCATGACCAATGAGAATTTATTATTCTCTGTTGGCAGCATGCAGTGCTCAGTGGCTCAGTTAAGAAAAATGAAAAGCTCATCTCTGTAAAATCTAGCATCCTCCTTTCAAAGGTGGGCTCTTAATAGGCTCTCCAGAGGTACAAACTATGCATCCAGGGCAAATTCACCTAAAACACTTTAAACATAATTACAGATTCATTTCATTTAAAGCACGTCTTGGGATCTGGAGATGAAAGAGACAACAGTCATTTTTAATATATTCTGAACATTCCCAGACATCCATCCATCAGTGTATTAATGCTGGAGTTTCATGAGCCTATAAATTCACAGTTCTGACCAACTTCATTGTCTTAAAGAAAATCTATTCCATCAAAAATTACAATTTTCTAATATTGAAGTATTTGGATGAGTTCAAACACTTGATTTGATTTAACAGTGTGGGGAATCCAAGCAAGCAAGGCTGGGACAGAGGAAATGGGAGCAGCGAGACACAAGGACTGATGGTTACTACTGCTGCCCCTTGAAACTGGGAATGAGGCAAAACCCAAACTTTTCCAGCTATAAGCAGACTAGCTGTGGCTCTCCAATTGCTGATAGTTTAGAATGCAATCCTCAGACTCATAAATCCATTTATTGTTATGACCTGCACATCCTTCTTTTTCAAGATAGATACATTGGCAATTTTTAGAAATCTTCCTATTGCCAACAGAAGTTGTGGAACTCAAATCTGTTATGTGTTTAAGTGAAAAGTCAACTCACTGAAACAGCTGGACTTCCCACAGAAACTTAAGACTGAGAAAAATCCAAGACTTTACCTTGCTACAAACACCAGCTGGAATCCTCCAGGAGGAAGTGCATGCACAAAACTCATGCATGCACCACTGCTGACTGAGCTATCGGATCAGGTACATTACCTTTCAGCTTTATTTCTCTTCACAATTTTAAACCAATTAAGCTAATTCAAATCAGCATGAAATAAAGGTTACAGACAAGGCACAGTTTCCCTTCCTGGCCTAATGCTGTCATTAATGGCACACTCTTAAATCTTCACTTCATGCTGCATTGGTTTTAGCAGATCAGTGTCTAATTGGCACCAGTTAACTGACTGGAATGAAATTTGCTGTTATGAATTAATCAGTACTTCTTACTTCTTACTCATTCAGTTGAGATACAGATTAAACTGTGTGAAAAGTAACTTTCAAGGACACATTATGTGACTTCAGTGCACCAACATATGGAAAGACAGTTCACAAAAAATGTCCCAAGACAGTGCCTGTTTAACACATGCTGAATTACTCATGCAAGTGACATGTCTCTGAGTACAACTTATACCCAAAATACTTTTGCTAGGGGAGCAAAAAAGTGAATAACTATAAAACCTTGGTAAATGAAGCAAGTTACTGAACATCAGTTTTGCTCTTGCTTCATTTTAACAAAAACAGAGATGGATCAAATGCTCCTGTCTCTAGCTTGAGGGTCCAAAATTCAGGAGAGTGTGGTTAATCAACATGCATTTTAGAGACTGACTTCATAATACTTTGTATATATCTGCTACCTTGAAAGATTTCAGGGTGGGGATCCTGTAAATTGTTTTGTAAGTACACAGTATTCATGTGTCAAACAACAGCTGTGCACATTTGTAAACCCTCACACCAAAAAATCTGGACAATTTTTGGGGCCCAGGAGTCTCACCCAGAGAAGAACTGGATCACAAAAATAGTTGAAGAGCAGTTTATAAGTTAAAAGATATTAAATCACAGAGTGGGTCCCAACATGGCCAGGGAATAATTCTCGAAGACCAAATATTACAGAAAAACTGCTTTGGATTTGCTTCCAGTAAGAGAAACTCTGCAACACAGCAATAATAACAAAAATTGACATAGAGGGGAAGGTAAGCTGGTCAATTAAATAAAACACCATAGAGAGAAAAGGTGAACCCATTTTATGTAAACTCTGAAAGAAACTGCACAATGCTATTTGCACAACAATAGACTTTGCAGATCTTTTATTTGCACAACAAACTTGGACACAACAGTCAGCTTTACTCTAAATCCCTCTGCTTTGCTGTATGGGCAACATCAGATTCAAAACAAAGAAATGCAATAGTCACCATGCAATAAAAAGTCTTAATCAGCATCCTAAGTCAGCTTGTTTGTGCAGCTGGAACTTGCTGGTAAATGCAGAGCTTGGAAAACAAACTCTTGTGAAGAAGCACAGAGCTAACACAAAGAATTAACAGTCACAACAAAAGATGTTGCGAAGTAATCCAGTTTACTACTCTCACAGCTCCACTGGAAACATGTAAAGGAAAAGCATTTACTATTGGAGAGCAGACCTTTAAAGTCAGGATTAAAATTGCAAAACAAAGTAGAATGACATCACTTCAAAAAGGAAAAGAAAAATATTGCAAGTAGTTAAAAGTATATGAAGACTTGGAATAGATAACTGACTTCCATTTGTAACAGGAACGAGATCATATTAAATGGTGATACAGACCTAATGCTCATTCTGATGCCAGAATAGCTCCCATTCTTCTCCCCAAATCACCTTTTGTCAGAATCTACTATCAATAATTCAGATCCAAAAAAAGAAAATATATTTTTCAGTCTTCATATGATCTGATGTCACTCTGATATAGTGACACATTTTCCTGGCTAAGCATTTATCATGCAGGTGCTTTGAGAGCAAGTTTCTGCTGTCACTGACCTACCCTGGAATTCTTTTCCAGCTCATTGGTGAATTTTGTCAGGCTGTGAACTACTACACAGATGGTTTATTTCTTTTTTCAGTTATAATAAAGCACATTATTTGTGATTAGAGTGCTTGCATAATTATGCAGGAGAAAAGCTTTCCATGCTTTCCATAATTCCTAAGTAATTTAGGACAACCTACCTCATGGCCAGGACTATGTCAACTACAGTCAGCTCTCCTGGCTGTTGAGATCACATTGAGGAGCTGCTTTAACATGACAAGATTTTGCTGTAACACTGTTTGAAACAGAGCTGTATTTTAATTGCATCATAAATATACATATGACTTACCATATCAACCAAGTTATTATTCAGTTAGAAGTATTTCTGAAATAAGAGAACCTTTAAGTAGACAAATTCATGCCTTACCTTGTGAAAGGCACTGATTTGCCAGAGCAACCTGTCCAGAGTGTAGATACAGATTAAGACGTGTGAAGACACTGCTCAGAGATGGAATTGTAATGAAGCAGAAGGCAACACAAGCCTAAAGTAAATTTTAAAAAATTGAATAAAATTCCCATCTCAGAGTTATAACAATCTTTACTGATTTAATACACAATTAGGAATCAAAATCTGTAAATCAGTTTTGGAAAGGATTTTCAATACAAAGCAAATATTAAGTGAAGTCCAAAATCGGCAATTTTAAATTTTTAATGAGTATTTCAATAATTATATTTTTTTTAAATTGTTACTATTCCTAGCTAAGCTCAAAGCTGACTCTCTATTACTGTAGCTCAAAGAGTTCCTCTCTCCTCAGGTAACCAGCTTGCAGCTCAAGACCAAAAGCTAACTAGAAAAGGAGATGAGTGTCCCCAGGGGGAAGCCATCTGCCAAAGTGGTCAGAGGAGGTGCCCTGGGTTACAGGGAGGAAGCAGATGCAGCCCAGGTGCTGCAGCTGCAGACCTGTGGGCACAGCCCAAAGCCCTAGCCAGAGCAAGGAGGCCCCAGGCAGGGAGAAGCTGCCCAGTGCCAGCCCGGCCCAGGACAGCACACAGGTGCCAGGAACTGGAGTGCCCTGCACACACAAACAGCTTCCCACATGCAGATGGACACACCTTGGTTGCCACATTTCAGGTTAGAAGGGAACACAAGCACCCTGGATATCCTGTGATGGCATGTGCACAGTTAAAGCACATTTGACCATCTCTGTACAGACTCAGAGGCACTAAAGCTGAAAGGAGCACCTTATTTGAAATTCAAATCCTGATTTCAGCATATCAGCACTGATATTATGAGACAGAAGTTTGAATATATTTTAGACCCCATCTCCCATTCTCTCTGTGACCGAGTTACATAAAAATTTGGTATTTTATTTCAAATATAATTTGAAAAGCTGAGCTTTCCAGAATTCATCCAAACACCTCTCTGGTGAACTTTCCTTTGGAGAGGGAGTCAATCTTGCTGCTCTTTTTCAACACAAAGCTGCTATTAGATAGTTTGGGTATTTTTTTCCTTAAACAGCAACATTTGGCTTTAGAGAGGAAAGAATGCTCTTAACAAGAGAAAATGGGACTACAAACAGTGTTAAAAATACTAACATACTGGTTTTGCAAAAATTATAAACTTAGGTGGCAGCAGGCAGTACTATCTGCAAAGAAAGCAGGCTCAGAGTTTATTAGCCAGACCTACCCTGACAAATGCAGCAGTCTTTCTGGAATGATTTCCTTTCATCACCCTTCTGGTTTCCATTGCAAGTTGGTTCACAGACTACACACACAAAACAAAATCACACCATTAAGAAAAATGCACAGCCTCAGTGGCAAATAACAACCTGCATGTTTTACTGCATGCATTTAGAGAATAGCCAGTGTCCAAGGAGCCCTGATACAACGTGTCCCCACTGTACTATTTACTTTTTACTGGGAGAATTTTTGTGACTGTTCCTTAAAGCAAATATGACTCAATTTGTGAAAGTAGACTTGTTTTATTCAAGCCTTTAGCTTATCATTTCCTTCCCAGCTATAGTGCTGTCGCCTCCTTGCTAGCAGAACAACCATGATTTCTAGCTAACACAGATTAAAAAACCATAAACCAAAATAACAGAAGGATTTAAGGGAAGATACAATGTTGCAAAGGAATCAGCTGCAGCCAAAGCACACCTGTGACTCAATACAGAGAAGAGATTAACCTTCCCAAGCACAGCAGGACTGCCTGGATCTGCAGCCAGACACAGTCTAATCTTTCCTAGATGGAGGATTACAGAAGAGGCAACCCAAATTCTGAATGCACAAAAGTGCCATTTATTTTATTATACATGAAATCTCTTGCAAGACAGCCCATTTTCTTCGCTGCAATGATACCATGCATGCCTGTCAAGCAAGAACTTCAGAGTGTTTCAGGGGATAAAACCAGAGATGAGATCAAAGTTCACTTTATAAACACCTGATTAAAATACTTCAGACTTATTTTGCAATAGACCAATAATCTGAGCAGGGAATAGGAGAAATGCAAATATATCCCCATTTACTAAGGAAATGTAGACAAATTGTGGCTTACATGAATCAGCTGGACTAGAACAGGCTCCAGATTGCAGAACATTGACCTGGCTTCGACATAGAAACTCAGCTGTTGTTCAAAGTCACGGCCAAATGAAACCTGTAAGAGAAGAAAGGCCCCTAGACTTTACCACTGTAGGCCTTAAATATCTGTAAAACTGCATGCAGATAAACCACAGATATTCAAAAGTCAAAATCCCCATATATTGCTAAGGAGAAAACCCAGCAGTAGCAACAAATAGCAGTCAAAGAATGTCTGCTCTTTTAACTGTCTGCAATACTTGAGCTTCAGGGAAACATGAAAGTTTTACTGTTTTGGTTTTTTGGGGTGTTTTTTTTTGTTTGTTTGTTTGGTTGGTTTTTTTTGGTTTTTTTTGTCTATACTCCACCTGACGGTCTACTTTACAGATCAAGTATTTTTCAAGAAAATAAAATTTAAATCCTGTTTGTGAAGTGTTTTCAAAACTAGCACAACTCTTGATTCTTTATGGGAGAGACAAAGGCTTGGTTTTGATCATACTTAGAAAGCAAGACAAAAAAACCCAGAATAATAGAAATAGATCTGTGAATCTGTATTCAGATTCCTCTAATTTCTAGTTGATAAAGGGCCTGCAACAGAAAACAGCATTTTTCCTAATTAGATAAACCGGTATAAAAAGCTGGTTTTCCTCAAGTTCAGTTAATTAATACCTGCTTATATAGCATGGCAAAAGCCTGTAACCTTGCATTCTGGCAGAAAAGAAGTCAAAAAACAACCTTTGTGTGAGAACCCTCTTTCAACCCTGTAGATTTAAAAAAACCCCAGTGCTGTCAGCTGGAGTGTCTCAGCTGTCAATTAAAAGCAGAGCATGAGGAACAGTCTCCAGGCAGTTTATGTATTCTATTGCAATTTTTTTTCTAATAGAAGTAAAGGTTGCATTATTTATCATTTCTCGAGTCACATGCAAAAGAATTTTTTACAAAATTAGAATAAAATTTACATTCAATCCATACAGTGAAAGATCAAAGAAATTGCACCAGAAAACAAAGGACTGCTTCTCACATTACAGACAACTGTCTTTGCTTTTCCTCTATTTGTACAACTGATGATTCTTGAGCCCTAGTCTCAAGAAAACATACCCAAAAATATAAATTTTTCCACAAAAAAGACTGACTGTAAGGATGACTGTAACAATTGCTTTTCCCTCCACATCTTAATGTGTGCTGTGCTGGTTTAAATGCATAAATAGTCATTCTGCTGCTATGGGATTTTTTTCCCCCAAACCAGGACTATCAAGACACATCAAATTTTGTTCAGTGCAAGAAATCCTGCTAAAGGAAATTATACTATATTATACTGCATGTAAAGCTTAATAAAGCAAGACTATATTAAAACATTAATTAGCAAATTATTATAGTTGAAGAAAAAGCAACCATCTAGAGTAAACCCATAGAACTGCAACAAAGAACAAAAAGGACAAGTAGACACAGAGCCTGTCAGCTCTGTGTGAAAGAAAAAACAGGCATTGAGAGTACGTGGTTAGAGAATACAAAAAGCTTGAGAAAGTCTCCCTGAAACACCCTAACATCTCAAAACCAACAGAGACCAACAAAGGATTTATTGGAATAAGAGTGAGGGATGGGTTAAAGACTAATTTCAAGACAAAACACCTGGGGTTCTCCTGGGACTACTAATTTAATGATACAAATTATCTTATTTATAAATTGAGATAAACAGAGATAGAATAATAAAAAGCTACACTTATTTTGTATTTTTGAAAGCTGATATTGGTTCCATTTAGAGCTAAGTAGTGGAACTTCCTCCACATAAACAAGTGACCTCTCTGATGCTTCAGTTGCTGTTTAACTTTTAAATACGTGCTCTGTTTTACAGGAGATTTACAAAACTAGCAGAAAATATGATTAAATAAACAACATGTGTGCTTAAAACTTACATCTTGCACCGAATCAGCTTCAGCACTGTGTGACATTTCTTTGAACACAGGCACACTTATTTCACTGAAATGCACTGCCTGTGGTTTTCAGTGGTTTTTAAGTCTCTGACTTAAGCAAGTCACAGACTGGGCTCTGATTCAGCCACAGGCACCTGTTCCTCAAGGGCATCTCACAAAAATCTGAGCTCTAAAGTGCACCCAACACTTGCACACGATTGTCACTCACCATTTTTATGAATCCATTTATCAGAGCTGCTAACATTCTTTTCTCATCCTCAAGTGTTAGTGCACTAGAAAAAAAATTATTTGGTAAATTTTAGAATATTTTTTATCAGATTTATCTATACAGGTTCAAATCACACATAATATTTTATATTTTTTTCTGTATAAAACAAATTTTTATATGAATATCACCAAGTCAGCCATGAACCAAACTATATTACAGATTTAAAAAAAAAATAAAAAAAAAAGTAAAAATTGCTGGGTGCCTTTAGATTCTCTAAAAAACTCAGACATTGGCACGAGGAGAAGGAAGCTACACTAAAGTTTTTTATTGTAGCAAACAAATGGCTTCAGTTGTGTGCTGCAACATGAGAACTTGAGTAAGAATTATGTCTAAAAACCTAAAGAAATTAGTAAGTCTATTCTTAGAAGAAAGTTATCCTATTTAAGGAATAAAGCTTTTGAAATACCCTTTAAATACTATGCACTGTATAACATTAGTTTATTGTTTAGTTCAGGGTTTGTTTTGTTTAAGGTTTTTTGGTTTTTGTTTCAGGTTTTTTGTTTTAAATTTTTGCCTCAGAATTTAAGAAATCATTAACTTCAGCTTGCTACAGTGCTGGTTTTCTTTATGTTTTAGTAAGAACTAAACTAAACTGCTATGTAAAAAAGGAGTTTCTTTTCAAAACTATTACAGATACCTATTCTACATCAAGAGACCAAAATCTGATTTGAAACAAATTTACATCACACAAAAATCCAGTCAGTCAAATCTGATTCACTGAAAATGGATGAACAAAAAGTTAAATTACAATTAACTAATACAATTTAATCCCTTTAGTATTATATGCTTGGCTCCAGCTTTGACCTTTAGTGTATCAGTTACCAATTTCCAACTCAGACACCAGATGGGAAGAGAACAATAGTTTTACTATACAAATTCAGTAAGGGAGGAAAGAAAACCTCAGCACGATTAGCTCATTAGTGCATTGCCAATCAAAAGAGTCAAGTGATGGGCTCTGAAAGGCTCAGAAGGCTTGAAATGAGATCTCCAGGTCAGTAATAGGTTTCCAGTTCAATTGTGAATCAGACCCCCAGCAGTCTAAAGGCTGTTATCCTCCAACAGCTGTTACAGGGGTCAGCGAGCCCCACACTATGGGCTGGGCGTTTCCTGGACCAGGAGGCAAAAACAGTTACTTAAACATATCTGGAATTTAGGATGATTTACCAAGAGATGTACAACCATCTTAGCTCAAGGAACTGCTGGTTTAAGGGATTTTAAATGTCCCAGTAAATGATCAAATTGTTTTGGCAAAGTGTCAGAGGAAGCACAATATGGATTGCTATAAACTTTATTTTTTTTAATAAGCTGGTTTAGGTACAATATATTGTTCTATTTAAAGGCTGAAGTGGCTTTTAGTGCAATATACAGCCAAATAAGGTACTCTAACCCAAAATAAAGCACTCTAGCTGGTATAAATTTGAATTACATGCTAAATCTGACCTCTTTATTGACAATAAATCTTGCATTCATGGTCTATCAAGGATGAGAGAGTTTTAAGTTCCTTTGCAGCATCTGCCATACTAAGAGGCTCTGGGCTCAGAGTGGCAAAAGAGACTGTGTCCTTACAATTCAACCCAAACCAGAAGGAAAAAAGGGTTCATCCTCTTGAGAGCTAGAATTTGCAGCATTGTGATGCTGGCTCTGTTTTCAATCAGACACAGATTTTGGTGTGATTTTTGCAAATTACCTATAAACCACACTGCTTTCCACACTGCACAACAGTGAGGGTGCAACAGGGCACAGGGGATCCCAAACAACTCCAGCTCTCAAAGTCAAGGGCAAAATAGAAGAGGAGGAATTAGGGGAAAGATATAGATGACTCAACAGCTTCTCAGTTCTAGCTTCTCCTACTGAAGTTCCTAGAGATCTTCCAGGTACCTTTTTTAAGATTTCACACCCTTTGTAATGGCTGAAAACACTGATCCACAAAAAGGTATAATTGAATAAGGCAATCTGTGCTGTAGTAGCTACACATTCACTTGAATCTCAGAAATAGCTTATTATTCACTATAACTCAAAGATTATATTGGTTTCACTCTCAAAGTGTTTTGAAGATTGGATTGTAAAGTGTCTCTGCTTCTGGAAAACTACAAAACCACTGCCACTTCCTTTTTAAAATTCTGTTTCAGTATTCAGAATACAGCAGTAATTAAAGAGCAAATGGTACGTGCTGCCACTTCAGTGCACAGCTCTTCCCTCAGCACTAATTGGATTCATGTCTTAATCCACCTTGAAACAAACAGCCTCAGAAACACGAAAGCACATCAGGCAGCCCAACTCTGCATAAATGAGAGCTCTCAGTAGAAGTTCATCTTACTTCACAGAATCGTGCATCGTCTTACAGATATGCAGGAGAGCATTGAGGATAACAGGATCCTTCGTCGACTCCTGCTGATGCCTATAAAGTGTTTCAGAAAAAGTGATGAAAAATCTTGCTCTGTCAAAATGGAAAACAATGACTAGAATAACACCCATTTAATGCATCACTTCAGTCACCAGCACCGTATGGCACTGCACAAGTTTTAAATCCATTTGTGACCCAATGAACACATGGTTAATATGGTAGAATTCCAATAAATGGTAGCCAAGAAATATTATCTTAATATACACATTTGCATTGCCAAGCCACAGACTCTGACTCCTTAAGGGACCCAGTAAGGTGGATATGTGATACATTGAGGCAATCTAAGAACATCAAAATAAAACAATCCTGCATTTACCAAGATATATTTTAATTTCTCAGCTACTCAGGGACAGGCAGGAAGGATCAGTGTCAGGTTTAGGTACAGAGGCACATGTGCAGTGCAGCTCCACTAAGATGATTAAGGGGCCACAGCATCTCTCATATCTTGGCAGTAAAGCCAAGAGAACTGGCCCCGTGTGCCCTAGGGGAAAGAAGGTTTGGGGGGGCTCAGCAGTGAATATAAATGCCTGAAGGGAAGGTGGAAATGAGAAAAATGTTTCAAGAAACTTGTTAATTATTTGAAAAGGACTGCTTGATTTTCAGAACAGTTGAATGTATTTTCATTTTCTAAGTTCATTTTCAGCTGTAGCAATACTCTATTCTGTGCTGTCACAGCAACTGGAATGTGAAATAAATTTCATAAACCACCTAAGGCAACACCAAAAAAAAAAAAAAAAAAAAAAAAAAAAAAAACAAAAAAAAAAAAAAAAAAACAAAAAAAAAAAAAAAAAAACCAAAAAAAACCACCAAGCTCAGAAGCTCAGAGAACAACTATTCTGTTAACTCACAGCAAGTCAGCATCAATACAATTACTTCAACTTTCTTTGTGAACAGTCCAACAGTCCATCAATAGATTAACAAAACTGACACATTTTCTTTTTTCTTTCCCATAGCCTGGAAGACCTTCTTAAATTAAATATCCAGTATACTGACTCCTCTTCCCTAGACATGTTTCAGTAAGTTTCTCAGAGCCTCCAGAGTTCATTTCACTTCAACAGTCTCCACTTACTTAATAAAAGATTCCATAATGCACTTGCAAACCTCCACTCTCACACTTTCCTTCTGGAACATATCCAGAAATGGCAGGAATTTCTCCTGAAAGTACAAATACATAAATAAGTAAAATTAGATATGTTACAAGCAACACACTTATTTTGGGTAAGTTTCATAAGCACAGGTATTAGGTAAAACTATTTTCATCTGTTTTGAAAACAGTAATTCATCTCAAAGGATGAGAAAGTGGAACTAATGGAAAGGACTGATGGCTGAAAGATGTATCAATTTATTGATCACAGAGATCCAGAAGGGAACACAAAATACAGAACTGTTGGAATCAAATGTTGCACTTTATTTTTAAAAGCAATCATATGCTTCAAACAGCTTAGGGTCATCACAAATTCAGACATCTATGGGAAAAAAAGGTAAGACATAAACAATTAAAATAGTCTACACATCATCAACAATTTCAAATCTATCCAGAGCAAGTTAAGAAGGTCGAAGACATACAAATTTCCTTCAAAAAACAAGGGTCTAGGTTGTTTAACATACTAAAAGACTTCATTTCCGTATCATCTCAAGAATATAGTGAGGGTAAGTTTTTCAGAATTATCCAAGCAATTTGTGAACAAGACTTGATCCCAAATCCACAGCATCAGTCTTGAGTTTCACTCATCAAATGGTTTCTGTACTGTGACACACACTTGCTGTCTTTGTTTCTATTTTTCTACCTCATATACAGTCTCTGACCTCCCAGAGTTCCACTTTGTTCAATGCCAAGTCTAAGTGCTATGAGAAGGTATGATAAGAATGTATCACAACACAGAAACAGTGCTAATTACATTAACACACACACAAATAAATGGTATTACATCTTCCATTCATTGTCACTTATGCCATAGTAACAAACAAACTTAAAGAATTTAACAGCCTAATGAAAAAAATATAAAAAGCTGGAATTGGAATAATATGTACTTAAGTGGTAAGCAGCAGAAAGAATGCTCACAAAATATTTCTGCACTTAGCTACTTGACAAAAAGTCCTTGCATTCTGTGAACTTGTAAACAATCTAAATATACCAGTCAAGGTAAATTCTCTTACAGAAAAACTGCCAAATAGTTCTTCTTAAAAATTTATTAAAGAGAGTATCACTTACCACTGAAAAAAGCAGAGCAAAGTCATAGATATAGGTGATAACTTTCTGAATAATTGACTGCAGCTAAAGGGGAGAAAAATGAAAAGTTTAAAAAAGGGGAAAATTACTGTAATATGAGTTAAATTAAGACTATCCACACCAGAGATTATTCTTATTTAGTTATTCATAGAAGACTCTTTTGAAAGATGCTTCAAGCATTAATCAACATGATTTCCTTCCCCAAAGTGGGACGAACTATAGCTATGCTGTTCCTACCCCCTTTTCCTACATACCCTTCAGAACCCATATTGAACAGAGGCTAACCAGCCTGCCCAGGCATTATTGGCCCTTCACTTCCATAGTTAAGCACATTTTTTTAGAGTCTCTATGTCCTCCAGCTCTCTGCTCTAAAAATCTCAGCCAAATAAACAAAGAAAAAACACCCCAAACCAGTTTGTTAAATCTTCTGTTGTAGGCACTTTTTCTACCCACAAAATAACCACATAAACCTTTTCAACTAATCTATATCTCATTTGGCATTCAGTCTCAAGAACTGGACACAATAATTCACTGAAGCCTTAACAATGCATAGTAAAGACAGACTATGTTATGGTTTGCTTCTGTTTAAACAGCCTGTCATGATTGCTAATTTCATTCAGCAAACACCACTGCTGATGTAGGAGTTAACTATTGCTACTTCTAGATACATAAATCATTCAAGTTTAGCATTTCTCAGAATTAAAAGATTGATGTGCACAGAAAAAAAAGGAGGAATAAATTACAGCATTACAGTGTTCCAAGAGGATTCCCAATTTGTAGTTAGTGTTTAAAAATAATTATTTTGTTATAAAAGTTATCAGTAATGTTTAAGAATTGATTTTATCTAAGAAAATGCACACCAGATTTTTACAGATTTGGCAAAATAAACTCTTTACCTGTGGGTAAGCATCTTCAAATGCTCGATCAGGAGTCATGTGTTTGATAACATCAGCCAGAACTGTATTGACCTCTCGCTTCTGTGAAGCAAAAAACAAGGTTACAAAATGAAATTGGCACATAAATCAAGTCACTAAACATCAGTTGAGTAGGATAATTTACTTCCATTTGCCAAAGCATCAGCTTTTTACAGAGCTCTAGTTAAGCCAGGAACTTTAACCATAACGCCTTACTTAAACTGATCCATCTGCCATTAAAACAAAAGGATAAGAAATGTTCAGTGCTGTGGGGTAGTAAAGCTTCAAACCTGCATCTTTTGTCCCCATTTATCTTTCATGAAAGGAAACATATTTTTTCATTCCTACACATTTATACTGAATAGTCAAAGCCTTTCCATCTTTAATACCAGACTGCTAACACAGCCACTTAGTCTGAATCAGAAAAATTCAAAGGAAACAAAGTAATTTTCACCTACCGTAAAATGTCTGCAGGTATACTCCACCCACACTTCAGCACAGTTGATGTAATCCTAGAAATACATGTGTCTTATGACTACCAATATTTGCAGGAGACTGTGAGAAGTACACTTGAAAAAATTACACTTAAAAAAATTAACTTTTGAGGTATGATTCATGCAGACCTACAGATCTAGAACCCAAAAGTTGCATTTGTGTAATAATGTTATGTAAAATTAAGTTATGCTTCAGCAGAGCTAAGAAAAGCAGGGATGATCCAAAGATATTACAACCATCACTCATTTTTTTGCAATTGTGTGTATTTAGAAAAGGTAAACAATGTCATGCTGGCTACAACTGGCTACAACTTTGCTCTAAAGACAGAATCAGTAGTGAAACAGAATGGACAGTAACTCACCTGTGGATTCTTCAGCTTTGTTATAACCTTCCAGGCTTCATTTAATATTTGAAGGCGATCATTTTCAGGAGGATCAGCCAATGCCAAGTTTAATCCCAGGGAGCGAAAGAGGAGATGCTGAAAGTTAATTAGAAATTTTTAATTAAGAGCAGACAATCCATGTCCATCCAAGACTGGTCTGGCAGGTGCAGTGTGGAGAAAGATTCTCAGATCAAACCACTTGAATAATTTTATTCAAGTGACACACAAGTTATGTAGGCAACTAAGAGCATAAAGACCTCTGTCAAAGGAAAGGAATTGGTACAAATGAGATAGAAAATGTTACCTTTGGGAATCCAGACTCATCACACTCTTTAATCATGCCAATGAAGTCCATTGATCTGGCAGCGATAAACTCTGCTCTGAACGCCGACATTACTGAATTCAACAGCAAAGCACTGCAATGAACAACACAGATCAATACAGCTCAACAGCAAGTCAAATTCAGTAGCACCTGCATTTACATTAATCTGAACTTCCTAGACTAACAACTGTCCAGCATCTATCATAAATTTAAAAAAAGAAAGATAATTAGGAAAAAAAGAACCTCACACAAACTGAGCTTGCTTTGATGAGGACTAATAATGCATAAGCAAAACAAGAAAACATTAAGCCACCAGATAAGAAAGGTAACCCAGCCTGTAAAACACTTCTTCCACACAGGTGTTTTTGAAGCCATCATTTTAGTAGGAAATTACTGGAAATATCAAGGAAACCAGGAATAGCTGACATTTAGAAACTTACTCTCTGTTTAACTGCAGTTCAGAAGAATACTTAGGGAGGGCAAATCCCTATTGACATTTTTCTTAATTAATTATATTATATACGCATTATAAAATTCACATTTCTAGCAGCTGCATTGTTAGGATTAAAATAAATCCAAAGTCATGGTCATGGGATAACTGGCAATGACATATTTAGACATTTCTGATTAACCATTCAGACAGGTATTTGTGTTAATATCAAGCCAAAGCCACAATGGAAGAGTGAGCTCACTGCATCACTGTAACATCCAGTTTACTCAGCCATGAGTTAGCTCAAGAAGCTGCCTCATAAAACACTGTGCCCTTCACTAGTCTGAAACAGACAGTTTGAATACAGGGCTGTTTACCTTGAGGGAAATTCCCTGGAGTAACCCAGCAGCTTCTGTGATTCTGCCTGAGCCTTAATGGTCCCATCACAATTTGACTGGAATTTGCATTTTATCATTAGACAAGCACTTCCAGGTCATTAGGTCTGTGCTTTGCAGTACAGAGAGGAGGCTGTCACTTTTCACTTAGGTGGCTGCAAAGTACCTCATGGAACATATTGAGATTATTTCAAGATTTATATACTGATGCCTCTTGCTTTGTAGTACCTTGACAGTCATGGGAAGACACAAATAGAGAGAACTCCACTTTGAAAGAAGACTACAGTTTTAAACTGGATTACTCAATTTCCCAATAAAAAAGCTATGTCCCAAAAACATTTCTTTCAAAAAAACCCCTCATTATACTCAACATTTTATTCTTCCTTCAGAGAGAAAACAGGAACAAAGAGGAGGAGCACATCTTTACAGTGAAAAATGCTGGAAGTTGATTTGAAAATAAGTTCCAAATCAATACCTATCCAAAACAATTTGTACATCAGAGAATGTGAATTATTTTTGTCTGTTCTATACCCCCTGACACAATACCACTTTCACAGCCCATTTTTTAAATCATGCTTTCCCCACACACCTCAGCTCAGTCACAGAATGCTGGCATTCCTCAGCTAAGAGATTAACATATTTTAGTTCCTCAGCTGCTGTAGAACTGGACTGTGCAAAGCACATAAGAAAAAAATAGCTGAAAACTTTCACAGAACTCAGCCAAGCTACCCAATAAAATGCAGAGAGGAGCCCATCAGCAGGCCAGACTGCAATCACAAAACCCAGTAAGTACATCCAACTTTCAGACCAGATCATCTTTCTGAACACGACTACCCTGCCCAAAGACTTCTAGGAGATATTTAAGATAGTAATTTTAATGTTGAAAGAAGCAAATCCCTAAGTATTACCACCTTCCAAAGGTTGCTAGCAGCTTTACAACTTCCCTTGCTGAATGCATGTATGGCCTGACTGTAGCCAGCGGAAGACAGGGAAAGAAGGGGAGGAAAACCCAGAAAAGTGAAGCAAAATCAGGCACCAGAGACATGGCTAAGGGAGAACACATTAGATGTCCTAGACTTTGGCTGAGGAGCCAGAATGCAGCAACCAAGTTAAACTAATTAACTTGAGCCTGACAAGTAATCTACAATATTTTAGAATTCATCTCTGGAAAACAGATGTTCATAATCATGATTTAGTAAGCTACTGGGAGAATGAAAGCTGCACTATGCATCCAAACCATTTCCAAAAGAGGAAGAGAGAACATTATCCAGAGACTTGGGGGTACTCATTACAGAGTCCTGTCTTCTACACTCTGCAACACTTACTTGTTCCCCAACTTTTTGCATCTCTCCATCATCTCAGTAAGCAGAACCTGGAACAATTATTTATTAAAATTAGTGAATAGAGACTTTGCAAACATACTCAGCTTTATTTACTGTACTGAAATCTGCTAAAAGCTGTTTTAATTACCCTTCCAATACATTCCAATAGTCCTGTTTTACCCTGTATTTACAGCACTGGAAAACAATGGTGTAGCTAAACATAAAGCACATCTTCTGGAACAGGTATAGTGGCATTTCAATCAAAACCACCATATTATGGAAGTCAAATCTGCAATCTTTCATCCATGCCATTACTCCAGGTAATCACTATCTGCCAGTCAGGTCAGTTATCTCTGGCAGGAGGGGTGAAAACTCTGCCAGACTGACAGAAAATAAAACAGCTTGCTCACTATGTTAAGTTACAGTTTAAGTCAAATCATTTGTATATCTGTGGGACAAAAGAAATGGATGAACTCAGGAAATAAAGATTAACCTAGCTAAAGGACAGCAAGAAACAAACAGGAATACTGCCTCTGAACTTGAAGTGGTCACACTTGAGCTTTGTGGAAGCAAACATTCTTCCTGTACAGAAGGGAGCATCAGACAGTCCTACACAGGCTCTTTTTACTTGCCTTCACACTCATGTAAAAACCAGCTAAGGGGTTGTTTTTTAGCAGGCAAAATTAACTCTTCACCACAACTTTAGTATTGAGCATTGCCACGTTCACTTACATCTGGAGCATGGTATGCAATACACTGTAAAATCCAGTCTATAGCAGGAGAATATAGGGTCAAATACAAAGGGATCTCCACACATTGCACCACCAGCTGGTTCTGAACTGTATCCCCATGAATCTGTTGAAATAAGAGACAAAAATATGTTGCTGTGAAAAGGTATTTAATGGGAGCTATGATAAACTGGTTAAAGTTTGCATATGAATGGAAATGAAACAGATGATAGCACAAAGGTACAGATATTCTGAAGTATTCCTTGCAAGCTGGGGGAAAAATATCAAGCTCCTTACATCTATTATTCAAGTCTGGAAACATGCTGAATAGAGCAGTTTCCACTTACCAGAATGTATGTAAAATTTCCCATACTATATCTGGATACAGTAAAACCCCTAAATCTAGATTTGAGAACTTCTAAGATTTTTTTGAAGTATGTGGCAGTTTGATTAAGGAGTGTATTTATCTGATTTTGCAAACAAACCACTTATTTGCTTACCTGTTTAAATGTTAGGAGAAAGTCAAAAAAGTTTTTATTCAGGCTTTCTTTGAGTTGTGGTGCCACTTCCATCCCAACCTGTATTAAAAGAAAAAGACTTTATCAGCATCTATCAATTCTCCTTCAGAGTGAGATAAAGATGCCTTTACTGAAGGAATACACCCAAGTCACACACATCAAATCAACAAACAGCATTGAATCCCATGCTTTTGACTGATTATGTCCTTGCTTACTATTATAGTCATGTCCACTAACAACTACCCTGAGGCAGTTACAGCTGTTCTTAAACACGATCCTAACATCAGCTCCAAGTATCTGTAAGCACTGAGGAAATCAGCAGCTACTCCAGTGCACTGCAACAGCCTACAGCAGCACAGAAAATGATTCTTACTTACTACAAACACTTAAAGAGAGATTCTCCATCCATAAAACAGAAGAGAAATAATTTTTTGTTTGTTGAAAGGAAGAGACAGGCTGCTGATTACTTGAGATAAAAGCAGTAGTTCCTTGAAGCAGTGGCAGCACAGGCTGCAGTAAATCTTTGGTACAGATCAGAGGAGGTAAATGACAGCCTACCCTGCAAAGGTATGCTCTGGCATAGACTGCAACCAGTGGATCTCCAATTCCTCTAATCATAGATGTTAACCGTGGGAGACATTCCGAAATGCCCCTGTTTTTATCAGAAATGAAAATGAGCTTCAACAGTCAATAACAAAATTATATCACCTACAGATGACTTCAGTAGCTGCCTTGTACACTAACAATTGAGCATGAGTTATAGAATTATCTACCAAAGAAGAAGGATACTAGCACAAAAACTTATGAAATAAATAACAGTTTCTGTGTACAGTAATGCATATCCTATATTCAATGGCAGTATTTGCTTAAATAGCAAAGGAGATGCTTAAAGCAGAACTAGAACAGGCAGAGCTGTACTAGTGCCTGGATATGAGGCCCACTAACTCCAGTAAAAGAATTGCTTTTCAGGGATAATAAAATTGTCACTACAGTAGCAATTTGGCTTCCAACACTCATTTCAAAATATAACTGAAGAGGGACAATTAAAGGGAAGGAACATTTTCTGCTCAGCAGCTGGCACTGTTTGGCAACACATTAAACTTATACCAAAGTTTTCAACAGATAGTGGTTCATTGCCCCTAAATTATTTCTCCTACTCTGTATCTCCCAGTATGATATCAGTATTTTCCTTTCAGTTTTCTATTCTGTCTTTTTCATACACTCCTCATGTAAACAACCTTCCTTCTCCTCCACCCCCAGAAGCCACTGGTTTTCAATTTGCACTGGGATTTGTGACACCTGGTGTCACATTTGTACATACGTTTGAAAACTGAGAGCACTGGTGTATTTCAAACTATGTCACAGTTCACCTTTAATTTTTTCATTAAAAATTCCAAAACCTCTCCGTAGTGCTTCATCTCAGTTCTACTAAGACCCTACTCACCATTAATCACAGACCTCTCGTACTTAATTAATTTAATTAGTTCCTAAGTCTGCCCATTCCTCCCCATACTTAACATTATTCTTACGTTTTGGATAGGAATTTATTGCACTTCAGTATTGCTGCTTCCACGTAACTAAATTGAAGCCAAGTTAAGGAACAAAACTAAGATTCACACCACTGAAAAACCATAAGCAAACATACACCAAATGGATATTGACCGAACTATTTTAAGGCCTTCTGTATTTCATGTCACTACACTGCTAATTTTTACAATTTATCTACAAGATTCTGTTTCAAAATTTTTCATACATCATCTCTGTCACTGCCAAACTGCTCAGAGCCAATAATTAAGCATTCAGTTTACTATGAAACACGACTCAAAAGTACATTCAAAACATACAGCCTGAAACAAACAAAATAAAACCAGTACAAACATTAGGTCCTGTGGGTTTTATTGAAACAAACATGTTCACTTCTGGAAAAATCTACAAAAAACCTGCAGACACACTGTGAGGGTCTCATTTGACAAGGATACAATCTGGGAATAAGTTCTCTGATTGAAGCAATCTTGAAAAACCAGTTTAAGCAAGTTTCTTTAGCTGTATCGTTAACACTCTCTGGAGAAAAGTTATCTGGGAAAAAAAACAATCCAGAAATAGTTACATTCTTTCTGGAAACAAGTTACTTTTCATGTTAGGTTTAAAACTGTATTTTCTTCCCATTTGTCAAGAAATTAAGTGCACAATAATAAACTAGGCAATACATTTGCTTCTCAGCTCTCTTGAGCAGCAGTCAGAGCTGAGTACATAACAAAAAAAGGTACAATCTTGTAGTAAATCACATTTCAGAATCTGAATTCAAGCACTTGGAGCTGATCTCAGAGCTGCTACTGAGAAATTCAACCTCTGCCTCTGCTCTTCCAAAATCAGAAATTGTAAGAAAAAGAAAATACAGAGAATCTGTAACAAACACATCTATACAAATCTACAATGACTAGAGAACATACAAAAGAGAGTTAAGCACTCAAATTGTTTATTTTAAAATGCTAATATAAATTTTAAATAATACTATTGCAAGAAGTAGGAAATACTGAATATGGACAGAAACCTTATTTCTGTACCCTGAACACATCCTCTTACAAACTCCTTCTGAAACCATTTAAAACAGCACTCCAGCCTCCAGAAGTTGAGAAGTTCCACAAAAAAGCTTCCAATTTCCAACAAGAGAAAGCCACATGTCAGAACTCCCTGCACTCAGTATTTCTCATCTGGGATCTCAGTTCTCACTGAACTTGGTTTCACTTGGTTCCCAAGGGACAAGCTCAGAGGCTGGGCCTGAAATCCCCAAAGGTTCACATGCACAGTCAGCACAGCACAGATTTTCCTTGTCCCTCCCACTTTTAGAGTTGCTTGGGAAGTTCCCACCAGCAATGCCTCTGGCAGCTGTACAGCTGCAGCAGGAGCTCAGCTCTCCAGAACAGAGGTAACTGTGCCCAGAAATCCTGATGTGCTATGGGAACTGCCTGCCTTCATTAATGTTTGTAAGAGCAGTTTGTCAGATCTGCAACAACCACATTTATCTTCACTATTTTCTCTAGGTTCACTTCAAATTTCAGTATTTGCTGGTTTCAAGTTTACAGCTCCCATCCTATGGATTTAACTGCAAATTAATGGCACTGTTCCACTGCCAACTACAGAATGCTTCATCTTGCAAGCATGTGCACTTAGTGCACTTCAAACTGCAAGGAAATGCCTTTCCAAAGAATCTTTCAATGTCTTGCTGAAGAGGTTCTTTCACCTGAAATGTCAAACTAGATTTTTATGTTGTGTTGGAACTTCAACTGAAAAAAGAAAAAGGGCCCAAGTTAAAAAGATTATGCTAGAAGCAGCCTGCTGTTACTTCCAAAATTCTTCTTTTATTACAGCAAAACTATCAAGCTTCCAGTGTAGCAGTAAAAAAACCCTATTTACTAAGAACTGAGATTCTCAGCTTTGTTACATTTCTACCATTAATTTTAAGCTACTAAAACTGTAGTACTTTCAGAAGAGAGCATATAAGACAAAAAAGAAAAAAAAAGTCTTCCTTAATCTAATTAGGCCATTCCTGTTTAATTCTCCCTCCCCCTAATAAACTCTGTATTAGAGAACTTACATAATTCCTTGTGATCTCAAGTCTCAGGAAGACTCAGTTTACATTTAGGAACATCAGAACCATAAGCATACTTTACTATATCTTAGGTATATCCTCCACAATTAAAATGTAATTTTTGCATGAACACTGTGAACAGTGGAAGCTGCAAGCCATGGATTTTACTCTGTTAAAAACTAAAAGCTGCTAGATTCAAATCAGAACTTTTTCTATAGGAGATAGAGTAGCAATGGTCCTCTATTTAACCTCCCTCAAGGTAGGACATGATTTTTTTCTGGAGCAGTGGAAACAAACACAGTTACCTGGCAGAGAGACTCGGTTATCCACACACATTGACAGAATTCTTTCATACACCAGTTTCCCTGGTTTAAAAAGAAAAAAAAATAATTTAAAAAATCAAAACAAATTAACAAACTGTAAAACACAAAATGCTGGCACAAAGGTTCCCTTTCTACCATACAATGAAATTAGAGGGAAAAAACTTCCTAAAACACTGACATTTTGCTGCCCTCTAGTGAAGCTGAAATGTTCAGTGTAATTTAGCACTTCTCACACTAAAAAAACATTCTCTGGCTCCCTTAAGTGCAGAGGTAACACACAGGTCAGATTTCTCCCAGGCCAGGAAAGGACAGCTGCTGTCCTGACTTTGCTGAGTTTGGATATTGTGTTATCTCTAGCATCCTTCAGCAAGCAGGAAGGAGCACAAAGAGGAAGCAGGAAGAAAGAACAATTGGATCTCTGTTGTAGCATATCCTGCTGGCACCAAAATGCTCTTCAACTTTCAATACCATTGTAAATATTTTCCATAACATGGCAGAAAAATAAGAGAGTCACATGAAGTTGATGACAATTTCACTTACAAGTTTAAAAACATATTAAAAAAAATCAATAACTACATTCTGATCATTTCATAGTCCCTATTCAGCCAAAGAACTTTGACTTCTATTCTTCAAAATACAAAAATAATGAAATATTGAGTCAAAAGACTGCTAAAATCCAAAATATTTTATAATGACCACGTGTTTTTAATTTCAAAATGCAGAGATCATGATTTTTCCTAACATTTTTTAAAATATTCACTAATATATAAAGCATGGAATCACAAAGTGAAATGTTTTCATCTTAAGAACTTTTGGCTCTTAGGAGATAGTTTACAATTATATACCATGTTTACCACTGGCGTCCAAATGTTTATGTTGGAAATATTCCATGTTGAAACTAAAAGTCATTTCAGCCCTTTTTGGAAAACTTTGATGCTTTCTAACATCACAAAAAAATAATCTTATTAACAATTGTGTAGTAAGACTGGCACAGTAGATACTTACCAAAAGTATCAAGGATATCTGTAATTAAAACAAATTTACTTGGATAAAACTGGATTACTGTTGTGTCTGAAAGAAGCTTAGAACACTAGAAGGAAAAAAAAAATAAAAAAGAAACATTTTTAGAGGCAAACATAAGTTTGTGGTTTTACTCCAGAAAAGCTGGAATGGATGATTATCCACAGGTGGAAAGGGCCCATATGAACTATGAAGCCAAAGGCACAAGGACATCTAACACAACAGACCATGGTGCTTGTTGTAATTTCCAGAGCTACACACACCTGGTTTTCCTTTATACAGGGTAATTTACAATGCAGAGTTCCAGCTGACCATGAAGATCTGTGCATCTGTTCAGACAAGACAAATTCTCTCCCAGACAAAGCACTGAAAGGCACTTCTTCTCTAAATAAGGACACTGTTCAGTTTTTCACCATTTCTCTAAGCATCCATATCAAACACAAAATGTAATATAGATTACATTAAGAAACAATTTTAGAAGTGTAGCTAATGAGCTTTCCAATGCGTTTTTGCAGCTCACATAACTAGTTCAAACACTCTGGAAAGAGACTGAGCCACAGTCAGCTCCAGGAGGACTCTGTAATCAATCACCACCCACTGGGACACAACCTGATCATGGCATTTGGACTGCAATGATGGCTGGAACAAAGTCACATTTGAAAATGTATTATCCATTACTTAGTTCTACTCTCATTGGGTGTTCAGGGCAGGAAGGAACATATCCATTGATTGTATGAATTCAAAATAAACACTGAGCAAAGAGGATATTTCTATGATATTAATTAAGCTATACTTTGTTTTCCAAGATTAAACTGGAGTCAAAAAATTTGGCAGAAGGTTACTCACAAAAAAAGACCAAAAGAAAATAGGTGAATGACTAACTGGGGAGAGAAATCCACCTCTTCCTTGCTTAAGCCAAATGTGGCCTCTGGTCCTGAGTCCTCTCTGGTCTCTAAGACTGACAGTATTTTCTATGAGCTCCATTCTTTCTCCTTCCTTCACCAGGAGACAGTTCTTCAATCTCAGTGGAATAAATAAAGTTTAAACTTCTGTTACATTTCAGAAATCCAGGAAGCAATCCAATACCTCACAAGACTGCTCTGTTTAAAGAAGGAAATCACATCATTTGAACATGCTTAAACAAGGGGCACACTACGTCTTTTTGCTTTATTCATCACGGTAACTTGAAGAGTGCACCAGAAAGACAAGTGAGAGCATTCACATCCTCCAACCAAAGCAGAATCTTCCCTGCTGTGTGGTAAGCCAGTCACCTTCAAGGAAAGATAACTCAGTAGCTGTTTGGGACCTACACATAGCACAAACACTGAATTACCACTTTTCTTAGAGCTCACACACATAATCAACTTAGTTCAGCTTACTCTAAGTAGCTTAGCATACTCCATCGTGACATGTAAAGAATCTTGCAAAAAGGCACTTGAGGAATCACAGAATCATAGAATTTCTTAGATTGGAAAAGACTTTCAAGGCTGTTGAGTCCAACCTTTAAACCATCACTGCCAAGATCACCAATATAAAAAATATCCCCAAGGGCCACATCTAGACATCCTTTAAATATCTCCAAGGATGGTGATGCCCTGGGCAGACTGGTCCAGTGATTGAGAGCCCTTTTGGTGAAGGAATTTTCCTAACCAGAAGCCAAACTCACTCCTCCTACTGCATACTAACCAGTCTGTAATAATAATGGCAGACTACGTATAAAACTACAGCCTGATGCCAAGAGAACTGCTCAGCTCTTTCAGAGGATACAGCACTCTGCAGGAAGAAGCACAACACGTAAAGTTCAGTGAGGATTCTACCCTATCCTGCTTTATAACTACAGAATTATTATCCTTCCTGAAAATTTTAAATTCATTAATTACACAAGTACCTATTTCATTCTTAGGCAGTCTTTCAATTAGTGATGAGCATCTGCAGTATTAAGTGCTAAGTTGTGGCAAGCACATTTCTCTCTCTCTCAGGATTTTTTATTGAGGTGCACAGAGAGAAATGTGCTTGCCACACTAAGTGAACAACACTTCAGCAGAGATTCAGCTTTGGTACCACTTTCCTAAAAGGAAGCACTGGATCCCATGTTAGAAACTATTATTTCAAAATTGTTTATGAACCAGTTGCAAAAGAACATATGAAAGTATCAATGCATAGATTATCACTGCATTATCACACACATATATGTATATATTTCACACAAAGCAGTACATCCCTGCTGCTCTTCTTCTCATCCAAAGACCATATTCACACTTCACAATCCTATATATGGATTTTTTTAAACTAACAAAAATAGTGCTGATTTCATAGTATCACAATAGTACATTAGTCACCCTAGGTCATATATCATTGTTTGATCTCACTTCATTAATGTTTCATTTCCTTTTTCGTCTTTACCGCAATTTAAGATGAAATTACTTCAAGCAGTTTTCACAAGAGTATCCAGAATGACAAAAAAAAAAATACTGACTTTATATAACCCCACTGGATGACCATGAGCATTACATCAGTTTTACAGCTTTTAAGGATGTCATTATCTCATCTGTCCTCTGCTGCACTCTCCCTCTGGCCTTTTTTAAAGGCCAAGCCAAACAAAAGAGCATTTAACTGTCCTATTTCCCCATGCCCTCCTCAAAGCACATCACCCCAAATGACCCAAAGGAAGACCATGGACAAGTTCTCAAACAAACAAACAAAAACAAACCCCATACACACAGTTTTAAAAATCTGGAGCTATTTTTGGTAGCTTGCCTAGGTCCTATATCCCTTTATTTAATTGCCCTACTAAGTTTGGATGAGTAAAATGCTGATGTTCAAAAAGCTATTCTAGTATTATTTGTAGGGAGCAAGGGGCTGAAGGGGAAGAGGACAGGAAAGGAGATTACACATCCTACAAAGAGCTGATTATCACTACATGTTATTGGTTCTAACTACCCTTAAGCAGGTGAAATTTCACATCTGTCATTTGGTGACTCATTGAGAATTCTATCGTACATAACCTAGTCAAAACCAATATGTACCAACAAAGCTGAAAATCCAACTACTGTCAGAAGTCATAAAACTCTGGAAGAAATGTGTTTCAGAGGAGAAATAAAGAAAATAATAGAAAAACAGTAGAAAGTCTTCCTTTCCCAAGAAGGAAACTGGACAAGTTATATCACCAAACTCACTGGTTCTGCATAGAACAAAAGCATAAAACTGACCTGGATGACTATTTTCAGAGCTTTTACTTTTTGATCAGAGGACCATGCATCCTTTAAAGACTGGTTCAGTTCTTCAATTCGGTTCATGTAATCCTGCTGAGTCAAATTCAACAGCTCTTTCTGTGATCCCTGGCAAGAAAACACAAACCCTCTTAATAAGAGCAGGAGGGAAGGAAGGAGAGTGCTGTTATTATAGACTCAAATCACCATGCTGTTGAGGACAATCCTACAAAATTTATTACAACTTCCCTTCAGGTCTTAGGAAAGTAGATTATGAAACATCTCACCCTTGCACAGTAAAATACTGCAGCTTGAGAAATAACTTCAGTACTCAGTATTTCTATCAAGCTCATAATTGTAACTTAAATTAAACTCAGGTAGACATATGCAGCTTCTGCAACAGGGGCAACCAGAATTATCAGATGTTAAGACTATGGGGCTCCACAAAGTTTTACAGCCATAAGAAGGTAAATCAACAGCAACAGATCAGGTAAGTTTTCAAATCACAATTTCTAGTGATACAAAAATATGATTTTTTCCAAATCCTGTAACAATAAGGATTAAAATCACTAGAGAATTCCTACAGAAAGTACATCTTTATCTAAATACTGCACTTGCAGAATCAGGACCTTTTTAAAAGGTTTCACAAAGATTTTTATTTCACAAATTCCTTTCACTATTATAATGATGCTGTAATTTCATCAGAAAGCTTTCTCACCTCTTCCAGATCATCCAGTTCTTCTAACCTTGTCCTCACTTTTTCAGAAACTGCTGAACCAACAGTGGTGGCTTTTCCTGCAAAAAAATTACAGATTAAATTTCTTTAAAATTTAAACACTGGGACTTCAGAAGAGAAACAAACCTGAAGGAGCCTGAGAGGGACCAGTCAGCTTCTGTGACAGAAGACAGGTGGTTTGGTTCCTTTAGTGACTATTCCTGAAGACACATATCTAAACATACCTACAGTGCATTCACTTTGAACAGGGGCAATGACAAGTAAGCAGAATTGAATATGAGTGGATTTTTCTGCAAGTTTTACTGGTAAGAAAAGAATCATCAGATAGAACCATAGGATAATTAAGGATAGAAAAGCTTTATGGAGGTCTGTGTCCAACTCTCCTCCTCAAAGCAGGTCCAAATCTGAAGTTACAACAGTTGCACAGGGTTATATCCAGTTAATTTAACAATCTCTAAGGATATAGATCTCACACTCTGCCTGAACATCCAGTTCCAGTATTTGACCATTCTCATTGCAAAAAAGTGTTTTCTATTTTTGCAGATGTTGAAATGCTGCATGTTTATTCATATAGAAAAATCCTGATTTACTATGCTATGACTACCTAGCCCAGATTCCCTTTGCTAGAAAACACAATAAAATATTTAACATTTGGTTCTTTTTTAAACACCCAGCATACAGTTGAAATCACTTCACTTTCATGTAAAGAATAGCTGAACAATTTCCCAAAGGACTTGTTTGCTTTCCTTCCAGCTAGCAGAAGAGTTGATAAACATGATCCTCCAAACATCACTGCTCATTTAAATGGAAAAAAGTTTTAAGCTACAGTGGAAGGCAGTGCAGTGAAATAATCACAAATTCATCAGCCCATAGGAATAAAAGACAAGGTGGTCAGGTGGCTTATTTTCAATAACTATTTTAAACAAACATCCAGACATCCACAAAAAAAGCAACGACCATGGTGTCAGAATGGGGGAGGCAGGAAAACACATTTCAGCTATTCTTGACCACAAACTTGACAGTGCACCCTGCCTCAAGCAACCTCTGTTACTGGTAAAGAAAGTGCTCACCTTTCTCAGATCCCATGTACAGATTCTGTAAGGAAATAGAAAAAGCAGACTGTTAGAAAACATGTACTCACTAGCATTCCAAGACTGCACAGGGTAATTACACTGCTAATCAACCCTCTAATCATTTAGAAGTAGATGCAAGACTAGAAGTTATTTGCATTGTTGCAAAAAGACAAAGTGATGGCTTCTAAATATCAAAATACTTGGATTCAGTTCTAAAACAATCTTTACAAGTGAGAGCTTGTGATTCAGTTTTCTACTATATTAAAACTGAAATTTAGAGAACCACTATTTACCCACGAAAGAATTATAAAATAGCAATATCCAAAATCCATTAAAGGTCTAGTACAAATAAAAACAACTGTGGCAGCCACCACTTACAATAGAAAGCTTCTCTGTTGTTGTGTATCTAGCAAGGATTTCACCACGTTTGCTTGACCATGGTTCAAAGTCACTTCCTACTGCTGAGCTCTCATCTTTATCCCGTTTCCTTCGTGCACCATCCTGTTACAGGAGTACAAGTGCAAAAGTTAAATACAGATCTAGAAAAAGAAGAGAAGGCTGATAAAGGTCAACTTAATGTTTCAGGTGTTACGTGATCCTTTCAAAAGTTACAATATTTTTAAAAATCCATATTTAAATAAATATGTCACCATAAATCAGATAAAAGTAGGACAATAAAAAAGACTATTATATTAATATGGTATATTTCCTATATTAACCTCTTCACTGGTGAGACAATACATTTTATCCAGGGTTGGCTTTATGGTTTTGGTTTGGTTTTGGTTTCCTTTTACTTAGTTGAGATAAGAGCCCTCAGAGTTACCATGGGAGGAGCAGTAGTCACAGGATCTGCAGCTGCTGCAAACAATGACAAGGGATCAGTGCCATCCAACACACTGCTCAGAGGGTCCATCATTGAACTAGAGGAAGAGGAGGAGGTAGAAGAAGTACTTCCCTTCCTGTTCATCTTCTTTGTCTTGGATTCAGTAACCTAAAGAAAAATTCAGAACTGTTAAATGAAAAGGTTTTGTTTTTCTTCACTTTTCTTTAATTCTTTTTCTTCCCCCCACCTCTTCCCTGAATGTGGAGGCACTCACTCTTCAGTAGCATTTCCACTGCTTTTTTTTTTTCCTTCCAATTTTAGGTCTACAAAATTGTAAGAACCACCACTCTGAATATCTTTCTAGTATCCCTTCTCTTATGTTTGTCCCTGTCCTCCAAACTCTTTCTTGCTATTTCATTTCCTCTGCCAATTTCATCTTTACTTTTCCTGTACAACACTCAAGCCTGGAACATAAAATCCATACCTCAGGCCAACATCTTCTCTCCCTGCTGACCTTCCTGAGCAGAAGCTGCCGCCCATTTATCATTCATTGGTGGATAACTCACCTCTTTGAAGCTGGATTTTTTTCTGTACATCTTTAAAAGCCTCTTACACATCAAAGAAATGATAAATGTCTTAAAGTACACAGCTGACTGGAAGCTAAACCAAAACCAAACCTTACATCATGCAATTATGCAGGTCATTTGTAATGCAACAATTTGATTTTAAATTTATCGATTATTCAGCATTTAATGCAACCAAGAAAACCTACAAGCTGGAGGTGCTGTATTTGTCAGGAGACTGTTTCTGACACAGAACAGCACCAGCAAACTTCTGTGAAGGGCAAACAGAATAGACCTTGATGCCTCTGAAACAGGCCACTAACACTGAAAGCAACTTCACAAGTACCACCACCATCCTCAAAGCCTTTTCGTGTTAAAGGAACAGATGTAAAAAGAGGAACACAACCAGTCTGAATTGAGATTCCTTTTCCAAAAGCACAAACAAACTCACTGTAATGGGTTTCAGTGGATGGTAATCACCAAAATCCAAGGGTACAGATTCCAGCTTGCACACTTCAGATTCTGACACATAGTTCCTTGATCTTGCATGCCTTAAAAAGCAAGAGTGAAAGGAAAGTATATATGCATATAAATGACCACATACTAAGAGAGAAGCATTCCTACATCTATACAGATGCTTATTTACAAAAAAAAAGCATATTCAAAAATAAGCAAACATAAAGACCCAAATTTCTCTCTACTGAGATAACATAAAACTAAAACTGGAGAAATTTTACTTTCAGCCATTTAGTTGTACTCTTTTTTAGTCTTTGAAACATGCAGAGCTGCTAATTGTTCTTTTCTGTTTCATGCAAGACACTGAGAATGTTTATACTATATCCTCAGCTGAATGAGGAAAATCAGGGGATACACAAAAAAATCTTTAATCAGACTACTAACAAAAGCAAACAGCACTTCCCCCACATAACACACATATCTTTCCCACAAGAATTAATCCAAACTTTCAAGTAATTCCATTCCTACTGAAAGGCATTAACTCATTTGGAAGATTTTCAGTAGCATTAAGCAGCCAGCTCTTCTACAGATACCATGTCAAAGTTTCCTTAATAATTAATTACAGATCAGACAATTTATGGTTGTGCCTCTCCAAGGAGAAACTTCTGGCATCTAATGACATAAAGCAGAACAAGAGAAAGAGACCAGTGAAATCCACATGCTAATTTGTTTTCTTGTTTTGTTTTCTTGATCATCAGTTCCTTTTCTTTTTGCTATTGTCTCACTGTTCTATGACTCTTCTTGCTCATTTGCATCATGGGTTAATCAGCACCTGGGTGGAAAATCTTTCAAACTCTTTCTGGCTACACAATTGTAACATTTCTTTAACTGCTGACAGCCCTGTCAGCATCCCCAGGCCAAAATCAACTGCACTCCAATTAGTGTAAGCACACTGAGCAAGTGCACATGGTAATAACACACACGTGGCAGTGAACAAGAGCTGCAAACCCTGCAAATAAGTCTTCCAAAAGTATATTTTTTACAATGTGGCTATTCAAGTGATAAGACAGCTTGTAACAGAGCTAATACAGAAGACAAGATCAAGTTTCCTCTAGCATTATGTTCTGCTTACTCCCCAGGGAAAGGAGATTAAGCATTCCTTTCTTGGCCACAGCAGTGCAGCCAACTTTTGAGAGGTAATAAAAATAAGACTCTGGTCAAGCTGGGGTTTCATCCTCTGTGCATCCTGCATGATTTACACCCCTGCTTCAGCTGCTCTTTTAACAGTGGATTTCAACCTTTCCCACACATGAGCACCATGGCAATTGCCACCACTCCTTTTTCTCTCCTCCTGGTAAAATATCCTTTCCCTGGGACAGCTTTCAGGCACACAGCACCCTCCCAGAGCCAGTGCTTATCCTAAAGCAAGTGCTTCAAAAAGCTCACAGGGAGCACAAAGGAGCCAGGCATATAAAATGGAGGAGAGTTCCTTTACAATACTAGACATGTATTGGTAGTAATACAATGAAGCACATCCCATACTGACTGTACCTATCCTTATCTGAGTATTTGACATAAAAACAATTTCTCTAGATATTTATACATAGCTATTATAAAACTGCATTGTAGCCCTGCACTTTAAATTATTTTATATACTTTTTACTTCATTAACAAATTTGTTGAAATTTATAAAAATTGCTTAATGAATATTATGTTAATACAACTATTCAACACCAACAGGTGCTATTTTTTCCTCATATGCAGACTGATGACTATGCAGACAATAAATCTGCAAAACAGCTTTTTACCATTAACACGGCTTAAAAATAGCTAGGGTTCTGCTAAGCCCCATAGCATGAAAATATCTTCTTTATTAGGTAACAGCATGATGGAAACATCTTACTCTGGTAAAGGTCTGGTTATTTCCCCATGGCCACTTCTACATCAGTGTTATCAGATGTTACCTATTTATTAGGCTGTTGTTACCTCATTGCTGTACTATGTAAAAATCAAGTTTTCAGCATCTCTGCTGCTCTGCTCTGTTTTGCTCTATTTTGCTACTGCTTTTGTCTGTAACAGAAAAAGTGCCTCTTTTATCCTTCCTTTACCAACCAAATACCAGACTAAGTAATTCCACGTCCTACACAGTGCAGCTTCCTCAGATGTACACATCCTCCTGTAAATGCGCATTGCTGGAAGCTGACTCTGTCTCTGTCTGCAGCCCCTGTCTAGTCCTAAAGAGCCTGTGAAAGGTAACTTCACAACGTTCTATCGGTGAACACCCAGCACAAGCCGTTCAGCTCCACCGGCGAGCGCAGGGCGGGCGGGGCAGCGGGCCCGCAGAGACCCCGCCCGGCGGCGGCGGGCGGAGCGCCCCGGCCCCGCTCCGGCCCCCGGCTCCGAGCAGGACACGCTCCGTGACAACACCCCGCGAAAGCCAGCGGCGCTCGGGGAACTCCTGCTTATTCTAGCGGGAATAACGGGAGGCCAGCGGCCGTGGCGCCCCAGCCGGCTCACAGCTGCGCCGCCGGCCCGGCACCCGCGTAGCTCAGCGTAACGCCATGGTCCCGTGAATGTCATCTGTACATTCAGATCGCATTCTGAGGTGGGCAGCGCCGGGCTGAGGCCCCACGGCAGCGGAGCCGCGGCACCCAGCGCCCCGGCTGCCCCCCAGGCCGAACTGCCCCGAGCCCCGCGGGCGGAGAGGCCCCGCACTTTCCCCTCCAGCACATCCGCGGCCGCCCCCGCCTTGGCCCCCCGGCCGCCAGGGTGGCCGAGCCCGCAGCCCCCCCGAGCCCGCCGCCGGCCGCTCCGCGGGGAACAGGCGGCTCCCGCTGCCTCACCAGGGGAACGCGGCCATCTTGCGCCCGCTCACATGACAGCGCGCGGCCGCACCTTCCGCCCGCAGCTCCGCCCCGCCCGGAGCGCGGGAAGCGCCTGAGGGCGGGCGGAGCTCGCAGAGAGCACAGGAACGCACTTCTCGTTCGAGAGTCAGAGTTTATTGTGCAGAATGCGGTAAGTAAAAAGCGAGACCCGTGAAAGTGAAACAAAGTACAAAAATAAATAGACTTCTGTAATGGTATCACAATTCCACACAAAATAAAAAGATAAATATGTATAAATACAAAACAGCAAGTACAAAACCAAATTCTGGCACTTGCCAAGAGAAAGGCCTCATGACAGGAAAAAAAAAAAAAAAAAGCAAAAAAGACCCTTGTGCTATAATGCTTTATTACACACTGGAAACTTGCTTGAAGAACAAGAGGTTTAGATGTGAAACCCTAAAAGAAGGGAAACATTCATTTCTACTAACACACTAAACCTATCTGTGCATCAACATATTGCCTATGCTAATAATAAATACAGTACATAAAACATCCATTAAAAGCATCAATCTTTAGTGCTGCTATATCAACAGCACCTTCTGTCATCTGTGACACAGGTTACTCTTGTCACTGTAAATTCTTCCCCTCTTGAGCTGTTTTCCACTCCTGAGGAAAGCTGGGAACTAAAACACAGCTTTGTTGCCCACCAGGTGAGCAGGAAACTTGCCTGGGGCATTTTCTGTACTACAGCTCCGATTTTAAAGCACCACAGCATTTGTATGAAGGAGGCAGGTCTTCCACTGGTGTAAACTCTTCTATTTACACCATCAGGGGAGCCCCTGGCCCCAGGCTTTCAAACAAACCCAGCAGTGTCATTCCTCGAGGTGCTGGGGCAGTGCTTTTGCCATTTTGCAAGCATGCAGTTTGGGTAACTTAGTGCCTGGCATAACACACCTGTTCTGAACAGCATCACGAGCTGCAGAGGACAGACCTGGTGGCAGACAAAAGCCACAGGCTGGTGCCACAGCCAAGCCAATCCACTCACCACTGCCCATGAAATAACTGCCCTCATCCCATTATTAATGTTCCTCTTTCATGCTATTTACCACAATTAAATTTTCAGTTCGTCTTTCTTCTCTTACGTTCATGTCAACACATTACAAAGCCTCCAAAGTTTAGTGTGTTGTACTATATTGACACTGGGAAAGTAACAAAATATAACCTAATTTACATTCTGGCAGTCAGTTCTCTACTGCAAAGATTACACAGCCGAGCTTTTCTCTCTAGAACTTTGTTAATATCATGTCTCAAGTTCATTAAAAGAAGGTGGAGAATGATGCTCTCCTCAAGTTGATGGATAATATCCATCAGTTGGAAGACTAAGGTAGAATATGACCATGATCTTTTAATGTTAGATATTCATAAATATGAAAGTGTTGGGATTTGGTAAGGATTCCCCAGCTGCAGAAATCATTACTTCAGTACAAGGGCCTGTTAGATCACACAGCAGAAGATAAACTGCTCAGTAAAACTGCCACTGTCACCAATTAAATGTAACATATTTGAATTACTATTACAGACTGAAATAACTATTTAAGTCTGAAATGGTAAAACAGTTTTTAAAACCTTACCTTCTGAAGTTTTTGTAGAACATACACATGTCCATGTTGGACAGATTTTGTTTCCGTAAGAAAATGGAGTAGACAGCAGGGCAATAAAAACCCAGGGCTCTTTCAGTAGAGTGGTTTGATCTGCCACACATATAAATGCACATTTTTGCTTTGATCACTGTAAGTATGTCCATCAGCCCAGCATTTGTGAATTTGGACCACATCTGTCCAGCTCAGCAGAAATGCAAAACATTTGGTTCCAGGCCTTTAGTACTGCAATTGAACTAATCTCATTCCTACAGAAAAGTACATTCAGAACAGCTTCTGACAAATTCACTGACTTGAAAGCTCACTTTTGTTTAAATTAAGTTTGGGGTTCTTTTTTCACATTTAGCTGCCTTAACTTTATGGTATGAAACTAAATATATACCCATGTCTTACTTATGGTGGCACTCACACACAAAAATTGCAATTTAAGTAATGCAAAAAGCGTATGTCAGACACTAGAATTAGGAAGTGTGGAAAAGTCACAAATTACCTTCATGTTGCCCCGTGCTGGTCTTTAAATAAACAAGATTATGAATCTTTTCTATATTAATACTATTCTGTACACAAGTTCTAACATGCAATTTTCTCACAAGCATTAGAGCTTCAAAGTAGCTTCAATATGATTGTGTTAATGTGTCATCTGAAAATGACAAAGTAGGTTTGTGATGTCTAAATATACATCTGTGTAAAGAAGATGCAATATTAAAAATCAGTGCTGACAAAGCCATCATTAAAACATAGCCATTTTATCCCAGTGAATGTTGTCTTCTTAAATTATCACAACATTTGGCTTCTTTCTTTGGGTTCTTCCTGCATATGCTCCTAAAAGTAAGTAGAAACATTACCATATTACAATTAATAATAATGGTTTTTGAAAAAGGATTATCCAACAAAAATAGCTGAAAAAAATCAGGACACTTTTTTTTAAAGCAGTAATACGCATTCAGTGACTACTTTTAAAATGACAGTTTTCATAATGGTACACCACAAAAGCCTTATGAAAACTACCTATAGGTTTAAAAGTAATGACATTTTATAGTATTGCCTTACTTGATAACTATTCTATCTTCTTTTCTGCTATTCTAAAACAACTACAACCACAACTTACAAATTTTTAAAAGAACTATTGCATAACCAAGAAAGATGAAATGGCTGATTAAGTTTAACTATGCCATGTATTACTTTTAAACAAATTATCAATTAAAATATTATACAAGTTGGATACTTAACATAACTCCTTCCTTTTGTCAGATTAATTAAAACAAGAGACAGCTGCAGGCTCCCATAAGTCAATAAGACAACCAGAATTAGAGGTGCAGTATGAAAATCATCAGGCAGAGCCCTTATAAAAGGAAGGATGCTTAAGTAAAAAAAAAAGTAATAAATAAACAAACAAGTCATTCCAGAGGGAACAAGTATATACAAACATATATTTAAAAATCCATATTATACTATGCATAGCACAAGAATCTTCCAGTAATGAGGGTTCAGCACTGCAGGCTGCTAAGAAGTAGCACAACTCAGCATTCTTTAGGTTCAAGCAGTTATCAAGAAAGTGCAGCAGTGTGAGCAAACATTTACACAAGCAGTGAAAACCATATCACAGGGTGCAGAGCAGTGGGAATGGAAGACAGCCACGGAAGAGAAATGACTACCAGGCAGTAAATGAAGGTGACAAAGGAAGTGCCAGTCCTTTCTGGGCTCTTTGGTTACTCTTGGTCAGGGCTGCAGTGGTTACTTACAGGTGTCCCAGGACCACGATCAGCAGAGGCCAAAGCAGCTTTGGGAATGCCCAGAGCCCTCACATCTCAGCAGGCTCCCACTACACAAAAGGCCCTGCCCTCCCCAGTGCTGTGCTCTTCAGGTCACCTGGGATCTTGTAGGACAGACAAGCAGGCTGACAGACACAGCCCTTTTTTAGTGATTAACACTACCCCTTGACTCACTCAAGTGTCCTACAAGTTATATAAAAATGTCACACAACTAACAGGACATTGCAGTAATAGCATATGAGTATGCAAAAATCCCACAGCAATCTAGACTAAGGAGTTGCAGAAGGCCAATTTGAATAAAAACAGTGACAGTTCTGAAAACAATTATCACCCATCCTTTTCCAGTGGCAAGGGGCAATCACATGAGGCCTCTCTCCTGGGACAAAGGACAGACCTGCTACTCACACACAGCAGGTCTGAGGCTTCCTGAAGTGCTGGCCTGAAAGCCAACACACTTCACAGCCCCCTCTACCTCAGATGGGCAACCTGTGCCCTTGGCTTGGCCCAGAGCTGCCACCACCCAGATATTCTGTGTGCCTCCTGCCCTCTATATCCTTTCCACAGGAAAGGAAACTGGGCAGAGGAGATGAATAGGTCTTGTTGTAGGAGTAACCTGATCTCAACCACCTTCTGTCTAACACAATCAGAGCTCATTAAATTCCCTGGCTGGCCCCACTTGCAAGCTATTGATGGAATATCTTGGCCTGAATTAAACTAATTGAATTAAAAAAAATACTGATTATGAGTCTGTACTTTTCTCTTAAGCACAGAACTTTGGATTCAAGGAGTAAAACCACCGAAATCTTAGTTTAGGATTGCTACTTGATTCCTAAACAAAATGTCTTCTTGCAAGAAATAGAACAATCACTCTGAGCAGTATTAAAGCTGCAAAGCACTTTGCATATAAAATTTAAAACAACAATCAGGAGAACAAAAGAAAAAATGTTGGACAAGTATGTTATTTTCTTCTGAGGGTTTGTCTCATATTGAAGTTGAATGTATTTATAATAACTGTATCTTACTAGCCCTCTTTCCCTTTTTGCCCCTTTAATAAGCACAATTTAATTGGTAGTCAGGAAAGAACGAAGAAAAGAGATTAAATCAACACCCTATTTAACATACTGCCAGACTTCACTATTCACATTTCATGCATATATAAAGGAGCCATATTCTATTTAAATATATTTAAATTAAGTTCTTTCATTGCAAAATTATGCAGATTGCTTCTTTCATGTCTATATAATAACTTCAGAATGCATTTCTATTCATTTAGTACAAGAAGTCTAACCTATTTCTGAAGGAGCACACAGAGGTGTTGGTATTGCACCACAGGAACGTGTGATGTCCAAGCTCTACATGAGGTTACACTGAGCAACCAGAACTAACCAGCATAACACTGGTTAGCCACATCTGCCTGAAGTTCCAAGAAGGCCACTGCAGAAAGCATTCAGTGACTTTCCAGATACGTGACAAAGAGCAACAAGGCAAAGAGAAATTTGGAGATATATCCCAAAGGATTTTTTTCATTGCCAAGTATGACCTGTCACAACTTTGGTAATTATGACTAAGATGAACCCAGGGACTTCCTCAGCAGAGCAGCACACGCTGCCAACACAGAAGAGTGCTGAATGCTTAATTGCATGTCTGGTTCCAGACACAATGTCAACACCACTGTGTTCATTATGAGCTCTGTGTGAACTACATGAGTTTGGGAATGGGACCCAAACCTCGAATCAGTGCCAGACCTGACCCTGACACCACCCTAACACTACTACTCTTTTACAACCTCTGTAATACTGTAACTGGTAGAGGTTTTGATTGTTTTGTTGTCCCTGTTCTTCAGCATGCTCCTTTACTAGTCAGTAGCAAACTTGCAGATGAACACTTGCCTTAATGGCTACCTCTGGTTGCTAAAATTATATTATTGACTTTATTTTCTGCTTTATATTTCAGGAAGATTATCTATTATCTTTGTTAATTTTTCTGCGGAGTCACTGAATCCAACCAAACAACTGCCTGGTTCTACTTTGGTGATGACAGCACTGCCAAGAGAACTAAGTACAGAAAAATAAATGAACACACTGTTGTGATCTCATCACCTGCCTTTTATCTCGTCCTCTGATACTGCAGTGTTATCTGTGTTTATGCTTACTGCCTCACTATACATCCTTCTGTGGCCACTTCTTTTGACTTCACAATGTAGCATCTGGGGAAAACATCCCATTTAAACAGTGTAAAACACACTCAGATACTCTCTGCTAGCATTGCTCTCGGGCAGCAATAAATAAGCATTTCTCTTAAAGGAAAGGTTTGATCCTTAACACATACAGATTATTTAAAGCATTGTGGAAAACAGTTTAAATCCTAATTTCCCTTATTAAGCCCCAAAATTCCAAATTTTATACTTGACTTGTGGAACTCTCCTTTAAGAACGAAGTGTAATTCCAATCTTAAATAGTTTTAAAGCCTATCAACCACTTTACCTTTTGATAAATCTAGGTTTATCACTTAAGAAATTTAAAATGTAATTAAAAAATAGAAATTGTGTAAGACCATTCATAGTGATTTATTAGAGTTTCAGCACTATTATCAAAGCTTTTATATAAAATGTAACCAATCAGTAATCTCTGTATGGTAGCACAGAAATACTCCACTCTTAAACTTGGGTCATTAAGACTTAAACATGCTGTAAGATGCTACAGGAATATATATATATATAAATAAAATGTTAGGACTGTATGATGAGTGAACACCCTCTGAGGAATCTGAAATTGTCCTTGCTGTCCTTTCAATACACTCCATGCTCAAGATGTGTGCACAGAACTAAGAATCAAATGACATGAAGGTTCCAATCCAAGTCTATTTTGACTGCTAGCAATTTCTCAACAGTTCCGGTGAATGTGTCTGACAACCTTGTTTACAACTGGGCATCTGGTGAGTGAAAGCAATGAGCTGTGCAGCACATTCTATATACTATGTTTATAGAATTTGAAAGTGGATGATTCAGTTACCAGCGCAGGTTTGTTTGAAGAGATAGGTTAGACTTAAGGCATAGCAAAGCAGGTGCACAAGGAAAAGAAAACAATATATTGCCAATTTACTTTTTCTAGATAGTAGTAACTTATTTACTATAAGATCCAAGCACCAATTTTCTACACACCTGAAACAGCCTTGTTAAGCACTCTGCTCCCTGAGGCCTTCCTTCTATTTTGCTCAACCCCATTCAATGAGGTCTTAGGGGTACTAATTAAATATAAAACAGTTAATAAGTCATTTGCAACAAACTTGAAAGGCTATATACAAAAATATAGACACTACCAAAATGTGTTTGGCATGAAAACATTTTTACAATGTCCCACAGAGCCTCTTCCTGAGCACCAGTACAGTTCCTATTGATATTATTATGGCTTACATAGATACATTCAGTAGGAGAACATCTCCCCATGAACAGATTGAAAAACTCTATTCAAGAAACTGATTTAGTTTAGATACCATGGCATTACAGTCTACAATATTTCATTAAGTGGAAGCAACGCTTCATGGAATGAATGTTACGAATAGAAATGTTGGAACAGTGTAAATGAAGACAATACACAAGAGGATGACAACAATAAATATTTTCCTGTAGTATAAAGTAAAACAAAGCTTCATCACTCTCTCAAAATACTGAGAAGTAATTATTTTTACTCTGAATAACAGCTGTACAGTTATGTGTACACATTATGTGTATGTTATGTGTAAACATTATTCATCAATCACTGTTCTTGCACTTTGCATTTAGTTTCATCTTTAGGCTAGAAACATGCTGTGCTCTTACCCTTGTCTGCAAAGCAGTCTATGAACTGGAGCATTCTGTACTTGGTTTGGTTGAAGTATGCTGTTAAAACACAAACTTTTATTAGTGCTTTTTCCCTTTAAAAAAAGTCTCTCAAGAAATACCAAATTATGCATCATCTTTCACATAACAAACTTCAGAAAGTCTAACATGTTTTGTAATGCAAATGACATGTAGGCAAACTGGCTGGAATTAAAATTCCACAACAGGATTACCACTTCCACTATTTAAAATAAAGCATACAGATAGATGTCCCTCAACAGTGCCTTGGCTTCCCAGTCATTGATGAGAACACACAGGAAAAAGGGCTGAATTGCTTACAGTAGTCCTTGAAGGCTGAACTGTATGAGTAGACAGCGTGTCTTCAAAGCTTTTGGGTAAACCTGGGATAAAAACTGTTTTTAAGGGATGCCAGGTATCTGACTTTTAATAGGAGATAAATGTGCAGACAGGCCTCATAAGAGAGCAGCTGTTATCTGCCTGAACAACATGTACTGAACACTGTAACTTCTGTGATCTGAGCAATCATACATTCAAGGAACAAAATTTTCCTCACACTAGAAAGCCACTACTTTTCTGACAGCTTTTCTAAAGATAAGCATTATCTATAATTCCACTGCAAAGTAAAGGGTATTAGGAAAAGTAGTAGTGCCAAACTGAAGTTTAATAGTGCAGCTCAGAGAAAAACCTTAAACCTGAGCACCAAGATTTAAAGCCATAAATAAATAACTTGTTGTTAACTTGTTAAATTGTAAGACAGTTTCTTAAATGCATTTTAATACAAGTAACCATCACCTACCGGTTTTGAGGAGTTTTTTGTTTCATTATTATTTTTTTACTTGGTATTCCCATTTCTGAAGCCCTGGAGAAACAAAAGTATGAAACATATTTCAATTAGCAAATCATCATCTGGGTCTTGAACAGAAACACCCAGAGAAAGCCTACAAGAAGAACTACACCGACCTGTAATACTGCAAGAGCAGTCCTACAGATTACCACTTCTTTACTCAGGAGCAAGTGTCACAAGTGGCCACCATGTTGCAAGATAAAGCCTGCTACCATTCCCCAGAAAAACTTTGCCAGACAAACTCTGTTAAGTGTCCCTATTGCTAGGCACTTTAGATAGATAAAATCACTTGGGGCACTTTTTACGGTTTGCAAAATCAACCATAAACTAAGTATCCACCACTGCATCATAGTGTAAATGCATAACTTAGAACAAACATTTTGCTCCTTACAAACAAGGAGACTCTTAAAAGTTAAGAGCAAAATACAATTAGCAAGACAATTAACAACCTGGACAGGTTTTTATTCGTTCTTCCTAGCAGATATGTCAGTTTGCAAAGAAATTGTTATTCCACAAACTTCTTCTCATTATTTCCTATGCCTCCTACTCCTCCTCTTGTACCCCTTCCCTTCCACCAACTCTCCCAGGGAGAGCTGCACATACTTCATGTACTTTTTCCTGTCCAGAGATTTCTGTGTAGCTGTTGAAAGTGTCACTCGCTCTCTTGGGCTCTTTACTTTATCCTAAAAAAAAACAGGATACAGAAGAAAGTTACCTACAAAAGCATAATTCAAAATTTAGATTTAAGAAGCATTGTACATGGTGAGGAAAAATCTCTTAAAAGCAAAATGACTCAGTACTTAAAGTCCTGAATTACATTCCCTGAAGATAACACACCATTTGCCTGAGCATCTTCTCTTTACGAACTTCACGATCGTGACGCAGAATATTCATTCTCTCCGACACGTCCATTGTGAAAAAGATGTCATGGATGTCATACAGAGCAGCTCGCAGCTGGAAAGAATCATTAAAATGTTCATTAAATAATCAAGTTTACATGCCCATAGGTTTTGAACATCAAGCTCTTTTTGCTTTTAATCTAAACGAAACACTTCATAATTTTGAAAACCTTTTTTTGAAATCAATTAATTTTGTATCGAGCAAAAAAATTAAATCTTCTCTTCTTTAAACGTTTTACTCTAAACAAAGCCACTCTCAAGGTCTCATGTATTTATGTTACAAAAGCAGAATAGCTAGGAAAGACAAAAATAAGGTTTAAATTGTGTCACCTGAGCCATTACTCTTTCATGAAGGGATGCATCTTGTGCTGACACATTTCCTCTTTTCAATGGAGCTTCAGACTGAAAATTTTTTATGAACTCCAGAGTATCCTGGGAAAGATGGGAAAATAAGAGTAAGCACCAGGCATAACCATTCATAACAAAACAATCATTACAAACAGTACACACAGCAAACAGTTTCTTTGTTTGACTTGGACCTTGTGACTCTAAGCAATGCAACACTCAAACAAGTTCATGTGCAGCCCCAAAATCTTCCGAGAACAGAAAATGCAGGATTTCATCTGTCAATGGAAGGCAGAAACAAAAACAAACAGGAGAAGAAGCTGCCTATTACAAAAAAAAAAAAAAAAAAAAAAAAAAGCTGATCTTACTTTTACAGTTTGCTTAAGATGTTTCAGTTTTTCTGTCTGCAGGAGTCTACGAGTGAGAAATCCCTTTGCCACTGCTGTGATCTTGTCGAACTTCATTTGTATCTCTGGACTGAAAACCTTAAAAAAGTTAAAAACTTTCTATTAAAAAGCAAGAATTATTAATTATTTATCAAATAACATCCATGAAGTGACCTAAGTTTCCAAGTAAGGAAAAAGCTGTTGATAAAGCTTTGACTGGGCTCAAAGTACCCACTATAATTTAGCAGAAGCAATATATTGCTATGTGATTATTTTGCATATATGAATAAGAAAAATAACCTACACAGCTCTCTTATGCAAGCAAAGTTGACACAGGAACAGATACTAAAATTTTCTGTTACCAGTGCCTTACAAAAACATGAGGGCCTTTTAAGATAAAAATAAATCTGTCTTTTCCCTTACCTGAATCCACCTAGTTTTGATCCTATTACTTGGCCTGCATACTGAGGTCTTTATAACTCCACTTCCTGATGGTCCCCAGAGATAGAACGAAGTTTCACTTGTTGAAGAAAAGGTGTTGGGTGTTGTATGAGCAAAACCTGCACAGAAAGCAGAACACACAGTTCAACACACACTTCTGCCCATGACGTAATGCCTGTGTCTGTGGATACACTCAGCTCGAGGGTCACAGCTTTGTCTACAAGGTCAATTCTAGGCAAGGAGCAAGCTGAATATTTCTGATTGATTTCCATGCAAAATTTGCTAAACAAAAGACAGAACAGGACACCTCTCATAATGTTCTGGAACAGGTGAGAGGTGTTTCATCAGCTTGCAGTTAGGAACCCCTGGCAGAGCCCCTCAAAACCTTCTACACAAGTGTGACCACCTGGCCCACTGCTGTGCAGCTACATGGCACAGGATAATCCTTCTGGGACATAATGCAAATCCACATCCTCATCCTTGATCAAAGGAGGCTATTCTTAGCTTGTTTTCCTTGGATGTGCCCTAAAACAGTTACATAACAAATGCAGTACATGGAACTGTTCAAGGATGGCTGAACCTCTGCTAAATGCCAGTGACACAAAGATGCAGCAGACTTTGTTTCACAAATGCTGCCCCCAGCTGAGGCAGCAGCCCTAGGGCAGAACAGCGCACTTATCCACACAGTGGGACACCTGGTACAGTCAAGCACTGTAGAACAAATTATATCACAATACTTGATCTATATTCTTCTCTCCCGGTTTTACCAATGCTAGTGGAGTTTGTGTTATGGACTGTCTCCAACTGAGACTGCACACTTTCCAGCAAGCCACTTTCACTTTTTTTCCTCCACTCCAACTCCATCCTGCTGTTAATATTCACTTTGGAAATTTCTATTTCCGTTGTAGTAACCTTCTCTCCTTTTGAATTTCTCTTCTGCTCTTCCAGTTCCTATGAAAGGAAGATTCAATCATGAGACTATTTTTCTAACTCTGCAAAGCAACAGAATATACACTCAAACCCAACTGCTTCCTGACAGACTTCCATACAACACAAAACCTTTGCTTAGAATTTTTCCTGTTGACCTTACCTTCAATTCCTCCTGTTCTCTCTCTCGTTCAGCTATCAGAATCGACAGTTGTTGTGCATGCTGTTTTTCAAGTCTCTTTTTCACTTCTTCAAAGGTCAGCACATTAGTTTTTAAAATATCTTTTGAGAAAATAAATAAAAAAGAATCAAATATTAAATACCCTCTATACGGTCTTTGCCAGAGACATCCATCCTTTATCAGAGGTAATTTGCATCATCAGTAAAAAGTAAAAAAGATGCCTTTGATATCAGGTTTCCTTGATATCAAGTTCCCATTATGTATTGCACAGAACCCCATCATTTACTAGTCGGTCAAAATATCTGCACATGCATATTTGTAAACTAAACTTGTGGATGGAACAGCAGTAACACCAAAAGCCTACATTAAAATAGGGACATGGAAAATACAGCTCTAAGAATTGTTACACTTGCTGGAGTGAATTAACATTATTTATGCCACTTCAGCATCATTTAGTAGAGACACACGTAGACATAACATAGTCTTGAATTTGAAGAAAATATCTATATGGTTTTCCTTTAATTTGGGCTATCTTTAATGGGCTATCTTTTCTTTTAGCAGTCTTATTTAGACCTTGTGGCATAAAACAATTGTCTTAGTAAAACTAAATTCCAGTTTCTAGATTGAAATGGGAAATCAGTATTTGTGGAGTCAAATTAAATTAGAGAAATGAGGATTCTGAAAAGAAACACCAATAACTAATGACCACTGGGGATTTTCTGAAAGATTTATAAACTGAAAAGTAACCCTCAAGGGTTTTTTTGGAAATCTTTTACCTTTTGCCGTATTTTCAAGGACTGCATTCTTGGTAATGTAAACTGATCCCACAGGATATTTCTGTTCTTGCAACCACTGCTTCTCTTGTTCTTCCACTCCACCTCTGAGACCACAGGAACTGTTTTCTTTTTGGCAGTAGTCAGTGTCCAAATCAAGTCTACGTTTTACCTTTGCAAAATTTTCTGGGAACTGCTCATTTGCTGAGGAAACATTTGGAGTATTATCCGGCTGCTGTTGCACATTCTTGCTCTGCATTAGTAGTGGAGATGGACTTTCCACATCATAAGATTTATTGAGTTCCATTGGAGAATTACATTTAGTGTTTTCTGCCAAAGTAGCTGGTTTCATTTCACTCACAGCCAGGATCCTCTGTGTCACTGCAGACTGACTGATGGCAAAGGGCTCACTCACTTTTGGAGGTGCCATACTAGTAGTGCTCTCTGCTTTATATGGCCCTCTGCTGTCCATCACCACCGGTCCTTCCACCACAGCCGACACTGTTCCTCTGCTCTCAAAGAGCCCAAAGGAATGGCGCTTTGGTTTGCCAACCCCCAACCCATCACAAGGGCCTGAAGAATTCCTGCTGACACCAGGAACTCTGCCAGGGCAGACCGTAGTGAAGTCCACCATGAACTTTGGCACCGATTCAGACACATTGTTTTTGTCAGCAATATCTTGCATGATTAAATCCATTGTTCTACCCTTGCCTTTAGGACTTAACTCGTAAGCATTCACAGGGTTGTTTATAATGATGTGTCCCATGGATAAAGGTCTTGGGCGCCGTCGGTGCATTTTAGGGCTCATGCTTGGCTCTGGGCTTGGCAATTTGGCATAAGAGCCTGCGAGGCTCCTGACAATGCTACTGTCATGCTCAAACATAGAATTCTTTTTCAATTCCTCATCTGAATCAGAATCCACCAAAGGGGGTGTTCCAACTCTCATAGGTATGTCTACTTTAGAAAAACTGGATAAAGTGGACATACTTGTGTTATTTGTATGAGTAGAGGCACTGTGGAGAAGGGTATTTGATTTATTAAGACTGGGTTTATCAAGTGTCTGAGCAGTGCAACTCCTGCCTGTAAGCTTTGCCCTCTCTTTCCCAGAGTCAGTTGTTTTAACACCGTCATTTTCCTTATCCGAATTACTTTCACTCGTACTCCTCTTTGAATTGCTTTTTGAGGGACGCTTGCTCTGCTCTTTCTCTATGTACTCCCTAGACTTCTTTATCAGGTTCTGAAGACTCATTACACATGGATCTTGGACATCCTCATCTGATGGTGACCCCACTCGTCCCTCCTGCTTCTGCAGAGCATGAGATGGGAGCTTGGTACACACCTTGTCAGGAGATGCAGCCCTCGGACACGGCGCATCTTCCAAGAAGCGACTCTCACTTGCCTTTGAAGAAACATTTTCTTCTGCTGCTTTAACTACTTCTGTCACATTTGATGTCACTTGCCCAGCAGTACCTGATGGTCTAAGTTCCGATGTCTTTTCCAGGTCCATGGAACTCTGCCTTTCAGGAGTACATGCTGAACTGATATCTGATAGAGCTGTGAAGTAAGTCAAAGCCTTTGAATCCAAATCAGGGCAAGAACTCTCAGCCTTTGATGTGTCCACATCACTCATACTAGATCCTTTCTTCATCTGCAAATTAAAATTTTAAAAAATGACAGATTTTCAATGAAATCTCATAATCTCAGATTCCTGCAAACTTCACTTGAACTTAAAAAAAAAAAATTAAAAACCAACTTTATTTAAGTGAGAATTACAGGTTACTTCCAGCCAGCATTTGTTTAAAAGGATTTTCACACTACAATTATCCTATGAGCTGTGTCTCAGTTATCAAAAGGACACATTAAAAAAAAAAAAAAAAAAAAAAAAAAAAAAAAAAAACAAATTTACATTATTGTTGTATTGAACATACTTTCCTGGTCTGCTGGTCAAACCCCAAGCCAGCTGACTGTTGCCACACACACTCAGTAAACAATGAAAACTACAAAGTGTTGTTTGCCACCTTGGTAACTCAACAAACTCAGTATTAACTATTTAAGCAACAGTTTAATCTAAAGGCTGTATTACAGCTGTTCCAAAGACACACAATAACTCCTTGATTAGATGTACATAGTAGTCTTTTAAATTAAAACCTCTACTAAATTAATCATTGAAGCAGCAAAGGAAAAAAATAGTTGCAGTAAAATTTTAAAGCACACAACAGAATTTCAAGTTGTTGTGAAAGTAATTTTAATTCTGTAATCATGAAGCTGAATATAGATTATTTTATGATTAAGCTATAAGCTTGCAAATAAAGCAGCTCTAACACAGAGGAGCTGCTCAGTTGTTTTAACAATCTAGTTGTTTCCAACACTCTTACAAAAGAGGCAGTGAGCTCTGTCTTTTGCATACAGCAAAACAAGCAGTGAAAAGCAAGTCCCATGCACTACAATGAGTATCAGCAAATGATCAATTATCAGGACACACAGCATGAAATACTAGCAAATGCTGGTTCTGGACAGTTAGCTGCTATTCATTCCATGTTTATCTTGGGGAACACTTAAAACCCAACACTTTCTCAAAATGTCTATAAGCAGTGATTTTCTTTAAATCTATGAGGCAGCTTTGGACTAACACTACCTGGACATTTTTGACAATCTCCTGAACACGAGTCAATAAAGCTTTTTTCCGGGACTCCTGTTTCCTGCTCTCCAGCTCCAGGGCTTTCTCCTTATACTGCTGTATTTCCTTTTTCTTTTCAAGGCTAAGCTGGAAAACAGAGTGTAAGAAATATGGTTTATATCACTAAATGCAAATTTCAATGCAGAATTGCAGAAATAAATTCAGGAAAAAAAAAACAGAACAAAACAATTAGAAGAACAGAAAACGCCTGAAATTTTGTGCACATGTTAAATACCAGCTTCTTCTCAACCAATTTTTTCAGGGAAGGTGTACAAAATGCCTTCTTGGCACACATGCAAATGAACATGAATTTAAAACACCATTTATAAAATTTTCCATGAACATTACATGCTATAGTATCAATCTGACACAGGATTCAGAGATTTTTTCTAAAAACCCTTACAACATCCATGCATTTGTAAATGATGAATGTGACAATATAGCCACAATTTATATCTGTATCATGACTTTTGGACATTGCTGTAAGAGACTCTCCCATTTCTTCCCATCACTGAAACAAGGAAGTCAGCTGAAGTATTGCAGGAACTACCAACAATCTTCAGCTTAGCTCTGTTTGCATTAGCACAGAATGACTTAACATAATTGATGAGCCTGTTGAATACATTAGAGGAAGATTCAAATACATGCAAAAAGAATTTCCTTAAAGCTTTCTAACTATCTTTGTATTTCTTATTCACATTTTTTACACCATTAAAATAACTCACATGTTCAATATTTGAAATGTTAATATGATTTTACATGAAGCCCAGCAGTAACATTATTGAAAACAATCAACATTTGTGCTCCCCTTAGGAAGATAACTTCTAAAAAAATTAAAGGGAATGTAGTCAGTGTGAAGGGGGTGAAAAAGTATATTTAACCCCTTATTTTGTAAAATTAAGGCTAGGAATGCTCAGAATACACTAAGCAGGTCAGATGACAGCTCTCACAGACATCTTCACTAGAATCATTACATGTGCACATCAAAGCCAGTGCCAATAGCACAGTTAGCACACCAGGGAGGAAAAGGAATAAAAAAAGGCCTTACCAGAGGGGAAAGCACAGGAACTCCATAGAATTGAATGAGGGAGATATTTTTGTTCTGAACAGTCAAAGAGGTTTTTCCTTTTATTGCCTCTTCTTGGATTCTGGAAAGATGCTTCCTACAGAATATTTCATAGTCCTCCATCTTCATGTTATCTAAGCTGCAAAGAATAATAACATTACTCTTCCATGTACTTCCAAGACATTGAAGGGAAAAACAACATCACCACTAATTCTGTCTCTCTATGTTTTGGGAAGCAAATTCTACATTAGAAAACTGAATTAAGTGTCTCTTCTTCCTATCGATAACAAAGCCTGCAAAATTCTTCTTTATTTTCCCCTATGAAAGGAGAATCTGCATATATGATCAAAAATGATGATCACAAGCACACAGAGAAGAAAGGAAGCATTGAGAAAATCAGGATTTACAAAACTGTACCTGCTATAGATCATTTCTATCAAAGACTAAACCTTTGAGATCTTCCACAACAAGACAGATCCTATCAACTGTTACAAAAACCCCAAAACCCAGCCCAAATAAAAGTGCAGCCCAATTTGATTTAAAAAAAAAAAAAAAAAAAAAAAAAAAAAAAAAAAAAAAGCCTTTACATGTTTAGGGAGCTGAGAGGAATTCGTGTCTCACTCCCGTGAGCCTCTGTCTCTATACATCCCTGTATGAACAGACGCCAATACATACACCACAGAAAAAAAATCCAAATTGCAGCCTTGTACCCTTAAAAGCGGCCAAATACCTGAAACATGTGTCACTGCCCGTCCCCACCGGAGCGAGCCCGCAGCGCCGGGCAGGGCCTGACAACGCTTTGTTCCCTGGCACGCCGCTTCGGCCGATTCCTGCCCGCCCGCTCCGGGGCACCGAGCCCGCCCCGGGCTGGGGCCGACGCCTCCCCTGCCCTGGGCCCCGGCGCTCCCCCCACGGGCCCCGGCACGGCCCCGGGCCCGTCCAACGGCTCGGTACCTGCGCGGGGCGGCTCCCGGCAACCGCCGCCACAACGGCCGGGCCACCGCACTACGGGCCCCAGCGCGCCCCGCGCCGCCCCGCCCCGCGCCGCTCCGCCCCGCCGCCTCCCGCGCTGCCCAGAGCGACGGACGCGCTCCCGGGGCGGCTGTCAGCGGCTCCGCACGCAGCGGCGGACAGCTCGGCCGCGGCTAGGCGAGCGCCCAGCAAAGGCAGCCCCAGCTCAGCGAGATGAGAGGCGCTGGAGCGCCATCCCGGTGCTCCGATTTCCAGCCAGTTCCACCCACAGCTCTCCCAGACGAGTTCCCCTGTTAGCACGCGTGTAATCTGTTCTGCTTCATCCCATTACATATCACACGGCTGTGCAGTCCTTGTGTAGTCAGGACCACGAATGTGCCGCCGCGGGTATCAGTTTCAGCGAGCACGCTGTGATTCTTATCACATAAGAGATAAACATGCGCACCTGTTCCCATGCTCTGTGAGGACCGCATCCACCAGGACAGAATCCATGAGGACATCACCAGACATCCTATCCCTCCCGCCCAGCCACCAGCCAGCTGCTGGTCTAGCCAGTCCAGCAGCAGGTAACACTCACCTGTCAGGCAGGTCAGGTGGAAGGAAAATCCACACTTGTTTGCCAGGCATAATTAATTTAAATATATGGAAGCATCTAATTCCCAGCATTTAGAGTTGTTAAAGCTGTCATTCTTGTCTCAAAAAACAAGTTCGTCATCTGTTACTTCTTCAGTGATCATTGAGGGGATTTACTTTTTTTAAATTTCATCCTTAATCTTAACAAATGCTGTTGTTTATCAAAAGGTTTTCTAAATACATTAGACATCTAATTAGACAGTCCATTATTTCTTGTGCATCTGCATACATATCTCTGATTTTTCTTCAGCTACACCTGGCAGAAACACAAAACCACTGACAGAGTATCTGAGATGCTCAGAAGCAACTAGGACACTATGTGACAAATCTTCATCTCAGCAATTAAAAAAAAAAAAAAAAAACTAAACTGAACAAAAAAAAAAAAAAAACCCACAGCCGTTCAGAACATGGTATTGTGCCTGTTCTACCTCTAGCTGGTCACTGGAAAGTTAGTTGCTTCCAGTCCTTCCCACAGATACAGACACGAAAAGAGGGTCAAACCCCGCACTTACGTTAACACAAACTGCTAGTTCCTCCTTCTAGACTAAACATGCCCAGGTTCCCCAGCCTTCACTTCGCCGGTTGTTGTCGCGCCTTGTTGCCCATCTCTCTGGGTTCTTGGCGGATGTTCACAGCGGTATCAGGGGGCCGGAGCCGCGCTCCCTGTCCCGCAGCAGCCGCCTCTGGCCGGGCAGGAGGCGCCGCCTGCTCCTCCCACGGCTCCTGGGCCTGGCCTGTGGGCAGGCACGACTGCACAGGCAGCTACATAAAACACACTATATATAACGCTGTGTAAAACAAACCCAGCAATCAGTTGGAAAATAATCACTATGGATGTTATGTTTCTAATTAGCTAGCTGGCATAGCTGCAGAAAGCCCTCAACACTCCATACACCCGGGTGTTCTGCGACTCCCCGGACAGTGCTACCTTTCCTTCCATTAGCGCCCTTTACTTTCATCCGCACCATGTTCCATCAGGAACAGCCCCATTTCCCTCAGTGTTCCATCAGGAACAGCCCCTGTTTCCCTCAGTGCCCCGTGTTCCACCAGACAGCCCCATTTCCCTCAGTGTTCCATCAGGAACAGCCCCCGTTTCCCTCAGTGCCCCGTGTTCCACCAGACAGCCCCATTTCCCTCAGTGATCCATCAGGCACACGCCGCCTCCCGCCTGCCCCTCCCGGCGTTACCTGAGGAGGAGCCTGTGGCCCGAGCCCGCCCTCCACGCGGCCGGCGGGCGCCGGGCGGACACTGCGGGCGCTGATTGGCTGCTGCGGCACACAGCCGGGCGCTGATTGGCTGCTGCGGCACACAGCCGAGCGTTGATTGGCTGGTGGCGCCGCCGTCGCCGTTGGCGTTAGGAGAGGCGGCGGCCGCGGTTCCGGCAGACACCGACCGTGACCGTGACCCCGGCCCCGGCCCCGGCCCCGGCCCCGGCCCCGCCATGCTGTGCCACGGGGAGGGCCTGCTGAGCTCCCTGACGGCTCTGATGGCGCTGGCGCTGGCGCTGAGCCGCAGCCCGGCGCTGGCCTGCCTGCTGCCGGCCGGGCTCTACCTGGCGCTGCACCTCTTGGCCCTGGAGCCCGCGGCGCCCCAGAGCGCGCAGCGCGTCCTGCGGCCCCGCGGCGCCGCCGCCCGCATCGCGCACCGCGGCGGCGCGCACGACGCGCCCGAGAACACGCTGGGGGCCATCCGACAGGTCAGCACGGGCCCCGGGCTGGCGGGGCACGGGATCCGCCGGGGGACCTGCTGGGTTGTGTCTGATAGTCCGCCCTTCCAGCAGCAAGCCGTCCTGGCCGTGAGGAACTCGGGCCGTTCTTCCCGTAGCTGCTGGAAGCTGTGTGGGCGGTTGATCCTTCATCCCAAAGGGAACTTCAGATCTGAATCTTGTGGGAGCTGTTATAGCCTTGGTGCTGATGGACATATTAACAGTGCAGCGATAATGAAATACTGTTATTTTGTTGATGTAGCAACAGCACACAGAGAACGGACAGCAAGTCAGGAACAGGTTGTTTGTTTTTTTAAACCTTGAAGATCTGTGATGAAAATCCACATTTAGGGGAAAATCTGGTACCAGAAGTTCACTGTGGGCAGCCCTGCCATACCTTACTGCTGCCTCATCTGCAAGGCACCAAGGCACAGCCAGGGTCCACAGTCTCTTTCTGAGCATTTGAAATCGTGATTATCAGTCTCTGGAATGCAGTGTTCCTGTGAGGTAGAGACGTTGCTGCTCTGAGGATCTCTTACCTTTGTGTGAGACAGGATTCTTAGTCCTATACACACGTATGTATACGTCCTATACACACGTATGTATAGTTAATTCTGAAATTCGGAAGCTGCAGTCCTTAGGTAGCAGACACCTGGAAGTAACCTCTGTACCCGGTGTTTGTCCCTTTTCCCAGGAGGGCATTTGTCCTTCAGAGCAGTTAGTGTTGTTAGCACTTCACTCAGGTGTTTTTCTGAAGAGTTCTTGAGAAAGATCCAGGGCAGGAACAGGGTGTATGAAATGTTCTAAGGTAGCCTGGCTACTTCTTGCTCTGTTTTAAGGCCATTCCTCAGAGAGGAGCAGGGATTTGCCATCCATCTACTGCTTGGAATACACGTGGTAACAGCGTTGACTGAGTGTTAAAGTGTAGATGTTTGCTTCTCTTATCTTTTAGAAAATAACATAAGGACTCCAGGGTTATTAGATCAGAAGGAGAGAGCAGGATTCTTTTCTGCATTTTTATCCTGAAAGTTCCAATCCCAAGACTGAGGCAGAATCATTATGGTTTCAGCTGTAAAATAGATCAGATGGTTCCATTGATTTTTGAATGCTCAACAGTGACTTGGATAAAACCTGCTTTTTTCTGCAGATGAAGACTACTGAAAAGTACATTAATGTTTTATTATTTTTTACCAAAATACAAGCTAATTATAGCTGTACCTGTGTCAGATCTATAAAGCTGTCTCTTCTGTTGTGTATGTGATTTTTTAAATTCTTTTTAAGGCAGCTGAGAATGGAGCAACAGGTGTGGAGCTGGATCTTGAATTTAGTGCAGATGGTGTCCCCATTCTCATGCACGATGACACAGTCGAAAGGACAACTGATGGGGCTGGGAGACTGCGGGACCTGACTTTTGAGGAAATCAGGAAGCTTAATCCATCTGCAAAACACAGGCTACGGTAAATGAACTGCTCTGAAATTACACTTTTGACAGTGGGAAAATGATTCTAGATTAACAAAATTATTGATTTGATCCATCACTGTTCGCCGCACATCACTGATGACATTTTTTAATTTAAAACTTAGTCCTATATTTTACTTCTAATTTGATTTTAGAGGCATATGAGACTATATCTCCTTACTCATCAGTAGACTAGGAACAGTGAACACAGTCAAAATAAACAGGCTTTTAAGGACAAAATCCACAGGTGTCTAATGTGAAACAGGTCAATATCTACATAAGCTTGTCCTAAATACACTGCAGGACACTGAAGGTGCTAGGATCTTCATGATATGTCAGAATTGGCTAGAGGAATTACTCTTCTAAGATTAATTTTATTCACATGTATTTCTTGACTGATTGTGTTTTGGGGATTCTATACATCAAGTTTATACTGTTAAAGAGGAGCTAGACAGATTTTGGATGGCCTCACTGTGACCCAGGCTGATTATGTCCTTCCTAGGGGTATGCAGGGGAAAATATTTTTATACATTACTAAGAATTTGATAACAATGTTATATACATGTAATATATGTATATAATGTAATAATACATATAATATAATAATATAACATATACATATACGTATATAATATATAATGTAATATACATTACTAAGAATTTGATAACAATGTTATATACATGTAATATATGTACATAATGTAATAATACATATATTATAATAATATAACATATACATATACGTATATAATATATAATGTAATATACATTACTAAGAATTTGATAACAATGCAACTTCTGCAGTATCATAAGTGAGTCCATTTCAGAGGAAGAACTCGTAGTGTGCACTCCTGAGACACTGCATTAGGGAATTCCAGAGCTGCAGAGGTGCCTCCTGTGAGTGTGTGGCACAAGGAGTATCTTCCCTGTCTCACTGGAAAGGTGATCACCTGGGCCACGCACGGGAATTTCCACAGGCAGTGACTGCTGAGCAGCTGCTGTTCACTGTCAGGAATGGATGAACTGTCACCCCATCAGGAATGATTTACTGCTGGGTGAAGCTGCTTCTGCTGAATCCTCAGCTTGTCTTGCCTGTTCTGCCAGGATCTGCATTTCTAGCTCAGGGCTGGGAAGTGCAGTAGGAGCAGGAGGAAGGCAGCACTTGGGACTGAAAGCTTATTTGTGGGAGTTGGGGAAGGAGGTGAAGAACTGGGGTTGGTGTTTCGGGGTGGGACACGGGGCCAGTGAGCGCTGGATCCCCCTTCCAGTTCCAGTGCAGCAGCAAACTGTGTTGGAATCAGCCCTGTGTGGTTGGCAATATGCAGGCCCATGTATGTGCACATGTGTGTTGACTGCATTCCAAGGAGTTCTCTGTTTCTACAGGAGCCAGTTCCAAGGTGAAAAGGTGCCAACTCTGAGAGAAGCTGTTGTGGAGTCTATGCATCACAATCTTACAATCTACTTCGATGTCAAAGGCCATGCAAATCAGGTACTGCTCACTGCATGACACCTCCCCTCACCCCTTCTTTGGGTTTCTGACCTGCTGTTGTGTTGGTCTCAGACTGGTTGGTCCCTGTGGTACAGTCCCTTCTTCAACATGAGCAAGCCCAGGTCTGCTGCTTGTGTCACCCAGAGTTGTCCTGGGAAGCTGCAGCTTAAAACTGGCACAAGGCTTGTGCAAGTGTTGCACTCAGCTCCATGCACTGCTGTGAACCAGAGCAAAGGGAATTCCCTGCTGTGCTGAGGGGAGTCAGAACCTCATCTTCAGCCTCCAACAAGGGATCTATAATTTGCATTACTGAAGCAGATGCAAATGATCCATCACTAACATTTTATATAAATTAATTTTTTCTTTAGCCTAGCAAAATATAGGAATAAATAATTTTCCTCTTCAACTTAAGCTTCAGTAGTACTAAAAAATTACATCCACAACATATTTACGGGTATTTCAAACACAGAGAATCCTACTAATTATTGTAAATAGAGTAATGAACAGAAATTCTTTTGTTAAAAACCAAAATATCATTTCTGTGTTAATGCTATAAACAAGATGCTGTTTTTCTTCTTCTCTTTTTCTATTTCAATCTGGCAACACAGCAGGGAAGTGTTTTTAAGATTGTTGTAAAATGACTTTGCAGTGTAAATTAAATATGAGTGTGTGTATAACATCTCTGTGTGTCTCTAACTGCAGGCAGTTGATGCCCTGAAACAACTCTACCAGGAATTTCCACAGCTGTATAACAGCAGCATTGTCTGTTCTTTCATGCCAGATGTCGTTTATAAGGTGATGTTTCCTAAAAGTTTGTTGGGTTTTTTTTTTGTTGTTTTTTTTTTTTAGTCCTGTCTGGAAATTTCAGTATGGTATTAACCTCCCAGTTCCAGGTTACTTTTTGGCTGTTCAAATGCCTAAGGCTTTTATAAACAAATGAAGCTTAATGCATAATCTTAATAGATCACTTTACTCATTAGATGCAAATAGGAATCTACAGCAATTCCCTCCTTTTTGAAAGCAGTGCAGACAAATGTGCTTTGCTCTTCTAGCTGGTGTCTGGCCAGGTATCTGTGTGCAAAGTTCCTGCTAAATAAACCTTTTATATTCTAGATTACTCCCAAAACTCTATCCTCATTCTTGTTGCCAACTCTGTTTACTTTTTTTTCCATTATATACATTGCATGACTGCTATGTAATTTCTTTAACATAAGTGCTGGTGCTTATTCAGTATGATTTGGAGAAAAATACCCTATAAAATATAAACATCTTTCTAAAATAGTTACAAAAGGATCTGGAGGGGAAGGGCAGAAGGATTCTGGTAGAGTTGTAAATGCAAGCTAGGACTTTGTATCTAATCCCTCAAAAATTGTATTTAATGCTACTGGGCTTTTGGATGAATTACAGTCTTTTCTCCTTGGTCCTCCAGATGAGACAAGCTGACAGAAATGTTGTGACAGCACTGACACACAGGCCCTGGCAGCTGAGTCACCTGGGAGATGGGACACCCCGATTCAGTGCCTTCTGGAAGCATTTCTTGTACATGGTGATGGATGTCATTCTGGACTGGAGCCTACACAGTTTCTTGTGGCGATTATGTGGGGTTTCAGCTTTCCTCATACAGAAAAATTTTGTTTCTCAGTAAGTGTTGAAGCTTGCTCATATATCAGGAGATACTCTCTTCTGTTAGTATATAGTGTGGAATTAACACAGTATGTGCTTATCAAAATGTTACATTTAGTGTTGATGAGGTGTCTTGATAATTTCTTTACTCCGTGCTGTTTTATGATTTAAGCCTCTATCTTTTTTATCTGAATTTTTACCTTCAGTTAGAACCTACATTTAATCTCAAAGAGAAAAAGTATTTGTTGCTTTTGCCTGTTTACAATAAGAAAACACAAAAAGATGATGTTGCAGAACGTGACACACTGTTGTTCCTTGATGCGATGCTGATGAAAGACCAAAACTCAGCTGTAGCCTCAGCACTGTCTGCCTTAACTCTGTGCAGTGTCAGGCTCCTCTCAGGGTGTCTCTGTTCCTTGCAGGGACTATGTGAGGCACTGGTCTTCCAGAGGAATTCGAGTGGTTGCCTGGACAGTGAACACGTTTGCAGAGAAAAGCTACTACGAAAGTGTCCTTGACTGCAGCTACATCACCGACAGCCTGGTGGAGGACTGTGAGCTCCACTACTGACCCAGCCCGAGCACACTGCCCTCCTGGCATCCACCAGTGCTGATGGACTGCTGAGGAGAGCTCTGGGAAAGGCAGAGCAGCACTTGGCTTCTGCCTGTGGTCACATCTCAAATGCAGGAACCTTCTGGTGCAGCCACAGAGTCTGAGGAAATCACTGTAATGTGAAAGAATCAGATTTGCCAACCACCTTGTCTGTGCAGGTGGCTTTGTAATTCTCTGGCTATTCCTTAGCTTTGTTTAAATTTTGGTTCTAAATTTTGGTGTCATCAATTTTGGTGTCAAAATTTCAAATTGTAATAACTTGATGCTAGTAATTTTAACAGCATGTTCTACAAGTGTTTATTAATTTGAGGTTGATTTATAGCACCTTAAAATAATTTACATTACTGTTCTTAAAACAGAAACTGGAAATAACAGTACAATGGTGCCAAAATAGAAGATGAGTATATTTCCCTGCCCTGTGTGGAAAGATGGCTGTGCTGAATCCTGTTGAGGAAGAAAAAGCCAACTTTCCATATGTGATGTGATGTGAAGGTTATGAGAATTAACAAATAAAACTTGAGTAGCTTCTTATCTTCCAGACCTTGTAAGAGAACCAAGGGAGGATAGGAAATTGTTTCTTCTAATGAAGAAAAAACACAGCACATGAATGTATTTATTTTTAAGATAAAGCTATATATTGAGTGCTGGTAAGCAGTAGAACAAATGGAGCTGAAATGTCTTTTTAGTTTGCCTTTGGTTGCATGATTGAAGGGCACTCAGAGGGATATGGAAACTGTAATCCAGATTTAACTTGAACTCCAAAGAGTCTGCAGTTACAATAAACAAGTCTTTGACAATTCATCAGAAAGTGTTCTTTATCAGCTGTGCAGGGCATTTGTAGAAAATGTCGAAATTAGTGCAGATTGTCCCAGTTAGGGTAAATCCAAACTCCTGGAATACCACAGATTCATGCTATGACCTGCTGGGGTGAGATGGATTTTTTGTTTGTATCCTGAGCTCTGTCCAGGCACAAAGCAGCACAGAGGAGCCTCTGCCATTTGTTCATTCACCCCCCTGCACTGCAGAAGCAGCAATCTCAGCCTCCTGGTGCACATCTATAGAATGTGTGGGTTTGTCTCCAGATCCTGTCCTGCCCCTTCCTGGGTACTGTGGCCTCTGCTGTGACTGCTGAGCCCCACAAGGGCTCCCCACGTGGCCACTGAAGGGCAAATAACTCTTCACGGCAAATGGCCCTCGCTCCAAGGGTCAGCTGTTGTTGCTGCTTGAGTTTCTGGCACTGCTGAGTCACCATCCTCAGTGCAAACACCAGGTCCACGTCCAGTGCCCACAGCCAGGCTCCACAGCTGTATTCCAGGGGAACAGTAATATTGAATCTCTGCTCTTGCAGCGTGTGTAAAGCCTGTCCTTTTCTCTGTGCCTGTGGTGGCTGGGTTTGGGTTGTCTTTAGCCTAAATTATGAGCCAGATGAAAAGATGTGTCTCTTCCCAGAGCAACAAGGGAGGAAAAAAGCAGGCACAAGTAGAAAATGAGCTAAACAAAAAAAAATTATCACGGTGCTGGCAAAGTTGTAGCCTTGAATAAAAAGAAGCTGTAGCAAAGCTCACAGTCGTGTATGATAAAAATCAAGTCTTAGTTGTGTTACTTCCAATCAATCCTTTAGAGGAAAAGGCATGTAAACTTTCAGTTTATAAGCAATAGTTTTACACAAATGAGAATTCGATAAGTAGTCACTCTTAGTTCTGATGGCTTTATCAAAGCTGCTTTTCAGTGACTGTAATAAACTAAAAATGGCTCAGAAAAATGAACCCAGTTCACACAAGTTAATTCACAGCCATTGCATTGTCTCAGTCATTAAAAACAACTGCATTTTAATATACTTCTGTTTATTTGACCAGTACATCAGATAAAAGCTGATAAAACAGATAAAGCAATATAACTGTTAGAAAAATATTTCTAAAACACAACTTTTATTTACAGTTAGGCACAAGTTTCCTTATATTTAGTCAACAACACGTGGTCAGCTGTGGAGGGAGCCTTACTGCATCGAGGTGATGCCAGTCCTGGGGGAAGGCTGTCACCAAATGCCACTGCTGTAAAACAACCCCAGCAGGTGGATATTGCCCATCACAGTAAAAAACCGAAGTCCCGACACATTTTGCAACCTGTTCTTCTATTTTTTCTTCCCTTTAGACGTAAACAAGATGTTTGAGAGATTCTTTTAGTCATTAGTGCGAGAGAGGATTGCTTCCTGCAGGCAGTGCCTTCACTGGCGCTGTCCGTGCGCGCTCAGGGCTGAACTCCCCCGCTGCCGTCGCCGTCCTGCCGCAGCGCCGCTTCCCGAGCGCGCAGGGCGAGCGCCAGGGCCCGGGACGCGCCGGGGCTGCGGCGGGGCGGGCTGGGCTCCCGGCCTGCTCGGCACAAGGCAAACGGCGTCAACTGCGCTGCTGGGCAGCCACCCCCGCCACAGCGCCCCGTGCTCTCTAGGGATCTCTTCTGTCCAGTTTTTGCAATGAAGTTACATGGAAGCTCAGACTACCACGCAAGATCCCATAGCCTTATTTTACTCTAAGTGTGATGATGTTCTAGGGACGCTACAGCATTAGTAACCTTTTCTGAGACTCACTCCAAGATGTGTAGTCTGTTTCTAAAGGATTTAAAGTTCTTGCCTATTGGTTGGGTGCTCCCATAAGACAAAAGGGCTCATTTACCCAGGAATTTCAATCTAGTACGCAGAAGCTGGTAGTCAGTCTTTAGAAGTCACCACCAACACCAGAACAAGTTACCAAAAAGCACAACCTGTAGAAAAAATTTACCCTACAAGCCCAGTCGTTTTGTTTTCTCGTTACACAAGATGCTAAAATGCTGTGTCCCTGACATTCAGCTGTCACACACTATGTCTGTACATCAAACATTTTTACTGAGCTGAATTTTTAAGAGCTTTCTGTGTTTCATCTTAGTTGCTTACCTGGTGGAGAGTCACTGCTGCTTGAGATCTCAACAGAAAAGGGATGCTGAAAACAAAATTTACAAGCAGATTTAGGTCATGATTTCCCTCCCATGTGTGTTATCTTGTATTTGAAAAGATATCAGTTATCTGTAGCAAAACTACACTCTCCAAGTCTTGAGCAGGTTTGTGATTATGAGTGTTCAATAGCTATTCTGATCACATTTTTATATCTGTTCAAGTTAATCTTTAAAGTTATTTCCATGCATACAGGACTTTGCTACACATACACCTATCACCTATGCCACACCCCAGATTCTATGTAGGGGAATCTACATTTCCCTCTTTTGGCCATCTCACCTCATTGTAGGATGTGTTTTGGTTTCTGTCAAATGCTCTTTCTGGGTAGCCTGGCACCTCCTGGGCAGGTTGCCTGGATGAAGAGGCACTTCTCTGAAAAACAGTATTTAGCATCAGCAGTCTGTGATCTGGCTTCCAGCTGTGAGTGTGTGCACGGATCATCCTCCTTGTCTCAGGGAGATGGCCTTTCTACTAAATCCACAATGAGATCATTCTGGCATCTCCTTCTGAAATCTGACCTTAAAAACTACAAGAATGTCCACACTTGGTAGGTGACCAAATCTCCCTCTCAGGAGTCCCACTCGTGACACTCAACACGGGCACATGTTGTTTGAAAATCCCCAGCACATAGAAAATGTCCCTTCATATTCAGTTTACCTCTTTACAGTCAATATTTATTTGTATTACCACACACGTATGTATAGTCAACAACAGTTCAATATCAAATATTGTCCATATTTGGGTTTTTATTTCTGTAATCATTTTAATGATAGCCAGTCATACAGGGGGATTTGGTTTTTTTGGAGGAAGGAGAGGAACCTACCAAACACTTTTTCTCTATCAGTATTTAGGTCAAGGAGATTTTACACCTTGAGTTATTTACCCAAATAAAAACACCAGGCAGCACCTATATGTCCACATTTTAACACTAGATTGATGTCTCAGCGCACAGGACTGCCTTGAAAAATAAATTCAAGTTTAGTTATCAGTGTTGTATGGGATTTTAAATGGGGTTAGGTCAAAGCACTCAGTTTTACCTCAGCTGAAAATGACCACAAATCACAACCCCCTAAGGAAATCCATTGCTGGGCAGAAGTCAGCCTCCTCCTTAGCCTAGGCAAGGTTCAAGTGTGACCAAACCCTTTGGTGACCATCACTGCACATGAACATCAGGAATGTTTTCTTGAAGTTTCATAACCATAAATTATATCTGATGAGGGTGAGGACTTTTCTATATCCAGATTGAATTCCAGCCTGGAACAAATAGTTAGGGAACTTTGACAGCATCCTTTTGGAGTTAAGTAGGAAACATTCAGATGAAGCTTTAAGTACAACCTTTTCCCAAACCAGCAGCCTGTTTGCACAGCTGGAGGAGCCCCATGGACCTGTACCAAGTCATTAAACAGCAGAAGCTGAGCAGTCAGACTGACCTGCTGGCCTCTTCCTCCCAGTGCAGACAAGCTTCGCTTTGCTCTTTGCAGTGCTCGTAGCTTTTTGAGCAGAAATATCTTATCTTTTCCTGCCTGTAGTCAAGACATATTTGATCATTAGCTGGAATGCATTCACTATCCTTGAGAGTCTCAAGGCCTGTAAGTAACCAGTGACCAAAATAATTCCTTCTATTCTAAAATAGTCTGTCTACAGAGGGAGCTGCAGCAGCACATATTTAAGATAAAATTCTTTTGCTACAACTCTATTTGTTAGTTACATTTCCCTGCAACTCCCATGGGGAAGGGCTCCCACCCTTCTACTACACACAGTTATAGGAAAAACAGGTCACAGCCCCACAAAGCTGGATGAGACAATCAACATAGAAGCCAAATTATACAAATGAAAGCCAAACTTACATTATTAATTTGCTTACGTAAGAGTTCGGTCATGGTCTTTCTTCCTTGTATTATTTGCCAGTAAAGATAAGTAATAATTCTAAACAAAACAAAACAAAAGGTCCATCATATAAGCACTTTATTCTAGTCAGTGTCTAGATAGAAATGTATCTTGTTCATTTTAACCCATTAAAAGACATATATACACACATCTCTGTACACACACACAGAGAAAATAGATGTGTACAATTACACAAAGAATGGCAAACACATGGATTTTCCTAAAACATGGCAAATGCATGAAATTGCTTAAAACATTCTTTTGGAAAAGACCCAAAAATTTATGGACTTGTATTCAAGATGAGAGGTACATTTAATTGAGTCAACAATACAAGTTGCATTTCAGATAACCAAATAACACAGAATGACTCTGTTGTTGCCAGTTTTTTCCACTTAAGGCCTTTTTCTGGTTCTTTTCATTAGCAGATACTTACAGTAAAATACTAGACAGGATGAAGAAGAAAAGTTCGCTTGAAATTAAATTATGGTAGATCCACGCTACCCATTTCGAGGCAGTGTAACTTTCCAGTATTTGTATCCACTCATCGACTGCAGCATACATAGAAGACAAACCTCTGAAAGGACCACATTCTTCTGAAGGTTTTAACCTGAGAGTGTGAAAAAACAGCTTCTTACTTCATATGTTAACCAGTGAATTAGTTAATACTGTGATTTTGTACATCAAGATGCTCCTCAGTTTTCTATAGCCCTCTACTGTCTTTGGATTCCCAGGGTACTTCCACGATCTGTATTTAATTTTTAACTTGTGTCCCTCTCCAGCCATGAAATGCCCACCCCAGACTATGCAGTGAGACATGATCCTTGCTGCTATGGATCAGCACCAAGCCCTGTAAGCACAATCTTGACATAAATACAACATGTCAATCACTGCAGCAAATGCTACAGGAAATTGAAAAACTGGATTTTTTTAACACTTCACCACAAGGTGAAATCATTTCACCTTGCCTTCAGGGACATGAGTCACTGCAGATCTTCAGTAACAACAGAAGGTGGTAAAATCAGAGAGCCCATTATAAGAATTAACATTTTCGGGTAGACTGAAATAGGAAAGTGTTTGCTTTGAAACTGAACCACTCCAGACAGTCTGAAATTCCCACTTGCCATCTGGAAATGATAGCTCTGATAGCTTTCATCCCATCTGGTTTCATGTGTAGCCACCTGTCTCCCTAAATACCAAAATCATGCTGCTGACTATTGTCAAGAGAAAAGTGTATCCATGCTGCCCTCCTTCCTGTGACCAGAGTAACACACACAAACCAAAGCAGCTTTAAAATACAACAAGTATCCAGGTAACAACCTGGATGCATTACTACAGGGTCAGCACTGCCTGCACAAAGAGCCTCTGAAGTTCAGGAATAATCCAGAAGCTGACCTCAACTGAGCTTTCCCAGGTGTTTCTCTACTTCAGACCCAGAATCACCTATTCTATAAGTAAGCTAGGAACTAGGACTTGGTCACAAAAACTTTTTTAAGAGGAGGAACAGTAAAATTTGATGCATTTAAATAGCATTTAATAATAATAATAGCATTGTTTCTCCTCCCACTTTCTCATGGGACAAGTTACTCAGTGAGCCACATTCTCGCAAGCTCACAGAGCAAGTCTTGTTTTCAGAATACAGAACATCTCATGAACACCTGAAACCTCCACAAGCAGTTAATAGAAACTTCTTTTATAGTGAAATGCAGAGTCTCTGCCTGGTGTCAGGTCACACAGCATAACTGAGTAGGCCTGAATGCCAGTGATCTTCCATACCTCCAGACAGTGACTCCAATGACAGACAGGACTCCAAGGAAGGAAGGACAAAACAGCAGGAAAATGAAGGATGTCATCATTTGAGCAGTTCTCCAGACTTTGCGAGGGGGCTGGCAGTTCCTTATCAGACTGACCTTTAAAGAGATGAAGGTATTTGCAATGCTGTTACCTGCCACTTCAACTCGGTTTAAGTCAATCCCACTGAAATTGCTGAAATAGCATCTATCAAAAGTTTCCAAGAACAACTTTTATGTGAATTTGATATAGTGTCGTTTTAGAAAACTTCAAGAATATAGTCTTAAATTAGTAAGAGGCAAAATGAGGTTCTGAATGGGCTCTTCAGAAGTCTGCTGGGTAGAGTTTGCTTCTGTAGTATATGCAAACTCATGGTTCAGGGAAATTTGAATCCATCTTTCTACCTACAGCTTTGTTCTTCTACATTTAACACTACAAACTGCTTAATTACTTAACAAACAACTTACCATCTGGCCATACGACTGAGACAAAGAATTCTGAAAAGAAGACATTTCCACCATGCTCTTTAGCTGAATCACCCTGCCTACACCTAGATGACTTCACTGGGAGGAGTTGCTGGGGAGTAACTGAGAGGCCAAAGTCACAGCCACAGGCTGAATGTCTATATTGACATATGCACTTGTCCACTGGTAGTTCTCCAGCCTTTAATTTTACTACTTTATTATTTATATGAATACATATAAAGTTTGTTACCTTCTTCACAAAAAATACTATAAAAAATGCTATCATCTGGATACCAGGCAACAGAGGTGAGAACAGGATACCAATCCTGCAAGGAAGGATTTATAGGAGAAAAAAGTTACATCTTCACTATTCACCATTCAGTTCTCAGTGCATTGAAAGCAGAAAAATACCACAATAACTTCATAAACAGACAGTGTGGGATTAGTTGGAAATGTGATTTTGTTACCCTTGATCCTCTAGCAGTAAGTCCACCTTGGAAATGATGCAATTTCAAACACACATATCTATGTATTGATCTGCAGAACCCTCTTATAACTGGAGTAACATCCTCATTCTTGGAAATAAGGCATCTTTTCCAGCTTTTAATACTGAGACTATTTCAACAAGAACATCATCCCATTGAGGAAGTAAACAAAACTCCAGGATATTCCTGCAGGAACCTCTCAGGTTTCTCCCAGACCAGGTGGCCACCAGGTAAACTACTGACTGAAGTTATTGTTACTGCCCACATGATTACCTTGGCAAGTCACAGTCCTTACCAAAGGCACTGAACAGCTCATCTCCCAGTTATTTATCCTGTTCTTTCTGGGAAACACCCACAAACATCAGAATAAGAATTTTTCCATGATAATTCTACATGCAAATGAAGTTTTGGCTGTAAATTTAACACTTACCAGGTCAAAGTCTGTGCATAGATCAAATCTAAAACATTTCGTCCAATATCAAATTCTGGCAGCCCTAGGTTCATGCAGACTGTAGTTCCAATAATTCTGGGGGAGGAAACAAAAAACTACAGCACAACAGCATTTGCTAAATGACAAAGTCCTCTGTAGAAATCCCTGTAAATGACCTTCTGAAAACAAGCATCAGTGACAAATTATTTAGAGGCTGAATTAGCATCATGGAAAGCAGCCACAGCTTGTTCATTAGACAGCACAGCAAAAATGAATCAATTTGGCAAAAAAAAAATCCTGTAAAACAAAGCAGGGTTGAAGTAAGACCTAGTATATATTTCACCCAACTGAAACAGAAAACCAACTGTTTCCTTACTGTATCAGTACATATCTGTACTACAGTAACTACTTGTTACTTTAAGCACAAGTATCCTTGTGCTTAAGCAGCTGAAATGTCAAGGGACCTCAGAACAAAACTGTAACAGCTTTTCAGGTCCTGAGAATTTTCAGTGTCAATAAAAAAAGAATGAAATTTGTACACTGATAATGTACCCTCAAATACATCCTACTTCAAACTAACTGAGCTTGCAAGGAACTGAAACAGAGACGTAAGCAAGTACTGAGAGGACTCCTACTGAGGACCAACAATCCCTTTTAGTCACCTCATTTTTCCTGAGCTGGGGAGACTCAGTTTTTTGCTTGCCGTGGCAAGAGCAATAAAGATTTTGGTAACTATCACATCTTGATACCACCTTATCAACTGCATCATCAATAGAGCTGGGCTTTCAGGAGGCTACTCTGAGCACAAAATATTAAATACAAGCAATTGTACTTTGAACCTTTCACATGCCTACATCAGGTGCTTTTGCCCAGCTTACGGGAGGCCTAACATTCATCACAGCTGACAGTGCAGTTTTAGTTCTGTGACTTTTTGCTGGGGGGTGTTTTCCTACTGAACACAAAAAGAACAGGAGGATTAAAGTACACTGGCAAGAGCAGTGGAGGAAAAGTCTTCAAGAGCTTCTCAACATTGTCTTGTATAAATTTAAGAAAAATTTAACAAAGCCCTACCTTGTAAACCAGTCTTGTTCAAATCATGAGCAGAGAGCAAACAATGGATCTCCTACACAAAAGTATGGCCAGGGATCTAAATGCTCTGTAGAGCTGGCAAGCACTTAATACTGCCTAAGCCATAAGCAATGTTTGGCACTAAGAAGGTTCACACAACAGATGTCAGAAGTAAATTACTTTTTCCTTACATCCAGTCCACAATACTTTCTCATTTATCATGCTGGAGACCTCTACCTTTGAGGTCATTATATGCTTAATAAGACTGATAAAATCAGATTTTAAACTTGTGAACATAGTGGCATAACTAAGAGGGAAAAAAATCACAATGGGTACAGCAAGGAAAGGCAACAGTGTGCCAGTGCTTATGCAGAGAAGATGGATTTGTGCTTGAGACAGCTGGTTGTCACCTCAGTCTCAGGAAACCTGTGAGAGTAGAATGTGGCTTCCTCCCTGCATGTGTTTCCATCTCCAAAGGGAAAAAGGACACATTGACCTCCTTCTAAGGAGGAACAGCAATATACACAGAGACTCTGCCTGGTAGGGAAAATTAAGGAAACTTCAGTAGTCCCACAGCCATACTTCTGCTGGAAAAGTGCTGCTTTCCTTTTCTCACGTGGAGAAAACACATCATATCTTTGGTTAATGAATGAAAAGAAGATTAGAAAAGTAGTACTCACCTTCGTAAGAACTCCCCAAAGAAAGAGCCAAGCAAACAAAATATGAAGTCAACTAGAACAAGACGATAAATATCTTGGCCAACCAAAGTTTCCCAGCACTTTAAGAAATAGAAGAAAAAAAAAAAAACACAATCATACTAGAAGTTAAAAATTATGCTATTTAAACATTGTTCCCAAATGCTTGGGCATCTGAAACTTGATCAAAGATCTGAAATCTTGATCCAATATATTCTAGCAGCCTGGCAAATCATAGTTGACTTCTCAGTGAACAATGCTGCCATCCAGCTGAGACTTGAGCTGGGCCATTCATTTTTTCCTACAGTTGATTTCCCTCAAGTTGCTAATAAAAATTGTTAGGGTTCCTAACCTGGCACTGCAAGTCAGAGATTTGTGGTTTTGAAACTTTACCTGTGACTCTGAGGTAGCCACGATGTTAAGCCAGTAGTAGCACAGTATTCCAACAATTGACATTTTTAGGATGGTATTTCTAAAAAGAAGAAGTAATAGTAACTGCACCAACAGCTGGTCCATACCTGGAGGGAGTGATGACCACTGGTTACACTTTTTTACCTCCTCTTGGCACTGCAGAGTGCCAGGACTAACAGGAGCTCTCCTGGGAGCTCAGCTGTGCCATTGTTCTATTGTCCTGGCAGAAGGGGAGCTGGGCATGACAACCTTGGCACGACATCTGCTTAACAGCCTGCTGGCTGGGTGTGGGGGCTCCTCAGGGGAGGGAGGGCTGAGGGACACCAGGGCTTAGGCAGGGTAAATTCCAGGCATCTGTTTTTAAGTGAGATGACCTCAGTCCTCTCTCTACTTCCTTTCCTTTCCTGGGGAGGGGCCAACAGCCCAGGGGTCATCAAGGAATGCTAAAAGCCCAGTGTCTTAGTGTACCCAGCTGGGAGGGAAACCATTCCTCATCCTCATGCTGAGATATAACACCCCAGAAGCTCAGGAAAGACAAAAGGTCATGATGGCAAGAGTAAACAGAAGCTTTTGGAGAAGATTAATTCTCCTCCATAGCTCCCTATTGCCCCCACACCACCCAGACACAGCTTTGTACTGAAAAGAACTCAGCTTCAGGCCAAAAGCACCAAGAGGTGGCAGCAAAAAATACCTGGTAATAGTGACATATATGTGCTGTCCAGGAGTCTGAAACTTCTCCAGGTGCCCAAGCCAGGAGAAGAAGAATGGAATCAATGTGTTGAAGAGAGATACAATCACAGGTAGCACCAACATGGCAGTTTGGCTCTCTAGATCATTTCTATACCCTTTCATAAACAGCTAAGAGAGGAAAAAACATAATGAAACAACCCAAACTTAGAGCCTTAACCAAAATGCTGCCTCAAGGTGTGTCCACAGGGAAGCCCCCAGGCTCACCTCCCTGTATGTTCTCAGGTTAGAGACTGTCATGTTTTAGGGGCCCATGAGCAGCAGCACAGTGACCCTCTCCCCTTCCCCTAAATTATATGTGTACCAAGGATGGGAGCCCCAGCTCAAATGCAGCTCCTGGGGAAGAAGGGGCACATCTTGCTGGGGCTGCTTCTTGTTGTTTCTCCCCAGATCACCAGATGCACTGTCCCCAAGCTGACCATTTGCTCACACCCCTCAGGTCCCTCACTCTTGCCATAGTGCCCAGTGGGGCATGCCTTGCAAAGCAGCTCTTCAGGCCCAGCAGAATTTGTGTGTGCTCTGGCAGCAACAACAGCTCTGCTTCCCTGTGCTCCTCGTAGTGAACAGACCAGTGCACACACTCAGTGTGAAATGTCTATGTAGAAAAATGCAAATTCTGGCCTTACCTCGAGGTTATTAATGGAGAGGAAGTAAACACCAGCACAAGCAGCTACTGCTGTTCCCAGGGAAGCAAGCCAAGCAAGAAGATGAGTAGCAATACGAACAACTCTCTCCATCGCAGAAAAATTTTGAACTTCTTTGTTGACTTCAGTGAGCCCTTCCTGCAAAGAAACAATTCCTAATGAAGAAGTTCTTAGTCAACAGCAGAAGGCAAAACTTGTTTCAAGGCACTACCAGAGAACCTGAATGAAAGATTATTGTTCTAGAAGATGAGCAAAGTAATATCCTAGGAACATTTATGGGGCAACTTTGTGTTCCTATTCTAGAAGTGAAGTTTCACAGACAATATTTCCAGCCTGCCTTTTGTTTAAAATATTTAAATAGCAGGAAGGAGAAAAACCTGAATAAATACTCCGTATGGTAAATATTTAATAGTCACAGAGACTCGTTCAATAGAACAGAAGCATACAAATATTTATATGTAGCTTCATGAGAAAAGGAAAACAAGCAGTTAAGCCAATGCCAGGAGCTCAGAACAAATGAAACTCAGGAAGTCAGGAAGATTTAAATCTCTCAGGCACAGGACTAGCACACTTGTATCACTCTGCCAGAGACTTGTATGTGCACACACAAACTTGTATGCACAATGAAGTCTCTAACAGAATGAGTCATGCACATTAGTTTTGTACCTCTTGTGGTTTGTACCTTTATTTGTGTGTGGAGATTCTTTTGTTGCAGTTTCACAGCTTTTTCATTAGTTATATTGAAGTCCCAAGTGCAGAGCAGCTTGCTGGCATTCACAGAGAATGTCTGAGGGTTAATGTTCCTGGAGAAGAATTTTGCCATGCTGCAATGAAAATTAAATTGGTCAGATGTGTAACAGGCAAATTCATCAAGACTGTACAGCAGGGCAAGGAGGGAGATTTGTCAGCTTTTCCATGGCATCCTAAGTTTATTGGACCTATGTCAGAGCATGTCACATACAACAGTGTAGAAAATAAACTTTAATGTAAGAAACTCTAGCATTTCCATCTCAAGATTGTTGCTGACAATCTTTACCTCTGGAAGGCCACATCAATAAGAAACAATGTTAGGAGCAACAGCTTACAAAAGAGGATCACAATATTCCCAGTTTTAAGTGGGATTCTCTGTATGTCCTTCACTATTTTGCAGTTATTTTTAATTTCTGTAATAAAGGTTTGATTCCTGAAGACTGTCTTTTGAGCAGAAATTTCTACTTAAACTCTACACCTGTAAATAAGGACTTATGGAAACATACTCAAGTAATTACTACTTCTAACTGTTGACAGGATGGGGTTTTTAATTGTGTGGCTATTTTCCACTTAATACAAGAGAAATAGGAATTCACAGTCAGTTTACCTGAACAACAAGATAAGAAAACAGATGACAAAATATATTCCAACAGTGAAAATATAGGCCAGCTGCATGTTGTAAGATGGACCATTCTCCACTTTACTGATTGTAGCATTGGTGTAAAAGCCATAGTAGAGCACTGTTTGTTGAAAATAACCCTGAAAAGACAAGGACATAATTCAGATTATTTGCTGTCACCTCCATGGTGGAAAGCATCATCATCTGAAGGCAAATTACTGGAGGTGGAAGCTGTCCTATTCCTTATCATGAAATCACAGGTGTGATTAAATTTAAATACTTACAGCTCCAGTGAACAGCTCCAGGCCCGTGAATGAAAGGTTATTTGGTTCTGCTGCAAGAAACTGAGGAATTGTGATGAAACCAAAGTTTATGAGGAATGAGAAGATGTTCAAATTTAGCAGCCACTTCAAGAAAACAAAGTAAGAAAGCACACTTGTTCCAAACTCAGCACCAATGATCTTCAGAGTCTTGTGCCACAGCCGCAGTTGGTGAAAATATTCTGAAAGTGTATTTCCGAATCGCCGAAATGACTGAAGGGAAAAAGAGGACAGAGATGAATCTCACCAGGCAAACAGGACTCAATTTCACATAATAGAGCTTCACGTTTTAATGTTACTGTTTCATTTCAATGTTAAGAATGGATTTGCCCCACTCCATGCACCAAAAGATGGTGGACTGGTGTTCCTAAGTGCTCCTGCAGACAAGTCATTGCTAATGAACACTGCAGCAATTAACTGGATCTTTGATAACATGAGGCAAGACACCAGATTGCTCAGGAGACAGTGTACCACTGCAGCTAGAGTGGTTTGCTCTGTTGTGACTGACAGAAGTCTTTGGCACTTACCACTGCTGCTCCCTGCAGACACTGTGTACACTGAGCACCACGATGCCTTGATTTTTTTGTTATTTCTTTAAGAACTTTGTTTCTGTGGAAGAGCAGGGCAGGGGTGACAAGCATTATAGTATGAATTGTAATTGAATCAAGAAGCCAAAGAAGATGCTGCAAATACAGTTTCAATCCTGTGCACATGAACAGAATTATTACAACATGGAGATGCTCTTACTGGTTCATTTTATATTAGCTGATACCTTGGCTCCTGTCCCTGCTGGGACAGCATGTTCTAACCCTTCCACTAACTCACACTGGCAGCAGAATTTAAATATATTTTGTGAGGAGACAAAAGGATGTTTGAGATCATGTGGTCTCTTCTCACAACATCCAAGTTTCCTTTGAAAATAAATCTCAGGTCATCATTTATAAATAAATCTCAGGACCTTGATATTCTGTTTTATATTACCATGACAGATTCTTCTTATCTCTATTGTTAAATTATTTTCTCTTGCAAGACATTAACTTTTTAGAAGTGCATTAAAAAGTACTTTGTCATAAAGTAGCAAACCAAAGTGCAGCAAATAGCAAACCCCCATAATTGATAGCTACATGTTGCCAGAAGTAAACGTTTTTTAAACCAAACAGATAAACTTTTATTTTTACCTGATCTCTCTCTTTTTTCTCATGGTCTCTGGCATCTTCTGGATTGCTTTAATCCTTTCATTGGTGGACATACTTGCAAGACTTCCAACTAAATCTTCCTCTGCATCAAACCCATGCAAAAAACAAAATTTGGGAATAAGAATACAGTAATTTTTATACACAACCAGAAATGGATATAACAACATCCCCCATTTACACTGCTACAAGGTGTGCAGGCTGAGACTTAATAATATTGCCCAGAATATCTTCAGCTCCCACAAAACTCTAAATGAGGTGCAAGTAGTCCAATAATGTTCATAGAAAGAGCTGCAATAAAAAGGAAAATAAAATACTCACACAGCTCCAAGATTCTGGTCCATTGCTTGATCACTGTTTGATAGTAAGACTTCTGTGATGCTATATATTGACTTGAAAGCTAAACTTTGGCTTTATTTCTTCTGTAATTTTAGTTGATGTTAGTGCCACAGACACACCTCTCTGACCTGACAATCAGGCTGCTTCTGCATAGTTGGAATTTGATGCTAATTCCAGACACAGTGGCTGAAAGCAACCTATTAGCTGGTCAAACAAATTCTAATAAAGAGCTTAGCATTTCTTTCTACAATTTAACACCTTCATACTGCACTGCATTTCATTTATCATGGGATTTGAGTGTGTTAGGAGAGCATAGAAGATTAATCACTACCATAACACAAACCTAAGCTGTCCCCATAATCACAGAACGGCTGCACATGCAGTTCTGGTGAGAAACAGAGCAGCATCCACCACTCCATCCTTGTACAAGACACTGTCAAATACTGAACCCCTTATCTAAACCCCTACCTTCACTGCACACTGGATCTGTTTCAAACGTGCTGGAAGAAGTCATGAAGATCTCATCAGGTGGTCTTCGGTTGCGTCTCCGAATGAAGCTGTCTGAATAACATACATGTCCTGACAATTTGACTTCAGAAATTCAAATTTCACTTTCACAAGAACAAGTTAAAAGTCTGCACTTCAATCTCACCAACTTCATGCAAACACACTCCCCCACTCACTTCTTTCCTGGTTGTCTTTGACAAGCACAAGCACTTTTTCAGATAAATGCTGGGAAAGAGAACTGAGCCCAGTCTTCAGATGTCATAGAGAACTCCATCTAACCCATTCACAAATGCACACATTCATTATTCAAGACTTTCTTCCTAGAAGACCAGGCCTTTCTTTAAAAATCCTTCCCCAGCCTCCAGGAGGATCATTTCAGAATCACACTCCATCATGCTGAATAAGTTATATGTGCCAAACTCCCATTTCCCTGGGGCCAAAGTTCAGCTGCTCTCTCCACCTCCTTTCATCCACTTCTTCAAACAGGTGACTACACTCCATAAAAGCATCTGCCTTCCAGCCATGGCACAGATGAGTTTAGCCACAGCTTTCCTTGCCTGGCCTTCCCAGCAAGATAATGGCCATTCCCAGTGTCACATCCCAGTGTGGAGCTCAGCCCTCTGATGTGGAAGGACCCTGTTTATGACCCCTTTTATTATGTGAAGATATTCATGCCTGAACAAGAAGGCTTTAAAACATTTATCAGTATTATTTTATGGAGGGCGAGATTGACATGCAGTATTGTGATGCACCACAACCCTTACCTTCTGATCCACTGGAAATTCCATGAGTGTAGGGATAATCCAGCACATGGAAGGTAGAATAGGGGGTGTAAGTCTCTTCTGGCTCAGGCTCAAAGGAAAGACTGTCTGTTGAAGGAGATCAGAGTTACACAAAGTTGCAAACTGCTATGGGTTATTTACAGACACAGACTGCCAAGCCTATGACAAAATACAGATCTAGTGCCAACACAGCAACATATTCCCTCAACAAAATTCCCATATTCCAGTCCAATGTACATCCCAGTACTCAACAACTTACTCACTCCATACAAGACAATATTTATTGTTCTGTTAATAAAACAATCCATGGATTTGCTAATAAAACACATTAACCGCTTAAAAAACCAAAAAGCTAAAAATATTTACAGAGTTGAGCTTTGCAGAGCAGCAGGACTCCCTCGGGACAGAGCCAACTGTTATTTGTTCCAGGGATTCTCTAAGCTGGTCCCATGAGAAATTACATACCTGTGAAATTTCCATATGCACCTGTTCTGGGTAAATCCTGGCTGTAGTCAGAGCCAGGCCCCAGGGAAGCCATTGGGATGGCCACAGGGTAGTTCTGCTCCCTGCCTCTGTGTTCTCCATAGGAACCATGCAGAGATGAATCATAAGGGGTTTGGTGAGAGAATCGATTCCTTTGAGAACTCCCCCTGTGTAAGCAATAAAAAAGAAAATCCTGACTGTCATAAAAACCCTCAATAGGTATCCTGAATAATCTGCTACCTATTATCATCAAATTTGAGTACATTATAAAACAAACTATGATACTGAGAGATATTTTGTATCTAGAACTTCAACAACATAATTCTGATTTGGTCATAAAATTAATTAAGAAGGCTAAAATTTTCTTTTTGAAGTTAGCTTAGACTCTAACTAAACAGGAATACCTGCCTGGAAAACAAGGATGTCCAAGGTTATATCCCATTGTGAAAATTACTCTAACTAAAAAATATGTACAACATGATGCCATAAATACATTTAACTAAAATCTAGCCAAAATGAAAAAAGTAAACATACTATCTCCTTTGAATGCTGCCTTCCTGGTAACAGTTTTTAAAATTTGTCTGAGAATGAAAGCATAAAGGAGGGATTAAAATAAATCCACAAATTAAAACCTCAGAGAAGAAGTACCTTCTGCATATAAATGAATATTTCTTATGGCACAGTCACAGGGTAAAATTAAATAAACTCACCTTCTATCAATTTCCAATGTCTCTGAGAAGTGGTAGTCTGGATTTTCAAAGGCTTCATTGTAATGATAAGACATGATAAGTCCTTGGTTTGAAGGATGAAACCTTCCTTATTTTTGTCTCTACTGCTTCATTAATATGTTAAAAGGAAGACTGATTACAGACCTGATTATAAAACAGATGCAGATGGCATAAAAATTAAAAGGAAGGAACTCCATTTTAGCAACTCAGAAGATTCTGCTATTCTACTAACAAATAACATGAAACAGTATAAATCAGCAGTGGTTGTAACTTCATCACCTGACCATTGGGAAATTGGGGTCCACCAGAAATTGCAGGTCAAACAGGAACTCGTATTTCTCTATAGTTAACTCTCTCCAAACCTACAGAACTGCAGTGCCACATTAGTTTTCCCAACACTAATGAGGCCACGCTTTAGAAGCATGTCAAAACATTAAGAAAAAAAATAAAGTTCTCTCTCTCTCCTCCTTAAACAGCAAAAGCCAAATGCACAAATTTTCCCAAAAAATTTAACTACATTTCCAAAACGAAAAAGGAGGTGAAGCCTGCTCTGTTCCTTGCTAGCAGTGCCTCTCTAAGCCTTAGCTGTGAATAAGGAACCTGTGGGACCGTGCCTTTGTACAGGGCTGACAATATCTAGAGACTCATTCTTAATGAGGGCTCTTCTGATGGTTTAATGCCTCAATCCTTTAAATAGGCCTGGTTTTAGATTTCTCACAGAATGCTCCATTTTAATCTTAAACAAGCCAGACTTAGTTGGAATTTATTGAATTGGAGTCCTCATGAGCAAGTAAAAAAGGAATGTTACATTAGTAAAAGAGAACCCAAATTAAGCAGGCAGTTCTTGCAATTAATCAAAAATCGTACTGAAAATAAAAAAAGCAAACTATTTTTAACATTTCTTCTCAAAGGCACCATGCAAGTTTCCTAAGCTGGAAAGCAATTCCACAGCAGGGAAAGGAAAAATAAACTATAAAGGGCATAGCTGGTAAAACCCAGCGGATCCTATTTTTATTTCAGCTCCATTCCTAGAAAAGCAGAGCTGAATCTCATTTAACAATAGAGTCTCAACAAACATTTTCATTTGCAGTGGATTTTATTTGTGATTTTTAGTGCAGCAAAGGAAGTATTACATGAAAAGTATCTTCAAAATGGGTAATTATAAAGCATCTAGTCTCTGAGGGCTTTTCCAAATCTTATTCTGCAAAAGAAGCTCTTAAATTACTATTGTGTCATTTACATGCCTTAAGAGTTTGGAACACAGTCTAAAATCTTGCAGTGTGATGTAGTTGTAAAACAATGCCCAGGTTTTGCACCCTGACTTGCAGAGTTATGCTTATAAACACGATGGATTGACTGAATTCAAAGTCCTACATTTTAATTACAACACTGATTACACTTTGATTACAGCATGAGGAAGTGTGCTCTGAGGCCCAGGTACTCCACACATCCAGTAAAAGCACACCAGGCAATGGGAACACACAGTGCATCACCCCTGCTTCTGCAAACAACGGGGTGGGATTGCTGCCAAAAAGAAACCATAAGTTGTCTCTCCTAAGTGACACTTGTGTTTCTTCAGGTGACAATGTCACACTGCCAGAGTGAGATTCTCATGAAAGCATAAGAGTAGTTAGCAGAGCCCTCTTTCCTCATCTCCAAAAAAACTTAATAAACACCCCTTGAATCCAAGGTTCTTACTTAGAAGTCATGAGAAGCTTAAATCTCCTGAAGAGGTAGATTTCCTTTAACAGGAACCACTTTGCTCTTAGTGGTCTTTTGAGAACTAGCTCAGAATATATCTGAACTTCTGTACAAACCCTTCAGGAATTAGTACATTCTGCCCCTATATTCTATTAAAAAGCATGGAAATTATTCTTGAAAAAGATTATTGTGGTCTTCTGCAAAGACTTGCTTGGAAAACTAAACATCCCCTATAAATGTGGTTTATATTTCAAACTGCAATGAAAAGCTGAAGAGGGAAACATTCCTTTCTCAGGGGAAGAAAATTCTGAGACAATTCTCTTTGAAGAGTGTGCAAAATTACATTTTTCTGTTTTTTTTAAACTGGTTTCCCAGGAACCCAACTCTCTCGGACTCAGCTATCTGAAAAGCTGGGAAGCTTGCCAGCAAGGCAGCTGGAAAGCTGAGCACTGATCTAAACAGTTTGCCAACCTGCCTGGTCTTCACTGGAGCTGTAGAGAGCACAGACATTTTGATGGAAGTGTATGGGTTGTGCAGCATTACCCAGAAGCAAACTGGCAGAAAACATCAGCCATCCATCTCAACCAACTTGCTGACATCAACCAACCAGAAGAAACAGATCAGCCTAGATGGAAAATCTATCCAGTATTTCTTTCTCTTAGGCATTTGAGAGACCTCGAGGCTTATCCATAAAGGCTCCCTCAGAAACTCAAAAAAGCCCAAGATATAGATTCTCTGTTGGTTCTGGCATTATCCACTTTATTTTCTTTGAGTCTTATGATGCACTGCATGCCAGGATCACTGTGAAAATCCACAGGGACATTTACAGTCTAACACTGAGCCCAGCATCTGAAAATACAGGTTTTTTCTCTACTCACAAGATTTTAATGACTTGAAGTAAATTTTCCACATATGCCGAGGCAAATTCAAATCTGGCAGTTTACACATTTCTGACAAGTCATAGCTCACCCAAAGAAAGAACCCAAAGCAGGTAATTATCAAATTAAACCATCTCAGCTAATGCTCAACTAAACCATCTCTTTCCTCTTTTCACCCTATGATGGAATGCAGCAAACCATAGCTCCAGGAAAACATAGGACATTTAGACTTAAGTTTCCCCTTTAAAAATTTATTTAGAAGGAAAAAAAATATAGCTGGAGGACAGGGGTTATTTGTGAAAGACCGAAAGTGGGATCTTGACAAATCTTCCCTTTGCATCCACTTGTGGGTTATGTTTTTGGATTTCAGCAAGCAACTTATCTTGCTGAAACAAACAAATCCTGTGCACCTTCTCTGGAGTACAGAAGCATTTAAGATCAGTGGATTTAATGAACATTGATATGTAAATAAGTTAGAAGATCTGTGGAGGGCAGGTGCTTTCCACTTAAATCGTTCAACCCTGTAATGATATAGACCAGGAAACTCCAAGCAGTGCAGACTCATACTTCTGAATCATCTCCCAGAAAAATAACTTCCAGAAAATAACTTCTCCCAGAAAAATGCCTTCAAGTCACAGATCAACAACCTTGACAAAATATTCCAGATTAGTTTAATCCCTTCCTTTGCAGGTAATGCTCTGCTATAGACACTAATTCTCATGTAGAATATAATAAAACAAACATTAATGTCTTGCCAAAATAGCACTTTGTCCTGACATCAAGTTTCAGAAAAGCCACTTAGACCTTCAAGCTCTTTACCTGTAATCCCTTAGTAAAAAAATATTTAATTAAGTAAATCCTATTTGCACACATCTTGAATTGGAATAAAAACAGGGAATTCCAGAACTACATCACAGATAACTTAATAACGTTGAATGAAGGCAATAGAACTCATGGAAGAAGTGATTTGGAGGGCTGAAATTGCTCTATTTCCATAAAGATAATTTGGTTTTGTAGGGTATGACTACACAGGGCTTCAGTGTTACCCAAGTTTTATTAATGAATGCCTGTCCTGTTTAACATGTTCCACACATGTCCATGATGATAAAGAACCAGACTGATTTCTGGAGGCCAAAAGTGAGTCTGAGAGACAAGCCAGAGTTTTACATTCTGCATCAGCAGCTGGGTTCCAGTACTGATCACTACTCTTCCACTGTCTCAGTCCCAACAGTTTCAACACTTTTGCAACAGACCAGGAAAGCCTCTCAGAAAATCTCAAGGGCCTGTGTATTGACACTAATCAAACACTACACTGGAGAAAACCTCATCTCTAAATGATGTATTAGCAATGGAACCAGTGTGAATCATACACGGAAGCAAAAGTCACTTATCTTTACTGCATCTTGCCAAAGTACTCAACCAGCACCAACAAACACCACCTCTTACAGGCCTCCCTTTGTGGTTTTATTGAGATCAGCAGGGTCCATTACAGGAATCAACATCTACTCTGCTATTTTACTCCTTGAATTCAATTTAAGCAATCTGAATTGTGCCTCTGCTACAAGAGATCTTCCCAGCAACAGATGACATGCAGCAGCACTAAAGACTCGCTTACTATTGCATAGGGAGAGATAAACAAATTGGGAAGACAGAGTGGCAGCATCCCCCTCACAGCCACCATGCTGCTGTCTCTCCCAACAGCTTGTTGGGTCTGGACCCCAAATGGATTTACTTCCTACTCTTACAGTGCAATGGACCTACCAGGATCCAGATCCCGCTCTGCCTATCCCTCACTGTTCCTGTAAGAGTGGAGTCCAGAGAGCAGCCAGGCAGAAGGAAGCAGAAAAGTGTCTGTTTGCCTCCAGCTGTTCCTCAGTATCATCTCTGCTCCTTATTTACTCTTTATCCATTTTTCTGCACCTAGTCTAGTAATACTACAGTATTTTCATCGTGTTCAATTTCTTTGCAAGTTAAATCCTTCTTATCACCTGTGGTTGCTTAGATAAGGTTTTTGGGGAAGGACTGCCAGCTACTTTGTGTATGCAGTGTCTCAGAGGTTTCTACTTCTTCACCTGAGTTTAGAAACCTGCATTATAAACATGCCCCAGAAACACCTAGAAAATCGTTACCATATGTAGTTAAATTTTAGTGTCCAGTAACGTGTTATTAAGTGGAGGCACATACAGTTTTTGCATAAAGGGAGTGGATAAAAGTTCAAATACTTCATTAATTCTGCGAAATTCATAGTACTCTCCCTAATCTACCACACAGATCCCTGCTTCTCCACCCAAAAGGCCCCACAGACACAATTCCTGTGGACTGAAGTACACATGACAATGACTTTGAATGATTTAATCCTTTACCTGAAGGCTCCTTTGAGAGCAGCTCTCTGGGTTTGCTGCTTTGTTGCTTTTATTCTTCTAACTCTGACCACAAGGGAAAACTTAATTCATTGGGAAAATCAAAAGCACTGAGATATATAACTACTAAAAGTAGAAAGAGAGAGCTGAAGAGCAAAAACAGCATACCTGGCAGAAAGAGGCAGGTTTAGAGAATAAGAAACAGAATTCTACATTATTTCTTGAACCGCTGAAAAACATTACCTAGCTCATACTGTGACCATTATGGGGAAAAAACGGCTGAAGCAAGAATCATTTCATATCAGTGCAAGTCAGTCTTGTGACTAAACTTCCAAATTGCAGACTGTCACGCTCTCTGCTTTTAGTAGGACTAAATCTTACTTTGCAAAACAAGTTTTTAAAGTCTATTAACCAACATTACCAGCTACTTGTATTTGAAGGAAATAACTGCTTACAAAAAGGAAGTGAGTACCTGGTTAGAATTAATTTTCTGCTTTCAGTGGAAAGGTAGACAACAGCATCAGGTCTATTAGAAGATACTAATTACTAGAACAGTTCTGACTGAAAGAAAGCCATAAAAGAAAGCTCTTTTTATTCTGCACTTGCAATAGATACCTCTTCACTTGCAACCTGCAAATGGTACTTTAATGAGCAGTATCAGTTACAGGTGTATCATTCACAGTTCAAGCGGAAAAGCTGATGAAGACTACACATATCATCATTTTGGATAATAAACACAGGTTTGCATACACTCAAGGATCTTGGACTGATAAAGGACATTGTTCTGTTTGTAATTTCTGGCTAAACTTCCTGTTATGAATATTGTTGTCCTGTTACTATTTGCACAAGCAGCATTTAACAGGACCCTGAGAGAAAACAAAGTTTACCTGTCAGAATATTGGGAATACCAAGAAACTAGAACATTTCTAGGGGGAACCAGTCAAAAGAAGAGAACTGGTTTTGTCAAAATCCTTATATGCGGTTTTCAAATTTTTTGACAAATAATTTCACATAAACTGAATACTTTTTAATTTTCCAGACAAAATGCAGCTCCATTAAAATCCAATGTAGCCTACTAGCATGTTAAGGGTGTATTCTACAATGAACATACACAACCTATGGTCTATACAAGCGGCATTTAGAGACTTTTTCACCAATATGTGAAGAGGAACCGCTGTAAAGTTCCAGTTCCTCTTATATGTGCCCATACAGCCATATCACACCACCACAGCACTTCATCGCTTTCCAGGGTAGAATTCCTTCTGACAAACTTACTCTGGGGGAAAAAACAACCAACAAAACAAAAAGCACCAGAAGACTAAACCCATAACTAAAAGAAACACCTCAAAAAAGTTAGAGATTAATTGCTTTGGGTGGAGTATTGACCTACCAGCCCAGCAGAAGTGCTGTTTCAATTGCACTCCTTATCACCTGCAGCCCGCTGCTCCCCTCCCCTGATCCTGCACTAGGGCTGTGTCGCACGGGCAGGGACTATCACCCGCAAACTATCACACCTTGAACGTGGCTCTGGAGCCACAGACCGGCTGCTTCTGCCACACAGAGCAGGACCAGGCTGCCGCGGGTCGCAGGGCTGGCACAGGACACAGTGGTGACACTCAGGCAGGGGAAGCAGAAGTCAGTGCAGCTCCCGTGCAGTGCCACTGCTTGCAGGTTTGCTTTACTAACAGAGCATTACTAATGACAGCAGCTTAGCAATAAAATCCAGGACATGAAGATTTGGCTTTTAGATGTACATTAAGTATTCTGCATAGAAACGTTTTAGCCTTTGTAGTTTAAATAGTAAATCTGTGTGTTTTGAGGGAGTGACAGAGTGAAGGGCCAGAAAGAACACGAATACTGAAGCCCGAGATTTTCCCCATCTATTTAATACAAATTCCCGTTACCTATTGTAATACAAAAACCTCATAGCCCACTACTTGGAAAATTCAGTGCCACATCCATTCACTAGCTAGCAGACACCAACACGCAACCTACACCGAAGAGAAATGCCACGCTCTAGGCTGTGATCCCAGCCAGGCTGGTGCCACACCTCAGATGGAAGAGTGACACACTGACTAAATACCTCAGGGAAATGTGGCTGGTTCTCCCATGGGACCTTCCAGCTGAAGGCAGAGGAAGCTCGGATGTGACCTACGTGCGATAAAGCTGCGAGGTGCCGTTCGTGCAGCAGGGCTGACACCAAGCTCTGGGCGGTTATTCACCTCGCAGCGAGCAGAAGCCGAGTACACCCCTGACATGCCCACAGCCCGACCCTTACGGTTCCATCATTCTAAATGAGCAGCAGCCGTTTGCAAACGGCAGCCACCTGTCAGGGCTGCGGTGGCTCCTCCCGCTCCGCTGCGCGGAGAATCCGCCCTGCAGCCCCGCCGTGGCGCGGCCCCGCTCGGACCCTGCCGCTAGCGCTGCCCGCTACAGCCCCCGGCCCTGCCCAGCCTCTCCAGGACGCAGAGCCCCGGAGTTGCCCTCGCAGCCGCTTACCTCGCTCCCTGGCTGGCCGCCGGGAGAGGCTGCCCGGCCCCGGCTCTCCCGCTCCAGGTGCCGCCGCCCCGCCCCGCCGGCCGCCCCTCCCCGCCTTCGATCCCCGCGTCGGGGGACCCGCTGTGGCCGCCGGCTTCCCTTCCCTTCCCTTCCCTTCCCTTCCCTTCCTTCCCTTCCCTTCCCTTCCCTTCCCTCCCTTCCCTTCCCTTCCCTTCCCTTCCCTTCCCTTCCCTTCCCTTCCCTTCCCTTCCCTTCCCTTCCCTTCCCTTCCCTTCCCTTCCCTTCCCTTCCCTCCAAACGGGCTGTGCGGGGAAACGCTCCCCCGGAAAGGGGAGCTGAGGTCCTGCTTGTACAGCTCAAGAGACAGAAAAACAACTCCACGGAGTTCTTTGCTGTTACCTAGCGTTCAACACGTTGCTATGTTTCTGTTTGAGCTCCAAGACGTTCACTCTCCTTCTCCCACGAATTTAAACATGCTTGCTTTTGGCCTGGGATAGCAACAACACCGCAATAAAAGGACAGAGAGAAACAGTTGTCAGACACAGGATGCATTACCTTTATCCCTGGAATAATCATTTGTAGGACGATCTTTCCTCACATATTTTTACTTGAATTAAAGGAAGGCTCCTCTAAGGGTGAAAAATTAGTTCACTCTAGTGAACTCTAGCATATGCTCTCTAGCATAATCCACAGTTCCTGGACAGGGAGTTTAATTCCAGCCCTTCCTGTACTGTATGGACCAGAAGGAACTTCTGCTTTAGTCTGACACAGAGATACTGATTTTTCTCGCCTTTCTCCTTTCCCTTCTTCTTCCCATTTCATGCAGATGTATGAAAAACTACAGATTGGACAAAGCTCCAGCTGAGCATCAGGCAGGGTGCAACACAGAGAAGCCAACAAAGTGCTGCAGTTGTGCTTCTGACATGAATTTCTATCCCAAAGCAGCTTAGCAGGGATGCCTGCCTCACCTTCACTCACTCCCCTGCAGCTGGACTCAGGGATACCCCAGCACACCCAGCACACCACAGGCACTGCCAGGGTATTCCCAGGGCCCTTCCCAAAGGCCAATGCTTTGGAGCAGGAGCATCTTCAAACTGAACGAGAGGCCAAACAGCCACCAGTGGGATAGGCACAGACAAAGCAGCAAACAGGGTAAGGAAAAGACTGGCTCTGCTGTCCCAGACCTGTGGCCTGCCTTTTTCCTTTTTGCTAATACTGTATAGATTATAGACCCTCAGCTGCTTCTGTGTTGATATAACTTCTTACGCCTTTTTGGCATATTTTATTTCCCCAGAAAGCCACACATCTTAAAACTTCTACCAACTATTCCTAAGTAACTTCTCTGGTCAGCAAGACTAAAAATGCAAACAGATGAAAAATACCCCTGTCAGCCTGCAGACTAATGCCAGCGGGGAACTGGTAATAAATAAATCAATCTGCTCTGTGTTCAGAAGCTGTGCTGGTGTAACTGCTGACTTTTACCAAATGACTAGTGCTTTTCCAGCTCCTGAACTCGGTAAAACGTGTTTATCCTGTACCAGACACATTCTGCATAGACTTAAGTGAAGTTTTCTAATGCTGCTTTAAGATTAGGTTTTGCCCTAAGCAACATTCCTGGCATGGCTCAAGAGGACCTGTCTGCAGATCCCCTGTACTGACCTGGAGCTGCCTGCACGATGCACAGGCCACAGCACAAGGTACCAGAGTAGTCAAACATGAGATCCCCCAAAAATTAAAGCAATCACTCACAACTTCCCTGAATGCTTAGAAGCATTTTTGAGCTGTGGCATTAGGAAGAGGAACCATGCAAAAGAAAAATTGTCCTGGAAATGGATGGTGTTACTAAATGTGACAGACCTATCTCCAGCATCCTGGGAAACAGAATATGGCACTGGCTTCCATGCTCAGCACAGACTGAGAGCTGCTGCTTTTGTGGATAAGGAACACTGGACAAATGATATACAAGTGGAACTTACTGCATTCCCTGCATGTGACCGTTGTGCTCTGGTAGAATCATCCATCCTCTCCTCCTCAGCATGTCTGTCTTCCTGTTTTTCCACCTGGGATTGCTGTGATCCATAAAATTCCTTGAAACATTTCCAAGTGTCATAAAAGCTTTCTTAACTGAAAAAAAAGAATGTTAGAAAATGTTCTCACAAAATTCCTAGGGAAGTCAATCTTGTTTCAATTCCTCCAATCTTTATTTAAATTTGTTCTCATGGGATCATTAACACAATACTTCTCTAGAACACAGAGTTTCAGAAAGAGTTTATTTAACCTCAAGTGTATTATTCACCTTTCCTCTTTGTATTCTTCATGGTAAAAAAAGAAACATAAAAAGTGAAACTGCCACCCCAGATGACACCCCAGGGCAGCTTTACCCCGTAAATATTCCTATTTAGGGCCACACAAAGCCCATGCTTGGGTGGCTTCAAGGCACCAGTAACAGTGTGTATAAATGCACAATCTTATCCAGCACATGAATCACAAGCTCAGCACTAATGCTCAACAACACTAAATGATTTTTCAGGAATGCTGCTGAGGGGTTTTATTTTCCATGCCCTGAGTTTTTCAAAATGATCAGCTGGGAGTTGTTCAAATGAATCCCATGAAACCCAAGGAACCACAATCACCTGTGCAAATGTGTGTCACTGGGGTGTCCAGCTCTGTCACCAATACCCCAATCCTGCTGATACTCTCACAGCATCAGCCTTTGCTATACAAAAAATCCCACCTGGCAAAACCCATCCTGATCTCTGAAATCTCTGAGCTCTCTGAAAAGGAGAAGGGAAAAAAGTAATAGGCCTCCAGAGCGACTTATAGAAGGATGAGGGCAAGTTACAGGTTGTTCTCATCAAAAATCTGTATTAGTTATAGAATCATAGAACCATCAAGGCTGGAAGAAACCTTTGAGATCATCACAAAGACAAACCTGCCAGCACAAAGGCAAGAACACTGGCACAGTGTGTTTCTATGTTGTTTTTTTAAGTCATTCAGTGCAATAAGGAAGTTGCTGTGCTTTAATTCCATGTCTCCGTATTTCACAACAATTCCCCTTAAGATATACCTTTCACCTCTGCTGGTAACACAGATTATAAACATGTACATCTAAATTACTTTGAGAACTTTTATTTTTATCAACAACATTTTATGGTTTTATAATGAAAATAGATTACCAACATAGATTGTTGCTAGCAAAACAATTTGAAAATTATATACCTGAGCTGATGGCACACAGCTCACAGAAGAAACATGCTCATTTGTGCCTGATTCAGCATTTTGAAGCCTCATAATGACTTATTTTTAAAACTACTGCAGAAAGTGCATGAAGAACGTTCAGAAAAATCTGGTTATCTTTTAATTATCAGTAGAATAAAGTAAGAAAGGCTAGAAATATTTTTTTCCCCTCCACGTAAGGCTTTTGAGACTTCTGGAGGTTTCACTTCTTTATTTGTCACACATGCTGTTAATTTCACACAAAAGGCAAGAATTGTTCCAAGAAATAAGTCTCTCTCAGACGTTTACTACAAGGTCACACAAAACCCACCCTCGCTCTCAGATGCGAAAAAAGGCTCAGCATCTACTGACTTTATTTGTTCCAGTTCACACCAAGTTTTCACATTCAAGAGTAAAGCTGTGCTGTTTCCACTGCAGCCTGCGCCACTGCGTCCAGTCACAGAACAAGCTGTGAATTCGGGCTTGTGACCTAACGCAAACTGACAAGGTATCGGAGTTTGTAAGTTTTTACAGCACCCAACACCAGCACGGGCAGTTAATACTGACGGAAGACATTGAAACGAAATTTATTTCCGAGCCAAACGTCGGTGAGAGATGCCCATCAGCCGGAACACCCCCAGCTCCGCACCTGGGGTGCGTGAGCCCCTTCTAGTGGAGAGGGCGGGCTGATGGCAGGAGCCTTTACACCCTGCCGTCTATCTTCACGCACAGTTTAAAACAAGCCCGGGCTAAGAGGAACAGAAAGACTCCGAAGTCCCAAAATGCGAGCCTGCTGGCTGCGGGCGCCCCGGCGGGTGTGGGCCGGGGGAAGGCGGCCCCGGGGCAGCCTCACCCCGCCCTCCAGCCCCGTCCCGGCAGCCGCCGCCCCACGGCCCCGCCGCGCCCGGAAACGGCGGCACCGGCGCGGGGCTCCGGCTTCCCCCGCAGCCATGAGCGGGCTGGGGGCCGCCGCGGGGCCGGCATGGCAGCGGGACAGCGGCGGTGAGAGAGCGGGGCAGGCGGGGCGGCGGCAGCACCGGCGGCCCCCGCAGGTGGCGGGGGGATGGAGGGACGGCACGGAACGGCACGGGAGCGGAGCGAGCGGCGCTGCCCTCGCCTCGCCCCTCGCGGCGCTGCGGGGTCCCGGCCGCCCTGGCACCGTGACCCCCGACCCGCAGCCCCTGTCTCTCCCCCGCAGGACTCTCTCTCCTTGCCGAGGAGCCTCACGGCACCGCACCTGTGGATTTCCTGCAGGAGCTGCCCAGCTGCCAGTCGGCGCGGAGGCGCCGCGGGGGCACCCAGGAGCGCCGGCCGGCCCTGCTGGGCACCGCGGGCAGCCGCGGGGACGCGGCCCGAGCGGAGACAGGCGAACTGGCTGATCGCCCTGCCAGAGAGCACCCGAAATCCATGGCAGAGAAGAGGAGAATAAGGTTAATCTTCGCGCGTTTCTTCCTTGGTTTGGTTTTTTTTAAATTACTTTTTCCTAAACACAACCCAGGTGCGCTAGAAGGGTAAAGCAGAACTGGGTTCGGCTGTATCTGTTTTACCCTATGCCATGTGATTCTGACAAGAGGGTGCCCGAGTGCTCTTGGCTGGCACGAGGGAGTCGCTGACTGGGGGCAGAAGTAGGTTGAATTGGAAGAAACTAGTCAAAACTGGGAATTACCTGTAGCAAACAAATGCGTTTCTCACTGTTTTCCGTTTTGATTTTTTTGTTACTTTTTTTTTTTTCTCAGGGTTTTGTGATTTCAAGGGTCACTGCGAGTTATCTGCATGAACACACACACATCCCCACACCCCCCCCGCTGCTATGCGAATGCTGCTGCTCTTGAGTCTGCTTAGCTGCTCTTACACAATGTAGTGCTCTCTCTGCTGTGGCTCTGTACAGTTGATAGGAAGCTTCCAGGCCCTTTGCTTCATTTTATCTTCTCCCCCTGCCCCGTTCCTTTTTAAATGACTCTTTCCTGTGGGCTGTTCCTGCCCCCCTGGTGGTAACCCCCCGGAGGGAGTGATTGCAAAGACCTTGCTTTGCCCCGCCTGAAGTTCAGTGCTTGTTATCTCATGTCTCATTGCTAAGCTGAGAACTGCTTTGAGAATAGAGGATACCGGATGTGGTTTTGCACTGTCAGACAACAGCTGCACCTTTAAATCAGGTACATTGTAGTTCTAGTTATGAACCAGAAGAGAGGTGGAAGGACAATTAATGTCTGGTACTCCGGGGAGAACAAGAGCTACACTATTGCAAGAGCAGTGGCAAACAGCCTGACCCTGGAGTTTAAGTCTCTAGCCTGTACACAAGAAACAGTAGAAGATCGAAGTCACGGTAAAGGAAAGTGCTTGATACCCTGAATTTTTATTTGAAGTTGGGTATCTAAAGTTCAGTTCTTCAATAAAAAGGAACTGGAGGGAGGAGTGGAGTAGCAATGTCCCAGGCTTGTTTACACATGTTAGCACTGAGAGATTCTGGTGGGGCTTCTTGGCGCTTCTACAGATCGGTGATCTGCATTTGTGCAGCAGCTGCCAACACAAAGTGCTTGGCATAAACGTCCTGAGAGCTGAACACTCGACTTCTGTAACTCGGATGAATATGCAGCCCACGCTTCTATTTACAATGCAAACCGAGCATGGACCAGGCAGTTCTGCAGAGTTAAAACACTGCAAACTGCAGCCTGTAGTTTCCACAGAATGAAATCTCTTGAGGGGAGCTGTGTTTGCTCTTAAAGCTGAGGTCATCTGCTGCCTGATTGTTTGTATAGGTTTAATTTGACTTCCTGCCAAAATGCTGAAAGGATGAGGAAACCGGCAACACAGAGCACGCACGGCAGTGCATCCCTTGAGCACATGAGTTGGGTTGACTACAATCTTTTAAAACTGAAACCTTGGTATGCCAGCACCGTGTCCTCATGGGTACTTACATAACTGCTGCCCTTCTTCAGTGGCATCAGAGGCTGGAAAAGAATTTGCTGCATACAAATCCATTTTCAAGCTATGTTTCTATGAAGTTTTGTCTGGTTTTAAGGTTTCTTGAAAGAAACAACAAAATGAAAACTCTGAGCCACTGAGAATTTTCCTTGATGCTGTTGCTGACCAGGCAGCAATTTTTAAAATGCATATGTATTCATATAGTATGAAAATCCATAAGTGACTGGTTAAAAATTACAGACAGTGGCACATTCTCAGTGTTTCTTTGCAGCTTGTCATTAGAACAGTGTGTGCCCAGAGGTGTTGGCAAAAAATATTTTCTCAATTTCATTGAATTGGCACTTTTCAGCAAATTTTTCAAAAATTTATTGTCAGTTTTGTTTTGCTGGGTTTTTTTTGTATTTGTTTTTTCTCCAAGAGAGGTGAGTGTTTTTCATGAGACAGCTTGCCCTCTTTGAATTAAGTTGATGTTGCCATTACCAGCAAGATCAAATGGGGAGAGCTTGTGTGTCTGTAGCTATTCCCCTGAAGGCTGTGGGCAGGCTCCATCCTGCTAAGCCCTCTTACATGGAGAGAAAAATTATTTCTTGTGCTCAGTAACTGTATTTCTGGCTTCTTAGGGACTCTCAGCAGGCTGATACAGAACATTTAACTAGATGGAAGAAATGGAGAAGAACTAGCAGTAAATCACTGAAAAAAGCACTCACTGAAGTCAAGGGCTTGTCATCTTACCTGGTGCTGTGGCGACATGATATTCACAGCATAGAAGGTATTTCTATTCTGATGTCCATTTCTCCTCTGGAAAGTTGCTTCTGTTATTGGCAGTTTTACCTGTGGGAGCATAGTTTCAGATATAACTACATGTGCTTAAAAAGTTACTTTCTTCCCTTATTATTGCTGAACAAAAAATCCATTATATGGTAGAAGGAAATACATTGGAAAAAATAATTAATATGTCCAACCTGCATTTCAGTTATATTGCTAAAAGTCCGTAGTACTTAAAACTAGCTTTAACAATGTTTCTTCGCTTCAGTGAAACTGATTTTATAATCTTTCTCTGTATTTTCAGTGGTTTTATCATCTTAATTATTGGCACATGTTTCTTTTATTCCCAGGGAAATTTGGTACTGGCATCCAGTCCTACTTCTCCTTCCTGCGCTTTCTGGTCCTGCTGAACTTTATAATTTTTATCCTGATGTTCAGTTTTGTTACTCTTCCCACCATAATTTCTAAATATGGAATATTCAACAGTACCATTGCTTACATTTCTCCAAAGAACATAGGTAAACAACTTCTCTATGTACAGCTGTTGTAAGATTCCCCCTTTCCATCAGCTTCCTCTCCACCTCCCAGAAAAAAAGGAAAGCCTTTTTATAAGAGTGGCATGTTTGAATTAACGTGATCTTGCAGTTCAGAGGGCATTACCATTTGAGTGACTTTTCATGCCTTTCTTTTGACAGATGATACCTGCACAATTTATAAACCTAGTGGTAATAAGGGACTTATTTACTTCTATACTTACCTCAAAGATTTGCTCAGTGGCACTGTAAGTAATTAGTTGGTTTTTTTTTTTAATTAAGTGTCTCATGTAGCATCTAAAATGAATTAAAAAATTACTTGTGGAATGAAGCTTTGATAATTTTGAAAAATGGTAAGGCATATGCATCACTGGGGTAGGTTATTTCTGAGAAGGGCAGTTTTCAAACTGACTTTTACCGAGTGACCACAAGGCTGGCCACGTGCTGCAGCCTGTGCCTCTCCTCCCCAGCTGCTATCCCTTATTATTCTGGAGCACACTGCCTATTGTGCTCTCTGTGTAGGGTCCCAGTGTCTGTGTCCTGCAGCTCTTTGACTGGAGAGGGGAGGGATTTTAAGCACACAGTGCCTGCACTACGGTTTGGTAGAGACAATGGGAGTATTTAGAAGCTACAGACTTGTAGCTTGCTGGGGGCCCTAATTTTAAATTTGCAAAATGATTGCTTAATGCCAGGTTGGATTTAATGGGGCAGTTGTTGCTGCTTTTACAAATTCTATTTCATCTTCATTTTCACAGGGATTCCTTGAAGTGACAAGTTTGTTTTATGGCTATTACTCAATAGATGCTGTATGGATCAGTATCATGAGGTACAACTTGCCACTCGCATACCTGCTGGCTACATTTGCCTACCTTACCTTAAGTTCCCTCTGGATAATAAAGAGGTAAACATTTTGGTGTTGTTTATTTACTGTTATTTGTTGCACAGTTTAGGTTGTATTCCTTCTTGAAGGGAACATACTGTGTTCTAGAGTTGTTTATGTGGAAATGGGGAGTCTTTTCCCTGAGGATGCTGTGCCACAGTAGCCTTTGGAGGGCTTGGGAAAAAGAAAACAATTTGAAGTATCAGTTTTTCATATGTATGCATACCTATAAGTGAAAGCTCCTCTACTATACTGAATTTTTGGAGGATTTTTTAGGGGTTTTTGTTTGAGTTTTATCTGTGCCATCTCAGTTTCCTTTGCTGGGTCTGGGTGAGGTGAGATGGTGTGACTGTGGTGAAGTGCAGATAGGAATAACCTGTATCAGTCAGGGTCAGCTGCTGCAGAATCTCACACTGAAAGAGTCCCAGACACTGGCTGGTACTAAGCAAAGGTGACAGTTTCCTCACAGAGGGGGTCATTTAGTCTTTGATCAGCCGGGTTGCTTGTGTGTGTTTTTCCTGTGCATAAAATACATCTTCTCACAATTTTTTCTCTAGGTCTGTGGAAGGCTTTAAGCAAAACTTAGTGCATGATGCAGATCCATTTCAGAGTTACTGTAACAAAGTCTTTGCAGGCTGGGATTTCTGCATTACAGATCCAAATGCAGCCCGGCTGAAACATCGCAGCTTGCAATATGAGCTCCAGGTGAGTAACTTCTGCCTTTTTGTGATTATGGTTTCATACAGCTTAGATGGCTAAAAAGAGATGGGTGCAATTTTGCAGATAAGGGAATAAAGTTAAGAAGGATTGAAGTTGCTTGTTTTGGGGGTACAGTCCACATCCTCTTGCATGCTTTCTAGGTAGGTGGAGTTGTGGTGCAACATGAGAAGGATTGGCACGGATGTTGTTGGCCCTTCCCCCATCCACTGGGGACCCACGCCAGCCTGTTAGCTGCTTATCTGCCTCTTCCTCACACTCCAGTCCTGCTTCCTGTGTTAGTTTCTGCATAATCCAGCAGGAAGATCTGTCCCAGCTGCAGGCAAAACCCTGCAGGGAGCAGTTGGAGTCTTCTGGGTTTTAAGCACACAGTGCAGTAAGCAGTAATTTGGGGAAATAAAATTCAGATGGTGCTCTTTGTATTGTTTGAGAGTATTGTTGCAGTAAGAAGATACTGAAAAATTCTCACTAGGTGTCTTTGGCACGCATGCACATACAAAATGCTGATGCAGCTATAGATTTCCCAAATCATAAAGCTCTGAAAAGAGTCTGAAAGGCTCTTGTGGTAAAACAAGGACTTTCTTTTTGCTCTCTGTACGCTGGAAGCAGAGATATGTGTAGTGAAAAAATTACCTTTGAGAAGATGCTTCCACTTCAAACCACAAATCAATAATTACAGATTTCATAAATTACAGTGAGTTGCTTTCTGCTCTAGTGAAGTTCACAGTCATCTGTTTTCATTATAGAATCAGAACCTCCTTCACTTGCTACACTTTTGCCTTCAGAACACACATCTTAGAAGAACTAGCCCCTTAATATTACTGTTTGATGGACATCAGTCCTCTGAAAATACACTCATATGGGTGTTACATGGGTTTGCCCAGGTTAAATTGCCTTCACAGGAGATACTGTATTTTCATGTCAGTTAAGGTGAAATACACCAAGTTTACATGACAAGCTGCTCAAGACTCTTCTTCCTTCTTTCAGTGCCATCCCCCAATTTTTCTTCACAAAGAGTAGAAGGAATTTTGAGCCATAGTGGTGAGGGCTGGTTACTTACCTGCAGAAGTAATGAGATGAGTGACTGGTTTACCCATTTCAGAGTTTAGTTTCAAGCTGAGATCAGTCTCTCTCAACAAAGATGCAAACTGTCTGTCCTCAAGGAAATGTGTTACTGATACAGTAGAGAGAAGAGGATTGCAGGACGCTTGTCTTTGGCTACAGAGCCCTCAGCTCGAGGAGGCTGAGCATACAGGGGCTTCCATTCCTGCATGGACCTGTTTTGTCAAAGAACAGACACTCCATTCTGTGTGCTTGGGCAGGCACTGGAGTGACTCTCCTAGAACAGGCTACAGATTTGCACTTCTCGGGGTAGAAGACATAATGTTAAGTGTTGTATGCTGCACCAAAAAACTGCATCTCTTCTTCCTTTTCTTTGTAGACGGACTTGCAGGAAGAAAAACTGAAGCAAAAAATAGCTGAGAGGAAAATGGGAGAAAAGTTACGCATCTACTCTCTGAGAATATTTATAAATATAATTGTCATAGCCATTTTATCAGGATGTTTTTACTCAATTTATAGAGTAACTGTCTTCTCTCAAGAAAACTCCAATGTGAGTATAAGAAATGACACTAGGACAGATTTGGTGAAGGCTGGTGATTACAGCAAGAGGAACTATTGTGAAAGAGTCAAGTATCTTAATATAGCACCTTTCATGCAGGGATGAGAAAATGCTTTCTACAGACTTAGTTTTTTAGTAGATGAGAGCAGGAAAGATGAAGAACCATGTGCCAAAAAAGGCTCCCCAGTAATGTCTCCTAGTGCTGCAGAGGCTTCAGTGTTGAGTGCCTTGGAACTGACAAGAAGAGCAGCCCTCACTACCCTTCCATTGTAACTGTGCTCAGCTCACTGTGATCTGCTGGGTCTGGACTGTGAACTGGCTGGGAGAACTGACCTGGTTAAATCAAACTTCATCATGATCTGTTTCACATGATCTGGTTCACTGTCAACTGCAAAAATGCACTTCAGGGGAAGGCAGAGTGAAGATTGTGATCTGTCTTGTGGCTTGAATTACCGCTCTGTGGGGAAACAGGAAGGCTTTGATCACAGCAGTTTTCAGAAGCAAAGGTTCTTGCATCACTAGCAGAAAGAATCAGGTTGAGTTGGTTTCACCTCCATCAGGACAAGCAGATGGAAAGAGTGGTTCAGAAGCAGAACAAAGCAGACAAGCTTCTGGTTGTGACAGCTTCACAAAAGTAACTGACTTCTATGTAGGACCTCAGAGTTTGATTAGTCTGGTAGAAATGGGGACCACCATTTTTCTCTCCCCTGTGTGAGTTCCTGGTGTGATGGACTTAGCTGTTCACAAGGAAAGTTGTGCTCATGAACCTAACTCTGAACTTCTGTAAACTGCCAGGATTGCACAGACAGAAGCAGGAAATGGGGGCTAAATGAGTTTATATGTCAGAGGTATTGTTTGAGGGCAGAGAAGAGGACTGCACAACACTGAACAACTTTAAGAACAGCTTCACTTACTGTGGGCTTTAAGTAGAAGGGTTGATATCTTGACCTTGTCTTAATGAGCAGTCAGGATGCTTGTCAGGAGCTTGTCAGGATGGTAGGAAAGTCAGGGGAGTTGCTTGGCACCAGAAAGAATAAATTGGAAAGTGTTTGCACTTGGAATGGTTGTAAAACCTGGTAGCCTTGGTGTTGGTTAGCAACAGTCAGACACAAACCTTGGTGAATTGAACCTCTTTAAACAGAAGCTTTGAGGAAGCACAGAAATACTCTTACCTGGAGGGGGAGGGAGTTCCTGGTGAAAGCAGTAGGAGAAAGCAAGGGTGTGTAGCAGCAAACTGCAGAGATAGCAGTGATCAGGCTCATATAAAGGATAGAGATTTATTTTCCATGAAACTTGCTTGTCTTGAGGTATTCAGATTCAGCCCTGGGTTTGCCATTCATGTTGCACCTGGTGTTGATTCCTATTGCCTGGTGCAAATGTTGGTGGAGGATGAAGACGGAGTAAAAGATGCTGCCTGAATCCTGGACAGGGCAGGCTGGTGTGTAGCTGCAGACAGCAAGCTCAGGAAGGTGTGTTTCTCTAAGCATTGTGTTTGTCTCATCTCTTCTCCTGCAGGACATTGGCAATGTAAACTCCCAGGTTAATCTCTTAGTGCAGTATTTGCCTTCCATGGTGATCACACTGGCCAACTTCATCGGTCCTCTGATCTTTGCATTTCTGATCAGATTTGAAGACTATACACCAGCCTTTGAAATCAAGCTGACACTCTTGAGGTAAAGATGTTTTTATTGTGTCCTTGGATGTTTCAACAACTTGTTCTTGGTAGGCTATATGCATTGTAAACATTGGAACATCAAGAAGCAGAGAAGTTGGCACTGGAAAGCAAGGAGGCATTGTTTTGCCAGTGTTTAATTGGAAACTTTAAATCTGGGAACAATGTGTTTTGATGACAGTGCAGTACAATCATCTCAGTCCACATTTTTTCTTGGTCCCATTTAGCAGTGTGGTCTGGACATCTTCAACGTGAATAAACAATCAGTAGAGAACTTGTGGCTGCAGAGCTGTGGATTCACTGCTTTGCATGCAGCAGTTCCCTAAATAAGCAAAAGTGAGTGTACAGCAGTGACTGAAGCACAGCTTTGCTCAAGGCAGAAGTTAAAAGTTTTGGGGTAAAAGATGTGTCAGTGTAAGAGCTGATGTTTGGCAGCTTAAGGCAGTAAGATCTGGGTTGAAGCACCTGAACTCTACAAGTCCATGCTTTGTATCTGTGATTTGGCCAAGTGCCTCAGAAGGCCTGAAGCTATGTGAATTGGAAATGCTGCACACAGAACTGTACCTGAGGGAATTGCAACCCATTGCAGCATCAAGATCTGCATCTGAAATGACTGATCTAGGAACACTACTGAGAAAAAAAGCAAGGGGCTGTAGCCTAAAGCTGGGAAGGTCAAAAGCAATTTTAACTTACTACTAAGGAAAGAAATGTGTTTATTGTCTGGCTGGCTGCCCTGTTAAAGGTCTGCATGACCCTTTTGTGTTTTAAGGCTTCCTTGGACTCCTGTACAAGGTGAGCCAAGTGTTAACATGGCTGTTTTTTGGCACATTTAGAGTTAGGTTTTGCTTTTCTTCCAGGTGTGTCTTCGTGCGGTTGGCCAATATTGGCGTCCTCTTGTTCTCACTGTGGAGTCAGATCGCCGGCTGTGGCAGTGACAAGTGTAAGCCCTGTGGATACAATTACAAACTCTATCCTGTAAGCAGATTTACCTTGGTGTTAATTCATCTGAGCTTGTGAACAGAGATTTGTTTTCCATGAGAGTTGCTTGTCTAGAGGTGTTCAGTAGGAGCCCTGGGGTTGCTGTTCATGCTGTACCTGGTGTTAATTCCCACTGCTCAGTGCAAACCAGTACAGTTGTTACACATATATGCTAGTCTAAAACTCTGATTAGAGTTAGTCCAGTGGCAGATGATTTCTTAGCACAGACTTTCTGTCCACTACAAGGATTGTCTGAGGTAGCTGTGTTTTGGACACATTGTGCTACTGCCTTTTGCAACATTAAGACAAATGGGTTTTCCTCAAAAGAAAGAAAAAAAAAAATACCCCAAAAACGCACCCCAACCACCAAAACCAAACCAAACACACCCAGCCACCGCCCTCCCCCCCCCCCCACCCCACACAAAAACCCCAAAATCAAACAAACAAAAAAGTGAAGAGTTTGACACGGGAACTTTGAAACATTTGAATATTTTAGAAATTGCAGTTAATAGCATTTGAACATTCATGGTGTTAACTGAGAGGGTTATTGCTTTAGTGATAGACAGATTTTTCACTTGATTATTTAGACTGCTAATCTTGTTTTTCCTGACTTGTTTTTGTAGTGCTGGGAATCTGATGTTGGACAAGAAATGTACAAACTGATGATATTTGATTTTATTGTAATCCTTGCTGTGGCCCTTTTTGCGGACTTCCCCAGAAAGTATGTATCTCTGCTTTTTGAGCATATTTTTACAAATGACATATGAAACACATTTTCTTTTTTCTGCTTTAAATTGCTAACCAAATTACTAGTTTTAAAATAAAGCATAAACATATTTCTGGTGTTTTGAGCACCTGTTTGCTATTCAGATGGCTGTATAGGTTTTGACATTTGAGAGCTTTTTTCTTCAGACCTTTTCTGTTATGTTGTCTAATGCTTAAATGCTAAGTTGTGTGTGTTTCAAATGTGTTAGAATGCATCTAAATTCTTCAACTTCACTTTAGGACTAACAATATTCTTTGGTTTCAGGTTGTTAGTTACTCATTGCTCTTGGAAGCTTGTTCAGTGGTTTGGACATAAGGAATTTGAAATTTCTGACAATGTCCTGGAAATCATTTATGGGCAGACTATTTGCTGGATTGGAACGTTCTTTTCGCCACTTCTCCCTGCAATAGCAACTATAAAATACTTCATCATCTTCTATGTTAAAAAGGTAATGAAGGCACATGCTTGATAAAGAATTGAGTACATCTCTGTTTTTTTGTAATGCAGGCATATAGATATGCAGGTGATCTAAAACCAACAAAAAACCCTAAAACCACCTGTGGATGCAGTGGATGGAATGAACCAATAATCTTCCATTTTCAGTAAGGTTTTGTGCTTTTAACAGACAGTAGAATTTTGCTTTGAAATCAAGCAAAGCCATGTTTCAATTACTACTTCTCAAATTATTTGCCTATTTTTTTAAAGAAATGCTTTTTATGTAACAAAGCTAGTTTTTAAGACTTTCTTACAATAATCTATTAACTAGCAATACACAGCTTAGAACTTGGACAAAATTTTGCAAAACTGCTAAAAATTTGGGAGTAAAATGGAAAATCCAAGCTGGGTTGGATGTCTGTGTGATTTCTGACTATCAGAAGTTTTGCTCAGTGACCACACAGCTCCTTCTGTGCCTCCAGTTCTTGCTGATGCTTTAGGTCTTGCAAGAGGGAATGTACCCAGTGAAGATGTGGCAGTACAAAGCCAGTGGCAGTGCTGTGGATCATACACCAAATGCCTGTGTCTGTTGACTCTGTGCAAGTGTGTGAGGGCCTCTGGATCAAATTCTTACACAAATTAGGAGACATTGACTTACACCAAAATGTGAGGCAATCTTGTCTTAGCCCTTCTCAGCCCATACACATCAAAGGGTGTGGTCGTGTGGTAGCTGGTGGCATGTTTGAGAATAGAAAATTCAGTTGCTTGGGGAAGTATATTTGGATGTATATCTATATAGATGTGCTGGTAAGTTTTACTCACCTTCCCTCTTCAGATTGTCTTGATACACACACGCAAACCTGCAGCAAGGCCTATAAGGGCATCAAGTTCCAACTTTTTCTTCCTGGTGGTGCTGTTGATTGGGCTCCTCTTGGCTTTTATCCCTCTGGGATTCAGCATAGCACGGTAAGTGACAATTTTAAGTTCTGTGAAGTTGACACTTGTTCTAAGCTTGTCAGTTCTGTAAAAGCAGACACAACACTTTAGAATGATTAATGGAATAAAATATATAGGGTATAACACATAAACTTTTAGCTTAGTTCATATAAACAAAAATTACAGTTTCATAGACATAGGACACTTTTACTGCATCACCAAACTGGTGCTGGGCTTCTGCTGGATTATTTTATCTTCACATTTTGCTGTAACATCTTTCTGTTCTGCTTCTTTGACAGTATCCCCTCTTCCAAGGCATGTGGGCCATTCAGGAACTTTAACACTTCGTGGGAAGTTATTCCAGATACAATACTTCAGTTTCCAACAGGTCTGCAGCAGATCCTTTTTGGCATCGCATCAGAAGCCTTTGCAGTGCCTTTTTTTGTGATCCTTTGGTGAGTACTGTAGAGACTTGATTCAGTTACGCAGCTGCATTTCCTTGCTTACTGAACTCATACCAAGCATCTGTTAGACCAGATTTTCCATTTGCAGTCAAAAGCATCAAAACCCATGTGAATCCTCAGCCCTTATGTCTTTGCCCATGTGTTCACACTCATCAGCTTTGTTCCATTTCCTCTTGCATTTCCCTATATTCAACAGTGTCCTTCTCAAAAATGTTAACGGTGAATCCTCTGCAAATTAGTACTGTAAGCCCTGTAATCACAACTCTATGCACAAACCCTAGTCTGAAAAAAACAAAACTCCCAAAACAGTTATTTTGTAAGATGAAATTCAGTGTAGAATCATAGAATTTTTAAGGTTGGATGTCACCTGTAGAGAGAATCTAACCCAGTTCTCCTGTTCAAAACAGGGTTAAGTAGAGCAGGAACCATACTCAGTTAAATTTTCAGTATCTCCAGAGATACAGAGACTCCACAACACTATTCCAGGGTCTGGTCAGTCTTCCAATAAAAATGAGTGTTTTTCTTAAGTTTAAATGGAGTTTTTTGCATTTCAGTTTAACTAAACTGTTTGCAAATTTTGGACCCTTATTACCTGATGCTTTCTAAAACTTCTGTGCTTGAAAAACCATGTGGCTTATTTAGGACTTCACCTTTTTGTAGCCTTCAGAGAGCTGCAGAGGTGAGAGCTGCAGAGGTGAGACTTCACCTCACTTCCTTTTGTAGCACACATTTATGTGTTCTCCTGAACTGAACTGGTTATTACGTACATAGGAAATCTCAAGTCCTCCCTTTTTGTTTGTTGTTTACAGCATCATGATGTTCTATGTTATTGCCTTGGCTCGAGCACACAAACGAGTGGTTGAACAGCTGAGAGAACAACTGGTTTTGGTAAGATCTGACCCAACACTTTACTGACACAACAAAGAGAACTTCAGGGGTACAGAAGTGAGGCATGCAGAGGAATATTGGTTTTCATAGTCTCCTGGATATTTGGTGTTTGCAACAGGCAGTAAAGAATGTTTTACCAATTACCCAGGAAAAATAACCAAAGCATTGTGGTATTTCTCAGTGGAGTTGATTTTCTTGGGTACCAGCTGCAACTGCAACCAGGTCTGGTTATATCAGGCAACACACATGCAAGAGATTTGCCCCTGAGAAGCTGTGTCCCTGTTTTTCACCTGTGCCTTGTTTAAATCACTTATCTCCATGGTTTTTTTCTGCCAAAGAAGAACGTGAATCCTGTGTTTCCTGTCCTCTCCACCATCTTGCACAGCCTCCACTTCTGTTTCCTTCTCTGCCTTCACAAACACGCACCCAACTCCGTACCCTTCCCTCCAGGCCTGTATTTCTACTGCATCTTTTCTGATCTTGTTCTTGAGTGTAGGCCCAGAAGTGCTTGAGCAGGTACTGAAAGTGGAACTAGTCCCCACTAATCAGCCCTTTGGAGAAGTGCAGAAATGCTGCTTTGTGGCCATCAAAAGCCCGGTTTGGCAGCATTTGTGTGCTGTGATCTGACAAACTGCTGGAGTCAGAACTCAGCCTCAACAGTGAGACTTCTCACTTTCTTACTAAATAGCTCATTTCTTGATATGTGCTTCTTTTAGATATGGCATTTAACAACCTGTGTGCAGAAAAGCACTACCAGGGGGAGATTTTTGAGGAGTGAGGAATTTAGGAACAGAAGCCTTCCTGCTTTTTTAAGTGTTCACAAATCAGCTAGGAATTCTGAAAATTCTTCTGTGCTTTTTATTTTTGTTTGCTTGCTCTTGTTCAGCTTCCTGGAAGCATGGTTTTAAATGTTGAGGTGTGTGAGATGTTTTTACTAGGCTCAATGCAGAACTGTTAATGTGTAACCTGAGGTGAGATAAATGAAGTCAAGGCCACTGTTAAGCTTGAAATTGTTCAGGCAGTTGAGAGTGTGCTGGGGGAGTACAATGAGGTGAGTGCACCTATTTCTAATGAAGAAATGAGCTGTTGTCGATTACTTGTATTAACACTGTTCATGTGGAGCATTCTTGTTCTTCTGTCTTTCCAGGAGAGTCGTGACAAGATGTTCCTAATCAGAAAGATCGCAGAAGCTCAGAGGTATCCTTGAAAACCACGCAAGCCAAAAGAACTTGACTTCCTGAAACTCCCAGAACAAGATAACAGCAGAAGCATTTGCAGCTTGTAAAACCTGAGCAGCTGACTGGCACCCTGGAACTGTGGTCTCTGTTATGGCTGCTTGTGGTCTGAGGCTTAGTGTTTCCAAAACTTGGAAATTCAGCTGATTTATACTGTGTTAGAGCTGTTCAAAAAAGGATACTTTAACTCTCATACAGCTTCAGGGTTGTTGGGATTTGTTACATCCCTATGTTTTCAGGGAGTTTGGGTAAAATATGATCAGAACAGAAATCCTTTTGTACTGTTTTTAGAAATTATGCTATAAGAATCACAAGAGAGGGAAAATGTATGGTTTTACATGTTTTCACTTGCTTTGGTTTTAAAAAAGATCTATGGAAGTATGTTGGAATAGTGCATAGGAAAAGAAAATATGGCATGGGTTTGAAATAAATTTTCTAAATATTTTTAGACGTGAGGGTTTGCTCTGAAGCAGCAAGAGCAGTTGAACACTGGATAACTGGTCACAAAATGGCTCAGAGAAAACAAACTGATGCAAGAGCTCTGAATAAACACTCAGGATAGGAAGAAGCCAGCAGGCACAGCACTGTTGGGGCACCAGCCTTGCTGCTGTGGAGGGGCCTTTTTTGGTTTTTTTAATGTTTTAAGTCATTATTATTTGTATTTTATTCTCGTATGAACATCTTGACTCCTGGTCTTTGTGTTCTAAAATGTGAATATTTCAGAGTTAAATTATTGGTTGGCAATACTGTGTGTCAATACCCTTTAATTTCTCATTTCCTCTGTCTTACCCGAACTGCTGGGACCATGTGTCTCAGAGAACCGTGCGTCCCTGTAGGCTACTAACCCAGTCCTTTATTTAAAGACTATGATTAAAGATTTCTTGTACAAAACTGCGTTTATTGTTTGAAACCTGCATCAGTCCTCTCTTAGTTAATGTGAGACACTATCCTTTCAGTATAAAGTTTTGGAGTGTTTTCTGTGCTCATTGTGAAGGGCTGGCCGTTCAATAAACGCTATTTATTTTACCAAGCCGCTGTTCTCCCGCCGTGGCTGTGGGGCCGGCCGGGGCCGCCCTCAGCGCTCCCGCCGCAGTTCCCGCCTCGCCCGCCAGGGGCCGCCCTTCGTTCCCATGGCAACCAGGCCGCGGGCTTTGATTGACAGCTGCGCTGGCTGGAGCGGCGGCTGCGCGGGGCCAATCGGAATGGCGGCAGGCGGCGCGCGGTGATGACGCGGCGCTCAGCGCGATGGCGGCGGCCGCGGCCCCGGCTCTGCGGTGCTCGCTGTGGCAGCGCCGGCCCCTCCGCCGCGGGCCGGGTACGGGCTCGGCCCCGCTCCCTGCCCCGCTCCCTGCCCCGCTCCCTAGGCCCTCGCGGGGCCGCCTTAGGCCGTTCGGCTCCGCGGGTGGCAGCGTCCCACCCGCCCGTCCCGGACGGGGACCGGGGGCGGCGGAGCTCGCGTCACCTTTGTCTCTCCGACAGGTGTGCGGCCTGCGCCCGGCGGGGGGGCTTCCCTCAGGCTGTGCAGCACGCGGGTGGCGCAGGAGGGCATCAACAAGCCGGTCATAGACCGCATCATCCGCGTGGACCATGCCGGGGAGTACGGGGCCAACCGCATCTATGCGGGGCAGATGGCCGTGCTGGGCCGGTCCAGCGTGGGACCCGTCATCCAGGTGAGGCTCCCCGGGGCTCTGGTTCGTTTGCGTGTGGTTACAGCGGCCGGGTGCTGGTGAAAGATCGTAGCCTTCACGGCAAGATTACTGTCCACTTTTTTCTGAGCACTTCCAAACGTGTGGGTTTATAAAAAGCAGTGGGAGTACTTGGTAAGGAAGTTACCGATGCTGCAGTTGCTGTAGTGTTGTCCTATTTTGCAAATGTTTTTATGTTACCTTCTTATAACTATCTTCTCTGTTCTTTTTATAACGATCTGCACTTGCCTTTCTCCACCATTTCTTTTCTGTGATGTTACAGTATTGCCTCAGCTATCACAGAATACGTGGCCTGAGTTGTTTTGGTTTTTATTAGTTTTGTTGTAAATGTTTGCCTGTTGTGGCTTTATGCTTCTCTGTGATCTGGCTCTTTTGCAGCAAATGTGGAATCAAGAAAAAGACCACCTGAAAAAGTTCAATGAGCTCATGGTTGCATATAGAGTTCGACCTACTGTTTTATTGCCTTTCTGGAACGTAGCAGGTTTTGTTTTAGGTGAGTTTGGATAATTACTGTTATTGTTGTCTTGTGAAGTCTTCAATTGTGTTAAATTATTTGTTTTGCTTCAGATTTCATTGTGTTCATGTGTCTGGTACCCCAATCCCAGGGGCTGGAAGTGCTTTGCTTGGCAGGAAGGGTGCAATGGCTTGCACTGTGGCTGTGGAGGAGAGTATATCAGAGCACTACAACAACCAGATCCGAACTCTCATAGAAGAGGATCCAGAAAAGTACAAAGAACTATTGCAGGTATTTAACCATGACTTAAAAGTAGTTTAACAAATTGATTGAATTATCTGATGTGATTTAGTCTTTTAAAAATAATATGCCTTTAGAACTTACAGTGGATCTTTTTGTTTTGTCACTTAGAATGCTGAAGTCAACAGAAAGTATTAAAATAAAAGGATGCTTTTTCCTTCAGCAGCACTAAATTGATCAAGCACCAAAATTAAAACATATGTAGGATTATCTTTAGCATGCTTTCAGTAATGCATTGTTTTCTTTTCAAGTGGCAGAATTATGCTTTAAGTTTGATTAGTTTTAACTGAAAGGAAGGGTCTAGAGGGGAAACAAAAGGAGGAAATATTGATTGCACAGTAGCTGTGTTGCTTTTCTCTGAAGACATTTCAAGTACCTTCACATGCTCCTTAACCTGTAGGGCCCAGAGCTGCTCAGGGTGAGCTCGAGGTGACCCCCTCTCCAGCCCCTCTGCCCATGCTGTGTTTGATACACCCCAGGGTGGGGTTTGCCCTCCTGGCACTGCTGCCAGCCAGCACCCTGCTCATGTTCTTGTCCTGGGTGCTCTCAGTGTGTAAGGAGCTGATGTTTGTCAGCTCTGTGAGAAAATAATTTCCCAAACATTTTAGATATCCAAGTGGGACACGTTCCTGTAAGGTGGTTGTGGGATATTGAGCTGTTTCCACAGGCAGCAGGTGGAACTGCTTCATTTCCAGCCTTGCTGGCTACCAGTGTGTTCAGTTGTGCATAATGTAACATGTAGCAAAGTCTCATTATTCCAATGTATCCTCTGCTACAGAAATTGTCTCTGGAGCAACCAGTGATGCTGAGGTGCACCAGGGAAATACCACCCCTGAAGAGAATGATAAAATGAACTAGATAGAGATGGCACAAAATAAAAAGTCCAGGCAGTGAGTTTATTCACAGTGCCAGTATGAGGAGAACTAGGGGGGACACCAAAAGCAATGCAAACCTGTTGGGCAGGGACAGTGCCCAGGTGTCTGTAAGTGCTGAGCTCTTCATTAAGCAATTGTGATCATCTGCAGGCATCGCAGGAGAAAATCCTCTAAACCTTTTTGTCCCAGCTGAAAAATTAGAGGACAAGCAATTGTTCTTTAGAGTATGTTAGAATGGACAAAAAAGCCTGGTTAGCTTACAGGGGAACACCCTTACTGATTGGCAAGGCAGGGACCTTAATTCCTTTATTCAACTTGTCAGAATAATGTGGGGGTGTGAAATTAGTCAGTCTTAAAAGTTACTATGGCTATAGATTTTTTTGAAACAGTGAAAAAATAGTGATATATTAATTAAATAGCAGCTTGAACTTAAAAACTTCTTTGGAGACCACTAGAAGAACTTCAGGTTAGGGGAATGCTGTAAATAATTCCTGTCTTGCTGAATTGGAGGTTCAAATCTTTGAGAAGTTTTTGAGAGACCCTGGCTTGCCATGGTGTACATAATGGTCAACAGCATCTAGTTCTGTGTACTGGCTGCCTTGATTTCTCTGCAAAGCAGGCTCAGTAGCTGCTGATTTTACAGGTAATAAAGCAATTCCGGGATGATGAGCAGGAGCACCATGACATTGGGCTTGAGCACGATGCAGAAACTGTGAGTAGAATGTTGGCTAATTGATGCTGTCAGTGAGGATGTGGGTGTGCTGCTCTTTACTTAGAAATTGGGATGTGATTCTTTGTGGTACTTGGAGATTCCTTCCTTACTCAGAGATTGGCATGTGGTTCTTTGAGAAGCAGAAAATAAGGCTCTTGATATTCTTTCCCAAATATACATATAAGAATGTCCTGCATGTTATAACTTTCACTTTTCTAGAACAGAACTAAATCTGTTGGAATTCATGTCAAGTGTTAAAAATGTTTTGATTTTTTTTCCTAAGAGGTGTCCTCTGTAAATTTTTAGATTTTCTTTTAATTTCAATTTAAAATAAATATTTTTGAAGATAAGGCTAATAAATGCTATCCATACAGTGCTGGGAATTGGAGGCATCATCTTCTTAGGAAGTGTGAAATGCTGAACTAAATTCTCTGCTCCCTTGGATACTGTATGGGGAATATGTGACTTCTCTCCTATTTTGTCTCTTGACTTACATTTGTGGGATATTCTGAATAGTTGATAAAGATAGTTCTAAATAGTTGAGGAAATATTCTGAAAAGTTGATAAATTTTAATTTATCTAGTTTTTTTAATCTAATTTTTCTAATTTCGTTATCTCTAGGATAGATTAGACCGCAAATACAGGTGGGGTTTTCTTGGCATGTGTGTGTTTTTACTTTGATTTTTTTTACTAGTGCTTGCTATTCATTATCACAATCTGGTTCAAGCAAAACGCTTCAGTAAATGTATTTAATCTTTTGTTCTTTTTACAGGCACCAGCTTATTCTGTTTTGAAGACAGCCATACAACTTGGATGCAAAGCTGCAATATTTTTATCAGAAAGAATTTAGTTACGTTTTTCGTAATAGCTGTGGCAATAAACTGTGACACAAAAGCATATGGAAATTGTGGAAGACTCAGCTATTTTATTCAGCCTTTTAAATTTTTCTGCACTAAGCACTTGATTCAGCCATCCTTTATCACATTGAATCCCCATTTAAAAAGTTTCTATATTAAAGTCAGTTGAGCTAAATGTGAATGAAGGTGGCAGGATTGAGTCTGTGAGAACTAAACCTCCCTATTCAGAGACTGTTCACAAGGTGGCAGCACAATATGTATATACATGGTTTATATATACAATATTTGTGTATGGATGCACACACATAAAAATGATATATATGTTCTCTGTTGCCTTCAAATTTATGTGTCCTTGAAATAAGCTGGAGCAGCTCATTTTAAAATAGTTAATACAGACCAAGAAGAATATTTTTTCTGTGTCCAGGATGAGGGAAGTAATAGTAAGTATTTATTTTCAGTCCATCTTGAATAAAAATTGGTATTACAAGACCAGTTTTGCATAGAGATTTCTTTGTGTTTTGGGGTGGGCTTTTTATCAGGCACAGTTCTGAATTCTTCAAGTAGGAATTTTACTTACTATGGTTTTTTGTTATCATTGTGGTGGGGATATTTTTGTTGGTTTTTGGTATTTTCTTGGGTTTGTTTGGTTTGCAGGTTTTTTTCCTACCTGAGTGTGTAAGGAATTGATGCCTGTCATAAAACAGGTGGAGAGAGCAATCTGGAGCACTTTGGAATTGCATTCAATATTCTATTGGAGCTTTCAAGCTTATCTTACTTTGCTTCAGACAGCATTTAATCCAGGTAGATCTGAGCTTGCCTTTTTTAGTAGCTCTGTTAGTGTTTGTAGGTACTGATTGGTGTGTAATTTGACATTAAAGGTTTCTTAAAGAGGATTATTTACCCTTTTTTTTGGTGAAGGAGCTTAGGCAGAAGGTTAAATCTTAATATAGAGAAATTCCTATTCTGTGTGATTTTGTTACGACTGTCACTTTGTATGTTCTTTAAAATTAATATCTCTCAAACTGTTGCAAGTGTCACCTTGTTAGACTCAAACTACTGATGTTACTTTCTTTGTTCAGTCAAAGTAGCATTAGGTTCTCTGTCTGTGCCTGGTTTGGAATAACGTGACCCAAGGAACTCAAAGCTACATCACAGATTCTCAGGGACTGCAGAATCAGAAGGTAACTCGGAGGGAGTCTCATTTTACTGCCTCAGCCCTAGACTGTTGGGAGCAGTGTGTGTAAAAACCCAAGTTTACTGAAGGTCCATCCTATTACACTAATGCAATGTCTTCCCTAATTTGACCATTTCTCTGAACAAAACTTACATCTAGCAGATTTCTTGCCCTAATTTCTCAAAAGTGTAAAATATGCATGTGGACAATTCCCAGGTAATTTGTAGGAGAGAGGAATCAGCACAAAAGAATGATTAGCTGAAGTGGTTAGAGGGGTAACAAGTGGTGCTGGAAGCTTGTGCAGTGCAGTTGTGTAAGTCACAGGCTTTAATAATTGAGTAAAAGAAGGAGAAAAGCTTGATGAATAGTCCATTGTAAAGTCTTTCATACCAGAGGCAGCATGGGATGGCATCTTTTATAAGTCCATTATTGCAGGGGAGGGAGGGCAGGGCATGCTGTCTTTTCACTCAAAACTGCACGCCCATACATACAGTGGTCTCGTGACATCAACTGGAAACTGAGCCAGACAGTTCCTGGTCTCTTAGCCATTACATCAGGGTTGAAAGCTGAACAAGGCATCTATGGGGGTTTCCAGGAGAGCTGGTACTCAGCTGAAGCCTGGTATTCTCCAAGGCTGTGGTTGCAGAGATTCTCTGAAGATGTCTGTGGTGTTCAGCAGTGGTGGGATTGGCTGGTGACAGAGTGACAGACATGCTCATGTGATTGTCCAAGATTTGGGTGGCCCCTGAGACCATTGCACACTGCTCACTTGGGGCAACAGCTTTTAAGAGACAAATCTCATGTTAAATATATTTCATTTGGCTGAGGGCTGGGAACATCAAATACCAAGAAATTGCCATGTGAGGCCTGTGTTTGGTCATATCTGCTGTAATTGAAAGTGCTCATAGAGAGTTCTTTGTCCTCAGCAGCTGAAAACATCCTGCACATTTGAGAAGGGTGTTAAACAGTAACACTGTCTCCAGCTGCAAGCATGAAATGTGAACTGAGAGATCAAATCTGCTTTATGCTCCTGAGCAGCATTTGTTCGTTCTTTAATGGAGCAACAGATTTCTACCCATCCATTAAAGTGTGGGTGGGCTGTTCTGCCACTTCCAAAGCTTGTGCATTTTCCTGCTCACTGGCAGTTTACTCTTTTTTTTGTTGTTCTTTTACACAGAAAATGGAGTTGCTTTTCATTTTTTCTCATGGAAAAGGGACTTTTTTTTTGTTTAAAAACCTGTTTCAGATTTTGAAAGACTAAAAAAAGTGGTAAACGGTTACAAAAGAGCAAGAGGTGCTTAGTGCTGTACAATTCTATTGTACAGCTGCTCCAAGGCTGTAGTTAGTTTTTATGTTGAGGCAGAACTAAGCTGAGTAATACCAGCCATCTCAGCAGGGGTTAATGGCAGACAGAGGCCAAAGTATATAGCTTTTACAAGTCTGTTATAATAGCAATCCTCAATGAACTCTGGCCGTGTTGACAGAGGAAGGGGAGCTTGGATCAGAGAAAGGCTGTGAAATGCTGCATTTTCAGAACAGGGAGAGGGGAAGATGACTGGGTCTTCACTGTGCCTTTGAGCTCTGTGGCTTCCTTGTAAATGATAAAATACATAATTTGGGTTTTATAATATACAGTGGGATGAAATCCTTCTCCTCATAGTAATGAGGTCTCGTGGTAAGCCAGGGCTTGACCCCAGTTTTCTCCTGCAGAAGCAGTTGTATCTCTCAGTGAGGAGGAGCAGCATCACCCATCCGTGTGTGTGCAGGGTTCTAGGGCTGTTACCTGCTCTGTGAACAGCATCTCACCTCTTGCTGGTTTCTTCTGCAGGCAGAGCTGGGGATGACCTGGCCCCTATTCTCCAAAGCTGCTCGGAGTCAGAGATCAAGGATGGTGCTGGGAGGGGAGTGGCAGATGGTGCAGTCCCTGTGCTGAGCACCGGGGCTGTTCTGGAGCAGGATCTCTGCACTGTCTGTAGGCACTGCGGAAGGCACGTGGGAGGCCTTCGACGTGCAGCTCTGGCTGTGCCAGGACACGTTTCAGCAGCAGCCAGGCGGGAATCAAATCCCCGTGGCTGGGATTAACGAGGTGATGCTGACACAAGCTGAACGGACTTTTGTCAAGGGCATGTAGTGATGGGACAAGGGTTTATGGCTTTATGTTGATAGAGGGCAGGTTTAGATTAGATAGAAGAAAGAAATTCTTCCCTGTGAGGGTGGGGAGGCCCTGGCACAGGTTTCCAGGGAAGCTGTGGCTGCCCCATCCCTGGGAGTGTCCAAGGCTGGGTTGGATGGGGCTAGTGAAGGTATTCCTTCCCACAGCAGAGGACTGTGGAATGAGGTGAGCTTTAAGGTCCCACCCAACCCAATCCACTCTATGATTCCATGATTTATGATGCAAATGATGTAAAATGAGACTCATAGGACTGCTTGGCAGACAGCTAAATTGTTGTCTGGGTTGGGCTTCATTTTTGTCTGTAGTAAATCTGTGTGGCTCACTTGAGCAGACAGAGCGAGACTTGTGATCAGCTGGGGATGTGCCATACAGTCCCTGTGCTGGGGATGACATGGACTGTACATCTCTATTTGTTCTTAGTGTTACAGGAGTTATTTCATCTATATGCATCTGCCTTGTAACTTGACTTTAGGGAAGACATAATTTCAAATGGCAGTCATTTTTTTTCACTAGCTTTGAAGTTGTGGCATGTCACTTGCATTGAATTCTGCAGATATTTTTTAGCTTGGGCGGCTTAAAGGGCTGAGGCAAAAATATTGGCCAATTTAAAGGAGGAATGTGTGTTACAAGGGAAGAGATTGTTTAAAGGAACTACCATTTTTCTATTTGTTACTTCAGTTTTCATTGTGTCTGATATGAAAAATCTGAATGAATTTAGGAGAATGACAGCAGCTTTGTAATTTTACTTCCAGAGTGGCAGAACTTAGCTTGTGTTGGAGAACACTTGCCGATTCTCTTTTTTAGAGTTGTGGAGCTAATCTAATGTTGAGTAAATGAATTAAGAGTTCAGTTTCAGTGGGTAATGTATTTCTAGAAGCTTCACTGTGATAGAATGAAAATTCCAGTTGTTGTTAGGTGCTTTCAATAAATGCAGCCTCCTGGTCACTTCAGTTGTTTTTGGGAACTACCACCTTACACTAGAGTTTTGCAGAGCAGGGGAGTGGTGCCTCTGTGTCCAGATTGCAGCTTATGGCAGCAGCAGTGTTTCATTGTATTAGCATGGAGATTAATACACCTATGCTGATATTTTAAAAAATGGGGATTTTTTTTTTCTGTTCTGAAGGTCTTTATTTCACCAACTCTGGCCATAGCACTGCCTTTAATTGTTCTTGTTCTTAGCTGGAAGTAAATGATGATCTGATGGAACTGCAGGAGGTATGCAGTGTTACTTGGAAAGGAACTCTGGAGGTCATCTTGTCCAGCCTCCTGCTGGACCCAGGACTGTGGCCAGCACTAAAGCAGGTCAGCTGTGATTTTTTTCCAGACAGGTGATGAAAACCTCCAAGGACAGAAATATCACAGCCTCTATGGTCAGCCTGGTCTGGTCCTGCATTACCCTACCAGTGGCACTTTTTTTCCTGATATCTTTCCTGAACCTTCCAAAACTCACTGCTGCTGCTTGTTATGTCATGTAGCATCATGGAGAAGAGTTTGCCTCCACTATCTTGGTAAATACCCTTTGAGTGGTTTTAGGCAACTATTAGATCATTCAGATTAGCTGTTCTTGCAATGCCTGGTTCCTGAACTGGCACAGAGGAAAGGAAGAGATGCATCTAATGACCACTGTGACAGTCTCACTGTCTGCTTAAGACTTCAGGCTTCATATGTCTTCTCTCCTTGCAGGTATTTTCCACCCAACTGTTTGAATGTTGGTGATTTGTTTTTCAGTGTTACTTGTGCCTAGGACAGATGGATTTATTGATTTTATGGTACAGGTGGACATGTGTAGTCCAAGATATTAATGAAAACAAGTCATACATACAGTGGGTGGTTTTCATATTTAAAATACCTTCTCTGGACTGTAATAAAAAGATTATTTCTGGCACTAAAAGTGCTTTTCTGTTCTCTCTGTGGCTACTGGCCAGGCATCTGCCTGGGCTGTCCAGGTCAGAGCATAGGCAGCAGTGGGTGAGGGGGATTTGAATTTTCTTGCAGTTCATTTTGAAGACAAGCTCTGCCAGCAGTGTTTTAGCAAGCTGTCAAGAATTTTCCCAAGCATGTGGCTTGAGGGCACCTGTATAGTCAGAGGCTGCTAACTGTATGTAAATGGATAAAATGTTTAGTGGAGTGAAAAGCTTTTGCTTATAGGTGCAGACAGACGTGCAGTGTCAAGGCAGATGACTCAGTCCTGTTGATCTTTGTTGCTATCTCTGCATTAAAGTGAACTTCCTTTTTAAGCAGTAGCTTATGTCTAATTTAGGGCTGTGTCTCATCTTGCTGATGATAAATTGTTTCCTCCCTCCTGTGGGGCACAGCCATGTTCCTACCAGGTCTGTGGCAGAAATACACTGGAAATACAGTTTGCGAGGAGCTAAATCTCCCTTGTGGCTCTTATTATTGTCCTAATCATATAGCACTCCTGGTATGTGAAAATGTGTTGACCTTGCTTCTTCTAAGTTGGGTTTTATCCAGCCAAAAGAACAGCAGCAGGATTTAAAATCACTGGTGAGATTATTCTGCAAGTGTAGCTTAATGGCTTGATTCTAGCCCTTACCTGGAAAGGTAACTGCTAGTGACAGATGAGGAGCTGTCTTCCACATCTCATCTTGTCAGCTCTCGTTGTTCTGACTTTGGCAGGAAAAATGCTGTTTACTTGAATACTTTGAAGGTGGTAGAAAGAAGACTTTAGACATGGTTGAAATGTGATTTTTTTTAAATTCATAACTGTCCGCTTTTCAATTCCTCTTGCCCAAATATCTCAGCAGTACTTGCTAATGAGAAATAATTATGTCTCAATTTTAAGTGACACAAGTGCTATTGTTTACACAAAATGTGAGAATCTTGTAAGACATGGGGCATATGCTTGGAGGGATAACTCATGAGAATCAGTTCTGCCTTCTCAGGGAGCCAAGCCTTGCAGAGGAAGATGACAGATACATGTGTTTGTATACAGACTAGAGCTGGCTGTGTTTGCTTATATTTGTCATGAATGTAGAGACTCGCAGCACAGAGCACTGGTTCAGCATAAGCTGGAACATATGGTCCTCTCCAGCAGATGTGACACAAATTCCAGCACTCACTGGATCTTTCAGGCTGATGACCAGCAAGAGGATTTAGCCTGGTAAGATGGAATATTCTTGAAGCTGTCCTGTGGATTACTGCTCCATTTAGGATTTTTCCATGGATAGCGCAGAAGAAGTATGGCCTGGTTTTCAGCTTGTGTTGCTGGCAGTTCACAGCTGCTGAAGCAGCTACCTGGACTCATCTGATACATTGCTTGGACATGATGTTGCAAACTCCTGGGATAAAAATACTTACATGAAGCTATTGCTTTGGAGTAACCTGATAGTTCATTCTTTCTTTCCAACTGACTCATCATTCTCCACAAATGTGGTATTCAAACAGAAATAACTCACCAGACCCAGTGGTGAAAGCCCTGTGTGTTGTTTTCCTTGACTTTCCAACTAACAAGAAAATTCATGGTTATATTCTTCCCTCTTTCTATCTCCCTATGCTTACCAAAATGCATGTGATACTGCTACAGCCTTTGCTTTGAGATTATGTGTTTGACACCCTCCATGTGTCACCTAGAACTGACCTGTAGTGAGTTAGGAATAATCAGCAGAACTCTTAACACATTTGTCTTTCTGATTTACCAAAAAAACCTCAAAAAGCCCAAACAGTCTAATTATCCCAGCCAAGAGAAACTAATAGAACAAATTACACACATGACCTGCATGTGTTATGAAAACTGCATAAAACCAAGAGAAGAAGTTTGCAGAGATCTCCTGTAAAACCAGTGATAAGTTTTCCTGCATCTGGCAATTATTATGCCATACTCTGCTCTTACTCAATGTTCACCCTGTTCATCTTAGGCAACACTTTCTCATTCCTGAGTTCTCTCACATACCAAGATATTAATCTGCTTCTCATACAAACAGTCAATGGTCTGAAATTGCTGCAGCACACCAGCATGTGCTTGATTCAGTATTTGTTTTTGTTTCCTTTCTTTTGTTTGTTGTTAGGGAGAAAGAATCCAAAGAGCATCAAAGTCCATTTGGTGTCTGGAGGTGCACTCATGCCCCTACTTAGCACCTCCGTGTTTAGATTTGCATGCTCTGAGGTTTTAGAAGTCACAGCCACTACCCATCTGTAGTTGCCTTAAATCAAACAACTTCTTAAATTAATTTTAGGTGTTTCATTTTTCTTTGCATTCTTGGACATAAGTTGGGTCTGATTTTTCTTGGGCTTTGCTTTCCTTGGCTTCTAAAATAATTTTATAAGGTGTTGCTTACTTGAATCACGTGGCCATTGGCGAGTCCAGCTGTGCCCCTTGCCCAGCAATGCCTTGCTTCAGGGAGCTACACACATAATCAAAGTCTGCTCCAAAGGTAACAAATTACAAGTGGAAGCATTATCACAACAATTGGCTGTCATTATTGATGGGTTGGTGGAAGTATCTGTGCAAATGCACATCAGTGTGTGCTTCTTTATCATGCAGCTCTGCTGACTCAAGGAGTGGGTGATGTGCCCTTCACTCAGAGCCTGCTCACAGAGATAAGTGCTGCTATGGCCTGAGCCACGCTTGGGGTGGATTCAACTGCACCTGGAGAGCTGACAAGGGGACAGGTGGTGGCTGGAACACACTGTAGTTGGAGCCATTTACATTTAGGAGGGCTGGCAAGATGCTTTTACTGGCCCTATCTTCAGGTCTGCTGGGTGCTCTCCACTCTCTTGTAGCAAGCAGAGAGCACACAGGTGTGTTTGTCCTGGACTCAAAGCCTTCCAGCCCTTCCTGGTGAGCTGGTGACACAGGGTGAGTTTGCACTGCTGAGCAGGAGCTGGGCTTCCCTGGAGCAGAGGAGAGGTGGTTTCATGCTGTCCCAATGAGCTGCAAGCATGACTGGAGGCCAGGAGAGGACAACCTGTCTGCCTCTGGGCTTCCACAAATTGGGCCACTGTATGATCAGGTATGTTTTGAACTGGATGCCTTGTCTTTTGCTGATGGATGAGGATGGGTACTAAGACTAAGTTATGCACATTTCTACTCCCTGTCTTTGATCAATGGAGAGGCTGTAAATGGACTTGTTGCCTGGCTGCTTTGGGACATACCTATTTTTTGTAATATTCATCTACTTGGGGAACTAAATCAAAAGAAATAAATTCAGTGAAGCACTCAATCATCATGAATAATTCATTGTTCTCTAATGTATTTAGGAGTGATATTTAAAATATATTTATTTGGCTTATAATTCATAAACCTGTCAAAAATTGATCTAGAAAGAGGGTTTATTATTTATTCCAGAGCCAAAGGCTAAAGTGCTGAAATTGTGTGAACTGAAATCTTTTAGCAAGATCAGATGCAGCCCTTAGTATTTCATACTTCTTAAATTACTAAAAATATTCCCACAGAGATGAGCTGTTGAAGCTGTGCTCCCCTCAGAGCACATCCCAGAAAAGCTGTAACCACATCAGAGCACAAGGTATGGGCATTTCAAGTGTGTAACTTCCAATATCAAAGTGCTCTCAGAGAGAGCTTGAAATTCATGCAGCCTGAGGCAGCTCTCCCCAAGCCTCTGTCATCTGTCATGCTGTGGCAGCAGGCAGAGCAGAGAGACGGAGGGAAAAACACATTAATATGAGGACAGTGTTGTGTCATTTAAAGAGATGCAATCTGAGCAGAAGCTTGGTTTTGGGTAGGTTCAGTTCTTTGTTTTTCAGTCCATGCTCTTCATTCTTTGCCCACCACGGATATCCTTTTTCTGTGCTACCCTGGGGATCAGAAAATTATTGCAGGGGTGGCTGGCACATCTATGCTCTGCAGCATCACATCCACAGACCCTAAAGAGGGATGCTGCAATGGGCTCAAGTCTGCTGCTGCTCCACGCTTTCTTTAACATTTAGGTCCTCCTTCAGTTGCAAGCATATTCTTCTCCATTCAGCTGTAAAGATCCCATGGGCACTGGTGACCCTCTGGCTAGGGAAGGGGCTGGTTCTGGGCACTGCAACATGAGCCCAGTGCTGGTGAGATATTTGTAAAGCCCTCAGTGAGGGATCCACTCCCTTGCATGGGCAGTACCTCAGCCAGGTCATGGATGTGTCTGTTCACACAAATGCTGAGATGAGGAAAGTGAACCTTTTGCATTCACCATTCTCCTCCCCTGTTTGCTGGCGGTACTTTAGGGATAGCAAAGGGAACAGAAGACAAAATGTGTTCTGGAAGTAAAGAAATAACATTCAAACATGAACCAGCTTGTTGTAAAGGCAGTTTGTTCTTGACCTCAGTCTCCCTTAGAAGAGCCTGGGCCATTCCTGTTGTTCCAGTGGGTATGCTTTGCATTTGTATCTATGTGAGAAACTTGTATTTTACAGTTCCAGGGAGTAAATATGATGCCTTCTGTATCATAAATTTTAAACAAAGATATTTAAATTGGATTAGGTAGAAAATGAAAGATGCTCCCACCTCTGTTCAAGTGGTTGACGCTGTAATAATGAATGTAATAATGACATATGACACCATATGTAAAAATAGCTGTCATTAAATGAGCTCATCTGAATGGCCTTAAAGATAGGAATATGCTGCCCTTGCTGCCTTGCAAATGAAGTAATTGTGTTGCTTTGCATCGATCTGTGCAAAGTTTAATCTTAGTTAAAGAGACGCAGCCTGAGAAACCACTGTGGAGAGATACTGGGAAGAGATCAAATTTAGCCCTCCTGGTGAGATTTCAGGCTCCATCACTGTACTGCTCATCCCCTCACAGGTGAGATTTCAGGCTCCATCACTGTACTGCTGCTCATCCTCTCAAAGGGCAGCCAAGCAGGTAAAGAATTTACTTTGAACCAGGAAGATTACATGACTGAGGCTGATTTTTAGCCATGATTTCAACAACTCCATGTGCAGACATCTCCTAGACCAGGCACTGTGCTGCAAGGTTTTAATTTCAACTGATGCTGAGCAGTGCTTGCAGCACCCCCCAGCATCCTTCCACCCAAATTGGGTGGGCCAGAGCAGTGCACAGGACACTGCCCTCTGTGGGCTGGTGTCACTGGGCTGGTGTTTCCTGATGGAGATAATCCAGCTGGGGATTGCTGCCAGGCTCCATGTGTGGGTTTGGGTGTGGTGTGAAAGTTCCCTGAGCCCAAGGACCTCTGCTCCTATCCCTCTGGGAATGCAGTGACAAACAGTGCTGGCTTGGGTCCTTTGATAGTTTGGGGTTGCTTTGTCTTCTCTGCAGGTCACTTTCCTTTTAAGCCATTAGCTTTCCCCCTCTCTGTCCTTGGCAGGATGAGGTGAGGGTCCAGGACAGGCCTTCCTAGAGCTGCCGCTGCCCTCCAGCCCCGCAGAACAGGTGCTGTGAGCCAGAGCATTGGCTTTGCCCACCCTAATTGCTGAGTGCTGATAAGCCAGTTTCCCCAGACAGATCCTCCCTCACCCAGGTTTCCTCCCACGCTGTATTTTCCCTCCTTTTCCCTGGCTGGGTGATCCAGCTCAGGCTCATTAGGAGAGTGTCAGCTGAGCCAGGATCATCTCATTATTTGGGGCTGTAAGCCGATAACAGAGCTTGTTCCCTGTTGTGTGCTTTGCTTTGATTCTGTGAGCTGTATCTCATCACTTTGTGCCTAAACTTCAACTTTGTAGCTCGCTGCTGCAGGGTATTTGTCAGGCACAAAACCCCTTCTCTAATTTCATGGCAAGCTTAGGGGTGCATAAACCCAAAGCACAAAGGCCCAGTAATGACAGTCACAGGAGGGGACAGGGGCAGCTGCTGCTGCTTTGGTGCTCTTTGAAAGCCACCAGTGACGCTGACACAGCCCTGCTGAAACCACCACAGAGCTGTGGGACAAGCCTGGTGTCTCCTCTCCAGCTGCCTTGCCCTGGTTGTGAAAAACAGAAACGGCACAACCCCAAACTGGTATAATGAAACTGCTACAATCCTCATTTAAAATACTCTGCTTTAATCAGTAAATTAGGGGTCAGCTATGCAATCACTTTTTATTACTTAAGCAAGTTATGGTGCAAATACACATTTCAGTGACTTACCATTAATTAAGCTAAACTGTTTCAGTCAGTGACTAAATTCACATTTGAACACACTCAAATGCATCAAAGTTTATTTAGATCTGCATTAAACTGTTTTTTGTTAAACTATTTTAACACAAGCACGTGCAAGGTTTGGCTCTATGTGATGTGTGATACTTCTTAAACCTGGGGATTCCACAGTGGGGATCCTCAGACCCACAACAGCTGCTGAGCCCTGGGGGTGGCAGGGAAAGGGAAGGGCTGAGGAGGCTCCTGCATGGAAGGTGACACACTGGGGCCTTGGCACTAGCACAGCGTGACCACCTCCTCTGCTGCCCTGGGAGAGTTAGCAGGGCTTGTTGGCTGGAGTGTTTAGATTCAGCACTGGAAGCTGTGACTGCTGTCATTCAAATGTGGATTACATCAAAAACTGAACTTAAAGAGCAAGTGCAAGACTTAGTCTTGACCTGGAGAGTTTTCATGTTTCCATTTTCAATGTAAGAAACATTCCCATCTCTGCTGATAACCCTTGTGCATGATGGTTGTGTACTTGCACTCTCCTTGCTGAAAGGTGCTTCCTTTTCATGATGCTGTAGTTGAAATTCTTCACAACATGAGCCACTTCAGCTTCATGGAGACCACGGGACAGCAGAGTCCCAGACTCACAGCTCGTCAGACAGAACTCAGTGTGCCAATGACACTGATGCAGATGGGCTGGGGGTTTTATTCCTGGCTCATTGCTTACCTGGAAATACATAGGCATGTCTTCCTGAATGCCAGGTAATGGGTAAGTATTAAATAAATTCCCTGCTCAAACAAGTTTCTATGCAAAAAAGTTTTCAAATGATATAGAATAAACTGGAAATGAACCAGCTGATGCTAGTACTGATCACCAGCATAGAGCCAGGATATTTCTGGATATTTGTGACAAGGACAGGCTTAGACAAGAGATTGTTGTATGAATTACTCAGGAAGCCATCCTACAGAAAGGAAATCCTGTATTGAGCTGCATGTGGTTTACAGCAACCCAGTCTGCTTGCAGCCTCTCAGATTAAGAAGTGCTACACCCTGCTGATAGTTAGTGAGCAAACAGACTGGCAGAAGTGGCAAGCACATACACCCTCTCCTGTTTTCCCATCCCCTGCTGCTGTGGCTGGCAGACATCCATTAGTCCACAATAAAAAAAATGGATTTATGTCTGTCTGATGCTGTTGGTTTGTACTATAGTTAATAGTATCCCATAAAATCTGGAAGTCACAGGAATAGCAGGCAAAGGATATTTATTTTGATCATGGCATCTCCTTGGCTGGACCATCCAGTGGGCTGTGGGAGATATGTGCTGGTAGCATTGCTTTCAGAGAAAATAATTAGAAGAGTAATTACTGGGACATGAAGCCAAGTGACCAACCTTTCAGACTTGTATTTTTTTGCAATCAGTCATTGTACTTTTCTGCTATAGACTGTTTAATAGTGCATTATGAGGTGATGGAGGTGTAACCCATTTACTGTAGAAAAGCAGCTGTACACTTCTGGTGCAGGAAGGGATCCCCAGAGACTTCCTCCTGCACCTGCAGTGGACTGTGCAGCTCTGCTTCAGCAGGGCAGATACCAGCCTGGGATAGCTGGGAGGAAATCTCAGGCTTGTGTCTCAGGTAGATCATAAAAGCATCAGTCAAATATCATCACCTGTCCGTGCCTTCTGAATTTCTACTTCCTTCTCTCTCCTCAGGTGGTGTGCTCTGCCTGCGTCTCTGACAGTGGCTGGTGTATTGGAGCATGAACAGATCAGTCACACAGATGTATGAAATACTGCCGACTGTGGAGAAACTTTAATGGATGCTCTGACCCACCGCTTTCTTTTGCCTCTGCAAATCTCCCCCAGGGCTATCATGAGCTATTTTTAGCTCAACTTGTTTAAGAATAACATTATTCCTTATTTAGTGAGCAGGATATCCTGTATATGGGACATTCTGGAGTGAGTGTTTAGATAACATTTAAACAATGGGTGATTTAAACAATGGTAGTAAAAATTGATGTTATGAATTCTCTCTGGTCACAATTTTGAGGTCATGTTTATTAGTGTACAATCTTATTTTTCTTGAGTACACAATTGCCATTAAAAACTTCATAAAGCTGAGCACTTCTGGGACGTCTCCCACCTCTGACATACTCAGCATTTTTCCCAGAGACTCACCCTGTGCTCAGGGAGTCATGAAGCAGCCAATGTCCCAGAAAAACAGCCACTGGCCATCTTTCATCAGCTCAAGGCTCTACAGATTTAATCTTGCCTCTAGCTGAGGAGGAGAGAAAGGACTAATTTAATGTAAACAGCAGTGGTAAAAATGTGAGTGCTGTGGATTCATTCTGGTTCTGATGTTAAGGTCACATAATTAGCATTCAATCTGTTACTCTGCAGCCTGAGAGAGTCTCCCCCAGCACCACCTGGGTGTGTAGAAGCACGTGCTGAGCCTGTGTTTGCACTGCCAGGCCTGCTGTGGCTGGTCACAGCTCTTGGCCAGCTGGCCCCGGGGCTGTGCCACTGGCTGGGGTGACATCTGCATTTCCTCCAGCCGTGGCTGGCTGGGAAGCTGCAGCACTTCCCTGTGCAGAAATCCCACAGGGATAACTGCTGTGCTGGTAAGCTCTAGGTCCCCCGTGGGCAGCAGGCAGGAAGGGCTGTGCCAGCTCCTGCAGATGCAGCTGCCTGTCTCCTGAGCACGGCTGTGCAGCTAATCAAATCAACCCTGCATGAAAAAAGACTGCAGCCTGTCTTGAAAAATCAGTGTGCCTGGAGCAAGGCCCAAAGGCATGTGAAACATGCTGGGCTTGAGGGTGAAAAAAACCCACAGGCTAGTAAAAATTGAATGTATGAGCCAAGGGTTCACAGAGTTCAACAATATTTTCCAATAAAACGTCTTGAAGGATCCATTTAATACCAGGACAGCTGTGTTATTTAAACAGTTTGGCGTTTTGGGGGTGCAGGACAAAGTAAAGTGATGGGTCACAGGCAATAAGCAGAACAATGAATGGTTTTGTCCCCTCATTCAGCCTTGTGAAGAAATATAGGAAAACATGAAACAGGGAGTGGAAAAGAAAGATGCTTTTCATTTCCTGGGTTTTCTTTGCAAGATATGGCTGTTGTGGGATATTTCTGAGTAGCAAGGCTATGGACTTAGCTGGCTGGAGCTGTCAGAAAACATGGTTTTAGTTGTAGGACATGGAATCTTTTGCTGGCTGACATGTTGTAAAATTGCCCACTGTTTCTTGCCTTTACATCTGCTTTATTTTTAATTTAAAAAATCCCCAAATCCCCAATCTCCTGATTGTAACTCCAAGAGTCAGAATTGTAGTGATTAGGACTTCTCTTTGTATCTCTCAAGTGTACTCTTGACTCTCACCCTAGTTTGGTTACCCATGAATTAATTCAGGCTGCTTGGCCTTGGTTGGTTTGTCTTTGTGTGCAGCATCTTGGCTATGCAACATATGCTACTTCCTGTCAGGTATGATTTTTATGTCCTTAAACTTCAGCAAATAGCTTCAAAACTCTGTAAATATTTACTAAGCAAACAGAAGTTGAGGATGATGACCCTGTCCCCATCAATATTTGAGACAGTTTAACATACTCCAGGCAAACTACGTGTTTAAAAATCATCTCAAGTATCTGCGTGGATTTAACCCCTGGGGTTATTTCATCTCTTAATTTGTTAATAATTTGGGCATAAGGTAAAAAACCCAAGGCTTTTGAATGATTCTATGACTGCAGGCAGCTGCTCGTAGGCAGCAGCCCGTACACCCCGGTGCACTGGCACTGATGGTTTTGCTGCTCCTTTTTGGCACCGAGACCCTCAGGCAGAGCTGGGAACGAGGGAGACTCGCCTGCAGCGGGCCAGGCCCGTAACACTTATTTGAGGAAAAACGTGCGACGTGGAGCTTGTGACACGACACCGCCGTCCCCTCAAGTGGGGGCACAAACTCGCAGCTTCGTACCAAAACGCGCTGCAGGACGCTGTTGCAGTGAGGGGCACGGAACCCGACTCTCGCTCCTCTTTCGGGGCCGGCACGGGCAGGGCTGCGGGGGGAAGCCTCCCCGGGCGGGAAGGCGGGAAAGCGGCAGATCGGGAAAGCGGCAGATCGGGAAAGCGGCAGATCGCGACATCGGGAAACCGCGACCGCGCGGGCGGCGCCGCTCCCCGCCCCGGGCCGGCCCCCGTCGGACAACGCCCCCGGCCCTCGGGCCGCCGCCCGCGGCATTTCCTCTGAGCTCAGCCGGCGGCTGACGCGGGGCCGCGTCCCTCGGAAGAGGAAGCCGGCAGCGGAGCGGAGCGGAGCGGCGGCCGGGGCAGGCAGGGGCGCGGCGGGGCGAGGGGCAGCGGCGCGGCCCGCGCTGGGGGCGGCCGGGGCGGCGGAGGAGGGGGCCGGCGGGGGCGGGCGCTCCCCGCCCGCGGGGCTGGGCGGCGGCTCCCCCCGCGGCCCGAGCCCCCGCCGCGCCCTGCCCGTCTCCCCCCTCCGCGTGCGGGGCTTCTGGCCGCTGCTGACCGCGCTCTGCACCGCGCTCCTCTGCCTCTTCCAGGCGCTGCGCGGCAGCGCGGCCGGCGAGGGCGCGAGGGGCCCGGAGGACGCGGCGGCGGAGGCGGCGGGGCCCGGGGTGCCGCTGCTGAAGGGCTCGGCGCTGCTGCTGCTCGGCTGCCTGCTCGCCCGCTGCTGCGGCGCGGCGGGCGGCGGCCCCCGGCGCGGCGGGGCGCGGTGCACGGCGGGGGCGCGGCGCGAAGCCCTGGAGCGGTTCCACGCGCGGCAGCTGCGGGTGTCGCCGCACGTGCTGGGGCACAGCAAGGCGCACGTGGGGCGGGTGGTGGCCGAGCTGGTGCGCGCCGCCAAGGCCCAGGGGCTGCAGCCTGGCCCGCTGGCTCTCAGCCTGCGCGGGGACTTCGTGCGCATCGGCAGCGCCTACGAGCAGCACAAGGTGCGCAGCCCCGACTGCTTCGACATCCTGGTGCCCCTGCGGCTGCCGCCGCACCTGGAGCCCCAGCCGCGCTGTGCTGACGGGCTGGGGCCATGCGGCGCCTTCGTCTGCGGCCTGCGGGCGAGGGACGGCTGGACACGACGCTGCCGGCCCTTTGCCGAGGGTTTCTGCGTGGAGCTGCAGGGCCGCAGCCACCTCTCCTCGGGGCTGGTGCTGCGCTGGTTCCAGGGCCATCTGCAGCGGTGCCTGGGAGCCGTGCGGTATCGGCTGCAGGAGCGGTGCCGCGTCAGCCTCTCGGCGTGCCCCGGGCAGCCGCCCACGCTGCACATCCTGCCCTGCTCCGACTACGTCTGCTGCCACATCTCCATGGCCGTGCGCCTCGTCCCAGCCATCCCTCTCGGCGATGCGCTCTACCTCACAGCCCTGCCGCCCGAGGGCCCCCACGGCTCCCTGGCCCCCGAGGCGCTCTGGGGCCTCAACGCCTCGCGGCAGGAGCAGCGGCTGCTGGGCTGGCTGAAGGAGCAGGCCCCGGCCGCCTCCTGCCACCTCAAGTGCCTGCAGATCCTCAAGGGCCTGCGGGACCTCCGCAGGCACGGCCTGGAGGAGCCCTTCTGCTCCCAGTGGGGCCGAGTGCTCTCCTCCTACATACTGAAGACGGCCCTCTTCTCCCTGCTGCTGCAGGGGCCCTTGGAGGCCTGGGATGAGCAGTTCCTGGTGGAGCGGCTGGAGGACCTGGTGCTGTACCTCAGGGACTGCCTGCGCAAGCAGGTGCTGATGGATTTCTTCCTGGGCAACACCAGCATGCCCGAGGCCGTGGCGCTGCCCCGGTTCCTCAAGGAAGCGGCCCCCGTGAACTTGCTGTCTGCCTTCGACGGGCCCACGCTGGACCTCGTAGCCTTCCAGCTGATCAGCACGTGGGTCCAGGCCCCGCACGTCATCAGGACGTACAGCAGTCCCCGGTACTGGCGCCCAGTGCCCGCCCCGTGCCGCCACATGGCTGAGGCCAAGCGGGAGCCGCCGGGAGAGTGAGCTGCTGGCACGCCGGGACTCTCCCGGACATCGCACACTCCCAGCTCGCTGGTGCTTCGAGAGCCCGCGTCTGCCTGAGGACGGTGGGACTGATGAAACGTGCTCCTGTGCTTCTGTTCCTGACCGGAGAAGAGCGAGCCAAGACTTACTGAAATTGTGATTCTCATTGGTTGTACGTGGGAAAATTCTGACATTTCTGGGGAAATGCCTTAGTCCGCAAGTGTTGCCTTCGGTCGACAGTTTGCAAACTAAAAGGCTCAAACTGACATTTTTAGAAATCCATGTTAACTTCTTGTCTTAGTGGCAAAATAGAGCTTTTTCTGATATTTTCTTTTTATGATGCAAAATCCATGTGGGATTTAAAAATCTTCCAAGTGCAAACAGCACCTCCCCCCCCAATCCGTCAATGTACCAAGATGTTCTTAAAATGTGATAAGCACTAGAGCATAGGTGTGATCACAGTTTGAAATGCTCAATGCCATGCTTTAAATTTCCTGGGTAATCAAGCACATTGTGCTAAATAGAAGTGTAACACATGTTAGTGTAAACTTGAGGGAAGAAGTGAAACTGCTCTGATAACAGGATGAAGAATCTAGTTTCACATTTGTGTTCAAGTGAAGGTTATACTGAAGGATTGAAATGCAGATAGAATGGAACAAATAGCACTTTATTTTCACAAAGGCCTTATTTTTTTGATAATTGGCTGCACTAAATATTGCTCTTGAGGAGGCATTAGTGTTTTGTTAAAGGAGTGGTGTTTGAATTATCCCAAGGAAAATACTCTGAGGTTCATTTGTTTGTGGGTTCTAGTTGAGTTTTACTATTTGTTTCTGTAGTCAAGTATTATTTCCTTAGAATATGCTTTACCTCAAGGACCAACAACAAAATAAGAAATTCTGTATTATATTTTGGAACAAACCTTAAACCAGTCCAAATCTCAGTGCCATAAATTGACTCTGGCACCCTCCTGCTCCCTGGTAGGAGTTTGGTGGGATTTTTGGATGACTGCCTAACCAGTTCTCTTGATTGTGTCAGTGTTTGAACCAAATAACCTTGATGGGATTTTCTAGTGCTGTACTATAGCAAATTGTTATTTTGTTATGGGGACAAGAAAGTAAAATATTTCAGGGTACTTCAGAATTATTTAGCACTGATTTGTGGTACAGTACAGTCTTGGGCTACAGATTCTGATAAATATCAGGCAGATAATTGCCACTTTTTGTCTGGTTATGTCCCAGTTGCTGGAATAACCTTGAGTTGTGATGCAGCCAGGTCTACAAGTGTCCTTAGCTACTACTGCAGGTGTGCCAGGGTGTCAGAAAATTCAGAAATTCAAACCCTTGCTTTTTTTGGTCACCTGCTCAAGTATTTGATGTATTAAGTCCAAAAATGTGTTGCTAAATTGCTGGTGCTCAGGAAGCTAAGCATGTGCCTTATTACCTGCAGTGCTGTGTCCTGAGTGAGCACTCTCAAATTGTGAAGGACCAAGTGGAACTTCTGGGAAGCTTTAGGATAGCCTGAAGTTACTGACCTGCTCTTCCTCTCTCCTTGTTTATTGGTGTGCCTTACTCACAGTTCTGTGCATCAGAACATGAAACAAACATTCTCAAAATCTATGAAGCCTTATACAAATCTTATTTTTCTAAATGGAAACACTCCCTAGGCAGATGTTTGCCTACTTCTGTCTATTTCTTTAACTGCTCTTGCAGTCATATTTTCAGGTAATTATGGCATAGGTCACACCCACAAGCTGGGTTATTTTTGTATTCGAAGCCCTGTGCTTTTTTCTACAAATACAAATAGTGTATTTATAGGTAGTATTGATCAAATGTTCTTTGCACATGGTATTTAAGTCAGCTACATTCTGTTTTTTTTTTTTTTGTTTGTTTTTTTTTTTTTTTTTTTTGTAGCAGACCATGATATATACTATTTTTGCAGGCTTGTATTTCTTGGTATTTAAAATAAGATGCAGTTCTGCAATCAAAGCCATTGATTTTTTTGCCCAAAGAAGAACTAGATGGCCAGCCCAGGGTATTGTGGCTGCCTGAACTCTTGACATGAATCCTTGAGCTGTTAATTCTGGCATCATGATCACTTCATTCAGCTGTCTGTCTGTTTATATCACTGCATCCGTGTCTGAAAAGGGATCTTTTCTCTGGAAAGGGGTGTGCATTTGTTTACTATTGCCACAATACATGGAAATCTGTAATGGACTTGGTAAGGACTTCCTCACTAAAATGTAGTAAGGTCAGGAGAAGAGAGTTGCATTGGAAAATACATGACAAGAAGAGACGGTGGAGAATGTAAATAGTTTAGAAAATGAAAGTTGGGCTGAGGGGTGAGTGACAATGATGGTAAACTCTCAGTGAAGATGCACTGCAAACAAGCCAAAGGACATGGGGTAAAATTGGAGAACTATTGAAAGCAAGTGGATTTGGAGTGTAGGGTAAAGAGATTTAAGTGTGTTTTGTTGTGACAATATTTCCAAAGCAGTTGAGTCCATCAGGGTAAAAAGTGAGGCAAACCCTCAGTTCGTTAGCTATGCAAGTAGATCTTCAGTGTGAGTTTTTGCTCAGCAAGGCATGTTTTGAGTTCATGATGGAGAAAATGCCTGTGTTTGCTTTCACCTTAAGCTTGGGTGAGCCTTCTTGAAGTGAGGGGACATCCTGTCATGGGGAAATGTGTGTGCACTTGGTGGCTCAGGTGTACAACTGAGATATTAAATGTATTCCCCTTATCTGCTCTAAAGCATGCATTCATGAATAGGATTGATGAAAGGAGCTGATAGAAGTTGGGTTTCTGTTACAGCATTCATCTTATTCCACAGAAACATGACAGCACTGGTGCCTGCTGTGTGCTGGAGCTGTTACAGGGCCTTATCTCCAGGGAAGTGTACAGAGAGCTTGACCCATATGAGTAATCCTGTGGCCCTTTTGCCTTCTTCCTCCTCTGCCAGCCCATGGATACACAGCAAGGTTATGCATACCTGTTTGCCAAGGCTGTAGCTATTAAAATGTACCATGGATTCTGTAGGGTTGCCTGTGTGTGTGTAAACAGAAACACAAACACAGAAAAAAGAGCATGTTATTTAGCACTAACATGGACTCTTGGTTCTCTTACCTGCAACCTAATTTTGCAAAGATTGTGCAAATGAAGTTGTTTTTATTGAACGTTGATTGGGAAGAGGAGTCATACCTTCCAGAGAATAAGTTAATTTACAGTACCAAAATTCATACATGTAATTTCATTTTGTATTGAAAAATCCTCTCTATTTCTCAAAGGCATTATATTTTATCTGACCAAATATCTTGCAAACATTCCTCTTTTGATTTTGAATCTCTGCGGAGTAATGTATATTTTAAGTATCTCTTTGTAATGGACATTCCTGGTACAACTATTTTCTGCTGGTTAATCAAAAGACCAAAGATGAAAATGAAGTGTTCAGCTGCTATTGTTTTGGTTTTTTAAGTGTTTATAGGCTCAAAGTGTCAGCCCATTTTAATGAAACAGTTATAAATTCATTTTCTATTTAATTCCAAAGTACATTTGCACTTTTATTGTTTCCATGAAAAGTTAATGGTTTTGTTTGAATATTTCACTGTAACAATAAACAACTGTTTCAAAGCATCTGGGCCTCAAGATTTAAATTCCTTGTTGCCTTTTTTTCACTAATAGCTACCTGCAGCCACAGAACTGTAATTGGCAGGTTTATGTGCTCTTTAGCAGGAGACTGCTAAAGTAGCAAAAGGATGGAAAAGCAGGAAGTCCACGCCTTGGGAGTTGTACAGAGGGATGTGGAGGAGAGCCAGAAGAGAGAGTGGAGCACAGCTGGCACTGTCTGTGGCGGTGCTGGCTTCTGAAATGGAGCACCTTGGGGTTTGTGGTTGGTTTGCTCAGGGTTGTTGTTTCCTTGGCTCTGGTGTTGCGCCGCTGCAAATCTGCTCTTCCTGGTGCTTGATGAAGAGTGAGGACTTCATTTCACAGAATCTGTGTGATCCTTCAGCATGGCATGTCCAGACACATCTCTGTGCCAAACCATGTAGGTCATGCTTTTACTAAATATGGGGAAAATCCTGCTGAAGCCAGCAGGAGTTTTGTGGATGGGCCAGCAAATTACCTGGCCTTTATTAGTCTTTGGTAAGATGCAAGAACTATACACATGGCTTGTGCTGGTGTTCCCTATTAATGAAATAACAGCAGGACCCTGAGCTTTTAAGTCATTGAATCAAAGCCAGGCTGGAAGTGGCTTTCTCCAGGTCTTTGTGTGCTTGCCTTTACCTTGCAGGAGCTGCTTCTGTGAGAGGGGCAGCAGTTGCTGGCACAGTGTGGCTAACGGGCTTCTTGCTGGCAAAGTCTGGAAAAATGTCAATATTTAGTGTCAACACTCAGCCACCCAAGTTGGCATGGTGAAAATGTATTTAGAACTTGACCTCTAATAACATTATCTCTTATTAATGGTTTCCTTAAAAGCAATAGCCCTTCTCTGGTCTCCATTCAATCCTAGCTCTGAAGTTACTCTGAAGCTCAAGTTCCTATTCAACAGAAAAGAAACACAGTACTTTCCTTTTGTGATAAATCTGTTAACAAAAAACTAACTGGCGTAAGGACTTGCATGCTTGGTGTTTAAAGAAAAGCCTCTTTACATCCAACGCATTGGATAAATTGTTTAAAATCTTTCCATCCTTGTGCAAATACCTCCTTGTAATGCAGCCAAGGTCAGCAGTGAATTGCTGATTAAATACTGCTAATGCAAGTTAAAGCTGTCTGGAAGGGAAGGGAGTCTTATTTGTGCATCCCATTTTCATAAGGCTCCAGAAGATTTCAGACATGGGAAATTTCCTGTTCCAGGCTGGTTTATTTCTTGTGTCACCTCTTTAAATGTATGCCTGGTGAGTCTTCCTGAGGTGAGTGACATCATTTCAGTAGCTGGCAAGAAGAGCAGCCAGTCCCACTTTTCTTGGGCTGACAGCACTGGGAAGGTGGAGGTTGAGGAAGGAATGAGGACTGGCAGCCCTTAAAGCACAAGGATTCTCCTTCAGTGCTTGCTGATGCGTTGGAGCACGGTGCTGTGCTTACTGGAGAGACTGAAGTAGCCCCAGCTCTAAAATAAGCAGGATAAGGAGGGCTGACCATGGATAGACCTGTCTGGGTTTCTCAAACATGTGAGGTGGCTAATGAAGACACTACTTCTGCTCTTGTGCATGTACTTTCAGTGTCCTATTTTAAATAAGTAACCAAGAATCGGCGTTACTTGCAACTGCTTTCTAAGAGTCCAGCAGCAGAGCTATACAGGTAATGTGTGTTCTGTGTCTGTAAACAGCCTGTGGACTCAAGCAACGATTTCTATGCAAAACACTTAAAGGTTGTTTGCAACGTGCGTACATCAAATGTACCAGGCTCTGTGTTAAGCCTTGGTGTTTTCCTTTTAAAGGATAGCAATGGTGATTCAGAGACTCGGAAGAATTTGGTGTACTCCAATTAAAAGCTGCTTTTCTTGACACGTCTGGGAGTTCCTCCTCCCACCCTCCCCCAAAAAACCCACCCAAACTAAACCAAACAAAAACGAACAAACAAACCACCACCCTCCCCCAAAAAACCCAAACAAACAAACAAACAAAACCACAAACAAACAAAACAAAACAAAACCAACAAAACACCAAACCCCTGAAAAAATGGGACCAGAGCTGCATAGAGAATACTCTTTGGGCTGGGCTGGATGTGACAAGGGTTTGTTAGTGAATTCATGATACTTGTGATTGTCTATTGGCTTTTATCCCTGCCACAGGGTCCCCGTGATGGGTGGGGGGAGGGAAAAAGGGGATGCAAGGAAAAAAGCAGACAGGCTTGATGGAGATAGTGCTGGAAAGATTACCAGCTATCAAATTAAAGAAGAAAAGTTACCAAAAATTACCAAAAATTTATGATGGATTCCTGGAGGAGGAAGGGAAGGAGTTGCTTTGAGAAGTCTCACTGTACTGACTGAAGACAAATAGCTGTAGAAACAGGAAGAACAACAGCAAAGTCCAACCAATAGCCCACTTCTCCCCAACAATTTCAGTCCATTCCTTTTAGTTTCAAGCAGGGGAAAAGAGAAACTTGGAGCTGAATTCACGGGCAAATCCACGTGTGTACTGCTTCAGGGGAGGGCAACAGAGAGGGCAACTCTTGCCTCTCTCTTTCAGGGTTTAATCCTGTGCAAAATGCTGAAATACAAAACTCCCATCGGGGGAGGGAGTGTTTGGGTGCAGTTTGCCAGTCTGTCTCCTGTGCTCTACCAGATGCCAATCAGGGATCACTGGTTTTGAAGGCAAGTCAAAATTCAGTTTGATTTACACATGCTGGAAGCTGCTCTAGAGTTTCCCAGCTCCTCCTGACATGGCACAGGGAGCTGCTGCTCTGCTGCTTGTGCGAGTGAAATGCCGGAGCAGCCGCTACAGAGGAAATGAGTCATTCCTCTATTTCTGTTGCAAAAGACTTCTCTGTGCTGTGCAATGCATTTAGGAATATATTCCTACTGCTTCTTGGAAGTTCTTCTAGGACCACGTTTAGGCATAAAAACATCAGCAAATGAACAGGCACATTACAGACTTTTTCTTCATTTAAATTGGCTGTGCAGGCTTGGCTTCTACAGGAGGGATTTTCAGGAACCCTGACTTTTGTGCAGTTCTCACCTCTGGGTCTGTTTTCTGGTGGAGGGGCTGCTGCCCAAGAGGTTATTGTATAGGGGTATGAATGTGTCTTCTGAGCATCTCTTTTTGTCATCCCTGTTGGAAGTTTGTTGAAGTGTGTTTCAAAAAAGAGAAACTTGCTAGTCAGGGATTGTGAATCATGGGCACTTCTCCAAAAAATATTTCTGCACAGAGCCTGTATGTTTTCCCCAGGAGCCACTTGAGCTCAGCAGTCATTCCGGCCCTACCAAAAATAATGACATCTCCTGAATAGTAAAAAAAAAAGGGGAGTGGGGAGAAGAATAGCAGCAATAGACTCTGAGAAAGCAACAGGCCCATTTCTTGCCTTTTATTTCAGTGTGGTGTTTTGCAGAGTGCTGTGAACAGACACTGAACTGCCTGTTGGCACAGGGTGGATGGGGCAGTACTTGAGAAGCATCAGGCCTCTCTGTGTCCTCACTGCTGCACTGACAGATGGATGGTTAAATGAAGTGAACTGGCACTCAGTTGTAGCTTCTGCTGTGGGAACCCTGGAGAGCTTGGTAAGAATTTGGCAAACTGTCCATTTTCAAATCTCTCAGGAGTCTGACTTGTTCAGGAATGAAGGAGGTCTTGGCCGAAGCTTTGTATGTGCCTAAGGATGAGTTTTGTCCGACAGTCTGTTTATCTCTTGGTTCTTTGAGTGCTGTGTGCCTTGAAATGCAGACTCTTCACGATGTGCTGCACCTGGCTGGGGGCACCAGTCCCAGCAGAGCAGCAGCAATGCAACTCTGCTGTGACATTAACCCCTTGCATTTTACAGGTGCTTCTTAAAATGTTCCCACTTTCATTTACATGACATGACTTTCAGACATGGTGAGTGCGTGAGGGAGGGACAGAGGGAGATTGGTAACAAAACACACTGACTTCTGTGGTTTGCTCCTTGAAAATGCTACTAGTGCTCCAGGAAACCATATAAATCTTGTGTGCAGAGCTTGTGTGCACAGCAGCGTTTTAAATTTGCCTCTTGAAATCGTTTTCGTTACCCAAAGGGTGTATAGGGGCACATAACGAGCTTTTAACACTCAGTTCCTCAAGGAAGAATTGTTATGGCCTTCCGAAATGGTCCCTGTGGTAAGTGGCAATTAAGAACTAATTATAATGAGATGCTGTTGGATGAGATTAGTATCTGACTTAGAATGGCAACAGAGACACCCAGGTAGATAAGCTGGAGGGGAGATGGTGGGAGGAAGGGGTAAGTAGGGAAGGCAGCAGGTGCACTGCAGGCAGGGCCAGGTGATCACCTTGGGAACATGGTCACTGCCCAGGTGGTCACCAGAAGAGTCAGCCCTCAATGGAAAACAGGACAGTGTTTCTGAGGGAGAGCCATGGGATTTGCATGAACCTCTTCAGCCAAAGCTGTCAGGGCTTGTAACTCTTGTGAAGGAGATGTGGTGTGAGCCCTGCTTCCTGCCTCTGAAATGCCAGCTGGTGAAAGTGCTGCTCACCTGTCTCTGGCAGCTGGAGGGACTGTGAAAAAGGGTCATTTCAGTGGTGAAATTTATCTCTTTGGCTGATAAAGACCTTCATAATGAGACTTCAAAGGGCTCCGGCAGTGCAGCAGTTTGAGTATCTGTTTGCCTGACTGCCACTACAGTAGCTGTATGTGAAGTGCACAGGTATTTTATTTGTATAAAACTGCTCAATCTCAGAGGTCACCAAACACAGCTACCCCAGAAACTTTCAAGTTGCAGAGCAGGTTAATTTTGAGTGAATAAGTTGCTTCTCTGATTGAGCACAGGACCCTGCACAAACCACAGTGTGCTGTCCTGACTGCTCTGGCACATCTTTGCCCCTCGAGAGCACCTAGGACTTGTTTTCAGCAGATCTCCCTGGTCCAGGCTCACAGAGGGAGCAGGCCCTTGCAGTGAAGGGAGCAGATGGATGCCTCCTTTCTCTGTCCTGCACAGTATTTTCATAACCTTTCAATGGCATCCCTGTGGAATGGGGACAAGATGGCAGTCACGTGCTGGCCACAGCCACTCCGGTTCTTCAGTGGGGGAGGAAGCCGGGATGAGATCAGATTTACTTTTGTCCCTTTTCTGCTTGGAAACTGATTTGTGCTGCTAGCGAGGTCCCCAGTCCAATGCTGTAAAAGGGATGCTGCAGGGAGGAGGAGAAGTAAGCTTCCTCCCTTGGGAGAGGGCAAAAGCAGTCCTTGAGTCATATAAACTGCTTTGCTGGAGCCAGTGGAAAGAGTTTGTCACCCGTCATGGCAGGTGACACAGACTGAGCTGTTGGCACAGTGGGATGAGGTGCAGGGTGGGGCTGGACCCACACCAGGACACTGTTCAGGAGCAGGGACACCTTCCCTGCTCCATCAGCTGCGAGTTACTGGGCACATTCTGGGGGAGGAACATAACGCTGCTGCCTGTGCAATACAGGGAGCACCCCCAAGATCAAAAGTGTTCCCATGTGATCTGTAAGAACAGAGTTTTCAGTCACACACCCAGGGGAACTCCCAGCAGCAAGGAAGAATGTTATCACCTAGATTTTAGCAGACTTTTTCATAGGAGCCTGGTTCTGTCTGCAATGAAAACAGGTTTGCCGTCCAAGCTCGGCTCTGAATGGCAGAGCACGGTGCGTGCTGCTGTGTGGGTAGTTATTTTGGTTTCCATTAATGTCCAAATAAGAGATTCCTTGTAAGAAGGAAATTTTAATTTGGAAAGGACTCTGTTCCTTTATATTGATTGCATTTAGCTGGATTTGCAGCCTCCCTCCTCAGCAGAGCTGTGTCCCACTGCAAACGCTGCAGGGTAAATGCATAGAATGAAGGGGAGGGAAAGAATTCAACAACAGAGACAGACAGGTGAAACTGGGGTCCTTTCAAGGCAGAAATATTCAGGAATTCCATTTATTTCTCAGCTACAGCACTGCAGTGCTTTAGAATGCAAATTGTCCCTTTAGCCCACCAAGTTTAGCTCTACTGCAGGATACAGTAATTTGCACATCTGCTTAATGAAATGTGCAAAATGGGAAAACCAGATGTAATGGTCTCTGCTGCTGAGAGAAGACGACTGGAAACAGAACCTTTTGTCATAAAAACAGTCATGCCCTTCTGAACCTGCTGAATTCTGAAGCTGTCTTGGGCATATTTTTGCAAATCATGCTTGGTATTTGCAGCGGAATGATCCTGAACATGGTCTTGTAGCTGTTCTTTTGCAGCTCAGAAGTGGGGTTTGCTGCTGTTGATGTTGGGTTTTTCCAAAAATTTAAGCAACCTCTATTTTTCTGTTTTGTTAATTTGTTTCATAAATTAAAAGCTTTTCTCTTATGAGCTATATTTAAATAGTTTGGGATAACTTTTCCTGTATTTCACAGCTGCATGGCCCAGGGCTCAGATATAAAGCCTTGCTGATTCAGTTGAAGAAACGTGCTTGACCACATCTGTTTCTGTGTTAATTTACATTTTTAAGTCACTGCTGGAAAGGAAAAACCTGTAAATTCTAATTCCTTCCCTGTCCACTTTCTAGGTTTGATGTAGTTTTTAATGCTCCTATGAATATGAATTGTGACTTGCCAAATTAGTGTGAATTAAATGGGAAGAGTCATAGCACAGTTATTCAAACTACTTCCAGGGGCTGAGACTGTTCTTCTAAAATAAGTCATCCACAAGTCCGTAACACAACCACAGCTCTCAGCATTTATTTTACAACAGTCCCTGAGTCTCAGAGAGATGATGCTGAGATAGAGTTTGCCTTATTCTATAAAATCCACACTCTGGCCTTTTTAGAAGTTATGATCTTATTTTTTAAGGTCGGCACTGAAAGTATCTTGAGTACCTTTATGTCTAAAGTTGTGCCACCTTGAAGCCTAGGTTCTGTCCCATTTGCTCAGCCCCTTCACCAGGATCACACTCAATCCCCCAGGGCTTGGGAAGCCACATCTGCAGCTCCCACCCAGCTCCTCTTGGTAGGAGTGACTCTCATTCCACGGAGTTTGTCTTGCTGAGAAACTGCTTGGCTTCAGACTGGTGGTCCTTGTTTCTCAGCCATTAAATTGAAAAAAGTATGAAGTAGAAATTTACTTCTAAAATAGAGCTCTCTTCCTTAGGAATTTGCTTCAGTGGGGACTGTGAGATATTCCCTCTGTAATGATTTATATTACAAAAATAGCTCTGTCCTGTGTCTGCAAACAGTTAGAAATGTGAGCCTGGAAAAGCAATCTAGCCGCTAACTCCTCAGCCCAGCTTAAATAAACCAGTCATAAACAAAATGAATCACAAAAGCAACTGAAAAACTAAACTTCCCTATAAATACAATGTTCTCTCCTCGGAAGTCTGAAAATACTCTAGGCTTTTTCTGACCCAAAGCCTGCCGTATCCAAGCTTTTTTGGCCTCAGTGCGGGGCGTGAGCTCCAAAGCAGCAGAGTCTCGGTGGCGCTGCGCCTCCTCCGGGCTCCCTCCCCTGCTGAGGCTGTGCCGAGCCGGGGGACCCTGCGAGCCAGTGGCTCAGGGGTCACACAGGTCCCATCTGCACTGCGAAATGAGGTCCTTGAAAGAACATGACCTCAAATTCTTATTTATACATCTGACCTAGCAGTCACCGTGCCCCTTCGACACGTTCTGCTGATGACACTGCCTCACACAAGTGACACTGTGTGAGGCCACCGAGGGCTCTGCTGCGCCAGACCAGCGCTGGTCAGCGTGCTGGAATGGAGCATGACCTCACTGGGCGGTGACAGCTCCCTCCAGGGACAGCTTTCCTTTGAGCAGCAATTTGGATTGCAGTGCTTGGTACAATAACACACGGTGCCTGCTTCCTCGGAGCCTGCGTGCCCTTTGGCTGTGGTTTTTATCTCTGTTTACTATAGAAAAAGCTTTAGCAGATTATGCTGTGTCATTCAGTTCCCTGCCAGAGTGTATGTTAGAGAAACTAGAAAGTGTGTGAGTGCAAAAAAAATAGCTGTAATTTTTTGCAGCATAGGCAAGGTCATTACAAATTATATGAGGCAATGAGGATGTGAGGATTTTAGATCAAATTTAACTGCTTTATTTGGAGACTTAAGAAAAGAGAAAAATGTGCTTTTACTGATATTACCAATTAGGGAGCTGCCAGGTGGCCATTTAATAACCCAGATGTGCTACAAGATGCAGCATCAGCAGAGGCTGTGTGTGCACTGAAGCAGAGGAGTTTTCCAGGGCACAGCACCAGCCGGTTCCTCCAGGCTACGGGCGTGACTTGGGTCCGGGAGATGTGACAAGAGGGGGAGCCGGGGTAGGTAATGCCAATCCATAAAGGGATAAGAGCTTAGGAAAATTGCAGAGAAGAAGGAGGGAAATGCAATGAAATCGAAAGAGCAGTTGGCCACTGGCAATGCAGAAGCTTGGAAATGTTGTCTTGACTCCACATCAGCAGATGCACGGATGTCTGTGGTGTTGATGGGCTGATTTAGAGGCAGCTGAGACCAAAGGCTGGGTGAGTCATGGAAATGGGTTGCAGCACCTTCCCCTTTTGTCACTAGCTGGAATCTGTGTCTGTCACACTGATGTCAGCCCAGCTCCTGCTGGAAACTGCATCATCACTGGCACAAGATCAGCTGCTCTGACTCTCTCATGCCTCAAGGGACCCGAGCCTGAGACTGAGGCACTGGAGCCCAGGCTTCTTGCTGATTCCTGAAGTACACCAGGAACGATGTAGGAGAAGGGGGTAACCTTCCACTACAAACTGAGCTGTCTGGGCATGATGCCCAGTGAGAATGTGGGAGAAAGGATTGAAGGGATCAGCACGTGAGCCTGGGAGGCAGCCAGCAGGGCTGAGCTCGCAGCTTTGCCATCAGCAGGAGGTACAGAGCTCAGCTCAGCTCACTTCAGGCATTCCCTGCCACTGCCCCTGCCACGGAGTCAGTCACAGAGCTAGAATAAATCCAGGTCCCTATGGCAAAGCCAAAGCTAATCCTTGCTGCTGACAGACTCGAGGGGGGCCTCTCCTGGGTTGCAGGAAACAGTCACGTTCCTGGCTGCCCAGAACTTCTTGAATAAAACCTCCTGGACTTGCCTCTTCAGAGTACAAACCCAAGGCAGAAAAAAGCCTCAAAATCACACAGGGAATGGAACTGCATTTCCATGAAGCCTGTAAAGAGACAAATATTTCTAGAGATGGTTCTGAAGAGTTAATTGCAAATACCTTTATTGGAGGGATGCTGCTGCGAGGAAATTAAGTCAATTCTGTAACAACAAGAGAAGCTGGACCTTTGTCAGCTGCCACCAGCAGTGGGGAAGCACCAGCTACAGTAGCTTGCCATTTATAAAAACATCTGGAGATAAGAAGCTTATTTTTTGGCAGAGTGGTAGATGGCTATTCCAGCAGGCTCAAGTGGTGGTAATAAGGATTTGGCAAAAGAACAGCAGAGGAAGACACCTCATCTTACCTTGCATAGCCTCTGTTCTTCTTGCTTCCCCCTTGCAGCAGAAAGCACTGTCAACTGCTTTAGTAGGATTCAAATGAAAATGCTCTGAAATAGCCATCAGATTGCCTTCCTTTGCTTTCTTTACTTTTTCAGAGTGATGCTCTTTTCTCTTAACTTTAAGGCACAAAGAGGCTGAAAGTCTTTGGGTAGGTTTGGGCATGGCATTTGAATACCAACATCCCTGGTTTGGTTTGTCTGAGAAGGTGCTGAACTGCTTTGCTGTGCTGGAGGTAGATTTTGCTGCTTGCTTGGCTGGTTGTAATGATTCGAGTGCGTGCTTTGGATGTAGCTGATGTTATTCCCAGTGTGTATTAGTAAGAATAGAAATCTGCCATAAAATCATGTTCTGCAAAAGCAGTATTCATTTCCTAGTTTTCTGCTTAAAAATTCTGCATTTGCAAGCCTCGCCATCTGCATCACAGCCATTGCATGTGGGAAGTATGGAATGTGTCTTATCACACACAGAGCGTGCACAGCAAAGGACATCCAAAGGTTATGTTGTCATCATGTCAAATGGATCTGTTTATTCTGAGTGCTGTAGAAGCAGAGCTTAATCAGAGCATCAGCCATATGCAGATTTGAAATTAGATTTTACAATAACCACCTGTCTACTGTTTTGAATCCTTGTCATATTCTGTGGGTTAGAGCTGTGCTTGCTTAGTGAATGTGTGTGCTGGATCATCTAAAAGCCTTCATGCCATGATGTAAAAAGCACTTAAATGCATGTATATGTATGAGTGTGCAAGGGGAGCACATGTATCTCATGGCTTTGTGCTACAAGCTGCTACCAAAGCATGTGAAGGGGAAAAGAAGGCATTCCTTTCATGTAAAAATCAATAGTATTGGCGACTCCCCATATAAACGTCTTTTGCTCTTCTTTTCTGGTTCATAATTTTAATATATGTCAGCCAAAAAAGTCACTGTGAAGTGATGCAGCATTTGATCTTTCTCTTCTGTAAGTTTTTAAAGGAGTAAGTACAAACATGCACATAATGTTTGTGTAGTGCCTGCCACAGTTTTGTGACTCACAGCATTTTGCCTTTAAGGAGTCAAAAAAAAAATCTGTCTGAAAGCTTAAGCCTCTCTCCTCATTATGTTGCAACATTAAAAAAAAAAAAAAGAAAATCTGTGCGTTTGGTTATTGCAAGCTGCATCAAGGCGGTGGTGAAAAGAGCAACAATAATCAAAGTAAAGGTTGACATTTTAAACACTGGCACTTGGAAAGAAGTGGAATTAAAAAGAATTGCAGAGCAAAAATGGACAAAAAACTTGTACCACCACTTAATCATATGCTCAAAACTGCCTGAAACAAGTAAGCACTACAGGCTTTTTCTTGCTTATCTCCACTGTGATAATTATTCTTCTAAAGCAGTAGTTGCTCTCCCTGGGGAAAACAGAGAGTTAATTTTTTTTTAAATTCAGAGTATTTAAATTTTTTTTAAATTCAGAGTATTCAGAGTATTTAAAAACTGCCGGCCCTTCCCACGGAAGTCAACGGCAGTTTTTCGTTTAATTCAATGGGAACTTAAAAGGGCCATTAAACGAGAACAGTAATGCAAGAGCTTTCCAAAGACATCCTGGCCCAGATGCTCCCTCCTAACCACAGGGAGCAGCAGTGTTCTTAGGCTGGCCAATATCTGAAGCTGTAGTGTCCCCTTCTCCAGAGCAGGAGATGTTTTTACCACTCACCAGAGTAAACTGAAATGTGGTGAGTCAGAGCTGTTGCGAGTCAGGGAGGTGCTCTGACCGCCCAGCTGGGCTGAGCTGAAAGCTGCTGCCTCTCTGCCTCTATCCAGGGTTTAGCATGAATCAATGCACCAGGAAGGTGCCAGAAGTGTAGCCTGAGAGCTTCCTCCAAAACCGAGAGCAGAAGCCTTTGTTTATACCAGCATGCTGGGAAGCCTCCAGTTTGTGTGGCACCAAGGTGGTGATCAAGAGAACGGCCGGAAAGCTCCACTTTTCCTGTGCCTTCCCTTTCCAGAGTTTGACCTCAGGAGTGTTTTGCTACTTGAGTTCTCCAGGTCCAACCACCCCCGTGGTGGGATTTGCCCATTGCTGGAGCACGTTCCCTCCCATCCTGCCTCTGGCTGGACCCAACACATCAGCGCAGGGACAGGATGCTCACTGTGGTCTGTGGGTTACAAGCTCACTCCTCGCTCCAGCTCCTCGTCTCAGCTGGGGAAGGTGTGAGTTTGTATGTTTTGACTTTGTTCATTCAAGCTTACAAAACAACCGCATCTGTCTTGAAACTCAGGTGTGTCCTCTCATCCAGCGAACTCTTCGCGGGAAAGCGCTGCTGTGAAATCGCTTTATCAGCCACGGCCACCGCTCGCACCTGCCCAGCCGTCCCTCGCCTCCACCGGCACCTCCCGCGCCGTGTCCCGGGGGCCAGGAGGGGTTCGCGTCCCTGAATTTCCGCGCGGGGCCCTCTGGAGGTCAGTGTTCGCCCGCGCTGCGGCGGACCTGTTGCGGGCCCGCGGAGGCTCCGCGGGCAGGGCCGGGCCGGGCGGGAGCCGCCCGCCCGCTCGGAGCGCCGGCCCCGCGCCCGCCGCCCGCCCCATCGCCCGCGGGGGCGGCGGGGCCCCGCGCTGCCGGTGCCTGCGCGGCCGCGGAGCCGCCGCTGCCCGCGGGGCCGGCCCCGTCCCCCCGCCCGGGGCGGTGCCGCGCTGCGGCGCGGGTGGGGCCGCGCGGCGGGAGGTGCCGTGCGCGCCCGCGGAGCCCCGCGGAGCCATGGCGTACATCCAGGTGCGTGCGGAGCGGGGCGGCGGCGCGGCGGGCCGGGGGTGATCCCCGGGGGACGGGAGGGGGGGGGTCTCTGGGGCGGCTGCGGGACGGGCGCGGTGCCGCGGCGGGACCCCCCCCCCGCCGTGCTCCGTGCCCGGTGCAGGTGCGCAACTTCGGGTTAAGTTCTGGGGAGGAGTTCCCGGAGGCGACAGCAGCCCCCGGCGAGGGGCCGAGCGGGGCCGGCAGCTGTTGCTAGCGAGACACCGGGGCAGGAGAGGATCCCCGCGGGGTTGGCGAGCAGCCCTCGGGCCTCTCTTTGCTGGGGGAGCGGGATGGCCCCGGGGACGAGGAAGCCCGTCCCGATCCCGCACAAGGACTTATTGGAGAGAGGAGGATGCTGAACCCCGCGGGCAGACCGAGATGCGATGGGCCGCCCCAGCCGGGGCACAGTCCGGCGGGTGGGGGGCACCTGCGGGGTGGGGAGCACCGGCGCCCTGGGCTGCGGGGAGCCCCGGGCTGCGCCGTGATGGATGGGCTCTCCCAGCTTTGTGGGGCTGAATTCTTGTCGGGCTGGCTCAGACCCTGAGCGACCCCCGAGCCGCCCGCTTCCCAGCCATTGCCCCGAGCGCAGCCGCCCAGTTCACGATGAACCCGAGCGGGGGGGACATCTCCGGGCGGGCGGGCGCTGGTACAGACCCCGCTACCGACGCCAGCCGTGCCCCCCGTCCCGCGGGGCCGTGTCCGCTCCGCCCGCCCCGCCGTGCCCCCCGCGGTCCCCTCCCGCTCGGGGTTGAGCCCGGCGGATGGGAGCGGGGATGCTGAGGGAGCTGTCCCCGGAGTCGTGCTGGAGCAGCCGCGGGTGGACCCCGCCCGAGATGTCCTGCGAGGCTCGGGGCTCCCGGCGCCCGCCGGCTCAGCGGGGTCTCGAGTGGGGCCGGGCAGGCCTCCAGCAGCACGGCCGTCGGGGCCCGTGGGTACAAGGGGGGGGTACCCCGGGACAGGTATGCTGATGCAGGGCATCAGCAACGCCCCGTTATCCCCACACCGGCGCCTCAGTCATGGTGGGATGGTGGGAGATGTGCGGCTGAGGGGACCGCACTGTCCCCAGGCTGCGGTGTCCACTGCTGATGGAGCTTGTGAGCCTTTCCCGGGGTGTAACTGCGGGGGCAAAACACGCTCTGTGACCAGCGAGGACCCCACCCTGCTGCAGCATCCCTGGGGGTACTTCCACGGTGGTTTGTTGTCACTGCTCTGAGGACCTGGCTGGGATTGGTGGCTCTGCTGACCTGGAGCAGGTAACCCCCACCCAGGGGCCCTGCAGCAGGTTGTGGAGATGGAGCCCTGCCCCCAGCCTCGCCCTTGATGAGGGTTCACTCGTGGCTGGAGACTCCCATCTGGCTTGTTCTCTGCTCGGCCAATTGGGATGACGTGGCAGAGCATGATGGTGCCTCCCTGGCCCTGGAGACTGAGCCGTTCTCCAGGGGTTGCTGAGCACATCGCAGCTGCTGTGCTCCCGGGGATCCCCCAGCGCCAGCCCGCTGCTGCAGCCTTCCCCAGCCCCTGTCGCTCCACAGCCCTGCCCCTCATGCCTGGTGCCAGCGAGGTGGGTGAACAGGTGGTCGTGTTTGCTTTCCTTTCGTGGGCCCCTGCATTTCAGCCCTGCATGGTGCTGTTGACTTGTTTACCTCTTCAGCACTACCATACTCAGTTCTTATCCCTGCGCTCCCGTTTGGGGTGGCCGCAGGCTCACTCTGTCTCGGTACCGCGGGATGGCTGTGTGCCCTCGGGGCTGGTGGCACACAGGGTGCCGTGACCGATGGTGGCCAGGAGGGCTGTTGGCTGTGAGCCGCCGTGTCCCTGTGGGCCATTTGGAAAAGCCCTCTCTTTGCGTGACGTGCTCGGCGTTGGATGGCGTGGCACCAGTCCAGCCGCTTTGTTTTAGAGCGATTTAAATATCCTCCTTGCAGCTCTGCTAAACCACTGGAGCTTTGGCTGCAACTTTGCATTAATAAGGAATGATAAAGCCCTTTTAACCATTTAGCATTTTCTTAAACAGTTGGCCCATGGGCATCTGTAGTCAGATGTCTTGTCTCATTGCGCCACAGCTCTTCTAGTCTTTTAACTGCTCCCAACAAGGGGTGGCTTTTTTGACAAGCACTGGCTTCCAAGAAGTTTAAAAGGAAGGCTTGCACCAAATGTGGTCCATGGCAGAGTTCTTGGAACTAAAGGCAACTTCTGCATGTCAGCTTCTTCAGAAAAGGCTGCTCGTGCCATGTCACGAGTGTAAAGCTAGGAACCAGTTTCTACATTTAGAAGAGTAGGATTGAGTTTTTTGTGGTGTTTTTTGTTTTTTTTTTTTATTGCTTTGTTCTGTGGTTTTGTATTGGTTTGGGTTTTGTTTATTTTTTTTTAGGAATTCCCACTATACAAAGACAGCCAGGACAAATAAGAAACTTTTAGACATGGTCAAGGGAATGCAATAGCTAAGACATTTCAGCAGGTATCGGAAATGCTAATGAGTCTCCAAAGGAAATGAGTCCATTATATATATATATATATATATATATATATATAAAATGTTTCAAGGGTGGCTTTGTGAATTAAAAAACGGTTTGTGATGCCTTCTTCCTTTGCTGTAGATTTTCTCTGGGGCTTGGGGGGGGAGGGGGCTGCAGTGCAGATTTTTGAAAGGGAGTGTGGGAATCAAGCCTTTAACTTCTATCTTTTGAGTTCTTTAAGTCACATCTGAGGATGAGGCTGAAGGTGCCCAGAGATATGTATGCAATGGAGAGTATTCAGTTTGTACCCTTACCTAGAAATGTTTTTTTAATGAGTTGGCATTGGAACTCCATTGATATGGGCTGAATGTGGAGAAAAGCCTTTTTTTTCCACTGAAAAATTTGGATATGGTTTGCTGTCAGCAGCGAGTAGTTGCTGCAATTAGAGGCAGGTTACTAAAGAAAACAAAATAAGTGGTTGCATGTGATACCCATTAGCAAGAAGCAATGAGCAGGATTTTCATGCTTCAGAATGGGTTTGGGAGTTTTGCTTGTGGGAAGGGAGGAGCAGGAGGAGCTTTGTAGGGAAGGATTGGAAACGGCAGAAGCCAATGCCCAGTCAGACCTCTCCTTCCTCTAACATCTACAAGGTACTGTCTTGCCAGAAATTCAAACTCATCCCAGACTGGGGCGTGTCATGGCAGAAAATTTAAAGTTGTTTGAGCATTGCTAACTTGTTTTTGTCTTTTTCATTTTGTTCCCCTTTGCTTCATCCTGGATGTCTAAAAGGACAGTTGGAACCAATAAATGAGGTGAGTTAATCTGATGATTCACTCCCCACTCTGTCTCCTTGCTCCATCCTGAGGGGATTGTCTCGTGTTTTCTGACACTTTACTGATGTCCTAGATATAAGTAATGCACTGCATTTTGGGCTAGTAATTTTTTTGGTTTGCAGTGCCCAGATTTTGTTTATGGAAAAAAGAAAAAATGTGTTTTACTGTAGCAAAAAGCCATGTTCCTGTGAAATCTTCTCTGCAGATCAGGTTCCTCTGAGGAAACCCCTCCGCATGGTCCACACTCATGAATGCTGAAAATGTCTCGAGTATTTTGGGGAGATAACTATGGAGAATCTCTCATACACTTCATTTGTTCTGTTTCTCAGGAGCCTTTCAAGGTCACATAGAGCTGTAAAGCAGTTTCACCCTGGGTGCAGGTGCTGTGCCCTTGCAGCTGCTGGTCTCCCACCGTGCCCACAGAGCAGTGCCCTTGTGCTGCTTAATGAGCCCTCTCATGAACAGCACAAGTTGGGGCTGCTGTGCGTGGGAAATGAGCTGAGTTTTGGCTGTCTGCTCCTCTCAAAGCAGAGCTTTAAAGTGGGGGGAAGGCTGGGGGGGGATGGCATGGAAATGGGGCCACAGGGTGCTGCCGCTCCGACGGGGAGCTGACACAGCACTGGTACAAGTGGTGCTACCAGTGCCACCACAGAAACCTAAGAAATGAGAGACTTTTCTGGGTCAACTACTCTTCTAAAAATATCGTTGAAGGTTCTTCATTAAATTAATCATGGTAGCAGAGCAGAAGCATGAGGATAGTGTGCTCTGGCTAATCCATTTTAGTGGTGAGTTTGTTGGGCTGTAATGCTCCATGTGCATGGATTGTACAAATATTACTGGTACATCTACAGGGATGAAGTGTGTTCACATTGCTGTGTTAATTAAATTGATGCTTTCGCTTACCTCCTGTTTTTAATTCCTTCTGTTGTCTATTTGCTGATCTATTAGATTGTTGATGTGTGTGGAGGAATATGCATGTTTCCACTCCAGCATATTGCTGTGCCATAGTGCTTTGTAAATCACCCTCTTGCCAACCTACATAATAATACATTGCTACTAGAGAGGAAAATACCTGCAGAGAATGCTTATTTTCCTGCCTTGTTATGGCATCAGTGGGGTTGGGCTGGTAACTGCATAGCACTTATCTGTTGGTATAGATGAAATAAATACAGTTCTTAATGTTCTGTTGCAGAAACACAAACACAGCTGAGTGTTTTTTCTCAATAGCTATTGATGGGTTGTAATCTTGTACTTTGGTTTGCAATGGCTCCAGGGTCTGCTCGCTCGCATCTCGGATCTCTTGCTGTGCCGGTGGACCTGCAGGAATTGTTGTCAGAAGTGTTTTGACTGTAGCTGTTGTCAAACAAATGAAGATGAAGTTGAAATCCTGGGACCTTTCCCTGCTCAAACTCCAGCCTGGCTGTAAGTTTAGATGCATGATTTCCTAGCTGTAACCAAGGAGTGACTGCTCAGCTGTGATGAGAGTATTGATATGAATTGCAATGGGACATTCAGAGGATGCCACTTAGCAGGAACCTCCTGAGGGTGGGAATGCAGGCTACTCCTGGCATGGTGAAAAAGAGCAGCTCTGTTAACTTAAATAGCAAGGTTAGTTTTTGTAAAAACTGTTTCTGATGGGTAAGACAGAAATTGTTTTGTAAGCTGGCATAACAAGGATAACTGGTTTAGCTGTGCCCCCTTCTCTAAAGATGCCTTTCCTCCTCAGTCCTATTTCCTCTTCAAATGGACCAACCCTTTGGAGCACTTCAACTTGGCTGAAATGCTGATGAGGTTGTTTAGAAATACTTTCTTATCCTAGCATGAAGGTGGTTATCATTTATGCAGATGAAAGGCAGAGCTGCTACGTGCTCTGAAGGGGAAATTCATTTAAAGTTTCATTTAGCAGGACTTGATCTCCTGCATCACTGTAGTACTCTTCAGAATTTCTCCTCAAATCATTAGAGAACCACAGCACCGGGTCTTATCTGGAGCTTTGATTAGTATGTTTGCAAATCCACTACAAAGTCAGTCAGTGAAGTCTTCCCTCTTTTACTCCCTCTCAGAAAGGAATCTGCAGCACAGAGGTGACCCTGTGGAGGCAATAGTGAAACCAAGAAGGGAGCAGAGCTCTCTGGTGGTTTAGTGGCTGCCTTGTCAGCTGGGCTGGGCTTTGTGGAGCAGACCATTTGATGGACACGGCTTCAGCGTGTCCAGAACTTGTGGCACAGGAGAGGCCTGCTCGGTGCATTGTGTGATGCTCAGACTTTGGTACCTGGGCACTGAGGCACTCAGGTAATTTTATCTACTCCTGTGAGTGCGTGCTGTTATTCTGTGTCAGCTCTGGAAGGGTCATGTCTTGGTGCTGCATCAAATAAATTTTCTCACGTTTAAATCGCAGTCTTGTCCATGTACTCTTTCGAATTCAGGTAGAACAGGATGGTAATTAATACTGAAGCAATAAAAATAGAGCTGTTCAGGATGTGTTAGAGTGGTTTTTAGATGTGGAGCAGCATATTTAACAGTCTGATATATGCTCAGAAACTGATTCACCTGCAATTAATGGGGAATGGAAACAAAATCAATGCTAAATAGGAAAGCATCACGCACAGGAGAGCACAGTGATGAGGTTGCAGTACTGGACGTGGAAAGATTGGCGCAGGAGCAATTACATCTTGGGAACAAGTAGCTGGGCTTGTGGTGAGAGGGTGATTCAGAGCTTATCTGGCGTGCTGAGCAGCAGAAGGGACGTCCTGTGTGTTTTGGGGTGTGGAGTGGTTGTACCGGGTGTAGTTTTTGACTCTTGGATTCTTCTGTCTGGCTAAAGGGCTGATGTGAGTGCTGAAGCCCTGTTCTTATTATCTCAAATCTCAGATGTATGGTGGCTTTGCAGATGAGCTGGACTTTGCCACGGGCTGAGACCATGGAGACCTTTGGACTCGTAGAATGCTCTCTCCAGCCTGTATTGTTTCTCCCTGGTCCTGCTCCATCCGAACGCCCTATGATAACTTCATGGAATGGCCAAAAGCAGAGGATGACACTCTTTGGTGAAAAACAACCCAGTTCTTCAACCCTGTTGCACTTCATGCTTCATCCACAGATGCTCACAGCCCTGGGAGGGGTCCCTGTGACCCCAGCCCAGGCCATTTTTCCATCTTTCCCTCCAGCTCCAGGTGGTTTGGTGCAGTCAGGGTCTCCCTGTTCTGCTCTGTGCTGACAGAAGGTGAGTTCCCAGAGGTGAAGCCTGAGAGGGGCAGCAGGCACCAAGGAGGAGGACACAGGACACAAGTCCTTTGCTTTGCCGGGAGACCTGGATGCTGCCGTGCCTCAGGGTCACTGAAGTGACCCTCTCCTGTGGCAGACCTGTGATCTCCAAGTGTTGACACACATTGATGTCTAAGCTGGAGATGAGGCTTTGCTTGCTTGAAAATGCCGTGGGCTCCTCTTGAGCTGGCGTGGACCCAGAGTGGTGCCAGGCAATGTCATAATGCTTTGTGCTTCCGGGGGGATTTTGCTGGAAAATGGTGAGGGAGCACAAAAATAAAGTGAGGAGGACTGACTTAAGATGAGGGGAGATAGGTCCTCTGCTTTTCCCTAAAGAGATGTGATTGAGAGGAGAGGGGGAGAAAATGAGCCTGTGGAGGAACAAGGGTCTGGAAGATGAAAAGTAAAAGGCAGGAGTGAGATTTGGTGTATTTTGTTTGCTGACAAATAGGAGACCCAAGCTTTTTGTGTGCATGTTTAAGGTGGAAATAATCCCATGTTGACTCAGAATTCAGAAATCAAAGAAGAATTCTGTTTTCACTGTGTTGATCTTGTATTTTTATATCTGTATATGCATTTTTGGATGTAGGGAATGATCTCTGGAGTTAGAGGAGTTAGTTACTCAGAGTAAGAATTTGGATTTGTTCTTAGAATAAGGTTTTTAATGTTTTTAAGTCCTCAGAGATCTGTGTATACCAGCTGAACCCCCCTTTTTTTCTCTCTGTCTTATTTTTGGAGAGGGGGGTTTTGTGGAAACCCCTACAATGAAAAACAGGTTTGACATCACCTTATTTTACATTTAGATGCGTGCATTGAATTTGGGAACAAATCAATTTATTGTATTCCTTGCTTGCAGCCTGAAAGTGTTTTAAAAATAGATCTATGTTTTCAGCTGAGGTCTTTCCATCTTGCCTATTCTTCATGGGCCTGAGACACTGGTGTGATGCAGAATGCAATTTGTGCCTTCCTCACCTTCCTACCCACTCCCCAGGGGAAAATTGTTTTTATGGTCCTCATTGGTGAATGAGCAAACATATAAATGCCCATGGTTAATGACCCATCCTTTATATTTTGGCCCTAGGTTTTCCCTTTGGCAGCTCTGAGACACTTCATTGTCCTGGAAATTCAGGAGTGGATGATAAAGCTGCAAGTTTAAGCCCTTCCTCTTGGGAGAATATGGATTTTTCTCACTTTCTGATTTTTTGGCAGTGGCAGCTTAGGGAAAAAAAAAAAAAAACAAACAACCAAACCTTCCTGCAATGAGTCCAGTTGCAGTGACCTGAGTGCATGGTAACATTTTGTTATTTCATGAGGAGCACTTCCATCCTGGGCCTTGCAGAAATGGCCTGGGAATGAGGGTGGATGTTTAAGCTGCTTGTTATGGAATATTCTACAAACCCCGAAGATAAACAGTGCACACTGTGAGACTGAATTGAAATCAGGACACGACTCCTCTTTCCAAAGGTTCAGATTAAACAGAAACAGAGCTGCTTAAACCAGAGCCAAAGTTTATTTGAGGAAAAATTATTGTGGCTCAGTAGCAATTTCCTTACTAAAGGTCATCTGTATGTTATTAACTCACTATTACGTTTACCCATTGTAGAACATCCTTAATGCCTCTCTTCCTGATTCCCTTTCACCCTGCCTTGTTCTGTGCATTTGCTTCTCAAACACAGGCATATCCAAATGCCACCTGTGATTGTGTGGACCTGCATTTAGGCATGAAAAAGCTATTTGTGTCCCAAGTACTGATTATATATCAAACTGTATGGTTTGGACTGCCTTTAATGGGCTGCAGAGCTGTGCAAATATTGTACGCCCCTTTTAGCAGAGGGCTGGGTTTTGATTATTAACAGGATTTGTTTTTTAGTGTGGATGAGTTGTGTGAGTCTGACTTGGTGAGATTTGCATGGATCCTGCTGTGAACTTTGTGGCTTGGATAAGAATTTCCAGTTGGTTTGGGGGGTTGGTTTGTTTTCTTAGTGCTTGTTGGGCTTTTGTGCAAGTTTATTGCTTTTTGCAGAATATATCAATTGCTCTGCTCCAGTCATTGGTTACTGATGAAAATGATTCAATATATTTCATTTATACCCAGCTGAGTTGTGCACATAGAAAGGGTGGCTTGGAAGCAAAATTCACACAGAATTCCCCTTTGCTTTGCTCATTTTGTGCTGATGCTTTCCCTGTGATCTGCTGCTATTTTCTGTCTGGTGGCCTGGCTGTTTTGCAGGATGCACCACATGTCATGGACCCATTGTGTGATTCCTTTTTCCATCAGCAGCACTCCCCTCTGAGCACACAGCTGCAGACTTTTTCTCCTGCAGTTGTTACTGTCTGCTCCTGCCCTGCTTTCAGTCAAAGTTGGGAGATCCTCACTTCTTTCAGGAGCCACTGAAGCTGGGACTTGTTGGAGTTTTTAACCAGAATGTTGTTTTATATAAAAAGAACTTGTGTTACATGTAACTCCCCTTTCAATTTGTTTAAATGTATATATGTGGACTTCTCTATGATGCCAGCCTTCTGTGGAGTCTTCTCCAAGATGCTACAAAACTTGCCTTGTCATTTAGATCCTGCCAAATCCCCTGCTCCCACCCAGATCTCTGGGCACCACAATTATTGTCTGCTGAGAACCACATCTGGTTTATAGAAGTGGATAAAAAGCATCCAAGTATTAAAAAAAGGCATGCCAATAAATAGCAAATAATTCATTGTGCCTGTCAGATCAAGTTTTGAAACTTCACTGGCAAACCTGCAATGTTTTACCAGGAGGTGTGTGGTAGATTTGGGATACCTGAGCATGGTGATTTTCTGTGCTGGTTCCTTCCTAGTGAGGTCTGTGCTTCCAAAGTGTAGCTGTGAATTACAGCAGGAAGCTACTGTTTAAGGTTTGTGGTTTGTGGGGTTTTGGTTTGATTTTTTTTTTTTTTTTCCTTAGAGAGAAGTATAATATTTCTGATCAACATCTGAGTTATATGTGCCTTCGTGGCCTGTGTCATGCTCTAGTACTGATAAAACTGTTTGAAAGACAGGCAGAAAGGTGAAGAATCTGTTTTTTGCATAGATCTGAAGTCAGGTGCTCAGCCTTTTGCTTGCCAGACTGATCAGGAGATAGCCCACAGCACCGAGGGACGAGCACCCAGAATGCCAGAACACGTTGTTATTCTGTATATACTCCTTGTACTGGGTTGAATCATCCAAAGGTCTCTCATTACAACAGGATAAGCAGCCAAAATGAGGACAAAGATGGAGACTCTGATAATACAATCAGTGAGCTGCCTCCCACTCTGCAGGATGTTTCCCCTGACAGAAGGCGGTCGTCCTCGGATACATCACGGTCCACTTACAGCCTCACGCGGCGGATTTCGAGTAAGGCCGTCCTTCCAACATTAATGTAATTCTTGTGGGGGAGGAAATCAAACTGTAGTGCTTGCTCTTTCATCTTTTGGACAGGGAACCAAGTCAAGTTGAAGGCACATGGATTAAAATCTCGTCCTGTTTTGCAGGAGCGCAGCGGAAGGGGCCAGCCCTGTTTTTCTTGCTGAAGCACGAGCATGGTAAATGCACGTGCAGATGGACAGGGAGAGAGAAGTGCAGGCCAGCTTGGGCTTCAGCGTGGCTGAGGGTGCTGTTAGTTGTTGGCAGGGCAAGGGGGAAAAGCCTCACTGTGGAGCCTGTGCTGGCATTGCACAGACACAGAATAGCTGCGCCTGTCATTGCTTCAGTGGACTCTATAACAATCACATTTGTGTGTTTCTCTCATTCAGGTCTGGAGTCGAGGAGGCCAAGTTCTCCACTAATTGACATCAAACCCATCGAGTTTGGAATAATAGGAGCTAAGAAAGAAATAGTGCAGCCAACTATCCTGCGAAAAACCTACACCCCAGATGACTATTTTAGAAAATTTGAACCAAGGCTGTACTCTCTTGACTCAAATAGCGATGACATGGACTCCTTGACAGATGAGGAGATCTTGTCCAAGTACCAGCTGGGCATGCTGCATTTTAGCACACAGTATGATCTGTTGCATAATTATCTAATAGTGCGAGTCATTGAGGCTAAAGATCTGCCTCCTCCAATTTCCTACGATGGTTCAAGGCAAGACATGGCTCACTCCAACCCCTACGTGAAGATCTGCCTCCTTCCTGATCAGAAGAACTCCAAGCAGACTGGAGTGAAACGCAAAACACAGAACCCAGTGTTTGAGGAGAGGTACACATTTGAAATCCCCTTTTTAGAAGCCCAGAGAAGAACTCTGCTTTTAACTGTAGTGGATTTTGACAAATTCTCACGCCATTGTGTAATTGGCAAGGTGTCAATGCCCTTGAGCGATGTAGACCTTGTGAAAGGTGGACACTGGTGGAAAGCCCTTGTGCCTAGTTCTCAGGTAACAGAATTTATCAGATTATTGCCACAGTTTTTCTTGCTGTTTTGGGGGGGTTTGTGTGTGTATGTGTGATTCCTTTGCCTGTTGGCAAGTAATGCTGCTTCTAATTAGTAATTGTCATCTTGTTAACACAGCATCTGCTGGGTTGGGATTATGTGGGCCTGTGACTGGTTTTATAACTAACAGTGTGAGGTAGAGAAGCTGTCTTTCATAGTCATGAGCAAAGATCCTATGTGAGCTTAAACGAGAACAACTCAAGGCTGCTCTGGAAGTCTGCACCTTTGGGAAGGTGTTTCTTGTCACTGCAGTGACCTGCATCCATTCTCAGGAGTGCTGTGGCACTGTCCCACCCAGGTCATCCCTGTGCTCTGAGGACATGAGGGGACCTGCTGGTGCCAGTAATGACTTGATTCAATAAAACATGTTAGAAGATGAAATCTACCCAGACCTGTGCTATAACGCATAAGCAACAATCTGCAAAGGAGTGGTAGATTTGTTTGCATCAGATCCCTGAAAGAACTAAATTTGCCATAAATATTTGTCTGATGCAAGTGGGATGTTGTGTGCATTTTGGGCATTTCAGCTATTCAGTGGGATGGGAAGAGGAGATCAGAGGGCTTGTGTGCTTTCACCTCTGTTCTCAGGAAAGGGCTGTTCTGTGGAAGGATCTGAGCTTTGCAGCCAGGAATGGTGGTTACCTACCAAACTTGGCATTAGTGATATCACCCACATAGCCAGAGGCACAGAACCCTGTGAAAAACCAAAAGAACATAGTGTGAACAGCTCTCAAATGTTTTACTAAGGACAGGAATACAACACAAGATTGGTGTAACAAGCTTGCCTTTCCCAGTTCCTTCCCAGCTCACAAATTGCAATTTCCAAGGAGTCTTTGCTGAATTAAACCCAGTTGGATGGTTCACTTTTTCTTTGATTTTTAGGTGTTCACAAAAGGGTGCCATAGCCAGAGATACTGGATGAAATGAGCAGTAAATCATTGGCCTCATTGCTGTTTTACTGTGGGTTCAAGAGTCTGATTTGGAGTGGAAATTTCTCATCAGACACTTGTGGAAGGGGAATACCCCAAGCAGTTTTTGGAAGTGAAGCCAGCTGGGCTGTGGCTCTGCTCTGCCCCCTCTGTGTGTGCAGAGAGCTGGGAGCACTTTTCTTCTCTTGCTCAGACTTGCTGCACTGCATGAAGGGGAGGAGGATCAGGGCTCCAGGTGACTGCAGGAGAACCAGCTGGATTTCCTGAAACAGGAGTGTTGTGGGATTTGCTTCAACAATGTTCAGGCAAGAAAGGAAAGTTTTGGAAGCTGTGCACAAGTCAAAACCATGGGGTCCCTGAATGTGTGTTTATGTAGGGCATGTCTTTGCATCCCATTATCCTCCTGTGTTTCCACCATGCAGTTTTGCTTCTCCCCCTACTTTTACATGATAAATACTTCTCTGTATTTTGCATCTCTTGATCAGTAACATGGACTCATTCCACAGCTAATACAGACCTTGATTAGAAAAGATCATCTCTGCCTTCATGTGCCAAGCTCGGAGCCAGCTCTTCCTTTCCCCCTCTCCAAAGTTTCATTGAAAGCTGCTGCTGTTTTCAGCAGTGCTGTCTGCTTCACCAGCATTCAAAATAAATTATTTATGCAGAAGTTGGCATTTCTGGTATTTATAAAGGGAAGGAAAAAGACAAAACTCCATTTGAATGCACAGGCTTAAAAGCATTTTGGATTTATCCCCTTGCTATCATATGGAAAAACTTAGGCAAAAATTCCTCCAATGCTCTGGTCAGTAAAGTGATCCTTTCATACCTTTTTGCTGGTTTTACCTCAGCTGGCAGACTGCAACTGCAAAGGGATCAACAGTGTTTGTACAGGACACCAAGGAATGATGTTTGGCATCATCTTCCCATATTTTCTCAATGATAAAATTTTTAAAGTTGAGTAAGGCATGTTTCATCCTAGTGGTGATTAAATTAATTGATCAAAGGGTTAAGATAAATCCTGGAAGAAGTAAAACAATAAAGCTTATTGCTTTGAAAAAATACATTTTAATGTCTTTCGATAACAGTGATGTTTGTGCTAGAAATTTCTGAGGGATTTTCTAGTACTAGTTGGAACCTTCTGCCTGTAGAATGATAAATTTGACATGTTGACAATTTTTTTTATACTTCTCACTTTTTTGCTTGATTAGCTGAGGGACAGACAGCCTTTATCAGTTTCTTGTTGGATTGAACCTGAGCCTGCTGAAGTGTGCTTTGTGTTGAGAGATGCTGATAGGGGAAAAAAAATAAATATCTACATGCAGTTGCATTTTATTTTGCAGAAGGTGTCCTTGGATCCTGGAGAGCACCACAAATCACTGTGGTGCAGTTCTGATCTTTAGTCAGGAAAATTTGCCAGTCTGAGGCTGTGACACAGAGCAGCAGCTGGCAGCACCCCCACAGCCACAGGAGAAAAGGCTGAAGCAGGTGCTTGGAAAAGCAGTAACAGGAGAGAAACACAGACAGTCATAGACATGATATGTGAAGATGAAAGACACAAAATATGTGATTCTTTTTTTTTATATATATAGAATTTATAGACAGAAACATCATGAGCTGGAGAGAGATGGAGGAAAGTGAATCCAGATGGCAGGAGCTGTGGAGAAGTTTTCTTTTCATACTGGTGGGAGTGGGAGGGAGGCAGGCATTGTGAAAGAGCAGAGAAAGTGGCCAAATGACACGAGCTAAGATGAGCAGTGCTTTGCACTTGTTCTCTCCACCTGGAAGCCATTGACACAGAGTGTGCTGATAAAGTCAGGTGCCAAGTCCTTGTCCCACCATCACACTGAGTTCCCTCATCCCAGAGCTGGAGCCTGCCTTAGTACAGGGCTGTGCCAGCACCTGTGAGCTGAAAAAGGTGGGGAAAGCCAGGAATCCTTTGGTGCATGCAGTGTCAGCAGGGACAGTGAGCTTCTCCCAGGTGGGGCATGGTCCAGCTTCTACAGCCAGCAACTCTTGGCTCCTCTGGGAGCTGGACCCAGATCAGCTCCTCTGGGAGCTGGACCCAGATCAGCTCCTTAGCCTGTGGATGGGGAGGAATATCTTCATGGCCAGCTCATGGAGCTGCTGTGAGTGAGCAAGCAGAGCATTTCTGTGGTGTAAGGAGGTGCTGTGCTGCACTGTCCTGCTCCCTGTCAGCAGTGGGTGGCCAGAGAACCCGAGCACAGCTGAGCAGCAGGCTGTCCTCTCAGCCTGAGGAGCCAGAGCTACAAACTGCTCGGTGCCCAGCCTCGGGCAGGAGGCTGTACCTGCACAGAGGCACCTGCTGAGCGTGGGTCACGCTCGGCGCTCAGGGGGATCGAGCCCAAAGCGGAGGCACGGCAGAGCTGCTGCCCGATGCATCATCAGAGCCAGCAGCTAAGCACGAGGACTTCTTGTGGAAAATGTCAGTGCAGGTATTGCCAAAATCTTTATCCTTGGTAGTTCTGGGCGGCTTTCTCTTGCAGGGTAATTACTGCTTTTCTAAAACACAGTAGCTGCTCATGGAAAGGCTCTTAAGTCCAGTCCCCATAGGAACACTCTGCACTCCTTAAATATCCCCTGAAATGTGTGTGGCTTTGCTTAATTACCATGAATGAAGTTGGCAGGCCTCGCTGTAGCTGGGCTCAGATTCGCATATTTCGCTGCTAAAGCTAATTCTGAAGCACATGTTCAGGACCCCAAGTTTTATTGACATATGATTCATTTCTCTTTTGGCAGATTTGAGTGGGCAGGAATAAATGTTTTAGACCAGCAGTAATGAGAGCTTGGAGATCATTCTGTAAAAGAAAAAAGTGCCTAGTTATGGTGGGAAAATAGCATGAAGTTCCTTCTTCCCTCAAATTAAGCCATTTTTATAGTAGAGGGAGTGTGTATTGGACTTGCTTTTTTAACTTCATACTATGAGTGCTCTAGAATGAGATGTCAGTTCTGATGTTCAGGATGGTACAAGGTGGTTGCATGGGGCCATGTTTGCTCACCAGCTGGATGTTAAATCACCCTGGAAGTTTACCTGTGGCCAGCGGAGGAGGTGGCCCTGGGCAAAGCCTGGCAGAGGGCAGGATACCCCCACCCTGCAGGTCACTGGAGTTAGAACTCTGATGGGATGCTGTGATAGATGCTTGTCCATCATGATAACATTTTTAGCTCTTAATCTGTGGTTTGTTTTCATATTTTGGCTTGTGTTGTTCTATCTTCTTTTATTTCACTCTGTATGTTTGTTTTTCCTCAGTTCCATTCCAGTGGTTTTTTTTCCCCTTTCCTTTTTGAGTCTATAAAGCTCCAGCATTGAAAAATTTTTCTTCTTGACTGTTCTCTCTTTATCCTTATCTGTCTTCTTGGTCACCTCATCCTTTCCCCTCAGTGCTGTTCACTCCTTGCCCTTCCTGCAGAGAACTGGGATGCTGGGGGGTGTATTTTGTGGAGGAGGAGCACAGAGGAGAGGCTGGTGGGGTCCAGGAGCAGGACCTCTCCATAGGATATCTTCTTCCCAGAGCTTTTTGCACAATAGAGGCTTTCTCACGGCCTTTCAAACTGAGGCAAAGACAATTTGGCTTTAGAAGGGATTTTGTGACTCGCTTCATCATACATCCAGTTGGGGCCAGTTATGTAGGAAACACTGCTCCTATTCAGTGGTAAGGATATTTTTTCTCAGGTTCTGGTCCTTAATAGCTCAACCTTCCCCAAACAATGGCTGTGTCACAGGATGTTGTAGAAAACCTGTTAGAGCAAACTGTTCTAAACCATCAGTTTTCTAAGGTGCCTGGAGATACCAACACAGATAACCTTGAGGAGGAAAATCAATCTGAAACTTCATTAGGAGTGATGCATAGATGTCAGTGCTGATGTCATCTGCTCTGGTTTGGGAAGGGTTTCAGCTGCAGAATTTTGCTGGTGTTGTAGCAATGCACAAGAAACAGTCGGGGGGGCTGTGAGGAAGGAATTACCTGGTCCAAACAAGATGTGCATTAATTAAAAGCTCATCTTTCTTTGGAGGAGCCTCTTTGTTTCAGATATGACAGAAAAGAACAGAAAAGATTCTGGTTCAAAAACTCTGGGTTCAGCCCAGGCAGTAACCTGGAGAAGGTTCTGGATCACAGGCGAGCCCAAGGCTGCAAATCCAACCTGGCAGTGTAATACAGCCGGGAGTGAAATGTTAATCAGACCTTCAGGAGAGTCTCAGACATCCCAGACTTGGTGTCACTCCGGCATCTCATCAAACAGGAAATTGCTTTTCCAGGGTCATCTGGGATCTCGGCACGGATCAGCTCGTCATCAGCATAATAATGGCAGCTGAAATGGTGCCTTAGCATAGAGGGGCACCTCTGCACGCTGCCTGCTGGGAGCAAAACACTGAAGGCAAAACCAACAGCTCTGTAGTTTCCTGATGAAAAGACCTAGGAAACACAAAATTCAGGCACTTCCTTGCCCTTCGGTGTGCCGATGGCAGCTCTTGTGCATGAACTCCATCCCCTGTTCTCAGCTCAGCCCCTACAGGAGCCGGAGCTCTGGGGATGCCCCAGTGTGAGACAGAACAAGGGTGGTGATGTTCTGTGCCCCCACAGGATGTCTCTGGGCTCGGGGTCGCTGGTTCTGGCAGCACAGCGTGTTTCCAAGCTGGGTGAGCAAGGCTATCACAGCAGCAAAGGGAGCCATGGCACAGGAAAGGCACGGGGAGCTGAAACCTCCTGCCTTGTGCCTCCTGCTTCTTGGAGCAGCCCGGGAATTTGTTGTTCGCTGATTACGGCAGGTGCCTGAAGCGCAGGAGAGGGCTGTGAGCGTGTGTGGCACGGCAGGGGCAGTGCCAGCCTGTGGTGGCAGCCAGCCACTGATTCATCCTCCTGTGTTTGACATCCCCTAAGGCTGGGGCAGCGTTTGAAGCATGTTTCCCAGATCCTCGTGGCTGAGCTGGAGGTAATGCATTTATAACATCAGAGGCAGGTGGCTGCTGGCATTGGGTGCCTTGAAAAGGCTGAGTCACTTGTCCGGGGAGGTGAGCTCTCCAGGGATCTGGGCTTCCTTCTGAAAACACCTTCTGGTGCTGCTGCTGCTCTGCCAGCAGTGGGGCTGCCCTTCCCTGCTGCCTCTGAGCACCCCCATCCTGCCATGGCCTTTGGGCAGGGGCTCTGTTCCTCCCCTCAAAGTAATTAGCACTAATGTGGGCACGAAGGTGCTGAAGGTGAGATTTGTGAGATCAGGCTTGATCTGAGACTGATTAAAGCTGCTCATAGTCTGCCTGCTGTCTTTGGTGGACCACACTTATAGAATATAACATTTTATATATCTCCTTACTCAAATTTAAGTTAGATAGCCAAAAGGATTTTTCTAGAGGTGCTGAAATCCCTGTTAGGTTAGGTCCTAGAGAAAATTAGGTCCTGCCTTTACCTGTGGAAGGCTGGGTGGGTTGGGCAGCAGTGTGATGGTTGCACTGTAGTGGCTCCTTCCATCATCTCTGCAGGGGTGATGGGACGTGGTTCTCCTGCCAGTGCCTAAGTGGGTGTAACAGATCCAGCCTGACCCTGTCAGTGTACAACATTGGGCTGTTTTTTTGGTAAATTGATCATAAATGCAAATGAATTGGAAGCACAGAGATCTGCCTTCCCTCGCTGAGCTCCAGGGAAATGCCTTATTTCCTGCAGTTCTTGGATAAGGTCAACAGGTTCCATCACTGGACAGCTCCACAAGTAATTTTCCCAAATCTGAATGCAGATTTTCAGCACTCTAAGCCTGAGGTGACTGGAAAGGCCCTACATCACTGCCCCATGCCAGCTGCCACCTGGCTGTGCATGAAGTTTGGTATTTGCAGCTGGAGCTGTTTGTCTCTCCCAGCAGGTAATAAAATCACTGAGCAGTTTCCTGATTTGCACTATCCAAATGCACCTGAATTTCTAGCAATTTAAGCCTGAATGGAACCTGACCTGCAGTGAATGCATGTGGAAGTAGGACTGGGTCTGTTAAAAATGTTTATATGAGCTGGGGTGGAGGTGCCTCGTGTGGCTCCTCTTGAGTGTGGTGGTGTGGGCACTGTGATGCTTCCATCCTGTCCTGGTAATAGGATTAAAGATCACTGACTGTTCTTGATGATAAACATGTCTGCAGGCTGTTGCAGCCACAGACCTGAGAGGAGCATTTTTGGGCAAAATCAAAGATGATAGTTTAAATCAATTAGATGGTGTTTAAACCACCTGGGATCTGAGACTTGGATCCTTGTGTTGCGCCACCACAGGGTACCACAGTGTATGTAGGAATGTGAGTATTGTGTGCATATTGGGTCAGGCGTGTGTTGGGAAGTGGCTTTTTGATGGAAAGAACTTAAAACATCATATATTGAACAGCACTGTGATGTGGGAGCTGGCCCAGGTTGGTGGAAGAGAGGTGCCTTCTGGGTGAGGCAGAAATACTGTAGCAACAAAAGAAAATACATGTGGCAAATGTGAGCGTGGGTGCTCTGGAGTCACAATGCTGACCCACAAGCTGCTGTGACAAAAGGAATTTGAGTTAAGAAATCAGATGCTTTTTCTGGTTGGGTTTCCCAGCGGCCCCAGCCTCAGTTTCCCTGAGCCACTGATGTCTTTGCCATCATGTGCTGTGCCTCGTGTGCTGGCCCATCTGCTGATGAACCTGGTTCTTTGGGTCAGTTCAGGCTGTGGCTATTCTGAGAACCTTTTACTTTACTGTCTACCCATAGTCTCTGGTTTCTGTAATCTAATATTTGGGGCATCAGTAAAGATATTTAAGCCTTTTGTTATGATTGCAATAGCACTGCAGCTCCTTTTCCTCTTGGAATGGGCTCTGACACCTGACCTAGGCTGCTTTTGGGCTGTTTGACTATTAGGGATGAAGCACTAGCTCTGCACTCCTGCGGGACCTGGCACTGGGCAGTTGGATCAATCCCTGCCTGGGGTGTTTCCAGGTTCCAGAGTGGTTGCAGTGTGTGCATTTTGCATCTGACAGTAAGAGCCTCTCAGAGCCAGGTCATGGCAAGGGGGGAGAGGTTATTTTAAACCCTCATGTCTGAGGAGCAGTGATGTGAGCTCTCCAGCTCTTTAATTACTAGTTTTAAGCATCATTAAGGAAAAGGAATGGTGGCTGAACAACTGTGGAGCTGTGGCCATGGCGCAGCTGGTGAACAGCAAGGGCACAGTCAGGTTGTGCCATGGTCTCTGGTAGATGCCAAGGGACTCTGATCTGCCTTGCTGTGACCCAGGGATGCATTAACCACTGCATGTCTGAACTTCCCTAGTGGCTGCTGTGGCCCATAGGGGCTGGGGAGGAAAGAGAATGTCTTCTCCAGTGGGTCTGTGTTCTGCACCTTGGTAGGATCAGAACTACCTGGAACCATTATAAATAGAGCAGGTAGAAGCTACTGACCTTGTAGCCCTGCCTCCTTATAGATCCTCTTTGCATGGCTGCTGGGAAGCTGGTGAAGGATTGGTGATTAGAGAAAGATCTTCTTTTGGGGATAGTTCCTTTCTTGTTTCCACTTAGCACAAGGTACCAACAGATGGTTCTTGGTTGCAGTTCAGAGCGTGACTAAAATTCATTTTTCAGGCACTTAGACAAATGGGATTTATTTAATTTCTCTCCCTTCTCTTCCCCCCTGAGCTCTGTTCTAAATCTCCACATTCTCTTTTCCCTGCAGAATGAAGTGGAGCTGGGAGAGCTGCTCTTGTCACTGAACTACCTACCAAGTGCAGGAAGACTGAACGTGGACATCATTAGAGCAAAGCAGCTTCTTCAGACAGACATGAGCCAAGGTTCAGGTAAAGGGCAGTGCATTTCTCACATTACTCATGCACAGATTATGTGTGCCTTTAAAGCAGATCAGTGAGGCTCCAGTTTGTGGGGGACCCAGGGGGATTTGATGCTCAGTTCCTGTTCATACAAGGCACTGGATGTTCATCTTATATGTACAGACAACAATAATGAAAGTATGTGGAGCACTTACTCTGAGATACAATGGAGGGTTTGCCAAATTTAAAAGGAAGACCTCTGAGCCAGGCTGAGGTGAGGAACCAGGAGCTTTGATCCCGCTGTGCTGTGCTGTGTGAGGCAGCCCGTGGGCATTGCTCCCTGCTGGCCCTGGGCACTCTGGCTGGGAACTGCTTTGTGCCTCTGTCCTCAGGTGGTTTTCCCGTGTTCCTGCCCCAGCCTCTGCTGCTGCCAGAATCTTGGCATTTTCCAGAAAGAACAGTGTGCTTGGTCTCTGTCAAGGCTGACATTAACTGTGGTTTTGGCAGGAACTGTTTTTAATCCGGCTGCCTGACTTTTGTCCCCAGTGCAAATCTCTGGGAGCAGTGTGGGGTACCAGTCCCAGGCATTTCCAAAGGGCATTTCCCAGCACAGTCCATCCCTGTGGTGCCCAGGGTGAGCAGGGCTGCTGACTCATGATCCCCACAACACAGGGCTGTGCTTTGTGCTCTTTGCCAGATCCCTTTGTGAAAATTCAGCTTGTTCACGGATTAAAGTTAACAAAAACCAAGAAGACCTCCTGCATGCGGGGCACGATAGATCCCTTCTACAATGAGTCCTTCAGCTTCAAGGTTCCACAGGAAGAGCTGGAGAATGCCAGCCTGGTGTTCACAGGTAAGAGTGCTGGTGGGATCGGCTTGGCTCGGTCAAGCAGCACTTGAGGGTGTGCAGGAGACTGCTCGTCCCAGCCTGCAAGGGGTGCCCATCACTGGGGTCTCCTGGGCAGCTTCATTAGCACTCTGTCCTCTGCAGAAGCTGTCCCCAGCATTGCCAACCTGGCTGGGAGTCCGTCCTGTGCTTAATTCAAAATGCTCCTGTGCAGAGGAAGAGGAGGAGCATTAATTGCCCTTCTCAGTGGCACCCAGCCTGGGCACAGAGTCAAACCTGAGAGAACGAGAGGAGAGCAGTGAACAATCACAGAGCCCAGGCACTGATAAAATAACTTCTGGTACTTGACATGGTTTACTGGCGAGAGGATGCACCTACAGGTGTTCCACAGTGACCTCAGCTGTTCTGTGAGCAGGGCTTGCTCATGCCTTTGCTTCTAAAGGGCTGGCACTCCGTGCCAAGCCCTGCAAGGCACATCTGAGATGACCCAGATACAGACCACAGAGCCTGGGGGCCACGAGCAGGCTCAGAGCTGACCTCACCCGAGAGCTTTGTCAGTGCTGGAGATGCTTGGCTGGGATAAGAATTTCTATTTTTAAGCAGTTTCTGAATCTCCTGTATTTGTTCTCGAGGCATGAAGACAGGCAGTTGAGCCTTGCTGCTGTGAGCAGGAGTGGCAGAGCACAGGGCTGCAGTCCTAGGCCAGGGACCTGCTGAGCCTGGTGGCATTCTCTGCCTTTTCCCACCATAAAAGTCGTGAGCAGGGCTGCAGGGACCCCTCTGAAGGGTGGGGTTCCCTCCCATGCCGTGACTGCACCCCCCCAATGGAGTTTGGAGCTCAGGCACCATCAGGAGCAGGGTCAGCCCTTCTGGCCCTCTGCATAAGGGGCTGGGTGGTGGGGCCTACACTCTCTTACCACATTGGGCTCTCATGCTTCACAAACACTTTTTTTGACTAATTTTCCATCATTTCTTTTGATGAAAAGAATCTGCTTCTGAAAGGATGCATTTTGAAGTTTTTTTTTTTTTTCTACATGAAAGATACAGGTGTCAAAGCTGGTTCAAGGAGACTTATTCCAACCCATTAGTTTGTTTCCAAACATGTTATAACAAAAAGTGATGCTGATTAGCAGCTTAAATTTTGCCCTTCATGCTCAGCAATTTCCTCAGCAAAACACCTATAGTTAATCACTGCTTTTCATGCATGTCACCCTGACTGTACCTTGCATGTGCAGTGATGAATTTGTTCTTGGAAGCTTCCATCAGGTGATCTTGTGACAGGTGTGCATCACTGGATTCTTTGTTTTCCCCTTTTCCTGTTGAGAGCAGAAAAGGCAAACAGAGTAGCAGCTCTGCAGTTGGGAGGGTGAGGGGAACTCTGCTCCTCAGCACAGTGAATGAAGTTGGGATTAATGAGTGGATCTCTGAGTATTTTTGTGTGTGCACAGGGGTGTATTCCCAGCAAGCCAGTGGGAAGTTGGCTGATTCATCACCCTGTCACGCAGCTGGGCTTCAAAGCTGAGCCTCATGAGTGAGGCTTCATTTTCTAAGTGACATATTGCTTGCTTTGAATTTGTAATAAATAATCCCAGGCCAGAAATGTCCCCAGCAGTTCCAAAGCTGGGAAGGAATGTGCAGAGCTCTGGGAGGAGCAGTGGGGCCAGGTTCCCCTGGCTGCCCTTGGCCTGAGGGGTGAGGTGCAGGGTGGGCACGGCGCTGCCTGTGCTGGGGCTTCTGCTGTGCCTGGGACACTCTGGTGTGGGGTGTGTGGCTGGTGTAGCCAACAGAGAGCTGGAGCCAGGGCTGCTGGTCATGTTTTTGTGTGTACAGCCTTCTGCTGGGTCATGCCTGCACTGTCTGTCACAAGGAGCTCTGGACCAGGGGACATGGTGGTGCTGAAGGTGCTGAGCCACGTTCAGTGCTCATCCAAGTGACAGATTTGCTCCTGATGGTGGTGGAGGTGTGTCCCCAACAGGGAGTGCAGCACCAGTTTATTCCTGTGTGCATCTGTGGGGGTTCTGCTGAAATGAAATTCTGAAGGTCTGGGAAGGGGGTTGTGGAGTTCCCACAGAGCTCCTTCTTGGCACCCTACAGTATTATTCAGCTTAAGGGCTCGTGGAGGGCTTGGGGATCTTCTGTTAAAAGATAATCAAGAACAAATGTTTGGCAGTATGGATATCTTGCAATGTGAGCATCTCTATTTTGCGTCCCTGCATAGCAGGGGTGTAGTTTTGTTTTGTTGTTTTTTTAACTTAGGTGCTTTGGGGTTCTTTTTTGCTGCTGTGGTGGTTCTTTCTGTTGTGTGTTTTGTTTGGAATTGTTTTTTATTTCTTTTATCTTCTAATCCACATCTCTAGTCCATTAGGTCAGTTAATTAAATTTGCTGTTGAGTCAAAGTCCAATTGAAAAGCAAAATAATCCTGCTTGAAGGGTGGGTGATGATGCTTTGAATGGAGAGAGAGAGCTGTAAAAGCAGCCATGGGAGCCAGAAGTGAGTACGTCTTCAATAATTTAAAGGCACCTTTATTGTGGCTTTGTATTCTGGACCCAGTCTGCAGCTGTCTTTACATTGGCTTGGCTTCACTGGAAAGCCCTGGAACTCTGCCAGTTCCCATCAGCTGGGGCTCCTGGCTCCCTCTGGGGCTGGTACCTCACTGCAAAGGAAGGCACTATCCACACAACCTAAGATGAATTTTGTTTTCCCCCCCGTGTGTTTTTCTCCCATGCATCTTGTATCAAGCTGTCTGTGTTCAGTGCACTCTGGTATGGATTTCTCCACTGTTTGCTGTGAGTTACCAAGGATTGTGTGTGCAGACCGTGGAGACACATGGTAAAGCACCATCCCTGCTGTCCTGGAGGTGCTCTGGAGGGCTGAACTCCAGACCAAACTCAGGGCTGAAGCACAGCTGGGTTTGGAGAGGGGCCCTGGGTGCCTCCAAGATGTGCACAGGACGAGCTCTGCGTTAGCCAGGATTGGAGGATTGGGCTGCTCCTTTGGTCTTTCCTCCTCCTTAGGCACACAAGGATTCAATACTGTAAATTATTGGCATTTACAGGCCAAAGTGCTTCTCCTTCCACACTGGTGCAGGACACCTTGTACCAGCTGTCTTCCTGCCTTCCCCTCTGCTCCTTCCTCAGATGCTACTGGAACGGTCACTAACTCACATGTCCCAGTCCAGTGCCCAAAATGAGGTGGGATGAGCTCTGGTGGAAATGGCCTCTCCAGGAAAAAGCATCCAGGGCCAGGATTTTGCTGCAAGTACTGTCTGTTGACAGCTTCTCCCCAAAAGAGGCTGAAACCAGGAAAGCCACTGATACTTACAACAAGTCTAATGTCCTGAAAAAAAAAAAAAAAAAAGTGAGGCAACAGCTGGTGGAGAGGATGTTTGATTTTGATTTACTTCATCAAACATGTTGTCTAGGTAATGAGCAGCCATATACATACTGTAACAAAAATGCACTCTTTTGGGTGGTTCTTTTTTGCACTTTCTGGGTTTTTTTTGGCAACCTGACACATATCTCCCATGTGCCATCTTCTACTTGAGTGCAGGCAAGTCATGGGCTCACCTCCTGCACAGAAATGGGGCAGGCTCTGAAAGGTGGGGTGTTCTCCTGACCATGTACACCCGTGAGCAAAGCTGGCAGGTGTGGGCAAAAGCTGTGGGCAGCACTGGCAGCTGCTGCCCAAGATCATTTCCATGAAGAAAAAAGAGTATTTGAGATGCAAGGGTAGCCTCTGTGCTGGATGATGGGCACCCAGAGACCCTGTGCTCTCCCCACTGAGGAATTTTGGGCTGTCCAGTAAATCTCAGTCTGCCAGAAAGCTTGGGCTGTGCAGCAGGAAGGCAGACTACACCTGAAACCTGAGCACTGTAGTATTTTGTTAATGATTATAATGCTGTTAATAACAATCATCAGTAATGCTGTTTGCACTGCAGTAAAGCCCAGATGGCCCAATAAAAACCAGCAGCACTCCAGGGCAAGCTGTGGCTCAGTGACTCCTTAGCATCTTTTCATCACTTACCATAAAAAAAGACAACCTTCAGCACTCACAGTCGGGGTTGTGTGTCTCCCCGAGGTCCTTGTGGTGGCTGTGTGTCTTTCTCCATCTAAATGAGCTGTTGGACATGTTTGCATGGCAGGATCTTTAGGGCTTGTTACACAGGCAGAGTGTAACAAGCAAAGAGGGAGAAATCATCTCCATGCCCTGGGTACTCTGTGCAATTGTAGAGGGAAAATCTGCTTTGCCTTCTGGCCTGGCTGAAAGGGCAGCTGAGCTAGGACAGCCCTGGGCTGACGGAGAGCAGCAGTGGGGCTCATCCCACTGCTGTTCCTGTCTGGAAGGGGGCCATGGCTCCAGCAGGGCAGGATGCTCTGCCTGGGGAGGGAAGCAGGCTGGGCAGGCTGTGCTTTTGGTGGAGAGCTTGACCTTGAAATGTGTGTGAGCTGCACTGGTGACATCTTCACAGTCAGCCCTGGCTGAGGGTGCAGCTCATGGGCACTCTGTCTTCTGGGAGGAATTGGTGATACTCCACACTTTTCAATATGTTTTAAAAATTGGCAATGTCTCTGTTTTCTATGAAGATTTAGGACCTATTTTTCCTTTTTTTTTTTTTTTTTTTTTTTTTTTTTTTTTCTTTTTTTTTGAGTATTTTTGTTCCCAAGAGTGTTGAGACTTTGCAGACCTGTACCTGTGGTTTCAAGGGCTGCAGCAGAGGGGCCCTGGCAATGCTAGCAGCCACCTCTGTGCCCCAAGTGCTCTAACGTGTGTCTTCAGACCCCTGGATAACTTTAATGCCTTATTCCAGGGCTCTAATTAACTTCCAGTTAATAGGCAGGACTTGATTAAAATAACAGATTGCTGTTCAATAGCAATATATACCTGGTTCCTCTGGTGGCTCATTTTCAGTTGGCCTTTAGGAAAATATGGGGACCATTTAATGAAGTTTGTATTTTGAAAGGGGAAAAAAAGTAACTGTTGGTGTGTATTGATAATGATGCAGTTCTGGGTTGCTTTCACTGAAATGTTTTCTTTTTGAAGCAATGCTGCCTGTTTCAACAGGATGCAAAGCTAGTGGGGCTTTTCAGTGGTATTTTTTTAATTAACAGACTGATTTCCAAATGTCCCAGTCAGCTGAGCAAGTTGAAATTTGATAAAGTTTTTGTCCCGAGGCATCTCCAGAATTATATCTGAATTCTGATTTCCCTGGCTATGTGGAAGTATGACCTGGAGATCCCAGCATCACCTCTAGCTGCTGTTTGCAGGGGTGGAAAGCACCGTGTCTGGAGTCATCACACATCTGCATTTTGACTTACCCAAGTCTCCTTTCTCCTCTTGCTTTTGCTTTCCCACATGAAAACCCAACATTCAGGCACTTTGTCTTTTGCACACAGATAGGGAAGAAATCTCTAATATATGAGTCAAAATAAACTGTTTTTTTTTCCCATGCTGGAATGCAGAAGGAGGATTTGATTTCTCTTTTGAAATACTATCATGTTGGGCACCATAACATCTCTTAGATGGACAGATAATTAGACAACTCACTGCTAGAAAATTGTTTCTTGTAATCTATTAAACATGTCTTTTGGAAGTATTGGACTGTCTGTATATTCCCCATATCTAGAGCTCAGGAGCAAAATGGGATCCCTGATTAAACCTGTGTAATCCTATCTTAGCCAAAGGAGAAAAAATGGAAAAAAACCACTGATGTCAGCACTGTGTTTTCTGGGGCTTTATACCTGTTTAATTTAGATCAGAATTTGGCCTTTGTGTCTGGTGTTATAAAGCACTTCATTCATTTATGCAGCAGCCACCATACGGTCCTTGGCCAGGCCTGGGGAGAGCAGTGAGCTCCTGGCTGCTGCCTCCCGCCCTCCCAGGCCTTGCTCCAGGGCTGGTGGCCACACGAGGTGGCCCAGCAGGTCCTGTGAGGACACTGGGAGAGGGGCTCAGGGAGATGTGCTGGCAGGGGAGACCCCTGAAGCCCAGCAGAGCCTCTTCACAGTGGCTCTGGGTGCACTCCCAGAGGTACCAATCCCCTTTGGGAGGAGAGGGGGCCCCACTGCTCTCCGTTCTCTGTCCCTCTGTGACTTGCTGGTCTCCATGGCAGGTGCTGGTGGTCACCTGGAGCAGGTGACAGCAGAGGGTCGGTCAGAGAGGCTGAGTGGGGTCCTGCAGGCCCAGTCCTGTTTTGGGTCACTCAGGGAAGATGCTCTGAGGCTGGGTTTGGCTTTTTGCAGCAGACTGACTGCTTTAACGAGGAGGAGTGAAATGCCATTAATCAGGGTGAGAGCAACAAGATGCTGACCCTTCCTGACCCGATCTGTTGCTTGCTTAGAAGGCAAAATTAGATTCATCAAGTTGCCTGACTTAGGTAATAAATGTACTGCATCTGATGTGGCAGAAACTGCCTGTCCTGGAGTTCTCTGGAATCTTTTGATAATCTTTTTCTCCTAAAGAAAGGAGCAAACCTCCTCTCTCCAGGCTGATGATAGGTGCTTGCTCCTTTTGCCAAGCCTCTTTAATTTAAGCAGTGTCATGGCTCTCCTGCCCTCAGCCCTTCATCTTGTTTGTCTCATGCTGCACTGAAAGGAATTGTTCAAACGTCCTGCAAGGCCAAAATCAGCCTGTGCATCAAATGAAGGAAGGTCTGGGTGGCAGGAGCTGCTGTGGGCAGCAGAGCAGTGTCTGGAAATGGAATGCCTGTGCCTGGCCCCGTGGCTGTCACAGCAGATGGATGGTGGTGCAGGCAGAGGCTGCCTCTCCTGCGTGGCTGTCCCTGCCTGTGTTTGCAGGTGCTGTGTGGCACTGGTGCTGGAGCCTCTTCCTGTGAGCTGTGTAAATATGCTGTGTTAGACCTGGGGCTCATAGTGCAGAGAATTAAGTTGCAGTTTTAAAAAAAGGGGAATTGGAAGTGGCAAAAGCCAGCCATAGATACTCCTTTCCATATCCTCTGGGCTGTTGCAACAGATGCATCCAGCCCATTATTCCAGTGTCTCCTGATGAGGTCATTTCATGAGGTGTCATCTCTGCATGCCCTTGAGATCTCTGCAAGGCACACTTGTGCACTTGCCCTGCCCCCTGGATCCTGCTGTCTGCTCCAGGACTTCCCTGTCCCTGTCTGAGAGCAGACTGTGGTTGGGCACACGCCTGCTTTGGGGTGCATGTGCAGGGAGCCCCAGCCAGAGCACAGGGGCTGCCCCTGAGGGAGGTCTCCCAAGAGTCTCTTGCTGTGGCACTGTCCCCGTGGGGCAGCAGCTGGGTCTGTGTGTGCCCAGGGACTCCAGCAGTTCCCTCTGGAGCTGGGCAGGTGCAGCCACTGCAGGGAGCAGTCACACAGAGGAAGGCTGGAAGGGGAGTTTAATGTGCCCATCAGACCCTGGTGGAGATTAAATTGATAAATGGGAAACCACGGCATCTTCTCCTGTGCTTTTCTCTCCTCTCTACTAAATATGACAGGCCATGCTGGAGGAGCAAGGGCAGGATTTGGGCCGTGCCTGTGACCTTCTCAGTGCGCATCATTAGCCCAGCTGCTGCTGCTCCTCGTAGCACCTCTTTGTGCTAAACAGCCTTTTAATATTGATGTCAAGCAGTTCTGCAGCAGTTTTCAATCCTGTTTAACCTGGCAGCTCAGCCCCACTGGCTGACACAGAAAGGGCTGGGCACAGAAAGGGCTGGCACTGGGCACTGGGCACAGAAAGGGCTGGCACTGGCCACTGGGCACAGAAAGGGCTGGCACTGGGCACTGGCTCCTGCCTGCCAAGGATGGGTGAGGCACTGCCTGACTGAGTGGGCAGGGATGTGGAGGGGGCACATTGTGAGACCTCACCAGCCACTGAGGCTGAGTGGGAAGTGCTGAAGTGTTGATGGGTCAGTGCCAACAGGGTTGTGGTTCTGCCAGAGACCACACAGTCCCATGAGATCTGTGTCCTCAGGGGAACTCTGCCCCTCAGTTACCTGTGTACAGCCTTGGGCATGTTTTAGCTGGTTTTTCTTTTCTCTGAGGTAAATGGCTTTAATTGCATTGCAGGTGATGGTGTAGGTGGCTGAAGAAGAGTTAACTGCTTGCGGTGCAGCTCTCAGCTGTTGCAGCACGCTGACATTCCCCTGCTGGTGTTCCCGGAGAGGCAGCAGCAGAGGCGCTGTGTGGCCGTACCGGGCGGTGCAGCACAGCCAGAACTGCGGAGGAACTGCTGAGTAACTGCTGAGTAACTGCTCAGCACACCTGGCAGAGCGTTTGCAGGAGAGGCAGATGTTTCATGGCCCCAGCTGCAAGGTTGTCCCCATCCTGTAAATGATACTGATAGCCTTGAAGTTAGCTTAAGGAAATTTTCTTAGTTAATGCTCCTCCCTGGTCATTCCAAGGATGCTGATATGTTCAGTCAAAGGATGGATGATTTTCTGAAATGCCAACTTAAATTCTACTGTTGCACGTGACTCATGGATGACGATGATTTGCAGTTGTGCTCTGCACAAGTGCTCAGTGTGCAATTCTCAGTGTGGAGGCAAAGGAGAGGAACAGGTGAAAGGCGTTTTGGCTGGATCTGGTGCCAGGGCTGATGTCACCCAGGCAGCCTCATGGCTTAATTACATAGTGCCATGGGAAACAGCTGGCTGGCAAGAAGTGATTCCATGTGACTGAAGCTGGTGGGAGACAAGGGAAAGCTCAGGCTGGAGCTGTCCCCAGAGCAGGTGCTGCTGGAGCTCCAAGGCCCATTGCATCTCTGGAAGTCCCTGTCCTGCTGGGCAGCAGCTCTTGGGTGTGCAGTGCCTGGCATGGCTGTGCCCTCAGCCCTGCAGGGAGCAGCCAGGCTGGGGGGCTCAGCCTTCCCTCCTGTGCAGGAGCCCTGTGGGGGACATGGGCCCTGACCCCAAAGGAGCATTTCATGTGGCACCCAGGCCCCCATCAGTTGGATATGGATCATTCAGGAATGAATGCATCAATAAGTTCATAACATGAAAATGTTTTATCTACATCATGTACCTTGTCTTCAAGAATTCGACCCTTTTAATGGATATAAGTAAAGGTGATTTTCTTCTGTATTTCAGCATTTCTATTATAATGAATGTCTTTTTAAGAAGCCTTTCTGTTTCCAAATGTGTCCTCCTGAAGAGCAGCTGCAGAAGGAATTGGTTTGACCTCTGCTTCTTTAATTGCTTTTTGCTCTGTGCTGGCCTAGAAATGGATGTTGCTATTGTGTGAATTACTGTGACGGTGGAAAAAGAGCTCATAAGATCAGGTGTGTAGTTTCCATCAGGAAAATATGCTTCTTAAATGGAAAGCACCATCTACCAGTTCATAACCGGAGTCTGGGTCAGTCTGAAAATCCCAAATGTTAATTACTTTATTTTCTACTATTGAGCAGCTCCATGGTGTCACTGTTTTTGTGGCCAAGGGCAGATCGAATCTGAAATTTACTATGAGCTCCTTTCAGGCTCTGTCAGGGGATGTTCAGACATCAGGGAACACAGCTCAGTCCCTTGCACAGTCACCTGGACTCAGTGTGTGGCACAGTGCTCAACTGCTGCCCGTGGAGCTCCTCCACCTTCACCTGTTGTGGAACAAGCTGGAAGGAAAGAGCAGGGGCTCTTTACTCCCCCCAGGGCTGAAGGTGTGACTTTGTGTGGAACTGGCCCCTGTGCAGGGGGGGATGCAGCCGTGGGGGGGGCACTGTGTGCAGAAGCAGAGCTCTGGCTCAGGCTGCTGCTCAGCTCTGCAGGGCTTTCCTGCTCCAAGGGGCTCCCAGGGCTCCCCTGCTGCCATCAGCAGGTCACCTGGCAGCCAGGGCAGGGGCCAGCCCCGCAGTGGGGTGCAGCTCACCTTGTGTCCTGTGGGGCTGTGCCTGAGCCCCCGCAGTGCTGTGGGTCCCTGGGTGGCACACAGGGCTCTGTGTGTGCAGCAGGGTGGGCTGGCACTGCTGCTGCAGGGCTTTGCAGCAGGCTCAAGGGTCAGACCTGAGTGAAATCGGTGCAGCAGTGCCTGGTGCTTGTTGGTGCTCAAGGAAATGGTTCCTCCCCCTGTTTGAGAAGTGATTGCTGAGCCAAGGGAGGAGTGGGGGAGATGCTCCCCCTCCCTGTGTCAGGACAGGAGCACCAGTCTCTGCTTCCAGCTGCTCACCTGGGCCTGTGGGCTCCTGGCATTCTCTTTTCCAAGCTTTCTTGGAAGGGAAATGGTGCTCCTGAATGTGAGCAAAGGAAAGGCTTTGTTTTCTCAATGCCAACTCCAGCCTTTTCTTGGGTAAGGTCCATTCCACAGCTTGGTGAGCTCAGCCATCAGCAGATTGCTCAGCAAATCCTGGCCATTTAGCAGTGGAATACAGCAGTTAGCCTCCCAGAAAGGCATGCCCTTGAATTTAAAAGGCTTCTGAACTGATGAGTAAAGCTGAATTTTTGGCACACAAAGACCTCTCATCTGAGAAAGCCGCTGTGGTGAAGCTGTGAGTGTGTAAACCTGAGGTCAGTCCAGTGCAACCTCTTATGGTCTGTGTGTGAATGAGCATTTGGCCTTGGAAAATGTCTTTCTTGTTCCTCAGCAATAATTCTCTGTGCTGTCTACAGTAGTTAATGATAGAGCAACAATGCTTGTATAATTAGCCCATTAATACCCCAAAGGACTCAGCATGCTAATTACCTGACACAATGAGATTAGCAAGTTGCATTACAGGAATTCAAAATACCTGGATCAACAGTAGGAGAACAGGTGCCCTTAGTTAGCACACCTGCTTGTTTTACAGTCCTGGCATGGAGTATTTTTGAAGAATCAGCATGCCTGGGGTACTTCTTCTCCACTGTTAATTTATCCTGTGATTAATTGATGGCCTGTAAGGCTTCTTGGTTTAAATTACTTGGTGCTGTCTCCCAGGATTAGGCTTTATCTTCCTTAATTTTACATAAAAACAAAAAAATCCAAACCAAACAACAAACAAACAATCAAAACCACAAAAAAGGAAAAAACATCCTATTGAAAATATTGGTTTGGGGGTATTTTTACGTAATTTTATCACAATATTTGATTTCTGTAGGCTAATAAATCATAGCAAAACATGTAGTATAGTCCTACTAGCTACACCTGTGATCCATTGCCTTGTAGGAAAACTCATTAATAACCCTGACAAGCTGTGTATTAGTTGGAGATGGATGGCTTAGAATTCCTGTGTCCTCAGAAGGTGGCCTTTCCAAAAAACACCAGTCTGGCCTCTTGACAGAGGCACTTACTTGGCAACATGTCCTGATGGCATCAGCCCCAGATAACTGATGGTGACAGGCAGAAGAGATGCAGTCTTCCTGCTGGGGTGGTGAGCCCCACATCATTTCTAAATGTCATTTGAAGATGGACTTACAGGGCTCTGAGTTGCAGGGTAGATTTTTTAGAGCAATTATTTGAACAAATTACTTGGGCATTTGAAGGTTTGCTGTCACCTAAAATATCCAGAGGTAATTTGGTGAGCAGAAGGATCTCTGCCCATAAACTGTGTGTGTCAGAGCTGTCGGAAGGGATCAAGTGAGATGTAACCTGGCACTGCTTCATTTCAGGTGCCTGAGTCACCCGAGCAAGATCCCAGACTGGTACAGAGGTGAGGAACCAGCCCTGCAGAGTGTGGAGGTGGCAGAGGGGCAGGTTAAAGTAATGCTGATCAGTTGGGGGGTGTATTATAATAGGAAATGCACAGCTTTGACAAAGGTGTGTGGTTGGAAGTGAGGCTGAGTGTGTTGTGCTCGGTTTCCTGCCGGCCTGTGAGGGTGTGCACACATCAGGGTGATGCCATGGGGGTTCCCAGAGGTTGTTGTGCTGCCAGTGCTGGTTTCCAGCAGCCCTGGAGAGCTGGTGCTGCTGGCAGGGGCTCCATGCCAGGCTGAACTTGCTCTGGCTGCACCAGCCCAGCTGGATTTGGAGCTCCTGTAGACACTTGTCCTTAAAAATCCCTCTCTTTCCGGAGGAGATTTTTAAATCGTTAATATTCCAGGCAGTGCCTGTGGATATCCTGGCTTCAGATTGCAAAGACTTTATTTCAACTTTTTAATGAGCTGAGGCAGGGCTTCAGTTTGCAATGCACAAAGTGCTTTTGCTCCTGTGTGGTGGCAGTGCTCAGCCTTTCCCAGGATCAGGCCCATCATTAGGGTTTGCTGCTGTCTGCGATCTTTCCTTCCAGGAGACTGGGCTAATCCAAAGGACAGGCTGCTGGGATGGTGTCTCTCCCTCAGTTGCTTTCCTGGACATTTAACAAGTCGCTGCAGTGATAATTACAGCAGATCGTTACTGTGTAAACATCCTGCTGACAGCCTGTGTGTGTAATTCCCGTCTCCGAGCAGGGTGGGCTGTGGATTAACTCTGGAGTGCTTTGTGCAATGCGTTTGGAGGGGGGCACTTTGAGATGCTGCTTCTGCCTACCCCCAGCCTCAGGCCGCTGGGCTGCTTTTGTGATTTCAGGATGCCCAGGCAGAGCTTTTGGCACTTCTTTACACGATGTAATTCTCCTTCAGGGCTGGACAGGACTTTGAGCAGCCGGCTCCAGTGAAAGGTGTCCCTGCCCATGGAAAGGGGGTGGAATACTATGATCTTTGAGGTCCCTTCCAACCCAAATCATTTTATGAATCTACTTTATGTATTCATGGTAAATACCGTGGTAACTGCGGATTTGTGTCTCGTTTATTTGAATTGTATTTCAGTCTGTAGTACAGCTTATTTTATTCCTTCCAAGCTCCTGTTTCTCTAACATTTTTCAGATGCTGAGTTACATACCAAAAATGCTGGCACCTGGCACCTGCTGTGGGGGGACATCTGTAGGACATTTGGTTTCCTGGGGCAGGGCTCTGGCTGGGCCAGCGGTGCTTTTGCCTTGACCAGTCTCTGTTTCTGCTCTCCCCAGTGTACGGGCACAACGTGAAGAGCAGCAACGACTTCATTGGGAGAATTGTGATCGGGCAGTACTCGACGGGCGCCCCCGAGTCCAACCACTGGCGCCGCATGCTGAGCGCGCACCGCACGGCCGTGGAGCAGTGGCACAGCCTGCGCTCCCGCGAGGACTGCGACCGCGTCTCGCCCGCGTCCCTCGAGGTGACATGAGGCGGGCGACTGACGGCAGCCAGGCCGAGCGGGCGGACGAGATAACACACCAAGCAACGACTGACGCACCCCACCTCACACCCCACACGCGCCCCACGGCAGCTCCGTTGGATTAATGCCAGCGCCCAGCCGGCCGTGCTGGCCTCAGTGATCCGCGTCCCACCGGCTCCAGCTGTTCCCCTGGGGCCGGAGCTCTGGCTGCTTGCCCCCGGCCCGCTCAGCTGTTCGCAGCCCCGAGGAGCGCGGGGCCGGGCAGCACGGGCTGTGCGTGGACGTGCCGTGGGAGGCACGGAGTGGGTGGAGGAGCTGGGAGCTGCCTCTGCTGTCCTTCCAGTCCAAATCCATGGCTCATCCTCTCGGAGATATAAGTACCCGTGTGCTCTCATTGGTGAACGTGGTAATTAGGCTAGAATATTTTTTTAAACGGTAGAACCTGTGGTGAAATCGATTCTGACTGCAGTTTTGTCCTTGTAGTAGTTTTAACAGAATTAAGCTGCTGTTAGTGTGTGTTTTTGTGTGCCGGGGCACACGTGTGGCCCCACATGGGACAGATCCCGTGTCCCGTCAGTGGTGACCTGCCAGTCTCAATAGCAGTCTGTGTGTGTAGTAGATTCAGTGCTGATATAGCAAAATAAACATTTCCAATAGCATTTGTACTGGGAAAACCAGCTCGCGTCCTTTCAAACATGTGCTGTGCAACAAAAACCTGCTCCAGGGACTTTGGCAGTTAAGAAGACTCAGAAACCACAATTTTAATTCTCTCACAGACTGCAGTGGCTCTTTCTGTGTTGTGTGTGTTTACCCAGGTAGTTCTTCAGGTCACCAAGTGAACTTAGCTACAGTCAAGCTGTCCTGTTGGTTGCTTCTGTACATTTTATTTTTCCACAGCGTATTGTCTGGTATGATGCAGATTGTATATTTATTGAAAATAAAATTCTATTTAATTGTGCCACATGGATTGGGGTCATACTTGTTGACTTCACCTTTGTATTGAGCTCCCTCAGCTATGCTTATGGCAGAAAAAAAGACAAAATGTTGGCAGTTACCCCATTGTCACTCACTGCAGATGAACTGGGAGCGCTTTGAGAGAAACTGGGCACCTGCTGATGGAGGTCGGTGTGGAGAGTGAGCTGGATGCCTTGGTCTGGCCATGGTGGTTCCCAGCCAGACCCCACATAACACCCTGGGGGTTGGATGTGTCAGACTCCAGAGATGACACGTGGCAAGATGGGCAGCACTCATCTCCTTCCTCTATTTGTTAAATGAAGCCCAAAATGAAACCCCAGTACCTCCTGTGCTTTTAATATTTTGATTTTTAAAAAAGAAAAAACAACACACATGACTATTTCACCTGTTAGTTATTTAGATGCAACAGTTAGGGACAGGCGAGTCTTAAAAAGCAAAACAAAACAAAACCCAACCACACCAAAAAAACCCAAACCAAAAAAGCTCAGTGCTTGCTTTGGCAGTGTCAGTGTGTGGGCCAATAATCCCTGCTGCTGTCCAGGTGTTCCTACTCCAGGGCAGGTCTGTGTAGTACCTCTGATATCAGCATCCCTTCAGCACTTTGCCCCAGCACCTGGCTCCCTGCTGCTCCCCAGCACAGCTGCTCTGTGTCAGCAGCACGCAGCAGAGGGGCAGCGGTGCCTGCAGGGCTGTCCAGGGCCAGCCTCTTTCTGAGCACACTGTGGATGCTGGGTATCAATTCTAACCTGCCTCTCTGCAAGGTGAATTTCTTCTCTGTCCTGCAGTGAAGTTGATGACAAATCTCTGTTCTCTGGCTTCCTCCTGGTTTGTCTCATAAAAAATCACAGTGGCGAGGGACCCCACAGGCAGTCCTGGGCAAACGTGTGCTGCAGGAGGCTGAGCTCTTCCTGTAACTCACGGAGGCTCAGGCAAGGGGCCGTGGTTTCAGCAGTTACTGTGGTACATTAATATTCTTCCATGTGGGGCCTGTGGACAGCAGAATGAGCTCAGGACATCCATGAGAGCAGACACATGCTTTGCTCAGCACTGGGGATGAAATGTGAACAGAAAGTAACCTTGCCTGAGTCTGTCCTTGAAGTCACCAGGTGTCTGTTCCACGGGGAGGAACAGTCTGTACACAGGATGCCAAAAACTGGTGAGGGTGCCCAGAGGGAAGGTCAGTAAGAGCAGAACAGAAGCAGAGTGGGGAGCTCCTGGCCTGCAGAGCAGACAGAACAGCATGGGAGGGAGAGGAGCAGGAGGGATGAATTGTGGCCGCGCTCCTGGGGCTGCAGCCAGCAGGTGAAGCACATCTCGTGCTGGTGAAGTTGGAAGGTAACCCAAAGGGCAGCTGCAGCTCCAGCTGGCACTGCGTGCACGGCGTGCCTGTGCTGTCCCAGTGCTGGGAGCAAAGCTGGTGCCCAGCTGCTGTGCCAGGCTCAGGGCTGTGCCTCAGGGGCAGCTCAGAGCTCCCAGCTGCGCTGGGGGACACTGCTGCCATGAGTCTGCCTGTTAGAAACCAGCATAAAAATGATTCAGGATCTCTGCTCCCTCTTTAAACATGAATATTCGTGTTTTGGGAGTAGATTAATATGCTCGAAGATTTTTGTTCCATAGTTTGCTAAAAGTTGTTTATAACACTGGCTTTATCTGAGGAAAGAAGGGAAGAGGCATGCCTTGACTTCTAATAATCCCAATGCCTTCATTTTTAGTGTTCTGCTGTAGCAGTAGGCTTTTCCTTGAGCCAGATAATTTCAGAACAATGCATGGAAGGGGGGAGGTGTTCTTAAAAGGCTTTATTTAATATGAAGAAAACTTAATATAGAAAAGTTGATTGAATGAGTTACTGTCTCTGGACTAAGTCTGGATGCTTTACTGTACTGAAAGCTTGCTGTCACCCCAAATTGTTTATACTTGAATCTCTAAAAATGGGTCAAAAATGCTGAAAATTTTAATCTGTAGCTAAGAATAAAAAGGGAACAGCACTGAGAATGTTCCTAGGCAGTTCTTTCAGTGGTGATTTAAGGCATAAGTTGGAAATTGAACAGGACCACTAAATTGTATAGTATTTGTGCCTGTACTATTTCCCTTATGAGTGCAACAGTTAGAAAATGATTTTATGCAGTGTTTTTAAAAATCTGAAGTTTATTTCTAACAAATGTTGACCACAAGAAAGAGACATGCTGGATTGTACTGGTACAGACTGCTGTATCATATCAGGTTTTCTGCTGTTACATGATGGCATGGACCCAGTACCAGCCTGGCAGATGGGCACAGAGCAAATTCCTGAAATAGCCTTGGAGCCCCGGGCACAGCTGGGGGATCCTTCTTCCAGGCTGTTTAAGTGTGTCAGCTCTGGGAAAAAATCCCAAACCAAACACAGGAGAAAACCCAACAAACCCTACCCCCGAAACCAAACCAAAGGCAGCACACAACGGGGCACAGCCGCATTAAACCCCACTGCCTGCAGCCCTGCGAGCCTTTCCCCTGCCTCCGCTCCCCGCTGTCATCACGGCCCTCGCCCTTCGCCGCCGCCCCTGCCCGGTCCCTGCCGGCAGCGGGGTCCCGTCTGTCACCCCCGAGGTGACGGGCTGCCCCGAGCCTCCGCACCCGAGGGGCGCCGCGGGATGGGGACACTGAACACCGCCCGGGGCTGCACCTGGGGGGGGAGGAGGGAAGATGTCCTTACTCGCCTGCGGCCCCGGCGGGTGACAACAGCGCTCTGGGGGCAGCGTGCGACCGAGCCGGGCTGCGGGCAGCGCACGGACCCCGGCCCCGGCCCCGGCGGGGACGCGCTGAGCGCGGGCGGGTTCAGCCGGGCGGGCTGGGGCAGCGCCGGGTGCGGGTCCCTCTGGGCTGCGCTGAGCCGGGCCGGGGGCGGGCTGGGGCAGCGCCGGGTGCGGGTCCCTCTGGGCTGCGCTGAGCGGGGCCGGGGGCGGGCTGGGGCAGCGCCGGGTGCGGGTCCCTCTGGGCTGCGCTGAGCCGGGCCGGGGGCGGGCTGGGGCAGCGCCGGGTGCGGGTCCCTCTGGGCTGCGCTGAGCCGGGCCGGGGGCGGGCTGCGGAGGAGCCGCCGCTCGGGGGAGGGGGCAGCGCGGCCCCTATATCCGCCCCGCCCGGCGGCCGCCCCACAGCCCGCGGGGCCCGCACCCGGAGGGACCCCACGCCGGCCGCACCTCGGCGGGAGCCGCAGCCGGAGGGACCCCCGAGCCCTGCGCGACCCCCGCGGCCGACGGGCCCCGCGGCGGAGCGGGAGCGGCGCCGGGGCTCCGGCCATGGGCAGCGGGCGGGCGCTGTGCGCGCTGCTGGCCGCCGCCCTGCTGGCCGCCCAGGCCTTCCCCCAAACCAACATCAAGATCAGCCAAGGTGAGTGCTCGGCGCTGGCCGCGGTGACTTGATCGGCGGTGGCGGCGGCAGGGAAGGAGCCTCCCGTAGGGCCGGCAGCGGGCTTCCCCCTGCTCCAGAAATCCCTGACTTTCCCTGAAATCAGCTTCACCATGGGGACGTGCCAAGGGCAGCCCCGGTCCTTCTTCGGGATGCCAAAGGTCTCTGGGCTGGCTGTGTTTCTGTGAGTCAGGTCAGCTCTTTGGCCTTTGCCAAGGCGCGCTGCCGCCGCTCGGGCCGTGGCCCGGGCACTGGCCCTGCCGTGGGTCGTGGCAGGAATCACTGCGTGAGGCACACTCGTGAGCGGTGCAGGGCTGTGGCCAGCAGGACAGGCTGAGGGCCACCAGGGCTCCTCTATTCACACTTACTGCGTGTGAAACAAACACGGGATTCTGCCTTACTCCCCTTCTTTGCTCCGAGCTGCTGCTGACTGCTGAATGCCACTTGGGTTTCTTCCAGACTTTTCCACGGTGGCAGTGCAAGTGAGAGTTGCTGCACCAAGTTTGTTTGAACCCTGCTAGGTTTACTGGGACCGTGAGTGGAAAGGGATTCCTTAAGTGCTGTTTGGTGAGATCGTGAGAAAAGGGATCGATAGAAGCCTGGCTTTCCTGCCAGACGCCTAATCCGTGGGAGCTTTGCCAAAACTAATTAAGGAGAAAAAAACTCTGCGAGATAACTTCTATCTGTCAGTGCCAGCTACAAGAGCGTTGCTGCTGGTATTGGCTGTAGCCTCTCAACTCCAAACATACAGAGGATTTGAAGCTGTAAAACCAGCTTGGTTTCATTAAAGAATTTTAAAAAGCCCTCAGTGTGACAGGATGTCCTTCCCAATGTGCTTCAACTGATGTTTAATATTTTACTTGAAAACTTGTGACATGTGCCTTAAAAACACTTAGGGTCTGTAAAATATTGCCCAGTTATGAGATTCATGTCCATCAGTGGACATACCTCCTCCTGCAGCTCCATACAACCCCCACATACACCAAGACCAAGGTCCGTCCCTGATCACATCCTTCAAAGGTGGATGCTCAGTGTGAGACTCTTTCATCTGTTAATGAAAAACAAATATTGTAAGTAACATGAAGGTGGCATTGTTTGCCCATGGTGACTAGAATGTCAGGGCTTAAGGCGTTGCTTCTAAAGCCATGGGTGAGTTGAGGCATCCCAACCTCACACAACAGCACTGTCTGTAGTCCCTGCCACATGCTCCCGCCCTCCACCCCCCTGTTTAAATGCTTATTCTGTGGGTTTACTCAATAAGGAGGATGTGGTGGGATGGACCTCTGGCTCAGCTGGCACCCCCAGCTTAGCCACAGGCAGTTTCTGTGAAGCCATCCTGGGATGGGTTCTGGGGGTCCCCTGTCCCAGCCCTGTTGTCTCAGCCATCCCTTCTAGCTCCCCACAGCTCCAGCAGTGCTGAGCCTGGGTAAAGCCCTGCTGCTGGCCCTCCCCATGGCCTGAGCTGGTGAGAGCTGACTTGGTGAGCACCAGGATGCTGGTCCTGAGCCCCAGCTGGGCCCACTGCCCATCGCTCGCTCTCACCACCACAGCCCTCGGGTCCTGGTGGAGGGTTCTGCCCTGGGAGGGCCCCAGACTTCCACATGACAGCATCTCCTCAGCTCTCCTCTGTTGACATGAATTTCAGACGAGCCTTTGAGTGTTGATGGACACTCTCCAAAACCAGCTGCTTGCCAAGAGCTGAAGAGGTTCACTTGCCTTTTCAGGTCAGATGGCAGCATTAGCTTATGGATGTGCCAAGGGGGGTGTCTCCTAGCACCTCTAAGATTTGAGGAAAGCTGTCAGCTGTTGATGAAATGAAGTTCTTTGATTCTCTGCAACAAGAAGAGTCTCTGCTGTCCAAAATCCTTTGATGAAGCTGCAGCCCCTCAGGAGCCTTTCTTGCCTGAGCATCTTTTGCCAACCTTGTCCCAGCCTCAGATTTCACATCTCAAATCTGCAGATCCCTGGAAGTGAGGCAGCATTGCTCCTTGGGATGAAGTTTTCAGGAGCAAACCTGCTCTTCACCAGCTGAGTCCAGGGGAGCCATGCAGCTGCTGGTAGGTTTTTTCCCCAGTAGCATACTGAAATGAAGAGAAACCCTTGTGAAACTGGCTGGGATTTTCTCAGTTAATTATTTCTAGTTGGAAATAGGCCAACTGGGGAAGTGAAACTTTTTTGGCAGAGCAGTGCCAGCTTCTGTAAGATTTTGAAAAGTGATTTTCTTGGTAGTTTACAGTGGGGCTCAGCTAGTAAATAAATAAAAAGGCTCTAATTTGGCACTGACGCAAATGCAGAGAGCACAAAACTTTTTTTCTAACCTCAAATATTTGTTTTCCAGCTTTTCTGAGTTAGTAACAGCTGCTTGATCTGAATCTTATCCTCAGCCAAGTCCGGACAGCTATTTTGCTGGTGCTTCTTTAAGACATGGTCCTGCCCTTAAAAGTGCTGCATTGTAAATTAAAAAAAAGGGAGAAAGGATTCTTGCCATCATTTTTCACCAGGAATTTGGGGACAAATGGATGGAGTGACCCCCATAATGCAGGCACTGGCTGTGCTGATCCTGCCCTGTGTGGAGGAGCTGATGCTCTGCTGGTCATTTAGACCCAATTCTCACTTTCCTTAAAAGTGAGGATTGGGTCTAAAAAGCCCCCAAATGCTTCCCCTGTCACCTTCTAGATCAAAATACCACACACAGCTGCTGGCTTGGGTTGTGAGGCTTTCCTGTAAAGCCATGAGTAGGCCCCTATACTCACAACCCTACATCAGATTTCTTACGGTTTTTCTGCTACAAATATTTCAAATAAACAGCTCCCCTAATTGATCCTGCCTGAAAAACTGGGACCAATAGTCCTCCTCCAAAGAGACAGACAAAGCCTCTGATCCTGACCTAACAGAAAAGATGCTAATTAAAAGCTGACCTCCCATATTTTCCTTTTTGGTATATTTAACCTTAAATTCCTTCAGGCACCTCTGGTTCACTGAAGCTCATCAAATTAATGCTGCCTAATGGGAACCAGTATGGAATAACAAAGCAGAGCTGTCTCAGTTTCTGACTTTGTCTCAGCTGCTGTGAACAACCATGAGGGTGATTTTCCCTGGAATTGGGGTGCCTGGCTGTGAGCCAGGACAGTGGGACACCCACTGCAATTAGCACTCGGGAGTGAAGGCTCCGTTTGCTGGGGATGCCGCTGGGTGAAGCCCTGTGAATTTTGCCACCATGCTGCCAGAGGTGAGAATTTTGTCAAGACACTATAATAAAACCCCAATTGTTGGAGCAGCTGGTGGTGCCTTGTCTGGCACAGACCTCTGGGCTGTCCTCGGCAGGAAGGAACAGCAACCTTGAGTCTCTGCAAGCCAGAACCAGATCCCAGCCCTGTCCTTGCTGGGGGTACATGCCTGCCTCACCTGTGACCTGGTGGTGAAGCTGAAGCCTCATAGTGAAGGTTTGACCCTTGTTCTGCTTCAGCTTTGGTGGAGACAGGGAACCCTGGCCGGCATCATGAGGGAAGGAGGGCTTGGCTGCCAGGAATCACATCAGCTTTTGGAGTTCCTGGTCCTGCTCTGTTACTACAATGAAGTAATTTGCATCTCCTAGGGCTGTTCTGAGGTTTTTCCCAGTTCAGTTATGGCTGGGTATGAATCAGAGAACTGAACTCTGCATTGCTGCTGAGCTGTCTTTATCTTACCCACTCTCCCCAAAAGCTATTTTGCTCTTCCAGCCCAGCAGGCCTTATCTTTTATCCTCCATAGTCCATAATTAGTGCTGCTGAGGATGGGAGAGTCCCTTGAGCCCCTCAAGGGTCTGTTGCTGTTGGGTGCAGAGCTGCCCCCAGTCTCAGCTCCTCTGGAGGCATGGCTGGGGGTCCCAAGGCAGGTTGATGGGGTGACAGCCCCACAGGGCTTGGCAGTTGACTTGGCCTTGCTTAGGAGGAAAAAAAAGACTCTTTGCATTTGTGGTTTGTCACCTGGGAGGGGGGTGTGACAGCAGGGACCACATGGGCTGGCTGGTAGCTGTTTGTAGAACACTCAGAGATCCCCATGTGGAAAGAGCTGATGAAAGATTAAATTATCACCCTGAGCTGCCAGCACTGGCACAGGGAAGGATTTGGCTCTATAAATGCTCACACAGCTGCTTTGGATTCACCTTGCCTCTCTTTTTCTCCATGCTGTTGCTTCCTTTGCCACATTGCTTGCTGCTGCTGGCAGTTTTGCTCTTTCCACCCCCAGGGAAAGCCATTCCCTGGCCCCTCAGTGCTGGAGGCACCACCCTGACCTCTCCAGTCTTGAGGCTGTTACCTGCTTGGATAGTCTGATGGCATCTGACGTCTGCCCTCACCCCCTGCACGCCCACCCTGCCCAGTGCCCCACTCGCCTCAGCAGCAGCACTGACCCCAGAGCACAACTGGCTCGGGAGGGCTGGCAATTCCCCCACGTTCACAAACCAGCAGCTCAGAGAGTTAAGTCTGTGTGCCCCAAGACCTGAGGGTCCTGAGTGCTGCATCCTCCCCACACGAGGGGGAGCAGAGCACGGAGGAGGTTGGAGCAACGTGTTAATGCCACTGCTGTGTTCAGACAGCGGCAACTACAAAGGCTCCAAAAGGACATCCTGCCCCCACAGGGGCCTCTTCTGGGGCAACTTCCCCACTGTGCTGAAAAGCAGCAGGGGAGGAGCAGAGCAGCGTGGCCTGGCTGTTATCTGCTGGTGGGATATCTGTTGGACAGGCTGGCACCGCTGCCGGCGGCCCGCGCGCCTCGCCGGCTGCTCCAGTGCCTGCGTGCACGGCTGCATCCCGGCCCAGGGACGGCACGGCGCGTGGATGGGGGTTTCCTTGGGGGCAGGAGCTGCAGGCTGTCCTTGCAGGAGGGCAGAACACGGCCCTGGCTGTCAGCTCCCCTCCCAGCACAGTGGCTCTGCTTGTGCTGATAGAGACAAGGGGAGCCCTTATCTCGGTTTTCCCAGTAGCAAATGTCAGTGCTTTTATTTTAAGCATCCTCTACCTAAAACGATGTCAAGCTAGCTTGGAATGTCCCTCCTGATTTAGGCAGATGCTGAAACTGAGAAACCCACAACTTGTTTAAAATGTATTTTGACTTCTGCAAACTTTTGCATGGCTCCTGCAGCAGCTGGGTTTCCCCTGTATGTGTTTGGTGCTTATTTGCCTGGGTGAGGTGGGAGAGAAGGGCTGGGCACTGCTGCCTCCATCACCTGCTCGGCTTCCTGGCCAAGCTATCTCACCACCAGCTGCTGGATGTCCTCTGCTCTGCCCCCAGCCATGCCCGAGCCTGTCCACGCCTACTCCTGCCCACTCTTCTGGACGGAGTACGAAGGCCACTGCTACCGCTACTTCCCCATCAACAAAACCTGGGCGGAAGCCGACCTCTACTGCGCCGAGTTCTCCATCGGCATCAGGTCAGCCAAGCTGGCCTCCATCCACAGGTGAGCTGTGCAGAAATATATTGTCCCATGCTGACACAGCCTGGGAAGAAGGAAACTGGGGGCAAAGTCCCAGTCCCACATCACAGCCTCTGTGTCAGCTGCAGACTCGTGTTCCAGCCCCCACATCCCGCTGCAGCAGCGGCCCAGTCAAGGCAGATGCGCAGGTCACAGAAAGGCAATATAGAAAATAAATGCCTTCCCTGGACTGGCAAGAAAACTGGCATAGTATTTCGTAAATTACCCCAAACTGTGTTTTTTTGCTCTTGAAAAAGGGATAGAAGTACAGCAGGATGATTACACAGGCTTTTTCCTCTACTCCCTCTCCCCCAACTCTCACCAGCACTACGCTCCTCTTGCACAGACCCGGGAAAGTAACCACCAGCAGTAAGAAGCAGGGGACCCATTTGTCCACGGGTCCTGTGGTAGGGTGAGTGCTTAGGGACACGCCTGACCATTTGCTGGCATATTCTCTCGATTGCCCTGTATTGCTCTGTTTTGCCAGCTGGGAAGAAAACGTCTTTGTGTACGACCTGGTGAACAGCCGCGTGCCCGGCATCCCCACCGACATCTGGACAGGACTCAACGACCTACGGCAGGTGGGAGCTCCCTGGAATCCTGTGGGAAATGGCTTTGAAAAATTCACCTCTGTGTTTTCCTCCTGGAAAGCCAATTGGTTTTCTTCTTTGAACTTTATACCCCTTTTATCAGGAGATGGCATAGAGTCTGTGGTGCAGCACGTAGAGAAACTTATTTCACACATTCCAGTCTGCTTTTAAAAGAGAAGTGTTACTAGAATTGATAGATGAATCAATAATTACTCATATCACATTTTATTACTGGATTAATAGAAAGAGTATTGTACTGCTAGTCCAAGAAGAGCAAATAAACTGAAAAGGTCTTCAGTGTCAAAAAAACACCAAATTCCATTGCTCTAGTGCTACTTTGTGACTTTTGAAAGCTGACATGTTGAAAATATATAGTCTCATATGTTAGAAAGAGAAATGGAGACCATCAGGAAAACAGTCTCATGCCAGCAACTTTTTTGTAGATACTGGAAAAGGAATGGAAAATGAAGAGGAGAAGGAATGTAGAAATGGGTGGGAGTGTTAAAAAATATATAGATTTAATTTCTGGGCTTCCCCTAGGGAGAACTGCAAAACCTTGGGCTGTTCTTGGCAAGCTTCCAGTTGTAAAACCCAAATGTGCTGTTTGGACTTTGCTGAGTGGTGTCTGTCTGTGTCCCTGAGCTGTGTTGTGGCACTGGGGATAGGAATGGGATCTGCTCAGTGGTGACAGTCTCTCCCCATGTCCCTGGGCTTGTGGCACTGGGGATGGTGGTGGGGACCACATGGGAGTGGCCTCCCGCCCTCTGCAGTCGCAGCTCTGTGGTGACAGCCTTTCTCTGCTGGCCTGTGTCAGGAGGGTCACTTTGAGTGGACAGATGGCTCCTCCTACGACTACCAGTACTGGGATGGCAGCCAGCCTGACGATGGGATCCACTCCATCCCGGAGGAGGAGGACTGCGTGCAGATCTGGTACAGACACAGCAGCGGTGAGCGCCCAGGGCACCTTCAGTGTTATTTGTGTGTCAATAAATTCAACCCACCGTGCCTCCTGCTTTTCTGAAGAGGTTGCTGGCAGGCAGAGGATTTGCATTTTAATTTTTAGTGTTTTTTTTTTTCTTTATGGTGAAAAGGTGTTTTCACCTTGTACATACATGCATACATACTCATTTTCGCTCTGCTCCCATCTCCCTCTCCCATAGTAGCAGCAGGGCAGGAGCATCAGCTGCCTTGTAGAATTACCAAATTTAGTCAAAGGTCGAATTTTCCTATTTCCCCTCCCCCATGGGAAACCTGTGGAAACACTCATTGTTTTCCAGCTTTTCTCTCCCATACTTGTGCCAGGACATCTTGCTGAAGTGGGACAAGACCCTGCCTGTGCAAAAATCCCACTTCACACCCTCCCTGCTGCTGAGACCAGCCAGGTGTGTCCAGGCCCCCCAGATGTACCTAAATGTCCTGTCCATGGGCAGCCCGTGGATAATTTTGGGGGAACAGGGCTGTGTTTGCAGCTGCCCCTCCACTACCAAGTCCAAGCTGGGGCCCGGCCTCCCGTCTCACATCCCCCAGATGAGGATGCTGGGAGGAAGCATGACAGTGAATGGCACAACTGGGAGCATCCAGGGAAAGCCTCCCACAGTGGCAGGAGGTCCTGGTCCCAAGGGCAGTGCATGGTTCCCTCCTTTTGCCTTTTTTCAGCTAATGCCTTGTGTTTTTTGGAGGGCAGCACTGCGCTCCTGGAACGACAACGCCTGTGGCAGAGCCTTCCCCTTCGTCTGCAAGATCCCCTCACTGGCCCTGGACTGAGGCTGCTGGTGCTGCCCACACCCCCCTTCGTTCTGGGTCACCTCTCCAGCTGTGCCAGGAAAGAGCGGTCAGGACGTGGCATGGGTTGGGAGAGCCGTGGAGCTGCTTGGATCCCCAGCCAGTCCCTGCCTGCAGAATCCCTGCTGGGAGGATGGTGGGGATGAGCCTGGCACTCGGCAGTGACAGGAGCTGCATTCAACAGCAGAGGAGCCCCCAAGCCCGAGGCTGGCTTTGGATTTCAGATCAACCATCACAGCGTGTTAGAGGAAACCCATGATTTTACCAATACACCAAACTGTTAGCACCCAAAAATAGCCGTGTGTAGGAAATGCTCTTGCCTGTTGATCTGCGAAGAGTGGAGGAAAAGTGTTATTTTCTGTTAAGTTATGCGAAATGCCTCTTGTCCATGTTAATTTTCTCTCTGCTAAAATAAACAGCAAACAGCAGGTGGAGGCTCCGTTGTCTTTCTTGCACTGGAGTAGCAGCCATTCCCTGGGGGCTTGGGATTTCATGGGAAAGAAGTTGTTTTTTCCCCAACCTGCTCTGTGTTACAGAGGTGTATTGAGGGGAAGCAGCTGCCTAGGAAAGTTTATTTTACAGACCCTGACTGCTTTTTGGGATGCGTGGGGCAGCCTGTGTGCTCACCCTGCCCTTTGCCTGGCCCCCAGCAAACATAGAGGCACCATGGAGGGTGTGAGGGGCCAGGCAGTGCCCCAGGGCTCAGCAGCATCCCTGGGCAGGCAGGTTTGGCCCTGGCTGCATGCAGAGGGCTGGATCAGCTGGAGGGCAGGTCAGGGGCTGACACACACTAGCTGGGGGTCAGCCCATCCTCACAGCCCGGTCCTGGCTGGGGAGAGCTTGCAGTGTTTGCTGCAGCCCCGTGTCCCAGTGAGAGGATGTTTTCTCCCTAAGTCCTTGCTGATGTCCTCTGCTGCACTGGCACCACAGAAGTACTTCTGTTGCCCAGGTAAATATTTTTGGGGGCGTGTGTGGTTATGGCAGCTGCCTGTGCCTTGTTTGAACTGTTCTGTGTGGAGATGGGACGAGGGTGGATTTGCAGGGTTTGGGTGTAAGTGGGGCTGTGCTGATGCCAGGGCCCAAGGAAAAGGCAGCACTATTGAGGGAAAACCAGGCTTCTCCTTAGGGGACACAGTTCCAAGGGCATTGCTGGACCCAGTCAGGCACAATAAATCCAGTGTTCCCCCAGGCTGTGAACTCTAATCCCTCACAGCCCTGTAGCATCCAGGTGGCTTTGCAGGTAGCCCTGTGCACAGGGGCCCCCAGAGAAGCCCCTTGCCCCCTCCTGGGAGCCATGAGTCCCTTTTGTCCCTGCTCTGGCAAAGCCACAGGGTCTGACCCATCCCAGCTGCTGCTGGCAAAGATGAGTAAAGCATTGCCATAGAATTGTCTGGTCCCCCTTGGTGCCACCATCTTAGAAACACAACATTGCAAAACGAAGCCTTTCCAGAGTGATCACACTGGATGCAATGGAGGTCAGTAGCTGAGGCTGCACTGGAGGCTTGGAACTGCTTCCTCACATGGCAGTGGAGCTTTCAGCTAAGATGTTTCCACTTGGAGAGATACTGGAAAATTTGGTAGGGGTAATAATGTTGTGGTAAGTGCAATGTGTGTGCTGGAGCAAGTTTCTAAAATAAGAAAGTGTTGTCATCCCCGATTTTGTGTTTTTATATATAAAAATATTTTTATATATAATATATAAATGGATAATACATGTAAATGAAATTATTTTAATTTTATTTTTAAATTTAATATACACACTATGTATATCTTTATATGGAAAGTTAGCCCCTTGTGTAGTTTTCAGTTCTGGATTTCAGCATTGGATGTGTTTTCTAGAGGCATTTGTTTCACCTGAAAATAATAAATTATGTATGGATGATAACAGCATGTCAAGAAACCAGCTGTTTAAAAAGAAGGCTCTTGGATGCAGCAAGGTGGATAAAGTTGACGTGGTCTGTGGCAGAAAAGGGTTTGGAGAGCCAAGTGTGGTGCAGGACGTGTCTGATGAGCTCCTGGTCTGAGCACCAGTGCTGGCGTGTGCTCCTGTCTCTGCGCTGGAGCTGTCACAGCCCAGCGGCCCCGGGGCTGGCCGTGCCCAGCCCGTGCCAAGGGCAGCGTTGGGTGGATGGACAGCCACCAACGGGGAGACGCTGCTGCTGGTGCCAGGCTCGGCTCCAGGCTGCCCCTCCCCAGTGTGATTTCCCTGTTCCTGCTGTGTCTCCTGTCCAGAGGAGCTGGGAGTTCATCTCGGCTGGGGATTGGTATGCCTCGAGCCAAACAACTGTCTTTTTTTCCCTGCAAGTGGTATGAGATGTTTCAAAAGAAAGGTTAAAACCTTCCCTTGGGAAAGTGTTTGAAGATCTGGGCCCTACTGTGGTTAAAAATATTGCTAATGGGGAGCCCAATGAAAGCTGTCACCTCCAATTAACATCTTCATTTCCAGGTAAAAAGAGCTGAACATGCATGACCTGAAAGTCAGGACCAAAGTTAATAGGGGCTTTGTTTGCCAACCCCCCTGTCTTTCTCCTTTGCCTCCAGGGTCCTTACTTAAAAATCAACACCCTGTCCTTGCCAGTGTCTTCTATTTCACAGTAATCAAATAATTCAGAAAACAACAGGAGTTTTCACCTCCTTAATGAACTTCCAGTGGGTCTGGCTTGATGAAAGATGGGCCACGCCCTTTCTCTCGGCATGGACGGTTCCAGACTCAGCATGGCCTGGAGCAGCTCCAGATTCCAGGCTGAACTTCTTTATTTTTCTGTTCTCCTTGTCCCATAACCCCTCACTCCCTTGTTATCTTGAATTTCACCCTTCTGACTCTCTCTGTGGTGCAGGCAATGTGTGTTGTGACACAGGACATGGATGTCACAGCCTGTGGGCACACTGGTGCTGCCCTGGCACAGCCTGGTGAGGATTTTCCTCCCCAGTGATTATCTTGACTGCTCCGATGCCTGGCTGGGCTGGGCTGTCCTTTCCTCTATTAATTCAGTTAAGATTTTTTTTTTTTCTCCCGTAAATGACTGGGAGAATAAGGGCTGCACGGCTGAATCATGAGCTTTTTATTGTGCATTTCCCTTGGATTTAATTGCCTGAGCAGTGGCTCAGCTCCTGCCCTGAGGCCAGGATGCCTCAGAGTGGTTCCCTTTGACAGAGAACAAAAATATCTCGGGACCGAAAAACATGGTTTGAGCAGCTCAGAGAGTACATTACAGACTGGCTGCAACAGTGAGCCCTATCACCAAAAAAACCCCAAGCCACAAAGCCCTGTGATAAATGAAGTTACCCATCTGTGCAACGGGGTTAGCATTAAATCCCACTGCTTTAGTGCATCCAAATGTCTGCAGCAGGGAGAGATGGAGCAGTGGGGCACGGGGACAGTGAGCAGGATTTGTGCTGTGTGGGTCCCAGTGGATGCTGGCCTAGAGATGCTCCTGCTGTTCTGCAGGAGGGCTTTCCCATCCCGCCTGATGCCATCTGCTCCCTGCTGCTGCCAGGAATGAGCGGGACAGCGGGAGCCAGGGGGGACAAACCTGCTGGGAAATGGATCTCCTTCTGAGGGCTCAGCTGCAGCAGCCATGCCTCCTGAAAGAGGCGTGAATCAGGCTGGATTTATACAGCCTGGAAGCTGCTGGTGTGTAACAGCACCTGAACTAATTGCAAAAGTTCAGTGAAACTTCCAGCAGCAGCAGTTCCCCTCGAGGGGCTCATAGCTGCCAGGAGCTCCTCCAGGCTAGAGGACCCTGGGATGGGGCTGGCTCAGCACAGGAACAGCGTCATGCCAAGGCCCATTGTGCTTTTGATTGTTCCCTTTTGGTAACCCAAAAGTCTCCTCCTCTTTTGTGGCCAAGGATTTCCAGGCCTCCAGAGAAACCTGCCTTGGTGGGGAGAGCTGGCTGAGGGCCAGTACCCCTGTCCCCCTTTGGCACGGGCTCTGCAGCACCGCCACCTAAAAAGGGTGGTTATGTTTTTCATTAACCACTTTTGCTTTGCTGGGGTTCAGTAACTTGGCTGGTGTGGCAGCAGCTCTCCGGGCAGGCACAGACTTTTCCAGGCATTGTCCTGGGGAAGGCTGTGAGAAGATCAGAGAAAAGAATTATAAGAAATTCTTATCTCCACTTGTTGCACCTGCTGTTGTGCACATGTGGAATGTGTCATGGAGATTTGTTTACCAAAGGGTGATTTCTTAATTGGACACTGGATAGTGTTTGGATTAATTGACCAATTAGGTCAAAGCTGTGGTGGACTGGTGGTAAGGGTTACTGAGTTTCTTAGTAAGTATAATAAAATATAGGATAGGATGGTTTAACAAAGCAATTGATCAGCCTTCTGCAATCATGGAGTCAGTGTTAATTATTACCCAGCTGGGGGTCTGTGGTGACAGGCTGGAAACTTTCACTCCTGGGTGCAAATTCCCAGAGCTGCCACTGATCAGAGGTAAAGCACAGATCTGACAGGAGCACAATTCCCACTGCGGTCCCTGCTCAGAAAGCTGGTCAGCCTTGAAGGACACAGAGCCAAAGCACAGGTGACATGAGAGAGAAAAGATCCACAGCTGGCACCGTGCGTGTGAGTGCCTGGAGCTGGTCAGAGAGGACAGAGCTGTTCTGGGCTGATGCAGAAAGAGCTGATGCTGCTCAGCAATCCTGGCCGCTGTCCCCAAGCGGGGTCCTGGGCACCGCGCTCCTGCTGTGCTGGCAAAATGTAGCTGTATTTGGGAATCTACCAAAAAAGTATAGTCCAGCTCTCGGGGTTACCATGGCAACTAGATATTTGCTCATTTGTATATCTTGAAAATTATACTGGGCTGCTGATTGCCTCGTTTGTGAAGCTCTCTGTCAGGACGCCAACAAATCCATGTTTGTCAAGGGCTGTGAGGGAGCGAGTGGTGCTGTTGTTGAGCAGAATTCTGAATGGGAACTCTGCTGGATTGTGGCTGTGTTATGACAGCATCCTTCCCACAGACACCCAGGAACATACCCCTGGCCTAGGAAGAGGGTGCTTGCTCTGCTCATCCCCTCTGACATCCATTTGTACTTGTGTTCTTGCTTGGGTTAACATAAAATCCAAGTGACTTGACATGGGAGACCATGAATGGGATGGGGGAAGGCTTGACAGGAAGCTTTCTTCTTGCAGGGAAAGGACTCAAAATATCCTCCTCTTGCTGTTTTTGAGAATCAGCCACAGGGTTGGAAGGCAAGAAGTTTAACTGTGTCCCCAAGTGTCCAAGGGAGGAGGTGAGAGCCACACAAGTGGAGGGGCCCCAGGAGCTGCACCCACCAGCTGAGATGGGCTGGCTGTGATCCTGCTCACAGGTGAACAACCACCATCCTCTGCTTCTGGAGTGCACAGAGACTTTGGGACTTGGAAAAATGCCAACCCAAATTAAATGCTTCTTGGGTTTTGGTATTGCAAAGCTGGCACTAACCGTGGAGCTGTGGGAAAGGACGATGCTGCAGGGCTGGCTGGAACTTTCAGAGGTGGCTGGACAAGAGGATAGGGCAGGCTTCTCTTTTTATCCTGAAGGAAAAATTAATTTGGTTTGGATGCTGTTTAGGCTCTATGACCCTGGGTTCCTGAAAGGGAATTGACCCACAACCCAGCAGCTGTTTAAGAGCTCAGCATTCCTTGTCAAGTATTTGCTTAGTGACAAAAAACCACTTGCCATGAGCTCCTCTTTCATTTTGTTGAGATAATTAAATGAGGGGCTGGTCCACATGAGGATGTAAGACCTTCATGGGGGCCCTCTCTGCTCAGAGTGCTGGCACAGGTTCCCCTGTGGAGCACGGGGCTGCTGCACCTCATCCCCATCACCTGCCTCTGTCCTCATTCCACCGGCACGGGCTGCGCCCAGCAGAAACTGAATGTGAAGATCCCAGGCAGAGGGAGAGGAAGGAAACAGCAGCAGTACAGGTTACAGCAATTAAATGTGGTATTTCATCAGTGTGGAGGGCAACTGCTTACAGGAAAGGGTCTTGGCCTTTATTAATCTCCAAAGCATTATATGAAATCATGGTCCCACATAAATGCTGAATGCAAATGATGAATGTAATAATCCAGTATGGATAGCTGCCCTGGATGGGCTGTGGAAGTGGTTATAATATAGTAATAGCAATAAGATTAACAGCTCTAATGAAATCTTAAATGCCACTTTGCAACCTGCCCTTTTTTCTGCACTGACTCCATCAAGGGATGGGAGCTGTCTGGGGGCTGCGTGACCCTTTGCACATGATCCCTCTGATCCCCCATATGCACCTGCCCAACTGGGATTTCAGTGTTAGGGCCCCATACCCACACAGATGAGGCAGAGCAGCTCCTGCCCTGGCAATAACACAGTTTGGGCACTGAAAATCCTTGCTCAGGTTTGATGGTTTTGGGTGTATTCTGCATCTACAGCAAATTCACCATTCATTGCATGTTGCCCTGGCCCCTTGGTGCTCCCTGCTGCAGGCATGTCCCTTGCAGGATGACTGCCAAGGCAAAAGCCACCAGGCTCCCAAAGCATCCTGGTGCTGATGGCTTTGGTCCCTTTAACCCTGGGTACCCCAGGATGTTACTTTTGGGAAAGGACTGGTGAAGTTTTGGGGAAGGACTAGAGAGTGGGTGGAGTGGGGTGAGGTGATGATGAAGGATGCTGCAGTTCTTGCACTCCTGGTTTTAGGAAACAGCCATACAAGACACAAAACGCCTGTCAAGGTGGGATTTTTAACCCCAAAATGCCAGTGCAGGCTCTCACTGCTCATGTTGTCCAGCGGCTGCAGCCACCACATTTTCCCTCCCATTACTTTCTCTATTTTTCTGGTTTAAACTGGGAAAACCCAAAAAAAGCTGCTATTTTGTTTGAAGAGTTCAGTGTAGTGAATGACCTATTTTTCTTCTTGGATGAGTCATGGATCCTCCTTTGAAAGATCTCATTATTAATATGCCATTTGGGGGATATGTCTGAATTTTCCAGCAGTGGCAGCAGCCTTCTCTCTGCTCACCAAGGAACCCTCACAATGAATGGCATATGCCAAATGGCTTCATGCAAAAGATTTAATGTCTGTGTACTTTTAAAGGATATTGCTTCCAGGCTTAACATTTTTTTCATATTAGAAATGGGTTGAAATTCTTCTCATAATGAGGAGAAGGGGATCCCTTCCCAGGTGGTGCTTCTCACAGAAGAGAAGCAGAAGAGAAGGGAGGTATTTTTAGATGTGCAGAATGGTCACTGAGTGGGGTTACAGCTCAGGGAGAGTGACCATCCCACCTGCATCCGGGCTGTATCCCAAAGTCCTGCTCTTTGCTTCTTGCACAGACCTCACTGAATTGTTGGCAAAATGAACCCTTGTGACATTTCCCATAAAGGGAAATGCAGAGTCCAACAAGCAGAGAACAGTGTCAAGTCATTTTATGAAGAGGCCAAATGAGCCATTTGGGCTGTCTGAACCCACCTCAGATGGAGCCAATATGCCCTTTTAAAAATGGTATCTTTATTTGTGAGCTATGTTTTCCCTAATATTTGTGGAGCTCCTGCCTCCAAAACACCACCCAAAGTGTGACTTTAAACACTCCCTTCCTAGTCTAGTGATTAGTATGGTAACACAAGGGTACCAAATGCAAATTGGCAGAGGATAGCATTCCTCCCATTTTCAATTTGTTGGTTTTTTTCCCTGAACTGCACTTTCAAAATTTAACTTCTCTGGAGCATCTTGCCAACACTCAGTCTCCAGCAAACCTAGTGAAATCATGGAATCATAGAATGATGTGGGTTGGAAGGCACCTTAAATATCATGTCATTCCAACCCCTCTGCCATGGGCAGGGACACCTTCCACTAGACCAGGTTGCTTTGAGCCCCATCCAGCCCCACCTTGTTCTCTCTTTCTCCCACCCTGTGCAGAATAACCAGCATCGAGGTCTCCCATGGACATTTCTTCTGCAGTTACAGAATCACCGGGTTGGAAGAGACCTTAAAGATCATCGAGTCCAACCCATGCCCTAACTCCTCAACTAAACCCTGGCACGGAGTGCCACATCCAGTCTGTTTTTAAACACATCCAGGCATGGTGACTCCACCACCTCCCCGGGCAGGCCATTCCAGAACTTTATCACTCTTTCCCTAAAAAACTTTTTCCTAATATCCCACTTATATTTCCCTTGATGCAGCTTGAGATGAGTTGAATCCAATCACATAATTTTGAAGTTCTAAAGATGTATTTGGTAAGATTGACACTAAAACCTAATTTCAGGCTGATTGTATGCCACAGGCAGATGTGGTGCATATCACCTCGTTAGCTTGATTAGCTGGCTGAGCTGAATGATGAGAATGGCTGAGAGAAATGGAGCCAGTAAGGTTTTTGGCAGCATGGAGATTTTGGGGCTATCCAGGTGCTGGGAGGGCCCTGTGGGTAAGGGGCTGTTTGTGCAACTCAGCTCTGCTGGGAGACTGAGACATCCTCCTGTTCCATTTGTTTTTCATACTGAGCTTTGCGGTTTTTTCCCCAGCCCCTTGCTTATTGTGTATCTGCTGAAAAGAGCAGATCTCTGTCAATTCTGGAGTGGGGCTTGTGCAATGGGGAGAGCCTGGCCATGTTTCAGTCCTCCCTGTCTTCCAAGGGGAGCATTTGGGTGTGCAGGGGGGGTTGTATGGGAGGGTTGTACCTGGGAGCTGAGCCCACACAAATTATTTCCACCTGTATCTTAGCCACTCACATTAGAGGCTTTTTAATTATAAATGGAGGTGGTATGCATGTGCCTATCTGCCCTGAGACTCTCAGTGTGCACTCAGATCACCCCTAATTTAGTGGACCAACGCTGATTTGGTGATGGTGCTTGCTAGGGCTCCTCAAAATGGAGAGTGCATTGTGGACTCTGACCCATGTTCTGATCTGGGGGGAGCTGTGGGACGGCAGCATTACCTCTGAGGTGTGCAAGAGGTTTTAAAGAAGTAGGTGGGAAAGGAGGCAGGCACAGAGCCCTGAGGGGTGGAGCTGTTGGCACCTGCTTGGGAGAATGCTGGAGTCTGCTGAGGATCAATCCTGGCCATGTCCCACCTCAGCCCCTCACCACTCAGGGAGCTCAAGCACCAGCGTTCGGGGCAGCTCGTGCTGGCCACTGGACTCTTCTGTCCCCTCCAGCATGGTGAAATCTGCCTTGAGCTTGGCTACCCTAGGAAGCAAGGCAGAGGCAATCCCATGTACAGCTTCATCAAGGAGAAAACTATGTTGGATTTGATTAAGAGATGGGATAGAGAGGGAGAAATAAATCAACCCCTGTGGCATTCATCACCCTGGGAAAGCCAGTGCTGGCAGTTTGCATCTCTGGTGTCTCCTGGAGTGCCCAGCAGAGCTGGACAGCAGTTTTCCATTGCAGGCTTCAGGGATGGAATTTTGGCCTGATAACTGGGAAATCCCAGCTGGCTGCTCTCTGCTCTGGCAGTCTGCAGGCCCTGGGGAGCTGTGTGGGTCAGGGGCTCTGCGGGGGCTCAGCTGGAGCAAGGCTGAGTCTCACTCTCAGGAAGGCTGGGGCTGCTCTAGGCTGTTGTATTACAAGCTATCATCATGCAGACACTGCAGCACATCTCCACTGCGTCCCTGGCAATCTCTGACATCAGTGTGATTTCCCCTGCCCTCTTTTAAAATACAGTTTTCAACAATCAGCATGTGATTCAACAATAAGAATGCTAATTACATGGCACAGCCACAGGGTTAAATGAGTTTCAGCCATCACCAAGCTGAATTACTTGCTGAATGTTTGTGCTTCTGCACAGTTATTGTGATTTTCTTTAAACGCTTCAGTCCTGAATCCAGAGTGGCTCCCTTTAAATGGATTTGCCCTTGCTTGTGTTCACGTTGCTGGTAGAGTTCACAGTGCTGGTGCTGAGCTGGAGCCCAGACTGTTGCAAATGCAGCCCCAAAAGAAGTTATGAAAATATGTATCAATCATTCTTGAATTGCTTAAAAAAAGAGGAAATGAAAAAAATAAAGGCAGAAGAAGAAGGCAGACACAATGATATAGTGATAATTCATCTATCCCTAGCTGTGGCCTGCACCAGGCTCTCATTTGTAGTCTGCTGGAATGAACCCAGAACACCATCATTAATGGCAGTGGAATTGCTTCTAGATTTATGTCTTTACAGTCTGTAGTTTGGGCTAAATCACCTTTGGTGTTTCAGGAGAAGTGAGACCATCCAGGAAAAGAGAAGGAGCTACACAAATACTTTTGGCAAGATATAATCTGATCTCTCTTAATTTACCAGAGGGTGCAGGGTTTTCTGTGGGTATTTCTGGCTTGCATTCCCTGTTAGAAAGTCAAGCAGGCTGGTTGTGAGTAGTGCAGCTCACACAGGTGAGACAGTGGGAGGGGGAATGCTGGATGTAGGAGAGCCACCATCGCTTTCCTGGGCTTCACGTGTCTCCTCCAGGCACAGAGGGATGAAGGAGCCCATCTGCAGCCACGTGCCAACTTTGTTATCAAGAGAGCCTCTTGCCACCCTCCCTGGTTTGGCACGTGCTGTGTCTCCCTCTTTGCACCCCGAGTTTCTGAAAAGGCGTTGCCATATGCTGTATGAGCTACGGGCCGTCGGGGATGAATCACGGCTCCCACTGCTGCAATCCTCTCCCGCCAGGATCTCCTTGTTATGGATGATACACAACTGTTTAGGGCGAGGACGGGGTGGGCGGGCAGTGCCGTGGGGTTGTGATAAGGCTGGAAAGGTAACCCCGAAGAGCTGGGTTGGACTCGAGCATGTGGCACAAAAAGATTGCAGAGCCAGGGCACCTCCCCTGCTGGGGCTTTCCAGACCTGCCAGATGGGCGCTGGAAATGCTCAGCCCTGACCTGGACCTTAATGCACCGCAGATGAGATTATCCTAACGCAGGGAGCTCCTGGAGAGCCGCTGTGCCCTGTCACCGATGGGCTTCTCTGTGGCCAGCGGCTTCCCCTGGGGACAGGCACCCGCGTCACCCACGGCAGGGCACCACTGCCACCCTCAGCCTCCTGCGGGCTGCTCTGCCGGCTGAATTTACCTGCAGCTCTTGGCCCCGCTTAGCTCCTTCTGTTTCCGCAGGGATTATAAAGCACAGCCTTGCATCTGAAAGCAAGCTTCAAGTTCTTCTGTTTCCAAAGCCGGGACTGAAGGCTGTGACCTCAGGCGGTGGCAGCAGCCTGGTGGGGTCCCAAGGGAAGCGAGCCACGTTGGAGCACAGCAGGCTCCTGGGGATGCGCCCCAAAGAGCAAAGCAGGGCAGGAAATAAGGACAGAGTAGGGGGAAAAAGCAAATGGAAGCAATCATCTGATGGATTTATTATTTTGGGAAAGGAAACACTACGAGTGAGGTTTTTCTCCGAGTTTCTCTGCTCAAGCTCAGATGGTGCACTCGAACACGAAGTTGGTGTGCACTGGGGGCACTGGCAGCTGCACTGTGCCAGGGATGGGGGAAGGGACACATTCCAGATGCACAGCTTGACCAAGGATGCTGTTAAATTATTGGTTTTTTCTCCCCCAAACAACACTCAGAAGATGAAGAACAGGTCACTGACACCTGGCAAACGCCTGGATGCCCAGCCCATCATGTGCTCAGGGCCGGAGGGGATGACAATGGCATCAATGGATGAAATGTCCGCAAAACGATTCCTGCCGTGTCCTCCGTGGGTGCCAATGCTCGGCGGGGACCAGGGGCTGCACCGGGGGCTGCACGAAGCAGCGGCCCCGTCCCTGCCCCACGCGGCCACCGCTGCAGCCCCGCGACAGCCACCCTGGGCGTGTGCGACAGCGGCCGGGGCACAAGAATGTCCCTCCGACGTGCCCCGCCGCCCGATCCGCGTGTCCCCGTTGGCAGGGAGCGTTTCACATCCGTGAGAGCGTGCTGCCATCTCTCGGCTATGCAAATCGGGAGGCGCAGCCGACTCGCAGCGGTTCCCATTGCAGGGGAGGCGTCCCTTAGGCACTGCTCTGCCGTTCTGTGTGGTTTGACCACTGTTCCCTTTACCCTGTGCAGTGACCCTGGGTGCGAGGGGAGAGCCCTGAGCACCGCCTGAGGCGTCACTGTGGTGGCACCTGACAGCCCAAGCTGGGCATCCAAGAGACCACACTGTGTAGTGGGACGCCAGCAGCTCTTTCTTCCAAACAACATACTCAAGTGGCTTTTTAGTGTTTCAGCCCAACATAGATAAAGATTTTCTCTAAGTTTGAAAACTATTTACTGAAAGAAATGGAAAGTCTCAGGCCCACCTGTTTGCTTCAGGGGCACATTGCAATATCTGGAGCCACATAATGAGCCCTTTCCTGGACTTAAAAATGAAGCTTACAAGCAGCAATCAGGTGAGCATTCTGTTTTATATACAGTGTTTAGTCTGTGTGAGGCCCAGGATTGAATGGTTAACTACTACCACCAGGCACAACAGGCTTCAGAAATGAAAGCAGAGTATCTGATCCCTCTCTGGTGAGCCCTATCCAGAGCTAAGCATGATTCAATCCATCCATCCATCCCCACAAAATCCACCAGTGTGATTTCTTTCAAAACAGATTATGCTCTGACAGCTCCAGGGTACCAGCAGCTGTAGAGGTTATTTGTTAAAATGACAGCCCTTCTTTTTCATTTGTGTAAGACCATATAGCTCATCTGTGGTCCTTTGAAAAGGAAAAGAGAAAATGGAAATTATTGGAAAAATACAAGGGAGTAGTTGTGGCTGCTGAGGCTGGATGTAGGAAATGCAACCTGACAGCTCAGTTCCCACAGCAGGCTGGAACTGAGCTGCCACCCACACTGCAGTGGCATGTTCTGAAGCCCCTGGGGCTGGTTTGTGCTGTGTGATCCCTTCTCCACTGGGGAAGCACCCACCACTGGTACTTGGTGCAGCTCCACCAGTGGTTTGGCTGCAGCTGCAGCAGAGCTGAAATACCTTCTGGGGGTTCACTCTGAGTAAAACTCTCTTTTGGGTTAAATGCTTTTGAGAGAACAGCCCAGTGACAGTCATCCTGACCAGCTATCATGAGCATGTGTTCTAGAGGTTCCTCCTATCCTTCCCATGGTGATAAAGCCAACGTTTAAGCAGCCATTAAAAAAAAAAAAATTCTGGGGTGATTATCAAGTCAAAATGTGCCCGATATTTTGTTGATGCAGATGTGATCCATTTGCATGTGATGTCTCTGGTAGTGATGTAAGCTGGTTTCCCAAATATAAGGCTCTCAATAAATTACTTTTCTGATACTGAAAAATAAATTTCAATGGTGCTGTACTGAAAGGAGGTGGGGGGGAGCATGGGATGGGGATCTGCTCTGAGCTAATAGCCCATCGCTGAGAATAAGAATGTTAAATTGGTGCAATTCAGGCTGTTTTTCTTGCCTCTGCCCAAATCAACAGCAGTGAGTCATCACGGCAGACGGCATCAGCTGCCACGGTGCTCGGTGCTCGCAGCGTGCAGGCAGCTGAAACCTGCTGCTTTCTCTGCTGCTGCCTGGAGCGGGACTGATCCCAGCCAGCCTCAGCACCCAAACCTTGATCGCTCCATGCAGACATGGCTTCAGAAGCCAGACACCCTACGTTTTATTTTCAATACCAGAAGAAGCAGTGCCCTGCTGCTGTGCTGGGATGGGAGGCTGTGGAAGAGTCCATCTGAGCGGATGCTACGGAAGAGGAGCCATGAGATGGGAGGCCCAGTGCTCCTGCCTTGCCAGTCCCACAGAGGCAGCCCCTGAGGGTCTGAGTGTTGTGGAACTGTTGTGATAGCAATACCAGAACCCTGCAAGAGGAAGCAAAGCAAAGCTCTGCTTTGAGCCTGCCCTGCACCACCTGCGCTCTGGCCACCCCTGTGCCACCACAGTGCTGCCAGAGCATCCCTGTGGATGCAAAGCCAGCGCTTCACCTCCCTACCCCAGCTCAGTGAGGATGCAAGCGGAGCCGGGTCAGGCCCAGCTGAGCTATGCCAGCACCCTTTGGGCCCGTGCAGCTGAGTGCCTGCCTCAGGGAGCCTGGGAAATCGGGTGAGGAGAGAGAGTCTGGCACTGTGCTGCCCTGGCCCATCCAAATTCAAGATACTTCCTGGCATGTCTCCAGATCCATGACTGGAACACCCTGCATGCACCCACTTGCATAGAGCTGCTCAAGGCTGGTGGGGTAATATCCCTTCCTCATCTGGAGGTGGAGTCCCCATCCATGGAGATATTGTAAAGGCATGTAGATGTGGCACTTAGGGACAGGGCTCAGTGGTGGACTTGGCAGTGCTGAGTTAACAGTTGCATTAGATAGTCTTAAAGGTCTTTTCTAACCTAAATTATTCTACGATTCCATTATGAGTGCCCAAGGCTCTCCACGGCCCTGTAGGTAGGAGACACCACCACTGCCCACCCCAAAACCTCCTGGCAGGAGGACCTAGACAGTGCTTGGCAGGATGGAGTGGGCATCCTGGGGCAGTGCCAGTGCTGCAGGCACTGTACAAGCCCTCTCTTCCACATCTGAACACACACATGGCCAGTGACTGGGGAATACCTGGATTTATCCAGGAAAGCTGCAGGACATCGATGTCACAGAGCAGCTTTTATGATTTAGAAAGGAGCTGAGCAGCTTGATATGATTTAGACAGGAAGCAGAAAAGCCTCGGTACTTGTCATTTCCAGGCTTGACCAGCACAGCTTAGGAAAAGGTCAGTCCATGGCTGGAGATGACCCAAGGTCCCCGCAGGCACAAGTACAGCCCCTAACACCAGCAAAACCAGAAAATGATGAGACCCGCTGGCAGGACCTGGGAAGGCCGAGTTCAGTTTGCTACGAGGTAAATATTTCAGTAGCTTTTCAAGGACAGTAGAGATGCCCTTTTGCCTTGTAAGTCCTTATCACCACAGATCCTCTGCCTCTTGCTTTGGAATGGAAATGCGGCTGAAGTTAAAGGAGCAGAGCTGAAAGCGGCTGCTTCCTCCCAGCCGGGGCTGCTGCTACACACAGAGCCATGGGGTGGGGGGAGCCTCAGCCTGCATAGTCATTGCTATCAAGACATCAGCCTGACTGACCGCTCTCCGCTCTCGGAGGCACCCTCCCGTGAACAGCAGCCTCTCAGATATCAGTCAACCAGCAGGCAGATTAGATTAATTGGATTTCTGCATCTAAAGCTGATGCTGATGTCCACTGATTAGAAACCACTCCAGAGCACAGGCAGTTAAACAGGAAGGTGTTTCCCGTTTGTTTCTCAAAGGAGATAAGGGTACAGAATAAGAGGAGGCAGAGGAGACTAAGCAGCTGAATTAGCAAAGAGTTTGGTATGCTTCTGGTCTGAGCCTCAGGAATTTGCTAATTAGCTGTGTCAGATCATTATCTTGCCAGCCAGTGAGTGAAAAAGTAATTCAGTTTAAGCACACTTTTTTTTTTTTCTCCTTGGAAGCATACTTGGCACTTCTGCATCTCCATGTGCTGTTGTGATGCTGCCCAGGTTCAGGTGATGGAATCCCCGGGCTCTGTGGGACACAGGGACACAACCACGCCCAGCCCCTGGGGTGACACTTTGTGCAGCCTTGCTTCTTGCTGCTGCAAGAAAGCAAAGGAGGAGAAAACATCAGGGTTTGGGTTTTTTTGGCTGGTTGGGTTTTGTGGTTTGGGAGGGATTTGCTTGGCGGGGGGGGGGGGGTTGGGTTGGGTTTGTGGTTTTGATTTTTTTTGTTTGTTTGGGTTTTTGTTGTCTTCTTGTTGTTGTTTTGTTTGCATCCAACAGGCCCCTGAATTACATCTCAAGGATGGGACCCTTTAGAAAGGAATTCAGTCTTTAACTGCTTTCAGTCATAAAGGACCACATGTTTTGGATATTATTGAATTATTTTAAGAATACATCTTTGGTTTTCTGAAGGAGACACTGTGATAGATTAGGACCACAACTCCCAGTCTCTCTCTTTAGGTCTCGCAGGGGGGTGCCCAAAGGAGGCTGTGACCCCATGAAAGCCCAGGCTGGAGCAGGCTCCTGACAGGACCTGTGGAGGGAGGAGGCCAGGCTGGAGCAGATTTATTGGCAGGACTTGTGGCCTCGCAGGGAACCCACACTGGAACAGGCAGTTCCTGAAGGACTGCATCCTCTGGGGGACTCACACTGGAGAAGTTCATGGAGAACTATCTCCTGTGAGAGGAACTTCATGCTGGAGCAAGGATGTGAATAGTCCTCCCCACGAAGGAGGAGGAGATGCTTTGGTGCCACAGCAGAGGTTCCTCCACATGCTGTGGTTCGTGGTGAGACAGGCTGTGTCCCTGCACCCATGGGGAGCCACGGTGGAAATTGTCCCAGACAGGACAGCAGGAACCCCTTGCTGCAGCTGGGAACAAGGGGAGGAATTCAGTGCCATGTCAAACCCCATAACCTGGCCCAAAGGGACTGGGGTTGACATCCTGCTCTGCTTTCCCCTAGCATACAGCATGGGGAGTTAGCTGAAGAAGCTGAAACAATTGCTTTTGAATACATTCCAAAACTAATTTAATATACGATGTCTGCTGGGACTGGGTGAGTCAGAGCACTGTGATGGGACTCTGAATGTGCTGCAATTTATTTGTACTGAAGTTTAAATAAGATTGATGGAGCCATAAAGTCATTATTGAAGAGGCTTCATGGTGGAGCCCAGAGGGAAAATGAAGCATAGCAACAAGCTCTTGATTCTGTAACATCCTCCCACCTCACTGTGGGGTTGTGATGGTGGTAGGTCTTCTTTGTCGGCTGGGTTTGTGTCCTCAGAGAGCTGTGGGTGGCTGTAGACTGGTGTGGATGCCTGGGACTTGTGAGAATCACCAGAGCTCTGCAAGAAGATTTCCCAGGAGATGAGGGCTTGTAAAGCTGTATCTAGTAGAACCATGGAATAGTTAGGGTTGGAAGGGATCTCTGGAGATCATCCAGTCCAATGCCCTGTCAAGGCAGGGTCACCTGGAGCAGGTCACACAGGAATGCATCCAGATGGGTGTTGAAAGTCTCCCTAGAGGGAGATTCCACAGCCTCTCTGAGCAGCCTGTACTGGTGCTCTGCCATCCTCAATGTGAAGCTGCTCTTCATTATGTTGAGGTGAAGCTTCTTGTATTTTAGTTTATGGCCACTGCTCCTTGTCCTGTCACTGGGCACTACTGAAGAATCTGGCACCATCCTCTGGTACCTGCCTTTGAGATATTTATATACATTAAGGTCAGTCTGGATTTTCTGGTTTGATAAGAGATTTTGTCAGAAGTTGGCCTTGAGGAAGAAGGCTTGCAGCCCTGGTGAAGTCTGAGGCCAGCCCAGTGGGGATAATTGCCCAGTGGTTCCAGTGCCTTCGCCCTGCAATGAACTCCACCAGCAAACCCAACCAGGCTGGAAGTTGTAGACAGCCCATCTGCCACCAATGCTCTTGGAAGCAGAGCAAAGGAAATTGGATGGATGGTATAATAAAACTAGAAAGGATTATTTGCTTTGGTTTGCTTTTCAAAACTTAAGCTCTTTCAAGTGTCTTCATTTATCACCTAGATATAGACCAGCACAGACAAATACATTTATGGTGCAAGATATCTCTAAAGGTCTTTCTTTATACTTCACAGCTGTGAGGTATCAAACCCTCAGCTTTTTTGTGATGATTCATTCAAAGTAAGCTGTAAAGAGCAGCAGCAAATATAATTGAAGCTGTGTCAGTCTGCAACCACAGGCTGGGCATTCCAGGGTCCCAGGCAGATCCACTTTCCCAGCAAGTGCTCAGTGTGCAAGCATGGTCAGGAAGGGTCACAACAAACCTGCTTCAAAATGTTTACAGGCCTCCTGTTTTGGCTGAACCCTCTCCATTGTGGTTTGTAGAAAGGTTTATTGGCAGATCTTCCTTGAGGTTTCCAATGTTGCATATGTGTGGCTGACACATATGGTATTTCCCACTTGGAAATCTCTTTCCAAACATGCTGAAACCTCAGCGTCAGGGCAAGAACAAGAAAGACTGGGGATGCACCAGGATTTCCAGCTGGGATGTTTCTATCATTACTGGATAAAAAGTGCTGAAGCAGAAAGCTTCTGGGTAATTCAGAGTCTGCAACTGGGTGTGTGTGACTTACCAATATGTTGACATGTACTCATTTTAGTAAAATCTGCTGTTTGTTTCACTAGTAGTGTTGATGTACAAAAGGCTTTGTAATTAACCACTGCATGTTAAAGATCAATTAGGTTTTACTCCCACTGAAAATGACATTGGTATTTGGAAGACATGTGCACCCACGTCTCCTTTACACTCACAGTGAAATTTATGGCCCAGCTGCAGAGAGGCCATTTTCTCTACAATGAACATCAAAATTTGGTTTCTAGCTCTGCCCTTTCTCCATTTGAGTATGTTTTTGAGTGCTGGGAGGAAGGTCCTGGAAAGATCAAACAGTTCAGTGCCAGCTGGGAGCCACCTACTTCTCACCAGACCTTGCTGCCTTCTCCTGGGGCTTCTCCTGGGTGACCAAAGGAGCTGATGATCCACATCATGTGTGCTGGCTGCAGGGGGAAACATCACCTGCCATAAGAGCTGCACCCTGGGGTCATAACAGCAACTTAAGGCGAAGAAGAAACACCATCCAGGTACCTCCAAGGGAAGTGATGTGGGCTCAGTTTGCAAGGCTGGTGCCTAGGGCTTTGTACTGCTTTTTTAGAAAAAGATATGAGGCAGAAGAATGTGTGGTAAAGGTACTTGCCTGGGTTACCAAGAACACTGAGTTAAGCATGTCCCAGTTTCCAGAGGCATTCCTGTGTGGGTGTCACCAGGCCCTAGTCATTGCTGGTGTGCTCCTTTGCTGGTATGAAGCAGGGGGCTCTTGCTGTTGATTTTGTATTCATGCAACTTTGAATACAACTTACCCAGGATCTTGGGCCACTGCTTTAAAAGAAAGTGGTATTTCAAGGAGTTAAACACATCTCTGGGGTGCATTATTCAAAGTAATTCTTAAATGTGGGGTAGCACCTGCCTGGACTTTCCTGTTTCTGCAGTTGGTGTTGCAAGGAGGTGAAAGAGGCTGTTGCTCAATGCATGGGATGAACCAACCCTTCCTGCCACAGCTTTTGACAGGATCACACTCCCTCCATCCCACCTCAGCCCTGCTGGAACCCAGGTGCCCAGCATGGTGCTCTGAGAGAGCAGACCTGGGCCAAATACCCCTGGGGAAAGGGAGCTGGGGGTTTCTTTCCACCCTGATAATTCCCTGATGTGGTTAAGGGGCTGGAGAGGGACTGCAGCCATGGAGGAAGGCTGTGCTCAAGAAATACCTTGCTGCCAAAAGAAAGGAGAAGTGGACAAAGTGGGGTGATTCTTGCACTGGATCAGTTCACTGGAGTGGTTTTGCACTGTGCCTCCCCAAAAAGGTGTAGTGGCTCACTCTGGGCAGGACTGGTGCCAAAGCTGGCGGAGAGAAGGCTCTCCCCTTGTGATGAGGGCAGTGTGCTTTTACCAAACAGATAAACACAGGGCTCCTTCCTGCCATTTCTCCCTCTTCCACACCTAGAGCTTCAAACACTGCTGCATAAAGTATATGGATGCCTTTTCCTGTGTTTTGGTTTATGTTGTCTGCCATCCCTGCATGGGGAGAGAGGCAAGCTGGGTTTGGTACAGATGAGGCACAAAAGTGATTTCAGCTGCTAGGAACCACAGACTGAAGAGACAGAGGGAGGCGTGTGCTCTGCCTCGTGTTTGTAGTTGTCACTTGTCATTTCTAATGGTGTGCAAGATTTTGTCAGTTTAATCAAATTGCTCGTTCTAACACTAGATCTGCCCAGGGGCTTCTTTCCATTTCTTCCTCAGAATCCAGCGTGGGCAGGGAAGAGCCCGGCTCGGGGCACGGGCTGGGGCTGGGCACAGGGCACCGCGTGTCGGGACTGCCAGCAGGGCTGTCCCTGGCCCGGGGCAGCTCTCGGCCACCAAAGGCGTTCGTGGGCAGCGGCACAGAGGGCAGCAATAAGAGCTTGACGTCACTGGCCACGGCTGCTCGGCTGTCTCGCCTGCTGGGGACTATTTTTAGCGTTATCTCCAAAGTGCCTCCTCGCCGGCTGGAGTTGCTTAGCAGCCGCCGCGCTGCCGTGATGAGGGTGGGATGATGAAGGCACACGTGCAGAGATTTCCGGGCTCTGCCCCCGGCGCTGGTGTCCCCTGCGCGCAGCAGTGACAGCCCCCGGGGGGTTCTTGCATCCCCTGCCCTGCACTCACCCCTCCGGCAAGCAGACCCTTCCCTCTGGGTTTGCTGTGTTTGGGAACAGACATCGGCAAAAGGGGCTTGGGCTCAAAACACGCCCCTGTGGAAGTCCCGAATCCACAGCCAAGGAAACGCGGTGCGCTAAACCTTGGCAGGGTGCTTTGTTTACTCTTTGGTGAGCCGTTTTACTTCCACATGATCTGTTTTCTCTGACGTAATGTAGAATTGCATGTGTCTGAAGCTGTCTAGCAGAATTGCTGGTGTCTGAGAGGGGAATTATGTTTGTTGTAAAGTCAGTGGTACCCTCAGTTGGAATTAAGGCTCTCAGAAGACAAAAGCAGTTATTTTGTTGAATTCCAAACTCTGGTACTTAAACTGTATCTGCTCAAATTGTTCAAATCAGATTGCTGATCTACAGATAAGTCTGTAAATACATTAAGCTGAAGAAAGATTTCTTTTATGTCTCCATGCCCTGACAGGCTCCTTTTAAAGCAAGAAACTCCTGAAATGAGTTACTGCAGGTACAAATAAAACACACACACAGGACTTTTAGGGACTGGTTTCCAAAATGGCAGGAGCCCAAGCTGATGCACACTTGTAAGCATGTCCCATAATTTGATAAACCTGACAAATTAGGCTGAGGCTGTCTGTGCGTTTTGGGGCATATCCTATTCCTGTCTGCCCAAGACCCTCCAGGACATGCTGCAGCTCCTGTTCCTGCACTTGCATCCTCTCATCATGTGTCACCAGACATGTGAGGGAGTGTGTCCAAGCTGGAGAGTGGCGATGCAGAGCCACAGGGCTTTGAGCACAGGCAAAGGAGGCTCTGGGAAGAGGAAGGCAGCAAAGGTGTGCAGGGAGGGCTGTTGGAGTGGGAAATTGTTTGATCTGGGCAGCTGAGAGAGGGACTAGAAGCTCCTTGCTGACCCACTGCCTGGTTATCAGGGAGGGTTATTGCAAGGACAGATACTATTTCAGGAGGATGCTGCTTGTGAGACAGAAAGTCTCTGTCAGGCACTGGGGCTGGAACACTGAAGGCAGGAGGGGGCTTCTGCTGTGTGTCAGAGGCTGCCAGGAGGAGTCCAACAGCATCCAAACCAGAGGCTGGATTTCTGCTCCAGGGAGCTGCTTGCTGAATATCACACCCTGTTTAGTTTGGAGTAGTTTACGCTGCTGTGTTTTACACCCAGGATCCCATCTGGAGTATCTTGACACCCCTCCTAAGCTGTAGGGAGGGGTAAGAGGTGTGAGTGCTATCATTCAACATGAAAGCTCTCTGTGCATACCTGTAGTCCTATTATTTAGCATAAAAGGCAGAAATCAAATATCAATTCAGCCTTATTTGCCAGCTTGCAAACCCAGATCATGCATTTTTAGAAAGCCATCCTACATTCTTTCTTCTTGAGACTTATAGGCTGCCACTGTTGGTAAATGTCAGCCAAAAATTAAGTAGGGTGTGAGAATGGGGCAGTCATGCATTTTCTGCAGTTGATGGTGACACCAAGGACCTTTCCAGTAGCTCGTGCTACTACCCAGCTTGCTGGCAAGCTAGCACAGAGCTCAAACAGTCTGAGGAAAAGTAAAACCCAGTGCTACACAAGTAGTACACAAAGAGGCATTTTGGTTTGGTTATGGTTGGCACCCTGGAATAATCTTTAATCACTTTAAGATAAAATGGCAATTTCTGAGCTACTGGAAACTCAGCATTTCAGGGAAATCATTCCCTTAAAGCATGCTCAAGTGATGGAACTTTTCCCTCTCACTTTGTCCTCTTTAACTGATGTACAGTAAAGGATGTGGAGCCAGTTACTGAGTAGGTTTTCCAAACAACCCTGGGGCAGATAGATCTGGCAGACTGTCCACCAAAGAGTGGACAGTCCTGTCCAAGGCAGCCAAATGCAGGTGTGTGTTTTTGCCATCGTCCCCAGGAGATGATGGAGAATCCAATGCTGAGGTGTCTGTGCTCCCAGTCCTCTGCAAGTGCAGCCTTGTTTTCAGTGTCTGGCACATGTCCTGGCTGAACCAACCCAGTGTGTGCCCGACTGTCTGCACAGACATGCCCCGGGGTGATTCCTTGCCTTTTGGCTCCTGTTCGTTGCGTTAGTGCTTGTGCCCCCATTGATTATTTTCAGGCACTGTGCAATGCTAACGAGTGCAGGTAAAGCCCCTCCCTCTGCCCCTGTGAGACACTGAGAGAACAGCTTTGTGTGCTCTCCTTCAAAACAGCTAAAGCCATGAACCTGTGCGTTTGCCAACCCAAGCCCTCGCTGGGCCTTTTGACGTGTTTAATGAAACACTTTCTGCATCCAAATTCCAGATGCCTCTGGCTCTGCCACCTGCTGCCAGCTGCTGCTGACCTGGGCTTTGCTGCAGCTGGCTCAGGGCCTTGGGGGCTTTTTGTATCCTGTAAAATAAATTTGAAATAAGAAATAAGGTTTACGTGGTTTAGGACAAGGCTTTATCCTACTACTTGTTTGCTTAAGGCTCTTTGCTTTGGCAAGCATGTCAGGAGTGGGAAAGGAAATGAGTGTCACCATTTGTCACGCATTTAGTAATGTTGCATATAGAAAGGCAAATGCCAAGTGTACATATGCCATTTTATAAATAAATGCTGGCAAGGAAAGGCGATTTCTACCCAATAATGTGCCCTTTTGGATGTAAATGTTATGTATGTGTGGTAATATTTGGCCATCTGCTGCTGACAGCAAGAATTGCACGGGCATGGCACGAGGGAGCCCCTTCACACTGGCTCCTGCAGAAGCTGTAGCCAGGAGGGGGGACCCAAGGGACCTCAGCACCCTGAGAGGTGCCAGGATCTGCTCCACATGGTGGCTGACAGCCTCATCTGGGCTTCCTGATGTCTAAAGAAACCTAAATCCAGGTTGGAGCTCACTGTCCTGGTCTGTAATAGTATCTGTGGGTGGCAGCCAGCAGCTGACCCTGCTGGCCCGTGGCAAGCTCTCCCAGGCTGCTGGGAAATCTGTGTCTTTCAGTGTCTGGAGGTGTTTGTAGGAATGCATCTGCCTGATGTCTGTGACCTACAGGGTCATGGACCACACCTGGGAACAAAACCAGGGTACAACCAGAGAGGAAAAGGAGAGGTGTGAGGAGAAAGAAGGAGAGATGAAAAAACCCACAGTGTGGGAAAGGTCTAAATTAAAAGAAGGTGGGAAAGTTGGTATTGTGCTTTACAAAAACATTCTGTAAGGGCATGTGATTTTGGAGTGTGTCCAAAGGAAGGCACTCAGGTGAGCTCTGACAATATCTCAGTGTCTGATCCTCCTCCCATCAGAGGGAGCTCTCAGAAGCTCATCCCTGGCACCCCACAGCAGGTCTGGACATCTGAAGACTGTCAGCTTTGCCCACATGGATACAAGGCATTAAGGAAATCTCCCCTGGTTTTTTAGCTGTGTTGTGTTTTCTGGGCCTGACCCGTGTAAGGGGCTGTGCTCTCACACCAAGTGTTCCAGGCTCTCTTCAAGCACTGTGGATTTAATTGGCTTCCCAGGCAGGCACCTTGCACCATGGTCTGTCTTGTTGGCAGCCTCAGAGATATTTTGCCATTGTTCTTTCTCACTTGGCACACAAGTGTCTGTACACAGTGTCCAGAGTAGCCAGGTCCAAGTCACTGATGACATCATGGTCTCTGGAAGAAAAGCTTCCTCAGGGAGTAGGGCAGTGTGTGCAGCTTTGGGCTAAGTACAATAAAAATTCCCTGTTTTGTGTAGAAAATGAAAAATATGCTCAGAAAAATCACAGGGAGTAATAATGCTGACTGCTAGCAGAAAATGTGCTGGGTGAGCCCAAAGTCAAGGTGCTTGTACTTTATTCTGTCCCAGCAACTACATGTGTAGGATGAACCCAGATCTCAGCAAATTCATCCTTGTGCCTTGGTGGCCCTTTCCCTCTCACAGGGCAAACTGTGGATCAGAAGGACCTGCCAGGATTGAGCAGCAGCTGACCTGCAGGAAGGGAGGGCTCCTCAGCAAGCCTCCTGTCTGGGGAACCTGGCACCTCTGGACTAGAGCCTGCCGAGCCCAGGTACTCACTGTAGTCTCCCTTTTACTTCTTTTTCTTTCTTTACTTTTATTAAAGCTGACTGCTGGCAGCAAACTAAAGTCCTCTCTGCTGACATTGCAGGAGAATCCATGGGCTTTTCCTGGTTTCCAGGGAATATTGCAAACCCCAAGGCAGGGAAGAGTCAGCAAGGAGGGAGGGAGGAGGAACACAACTATTCAATGGTCCTGGGAGATTTGCTTCTGATAATAAATGCAGTAGGATAACAATGGAATTAATTTTAAATCACCTAAACAATCCAATAGCAATTACTTCATTTAATTATAAGCAAGATGAGGGAAACAATAGAATTTAATTTCAATAATACCTCTACCAACTCAGCTATTATTTTAATTTAATTTAAAGTGACAGTACTTCCTGTGTTGCAATACTCTGCCTGAAAATACCATGCTTTACCTTTACCATTCAGTCAATAAACCATGGTAAGGACTTTGCTTAATATTCAGTACCTGATTGAAAAAGAAAACAGGGCCCTGCACTTTGTTTTAGAATTACATTCCCAAATCTGTGCAGCAATATCTGTTATGAGTGCCAAAGTTCACTGGGAGAATGCAGCACTTAACTGAATGATGACCTGCTTCTTTGGGTATTACTTACTAAGAATATTTTTTAGATCCCCCAAGTACTGAAGTTCTTCTACAGAGCACACAGCCATGTCAGGCTCTCCCTGAAGGGGCTGAGCACTCAGCAAGATGTGAGGGGAATCTTCCAGTAGTCCCAGGCTGGAGTAACATATCAAAATCTGGGCAAATAGAAAGTGATGTGAGAGTAAAAGTAACAGCTGGATTTGTTGGCTGCAGGCAAGCTGGTGAGTGGCACAGCTGGAGAAGTTTTGACTTGCTGTCTCCTGATTTTTTGCCTTTGTAGTTGCAGGTTTTTTGGGTTTTGGATTTTTTGCTGATATTTTTAGCATTATTCCAGTTTGGTAGCTCTTAACTTTGTTGCTATAATAACTGCTGCAGAAATTGTCATGAGGGAATTTATTCTGTCTTTGTGAGTATGCTTGCACTGCATGAAATAAAGAAGGCCTGAGGCAACCTATTGAAGAACAAGGAAAAGACAAAATATTGACTCAACAATTCAGTGAGCATCATCTGCCCACTGTGCTGAACAAGGCATGGGTCCTATAAGAAAAATCTCCTTGATCATGTTATTAAAGAGTATCTTGAAAGGCAAAGAGACAAGAGAACTGGAGACAGATGCATGGCCTAGAGTAAGACTGATAATTTTTGAATACTTGACTTCACAGCATATGAATATATAAAATTCGTACATGATTCATATAGGTATGTAAAGGAACTGATATACCCAGACATATATTTCTAACTCATGTAAATCAGTGTTAGTGGTTTAATTTATTCTTGTCTTGGTGCTTTTATTAAGAGCAGCTCGTTCTGATGTCCTGAGTCACTTCAGAGAGAAGGACATGAGGATCCAGCTTTAGCTCCTCCAGGCAGCTCTCTCAGTCCCATGCTTGGGTTGTTGTCAAGGAGACATATCTCTGGCATACATCTTCTCTGTGGTTTCTCCTCTTAGTATGCTTTTCCATTGCTATGGAGACTATCACAAACTCATTTAGCAACTCCCCAGTGCCCCACGAGGAATATGTATTTCATAACTCACTCCTCAGAACAAGGAGTGCTGTTTAATTTTTGGCTGCTCACCTGCATGTCCAGCCTGGCTATGCCAGGGACTGTTTGTGCTGAGCCCTCATGAGCTGACACAGCATGGCTCTAAGGGCAGGGCTACACAAAGGTGTCTTCAGTGGGGATGGTTTGGAAGATGAGACAAGCCTTGTGTGTGGGAGGTAGCCAAATTCTTGCCCTGGCTACTCGGCATGGCTCTCCAAGTCCAAACCCCTCTCATTTCTCCAGGTCTCCAGCTGGCATTCTGCTGAGTTCTGAACACAGGTGAAACCAAGAAAAATGCCTAACTCTTAATAGTGCAAAGGAGAGGGAAACAGAGCCACTCTGCTGGCCTCTGCTGCAGGGCAGGAGAGAGGGAACAGTGCAGCAGGGCTAGCAGGGCTCTGCTGCAGGGAAGCAGTGAGAGGGAGCATCCTGGCTGGGTTTTGTCAGCCTCCTGATGCTGCAGATGGGCTGAACCCCCCCAGGGCAGCACCGGAGTTTGTGTCAGTCACAACGGTGGCACTTTGGCTCCCAGGCAGCTGTGGCACAGCTGCACTGGAGACAGCAGCAGCCCAGCAGTAGAAGTGGCACCAGCAGCCTGGAGGAGCCCAAGTGTGTGCACTCAAACCACTTTGGCCAGCACAGATGTGTAGGCTTTAATGAGAAAAGCAGGACATAAGAGAAGTTATCACTTGGGATTTACAACAGCTGCTGCACAGGAAAGCAGTCACTGCTGGCTGAAGGGCCTGCAGCAGTGGGTTTGAGCACACCAGAGTACCTTCCTTCTGAGACACAAGAGAGAAGGATCCTGGCAAAATGGTCCCACAGGGACTTAATACCATGGAAAGATCCCTTCCAAAGCTGATGCAAGCAAGCAGGCAAAAATAAATAGGGCAGCCTATAAAATAATCAAGTCCCATGTTCAAGGTGACAATTATGGCTCTGTGGTGAGATGCTGAGATGGCAGCTGAGGCTGTGGTTCCCAGCTCCTTGCCCTGTTTCCCCACTCTAGTGCACAGTCTGACATATTAGCATAATCCTCAATTCCAGTTTGCATTAATATGTCAGTCTATCCCTACAGTACCTCAGGAGCACACAGACTGTCATTTGGCTGCTGGGGCAGGAAGGCTATAGCAGGGCTCTGAGATGGGGACAGTGACTCCATTACCTTCCCTGTGTAAGTCAGAGTCCATCTGTACCCAGAAATCTGTAAGTAGCCAGACAGCCTCCAAATCTCCACCTTAGTGCTACATAGAGCCATAAATATTCAACAGGTACTAGGAACAGCTGAACCCAGCTAATAGAATATAAATAAATAAAGTAATTAATCAATTCAGTAATTTAACAAAAATGTACGAATTTACATTTTTTACTAAGGCATGTGATTTCTAATGAAGTAGGGTTTGGGAAACCCAAAGGATTCACATATACCCTGTCACTTATGCAAATCACTCTCTATTCACTGATTTATAACATCAGTTGGCTGCACATGAAATTGCTTTAAAATGCTGATGTGCATCTCCCTGATGTGTATCGGGCTGTTTCCATGTGCTGCACTGAGGCTGGCTCAGCACAACCCAGAGCTGGGCTGCTGTAGGATGTGCACCCCAAAATCCCCCTCTGCATTGCAGAGCCAGCACGCTCACAGGTAGTGGAGAAGGAAAAGAGGAGGGAAATGCATTAGAAATCTACCCTGAGCTATTCATTTCAGTGTGCCTCAGCAGTGATGGGCTGCTTTGTAATTTGCTTCAGTGCCATTTTTAATCTTGTGAAGTTCAAAAAGTAAAGGATATATTTCACTCAAACTTAGATTTGTTGTTTTCAACTTGGATTCCAGATTTGAAGGAAGTAAATTGTGTTGATCCAGTTAGTATCCATAGAAATGTATATATGTACACACTACACATGGCATTGCATTTCATGGGGGTAGCTGTGCCCAAGCAGCAATTCCATGTGCAGCCCTGGTTCATATGGCTGCATCTCTCAGAGGCACTTTTTTGTCTCATCATGGGTTTTCTTCTGGGTGTTTAAGGGCTTGGCTTGCTCTTCAGCTGTGTGTTGGTGAAAGCTTACAGCTAGGATTTATGGATTTGCAAACATGTCATTAAGGGGTTGGTGGATTGGGCCTGCACACTTGGAGCTAAATTCCATTTATCTGGAGAGTAGGTGTTTAACTAATGGCACATCAGACATGGAATAAATGCAGGGCAGCTCCTATTGTCATTATTTTACAAAAACATCTGAATGAATGAGCTGAGAGAACAAAACATCGACTGTTTTTATATTCAGCGAACAGAAATAACAAGAAAAAGCACCATGTTGAAGCAATATCTTTGTGCATTAGTGATTACTGCAAGGTTAATTTTATTCATTCTGAAGGATCACCATATCTGTAAGACTGTGGAACAAGTTCAAGAAACTGAAAGAACCAAGTAATTGCAAACCATATGTTGAAAACAACCTAATTAATATCTCAAATAAGAATTTAAAGGAACTTATGTGAAAGAAAACAGTAAGTTTATGTAACATTTCCAGCTGAATGAAAGGCTGATTGTGTTTGTTAACAGGGCTGTAATGCTCTGTGTGCATTGGCTGCATGAGCTGTGGGTAAGGAGGATGGTGGTGCTACAGGGAACTGGGAAAAAGTGTAGCATAAATGTGGTTTAGGAAAACAATGAGAAGGAGAAAGAGAGAGATGTGCTCTGTTTAAGGCCTCATTCTGCTTCTGATGATGAAGCTCTCTTCTACAGCAGAATTACTAGACAATATTATGTTATGTTATGCTTAAAGATGCCAACCTGATCAAGGTCTGACTATTCTAAACATAAGAAAGAAATGTAATTTCTGCCTAGAAAGCTCTAAGATATACAGCAGTTTATAAAATAACATTTTTTTTTGTAAGAAATCACAAGTACTGGGGCCTAAGGAGTATGGCAAAATAAAAATTTGAAAGAACATATAAATAGGGCTTTATGAGATCTGCTGTCTTTCTTTTGCTTATTTCTGAGTAAATCCTTGCAGTTTTCTCTGTAAACATGCAAAAATTGAATTGAAAGAACTTTATGAAGGCTGAAAAAAGCAAAAGTTGAAAATCGGAGAAAAAGTCAGAAATCAGGTTGACTGGGAATAACGTGTGCTTTTCATGCACAAAGCCATATGCTATTTTTTCACCCCGGCCTGGAGATGAGTCAAAGCTGCTTTTGAAGGAAGCTGTGGTTTGTAAGGCTGTTGTTAGAGAGGCTGCAAATTGTAGTGATTTATACAGGGCACTACGAGAAGATGATTTGATAGTTACAATGCTTGTATGTTATTTGGGAAATCAGATTTACATAATGCTAGACAGCTCTCCCACACCAAGCTTTTCATAGGCTCAAAGGAATACTGAGTCCTTGCACTGCATGTATCTGGCACTAAAAGGCAATTTATCCTCCTTTGATTCAGATTGAATTGTGTCATTATTCAGACATGGACACAGCCTTTCTCACAAAAATAACATGCAATAACAACTGTGCAGGTGAGATTTCAACCAAACAGTGCCTGGGGCCTCAATTCCCCTTGTGGAGACTTTGAACCCTCCTGGGTTTGCTCTAGATAGTGCCAGTGACTGCTGTCACAGGGATGCCCGTCCTCTGCAGCACCCTGCTTGCAGAAGAACCAGAGAAACTGCTGTAGCTCCCTGTGTTTACCCTGATTTTATCCACATGCCATAAGTCTATCCAACTCAATTTGTTTTCTGCTGATGAGTGTTTTCCCACCCTGTTAGCATGTTATCATGCAAACATCCAGAGATGTGAAAGATTTTGTCTTTTTAGCTGGTTTTGTATGAAAGCAGAGGTTACACGGTCCCTTAGCCAGCAGATGAGTCATGGGTCCTCTAGGAATTACTTTTGGTCCCATTGCCAGCTTTGCGATTGGACACCTCAACTTGTGAGTTTCCACAAAAATGCCCTTAGAAAGGCTGTGAGAAAACCTGAGTGGTACTTGAGAAATGTGTGCAAAACTGACAGAAAATTTGGTTGTACATCACACATAAAATTAGTCCCACAGAGCACCGTCTGGGTCAGAGCACTGAACTCTGAGAGAAAAGGACCTGCTGCTTAAATCTCTCTTCCTGGACTCATGGCTCCTCTCTTTCATGCTCTGATACTGTGTTTTTTTCTCATAAAGACTGGTTATCAAGCTGTCTCACGAAGTATGACTCAAGTGACATCTCTACTGATCTCATCAAAGTCTTTTTCAGAGGCTTCAAGGAAAGATGGAGAGATAAGGACTTGGTAATGTTGAGATCTGGAACACATTAAAAAAAACAGGTAGGAAAATAAGCCTAGAAAAAGCAATTAAAGTTAGAGAAGATTAAAGGATAAATACCTTGGGGGAGTTTACTGTATGTTTCATTTCTATTTGTACTGCACCTTTTAGACCAATTTTTATTTTCATTTTCATAGCACTCCACTATCAGCATAAGCACCAAACTGAACTAAATTAACACGTTGGATTCATTACACCATTCAAACAAATTTCCCTGGGCTTATTATGCCTAAAGGCTTGCTACTTTCCTGGCAGCCTCTTTCAAATTACCTTTTCAACAAACATGACATAAACTTGGGTCTGCAGAGCATGAAAATTTATGTGCAAGAGCAGTTATTTTAACAGGTGGAAATTCTCAGATTCACCAGAAAGGTGAAGCATCAAGTACACCATTAATTTTTCAAAAGGGCTTCACAGTATAATAGTCTTGTACTATTGGCATCCACGGTGAGAGATAACTGGTTCTTGCTGCAACTCTGCCTTTCTCTGCAGTGCAGTACAGCGCACGCCAGCTCTGCTCCACCACTGAGCAGCATTTCATAATGTGCAATTGCTCGTGAGCCCCGATTCAGCTTTTCCCTCTTGCAGTGCTTCTCAGGCTTCTGCCCAGGCTCTCAGGAATAATGCAAGCAGCACAAATCTCCCCACAGCTGCCTGAACAGCCAGCTCTTGCAGCATCATGAACAGATCTGCAGCCATGCTTGGCTTGCAGGTAACAGAAACCTCGGGCAGGACAGCACTGTCTCACTGGGCAGAGGAGAGGGAGCTGCTGCTCGTGGAGCACCTTGCAGTTGGTGTGAGTAAAAGCACACTTGATTCTCAGCCAGCGCTGTCTGCACATCAGACATTCAGCTGTTCCATGAAGTTTGATTTTCAGAGATCTTGAAAAATTTTTGTAACTGAATTGTTACAGTTCTGTCAATTTAACTACGTAACACACTGCAGGCAGGCTATGACTTTCCTCTAAGGAGCTCTGTGTGGATTCCAAAACTCAGAAAAGGATTGCTGCAATTCCCACTCTCCTGAAACCAGCATGCACACTATTGCTTTGGGTTATCTCACCATTTTTACCCTGGCTGAAATTTAATACATATAATATGACTGCTTGTATCGACAAAAAAAAAAAATTACTCTCCTACTAATTTTCCTTGGACTTTCAGGACCTAAAGTCTTTAAGACCTGAAACTAGTTTAAGTTATGTATTTGTCAGGTCAAAATTACTGCAACAACTACTTGTTTAGAAACCTGTCACTTAAATGGAAGTGCTCAGTGTGTATGTTATGTATGACTGTTGCTGGTAATATGTAATAATATCCAGGACATTTAAGGAAGTATACACTTAATAAACAGAAAAACATACTGTCAATGAACAGAATATGAAGAAACAGCTTATACACACAAACAAGGACCATTGTAGCCCACGATGTAATAAATCTATGACAGGATGATGTCTGTGACAGGAACTCAGATATTTACTCACATACTGTACATTATGCTAGGAGATGCATATCTCATGTAGGAGATGTAAAATGCCTTAAAGATGTAATAATCATAAGGAAATTCAGGAGAGCAAGTTCTAAGAAATTTAATGTCTTATATTTGTTGCTCTATTGTAGAGGAATACTGTTCAGGAAAAGATATCCTCTAAAAGACCTTGAGGAAATGGAGCAGATGGTTGCATGTGCTATCCCACTTAAATTCAAAGTGGCTTTATAAATACTCAGAAATAAAACCCCAATGTTTCACTAGTCTTTTGTACAAATAAAAGAAGCTAAAAGTTGATTTTTGTTGATATTCAAATTGGAATTCCAAAACAAAAGATTGACTTTTTTTACACTAAAATTATTTTCAACTCAAAACTGGTGGTGAACTACTGGTTCAATATGCATTGTTATTAGAATTATTTGTACGTTGGATTTCTGTATCAATACACCTCATAGGATAAGGAAAAATTCCAGTTTGGGATGAGATAAGTAGGCCTCAATAGGGGCTGCAGCATTTGTTGCTGATGGACAGTGTCCCTGCTGGGCAGAGACCTCTGTGGATCCTTGCACCTGCACAGGTTTTTAATGAAGAGCACAGTGGGAGTCCTGGGGGAGCTCCTGTGCACGCCTGTGGGCTGTGCCTGAGCCACCAGTACAACATGTTCTGGACACCCCGTGCTCTCAGTGCCTGCACAGACTCGCCACACATCACACGTGCTCTGAGACTGCTATGCCCAGAAATAGTCTGTGGGGCCATTCAACTGAAAATTTGGTTGGTTATTGATAGAAACTGGATTCTGCCATCAAAACAGTAGAATTGGCAGGTGTGCGGAGTAACTCCTCTAAGAATCCTTTCTAATTTTTAAGAGGCATCTATCTGAAATACACAGACTACAGGATCTTGGCGACTGGTACTTCTGTGCTCTAGTTAAATACTGTTTTGCTCCTTGGCTTCTGTCCTATTTCCACAAGAGGAAATAGCATCTTTTTCCCACTCATGGTTGGTGATTGTTTTTCTCTCAATCTGTAGCTTTATTATGGATCAGAGGGAGCCAAGGGCCAGGAGTGACTTGCAATCCTCAGCACATGCTGGTTTCTCCAGACATACTGCTTAGTAAGGAAAGAAATTAGCGAGGGGTAAAAGACGCAATATGGTGCTTACCACCCTATTTCAGCACATTAAATATATACAATCTGCACTTCATTCCAACTAAAAATAACACTCAGATTAATGCAGCTTTCTTTGATATATTAAATTGAGAAATCATTAGCATGAATTACAAAGCAGGAAAAGTGTGGTTCACAGTGTCTGTCACTCCAGAGCTGTGCATTAGGATGGATGTGGGCAGTTTGATGGAGTGGACTGAGCATACACCCGGGAGTGAGACAGGGCATGTATCTCCACAAGTGTCATCAACTCTTTCTGGAATTTAAGGCAGGTCTTTTAAGTTCATATATTTCTATTTTGAGAAAGTCCATATTTAAACACTTTATTTTTTAGCAAGACTTCAGAATGTACAGCTCCAACCGATGTCTGTGCTGGCTACTCAGTATCCAAGTTCCAAACTTGAGGACTGAAATTTAGAAGGTAGTTTTGAAAATCCTGGCCTCATCTTCCCTGGGTTTCTTAATTCCTAGTGTGATATCTGAGTGGCCTTATCCATCTTTGGCTGATTTAAATCTGCTACTGAGAAAATGCTGTGGAATAATTATTACTCTATCTCACAAATCTTGATGACTTTTTTAACTAATATCTTTAATATCATTCAAATTTCACAACATAATCACCTTTGTATAAACAAATCTTTTATTTGAAAGAAACATTTATGTAGAAACATCTTTTATTTTGGTAGCTATATAATATTTTACAGTGTTAAGGCTGTGCACAAAAGCAGTTTAGAAAGCTGAACATCACTGATCCATTTTACAAATGGAGACAACTGCACTCTGAGGAGGGATCTGCATTAGACCACACAGACTGCAGCAAATTCACCACTAGAATACAGGATTTCTGATACAAAATTTACTCTACTGAACACTAAATCAGTGGTTCTTAAACTCTAGGTCGAGGCAGGCAGTTGTTGGTCATAGTATCCAGGTTGCTTTTGCTTTCTTGCCTCCTCTTAGCAAATTAATTGGAAGTGTAGTTAAAAATGCATTGCTACTATTACCTTTTCCCTTAAGTGATTCATGTTTGTTACCACTGGGATGCTACTCAGGAATGAAACGAAAAGAATCACTTGCTGCATCACTGGGGCAGAGGATCTGCTTGACGTAATTGGGAAGGGTCAGCAAATTTGCAGCAGGTATTGTTGCTATACTTACAGAAAATAATTTTGCAGTATATTGTGTAATTCTGGATGTCCATCTCAATTATAAAGGACGGGGAAAAAAATCTGTCATGGCTCACGGAATTGATTGGTTTTGCAAAACTAATTCACTTAAGACACACAAATGTACATCAGTTGAAAGTCAGACTGATGGGCAGGGGTCATTGCATGGAAGTGGCATTTTATTTTGATGAAGCCTTGTGATACAATTTTTTCTTTTTGTCCTGAAATTGATTTTGAAATCTCTATGTCTTGCAGGCATTGCTAACTGACTGCAAGGCAATAGGACTCTGTCAGCAGGATGAGGGCTGCCCAGCAGAGTCCAAGGGAGGCGGCAGGATGCCATCTGTCTGAGAGAAGATTCCAACAGAACCCTGGCATATTAGGAGGATTTCTAATATGGAAATAGGCACAGGAGAGTTTCAGAAGTCTCCTCAGGTCTTGCAGTGATCTCAAGCCTCGGATATTGCAATTAAAAAAAATTTTGATCTACTCATGTCTCTTTGCTGAATATCTGACCAAACTATTATGATTTTTCATAAATATGGAATAGTCTGCTGTCAGGAATTGGACTTAACAAATCAGCTAATGTAAGTTTCCAGACCTTGCAGGAGAAATAAAAATATGCCAGAGACAGTGTACACACCTTTTTTTGGGAAATGTCCTTAGACTACCAAATGGAGGTGACCTTTTTTCTCTCCTCAGAATTGTCTGCCTTCTTGGTAACAGACAGGCTTTGCCAACAGTGGGCATCAAATGCCCTTCCAGCATCTGTGAAGATAGCTTTGGAGGATAGCATGGATAACCATGGAGATACACGGAAATGTGTCCAGGCTTAGAAAGACACTATTTTGCTTTTGAAATGCCTTTTACAAGGGTCCTGTGAGGAAGATGGGGAAACCTTGAAGGTTCAGTTAGGGTTTAATGTGGGCCTGGTCAGCTTTCTGCTGATGGCTGCTGAACATCAGACTCCCTGTCCCTCATGCACGGGCGACGTGCCCTAATGTGGAGAAGCGTGGGGATGGGGATCTGCTCCATTCGGAGGGACACAGCTCCCTGCAGAGTCCAGCGAGGCGAGGGGCAGCACAGACAGAGCCGTGCAGAGGGAAGGGGGGAGATGGCAGCAGGGCACGGTCCGCCCTCCAGCCCCCTCAGGTCCTGTCAGCCCCGGCTGCTCCCGGGGCTCAGGGGCCTCAGGCTCCCCTCACGCCTTGGAAACCTCGGCCCCGCAGCGCCGGGGGCCGAGGCTTCCCTCAGGACTCGGGGTCTGGGATCGCCTGGCTTCCCTCGGGACTCGGGGTCTGGGATGCCCTGGCTTCCCTCGGGACTCGGGGTCTGGGATCGCCTGGCTTCCCTCGGGACTCGGGGTCTGGGATGCCCTGGCTTCCCTCGGGACTCGGGGTCTGGGATGCCCTGGCTTCCCTCGGGACTCGGGGTCTGGGATGCCCTGGCTCCCCGCACAGCTGGGGACTGGGAGCCGCCGCCTCCCGCCATGTCCCGGGCACTCCGGGGCTCCTCAGGCGCCAGGGTGCCCTCGGGGCCCGCGATACCCTTATCCTCAGGACGGCAGGACATCGTCTTAAGCTGTGCGCAGGGAAGGTTTAGGTTGGATGTTAGGAAGAAGTTCATAAGAAGGATTAGACACGGAAATGGGGCTGCACAGGGAGATGACAGAGTCACCGTCCCCGGAGGTGTTTAAGACTGGACGTGGCACTCGGTGTCATGGTACAGTTGACGTGGTGATGTTCGCAGAGAGGTTGAACTCGATGATCTCAGAGGTCTTTTCCAACCCCAGTGATTCCGCGATCCCTTCACGCTGCTGGCGTTGGGACGCCCTGGCTGCCCTCCCGCACGGGCTCCCCTGGCAGGTGAGCGGCTGTCACCGACTCCCCGCAGGGCCGGGGGCTGACACCCCTCTCAGGGCCCGGGGCGGTGCCGCCGCCGGCCAGCCGCTCCCGGGGGAGGCGCGGGCGGAGAGCAGCGGGGACCCCCCGGGCGGGGATCCCGTCCCGCGGCTGCCGGAGGCGGAGCCGCCGCCCCCGCGCCCCGTGCCCGCCCTCCCGGCGTGCCCCGCGGAGGGGCGGGCGGCTCATGTCCGCCATCCCGGCGTGCTGCGCGCCCGGGCAGCAGCCGGAGCAGCCGCGGCGGCCGCGTCCCCTCCCTGCGCTGTGAGACAGCAGCACCGCCTGCGGAGCGCGAGTGAGGAGCCGCCGCCCGCGCCTCTCCCCCCGCGTCCTCCTGCTCCTGCTGCTCCTCCGCCCTGTCCCGCGCCGCTGCCCGGCCGGCCATGCCGTCTCGGGCAAGGTAATGAGCCGCAGAGCCCCGGGGTCTCGGCTGAGCGGCACCGGCAGCAGGCAGCACTACCACCCGCGGGGCTGGAATGACTGGCAACCCAGGTGGGCAGGGCTGGGGCCGGGGGCGCGGGGTCGGGGCTGTGAGAGCGGGGCGGGCGGCTCGGCCGGGCCCCACCGCCGGGCCTGGGGCAGCGGGGCGGCGGCGGAGCCACTTCCTGGCGGCCGGGCCTAGCGCGGGAGGGCGGGCGGGCCCAGGCGGCGGGACGGGGCCGCGTCTGCCGGAGGCGGGACGGGGCCGGGTCTGTCAGCGCTCGGCGGGGTGGGAGCGCGCCGTGCTCCCCCCGGAGCCCCGCTCCCGCGGCCTGTAACGTGTGCGGCCGGTGGCCGGTGTGTGGCTGCGGGCAGCGCGTCCCTCCCTGCCGGCCGCGGGGCGGGCGGGGGGCTGCGGTGACGGGGGAGCGGGGGTGGGCTCGGGTCCCGTATTTTCAGCCTGCTTTTCAGCTGGAGCACAGCCAGGGGAGAACTGAGGCTGCAGGAGTACTCGTAGTTTTTTGAGGGTTAACATCATACTACACAGGTTTATTTGAGGATTTTTTTTTTTTAATCTGTGGAATGTAGTAGATCTATATAAGCTCTCACCCCACCTACTTAAAATGTGTTGTAAGGCTTTAGGTGCGTTTACACGTTTGTGGCACGTTTTAGTAAAATTTAAAGTCTATTCACTTCTTTAGTTAGATCTAGAGAGTGTATTTCAGGTCTTAATTATTTCTAATGTATCTCATGCCAGTGTATTTGCTCTACTGCTCAGCCTTGCTGTTTTCAGCGTCGAAATTGTTATGTAGAAATCCGATATAAATTTGGTGTTTCCTAAGTTTTTTTTTTTTAATATGTGGATTTGAGGCTTTTTAAAATGTTTTTGGAAGTTTAACACAACATGGGACCTTACTTACAAACTTTCCACTAGAGAACAGAGTGGCACATGCTTGGGAATATACTGACAGGTGATGGTCCCAGTCTCATGTAGTTTGGACTAGAAGAAATGTGTGAATGTGAAGGTCACTTCAGCATTTACTGTGGAAGAAACTTTCCTTTTGCTTGAACAGCTAACAGCACAGCCTCTAGAGCCAGTGCTAGAGGCAGTTCAATTCTTAATGGTGTATGGGGCATGGTTATTTAAATTCTAATTTGTGTGATTGAAATACTTGGTCACAAAACTTACTGTTTATCTTCACTTAAGAACTTATGAACCTCATTGGTGACATTCTCTTAGAGCATCTTTTTTGGGAGAAAATTAAGAAGAGTGATTTCTTACTCCTTACCTTCTTCTTTGCTTCACTTTTCTGGGCTGCAGTCTGTAATTCTGAGCCCTAACTTGTGACCTGGAAGAAGTTGGATGTGTCTTTGCAGTGGATGACTTCTCTAAATGCATTTTGGTTGGATATATGAATTTGTCATGAATTCTATATTTTATCTAAAAATTACATCTTTTGAGGGTTAGGAAGCTGATTTTATCCAGCTTAGTATTGCCTACAGTGGGTTCAGTGGAGTTAAGGGTGAAAGTAAGAGAGTGGCTGCAGAAATGCTTTGCCTGGTGATAAGGCTGGTTTAAGAAATTACCTCCATGTGTGGCTCTGGTGTGTTCCCTGTAGTCTGGTGCCTCCTTAGCTCTCAAGTACAGCTGTGTGACCTGGCTGCTAAAATAATTGTCCACAAAGCCACAGCAGAACCAAAGCTCTGAGAGCACCAGAGAAAGTGTGGCAGCCTAAGGGAGCCTCAGCATGGATAGGGCCTTGTTCTGTTTTGATCACACTGGTGATCAAGAGCTTCTGCTAAGAAATAGCCAACACCTCTACACTGGTCCTGACATTTCTCAGAATTTAACTGTATCATTTCCTTTAAATACTACCTTTTTTTTTTTTTTTTTTTATTATGGTGGGGGATACCAGGAATCAGAAACGTTCACACAATCCCAAGTACAGCACATTTTCATCTATGTGCAGTGCTCCATTTTTTTACATCTCAGAAATACTGGTGATGGGAAACCTGAGTCTACAGTAAGGACAGTGCAGAGATTAAATCAGTCTGACAATTTGGTGTTAACTAATTTTTAAAAGTGATTCACATGCATGCTTGAAAGGAGATCTGTTATATAAAACTGACAATCTGTTTCTTTCATAATTTGAAATACGATCTTGGACAAACCCCACAACAAAAATATACCCACATATTCTTTCCTTCCCCTTTCTGCTGGCTGTTTGTTTCATTTACTTCAGGTGATACTGCTGGTAAATGCTTTCTTGCAGGGTGTGGAAGAGGTGAAGGAAGTGGCCCAAGTAGTGAAAGCTGTAATAATTGTAGTTGTTTCAAGTTCCTAAGGGCAAAAAAAGGAACTGCTGTTACATGGGCGTATCATCGGATGGATTGTTTTCAAATGCACTTTTTTGTGTGTGTAAAAGTGACTAGATTGATTTTCATTAGTAGGTCCAGATTTCCTCTCAGTTTTTAGTAATGCTAATCAGCACTGGGAATTGTGGTGAAAAGAGTGTGAAACTGGAAGTTGGAGCACATAGCTTTTTTCAAGGAAAAGTAGTTTTTAATTAAAATGATATTTTGTGTGTGTGTGCAGTCATACATCAGACTGGTTTTCCAGCAGTGTGTGTAAGATAGAGCTGTCTGTGTGCTACAGAGGAAGAAGTTGTCCTGATGTATAGGGACATATTACTTTGTGCACTGCTGTGTACCAGACTCAATACCAACACAAAAACTTTGTGGACAGATGTTGGATGGATGTGACAGAGAACAGTGAAGGGTTTTTTGAGAAGGCTTGGTAAGAGCTTGTTCTTCCTTTTCCTAATCTTTGCAGCTGTCTAGACCTTTGCTTGCTTCTTTCTTTTCTTGTTGTTCAACAGATCTCCTGTTACAACTCTTGGTGCAAAAAACAAAATAATTTCAGTGTGCAGGCCTTGTGTGTGAAAAGAGTTAATTTGTTAAGAGTGCTGAGGGCTAATTATGTACTGAAACTAGCAGTACTTGTCTCTGGGAGGAAATGCAGGAGTGTGAGTGCAGGCTAGCAGGTTAACAAGTGCAGAGTGCACCGTGGCATTCTTCGATGAAAGTGTGAAAAGGAAGATAAGATTTTAATTAACAGGACCTCTCTCTCTCTCCCCTATCATAAATGTAAGTTAGCAGGGGAGGATGTGAAAAAGTGTAAAACAACATCTTTCACATCTGGGCAAATTTCCAGAAGTGTCCTATTAGGTTTTAGTACTGAAATCATGAAAATGGCATGTGTCCTTGTCCTACAACATAAGTCAGTGTTATGAGTTACTAAGTTTTGTTCGCATGGTGCTTGCCAAACCAAGTTACTGCCTGGTGCTCATGGGTTTAGACTTGATGAGACAAGACAGTAAAATATGGTCTCCTTCCAGGTAGTCTGTGGCCTAAGCAGGTAGCATATTGGCTGGAAGTTTGTAACTGAGCACAAGTAATTCAGACAGGTTGGGAGATACTGGCAGGGAGCAAAGAAACCCATTAGACCAAATGGCCCAGGAAAGTGCCGTTCAGAGCAGTGCTTTTCACATGGCTGTGAAGGGCAGAGGCATGTCTTTTACAAAAAGCAAGTACTCACTGTGGAAATTGTCTGATCATAATGCTGAATCCAGGCAGTGAATGACAAGCAGGTGCTGTATAGAAGGAAAGTTGAAACAGAGACTGGTTCTTCTGTGCTTGCATGTGCAGCAAAGTGCCTGTAAAACGTTTGTTAGAAATAGGCTGAAACTGTAATTTGCACAGGTGAGAGACCTGAAAGTTGGCAGCATAGAGGTGTTTGAGGATGTTGCTGTGATTACCAAAGAATGGGTGTAGAGCCATGTAGGGTGAAAGTGGATATATGACTTCTATGCCTTCACGGGTAGCTGAGAGAGAGGAGAGCAAAGACTGAGATACGGAGGGAGAGAGAAAAGTAGTCAGTGATGTTGAAGACAGCGTAAAGAATGAGATGCAGGATCAGTTGTAAGGTGCCATTGTGAAAACATCAGTGGAAACCCTGGGAAGAGATTCAGCGGACTGCATGTGGGAGATGCTGAACAGGTATGGGTTCAGTTCTGGAGTTGCAGCCATAATTCTTGATCTCCTTTCACATTTGTGTTAAATATGCTGATAACTCTTTGATCTCACACCTTCCCAAGCTTTTTTTGGTTTTTGGTAAAATGGAGGAGCTGAAGTTTGTAATGTAAAAATCTTTGTTTTTAATGTGAAGACAGAGGAGAATGAGTTGTGAGAAAGATGAAAGAATATGAAAGTGTGTCAGTGGGAAGCAGAAGAAACTGGGAGTGTAGATTGTTTTCCATACAAGAACAGCCACACTAAATCAGACCAAGGGTTTAGCTAGTTCAACATCCTGTACCCCAAAAATGCCTGTTGGAATACACCTATGGAAAAAGAAGAGGATGTGTATGTGTGATACCTTTCCCTGACATTCCCTTCTAATAATGCCCATCATGGAACAGAATGAAATTGGTATGCTACTGTCTAAGAAGGGAGTGACACAGAATCAAGAGGGGATTTAAAATGCTACTGTTATGGCACATAGATGTCCAACAATGGAGATGGCAGAATTGCAGGAAGAAGATGGTTAGTTATTTCATTAATAGAAAACACAGCCATTTGTATTTTCTCAACACAGGAGAAGAAGCAAAAGTAGGCTTTGGGGTGGGCTCAGCCAGGCTCTGGCTTGGCAGGGTGGACCAAATGATGAGAAGATCACGGCGAAAGGAAGCTCTGCATGCCAGTGGCAGAGCAGAAACTTGGTGGGAAGCTGTTAATTTGGGTGAATACAGTGACTCTTTTAAGTTTAAATATTTTACTGATAAAGAATTTCAGTAATGAAGAATTTATCTACATTACTTCAAATAAACTTGGCAAACAGATGAAATAAGCAAATAAAATCAACTGACTTGAACAATAATAGAGCTCACGCAGTAGAGTTGTCTTGGAGTAAATCTTTCATGTATGTCCTGTACTTGGAAATAAAATCCAGTAGAATAATTAAGTGATTTTTGTCTCAAAATAATGTCCCTATGGCAGGTTGTTCTGAAAAAGCTGCACATAATGAACAGTATACACCAGATTGTACCAAGTTTCTTGGACAAAAATTCTTAAGGCTTTCATATAACTAAAGTAACAATATATTTTTGATCTATTTTTCTTTTTTTCTAGATTAAGATTTTTTTTAAACTAGTTGCTCTTAGCCATGCTCTCTTAAGTCAGACATATTGGCAAGTCAAATCATATTAATACTTTCGATTAAATGAGATAATAGACTTATTTTTGAAAAGTCTGTTTCCTTCTGTATGCCAATGGAAAAAAATAAGCAGCCTTTTTGGAGAGGGAGGACACACTAGTGGCTATTTCTGCTTATTTAGTGAACTATTTTCTTTTCCTGATGGACCAAGGCAGGTTTAAAATCACCCTGCAGGAAACATAATGCAGTATCTTCTGTTTAAATGATTTTGCTAAAACAGTGTCTGCAGCCATTTGGTGATGGGTGATCTTCCACCAGAGCCAGACACAGATGAAAACTCTCATGTGAGCTCTTGAAGTACTTTGCTTAGTCTCCATCAGTGAGATTTTCAGGTAGAAGTAATACAGTGTAGTCTCTCATAAAGTTCCAAACTTTGGAAGCTACAGTATAAGATAATCATAATCATGTTCATCCTTACAGTTTTCCATTTTGTCTAATATAGCAGTTATGTTTTTGCTTTTGCTTATCTGTTGCTAACATTGTACATTGAGACTCTATTAATACATTATGTTTGTTAGGTGTGTGTGGCAATGTCAATGTATGTAACTTAAATTTGTTGTTACATAGGATAATGCTGAGCATTAGGTCTGTCGTGTAACCTGCCATCTGCTTGGTGCAATGCAATTTAAGTGGAAATATCACCATGTGAGCAGGAACAAAAATGCCCTCCTGAAAGGCAAGCATGAGCTGAGGTGTCCCGCAGCACAGTTCTGCCCATTGCCTGGTGGAATGGCTGGAGGGAGGCAGAAAAAGTAATTATTTTTAAGACTTCGGCAAGGACCTGAGCACAGAGTGCCTGCCTTTCAGTTGTGAGGAGCTGTCTTTCAAAATCATAACCACATTCCTGACATGAAAAAGGTATCTTTCGCAAATGGATTTGGAAATTGAGTGTGTCTGCCTGTGCACGCAGTGAGTGTGCACAGCAGTGCCCTGTGTCACCCCTGTGTCATCCCTGTGTCTGGATTCCTGGGTCAGGGAGCACAGGGGCAGGTGACAGCTGCTGGGTCGCAGCCCCAGGTCTTGATGAGCCCATGCCATAAGTTCCCAGAGTGGTGTTGCAGGTCCTGCAGTACAGCTCTGGAATTCCCTCCCCAGTGAGAAGTGCTGTGTGTCACTGGGCAGCTGGAAATGCACAGGCCCGTCAGGTCCTCGGCTCTGCTTCTGCTGTGCATCTCCTTGCAAGCTCCTTCCCATTGGAAACCCTCTTTCCAAGCAATATGGGCCATAGCAGTCGGCTGGGTCACAGAATACCAGCATCTTTCTAGGGTGATTTTTGTCTCTGCCTCATAAAGATAGCCAGGAGTTTCTATCCTGTCTAAGCTACACATTTATTGTAGTGGGAACAAAATTGTCAGTAGGCATTACTGTCTCTTAAATTGATATATAGGAGAACAATTAGATATTTTTTACGAAAATTGGACTCACCTTTTAGTTGGTGATAAAGTGTAAGCAGGTTAGCTTGCAGATAGCTGTTCCAGAAGCCAGAATGAAGTGAATGTGTGGGTTTTCCTGGGAAAACAATAGGCTCATGTATTTTACCACAATGGAAAATTTTACAAAGCATTCAAAGGCTGTCCTGTGGGAAGTGGGGTTAGCTGAGAACGTGTAGTCCTTCAGTTGATAGGGATTCACAGAACAGTGTTAAAAATTGTACGTTTAATCAGCTTTTCTTCAGACGGGAATTTCAGCGTTAATGGTTGACAATTGGAGATGATTCAGTTTACAGCACATTGCCTTAAAAAAAGCGATGCCCTTTGGGAAGGTAAATGTAAAAAGCCATCAGTACTTAAATTTGTCAGCTGAAAATTTGTCAGCCTGTTTCATTGAAAGGCTAACGTAATTGCTCAAAGTGAACTGGGAGGTTTTAGGGCAGGGAGAAGATCTGGTGTCTCTGTGAATGTCTGGAAATTTGCACGTGATTTGGTCACATTTAAAGTTCATACCATGTGAAGTGTAGAACTTTCCTGTTCAGCATAGCTTAGGTGAATGATGATGGAACAAATGTATGAAGATTTTTACAATTCTAGTTAACTGTCATGAATAAAGACTTCTGCTAAGGCTTTGCCTCTAGAGTAGCATAGCCTATTTTTTAAATAGTCCAAGCAAGTGCCCAACAAAGCAGTAGATGTGATGGCACAGTGAATACTGAGTGAGGAAAAGTGTCTTGCTGTGTATGTCTAAAAATGAACTTGCTTACAGTGCAAAAGGGAATAATACCTGCCAAGCAAATGTTATATCAACTTGCACTGTGTGAACAGGGAAAAAGTACAATTTTCTCATTGTTTCAAACTGAAAATATATAATGTCTTTTAACATGCTCAGGAGAGTAAAATGTGTGTCTTTAATTCCAGTTGGTTTTGCAAGTGTCAGTGCTCATGGTATTCGTCTTCCAGTTGTACTGTGGCCGAGCTGTAATGGACAGTAGCAAGCCTTTAGTACTGCTTAAGTAACAACTGCTTATCAAAAAGTTTACCTGTGTTTTTTCCCTTTTGGCTTTGAGATGTATTTGTATTTGGCTCCTTTTCCCATGAATTTGTCTACCAGTTCTAATCACAGTGTTCTCTTGAAAAGGAAAAATGAAAGAAATTTTCTTAATGAGCATGTGGTGTTTATCCTTACACAAACTGTAGTTAATTTACAGGAGTGATCTGTCCTGCTTTTTTGTTAAATAATTGAATGAACTATCCGAAACTTTAAGTAAAAATAGTAGATCTTTAGAGTAGGGAAAGCTTGCTGTTAATAATCTCTATAGTCTGATTCCAAATACACTTGAGTTGAGCAAAATTCTGCTGATTTTCCCTTTGGATGGGTATTGCTTCGTTTGTTTTAATGTCATCCCCCCATCATTGCTTGTAAGAGTGCATTTAAAGTAATTGGTTGCGTTTATGTTCTGAAATCTCATGCACGTGTGTTTATTATTAAAATCCTGTATATTTAAAAATTAAACACTTAGTGTGTCCAGGGAGAAGAGTTGATTTCATAATTTTCATCTTTTTCCTCAAAAGTTTATTCTGGTCTGTATCAGTTTTCTGATATGAGAATGGTTTAAACCTAATGCAGATTTTTTGAACTTGCTTTATATCTGCAGACGTTTATGCCTAAGGATCACAACTCTTAGTTTACCTTTCAGTTTTTTCACAGTAAAGCCTTCTTCCTTGCTTTGCAGTTTTTATTTTTAAAAAACTTAATATGTGATTTTTGTGCTGATCATCGGTTACATTCTTCCATCTAATACGAGGGTTTATGTTGCTGAGTAAGGCCCATGGCATATTATATAAATTTTCATCTGTAGATTAGTGATGACTTTCACAAATGGTAGGCACTGTATCATCCAGCTGTGATGCATACCTGGACCTAGTTGTGTTTTATTTGTCACCTCTGGGAAGTAGTTTTTTCCTTGTATAGAAGTACAACTGGAAAGAGACTTGAGCAGGCCATAAGAAAAGGCACTGGCACACTAGAATGCATTTCCTTTGCATGTTGCTGTGATAATTAGTCAGTTCCCATCCCAATTTGAATTTAAGGTCACTTTTTAAGGAACAGGTTAGACAAACAACATTTTTGACATTGAGAAATACATTTGGGATTGTCATTTAAATATGTTGTATTTATAAGTGAATGTGAATCCCACTCCTGTTATATCCCTACATAAAAAAAATATTTTTCTCTTTGTAGAACTGACAGTGCATCAGCTGACCAGGACAATTTAAAATATTCTTCATCCAGAGATCGGGGCAGCTCTGCCTCCTATGGATTACAACCCTCAAATTCAGCTGTGGTGTCTCGGCAAAGACACGATGATATCAGAGTCCACACTGACATACAGAATGAAGAAAAAGGTACACAGATTGCTGTTTCCTGTATGATTGTGAGGGGGCGATCAGGGAAAGGCAGTAAACTGAAATGGTGGAGAAACTCTTGTTTTGTTTTGTTTTTTTCCCTCCTCACCCCAAAAAAGCAGCAAAACTGATTTGTCTGATTGCCACAGTATTGCTGTTTTGGGAGATTTGTCAGAGAAATGTTGTGGTTGTTGTGAATGCTGAGAAAAATGTGCAGTTGTGTTAGGAGAAGAATGCAAGAGAAGCCTTGATGTGTTAACAGAATAAGTACTTTTTTCTGAAGCATAATATTCTGGAGGTGTCTGGTCTTCAGGCTGTAATTTCTTCCTCAGGAGTCTCCAGTACTTCTGGTATTGGATTAAATGGGCTACTAGACTGATCTATTGCCTGTTGTAGCTTTACTGCACCAAACTGCAATCTTTAAGATCTATATTCTTATCATTAATGGCAGTTTCCACTTTCATGTACCTCAGTCTGACTTAATGTAAATCATATGATGTGTGATTCATACATTTTTACTGGTTTTGGTTTTTTTTTTCATTTTTAGGAATTAAATACTATTTCTAGGAAGTAGCTGAACAGTCAGAATCATATATTTTCTGTAATTATGAAAAATCTATGTTCTGATTTTTTTCTTTAATTGCCAAATACAGATAACAAATTAGAGAATTTCTTACTTGCAGAGTCACTTTTTGACTATGTAAATCCTCAGGCAGGCCAGACTCAAGAAAAAATCTCACAGAAATAGTAGTGTGGAAGTTTTTGTTCAGGAACCTGAAAAGTATTTGAACTCCCCCCACTTCTCTGGCCTGTAACTGACTGTAAATAATTGCTGTATCTTGGGTGAAGTTACAGCTGGATGCAAATTAATTTTTTTATAAGTAGAAGGTAGTGTTAGTAGGTGGCAGAAGCATGAAGCATGTTTATCTGCATAGCTTGAGAACCTTAAGATTTGTTTTACTTCAGTAGAGAAACTGCTTAGAAGGTGAGTGTATTTGTCTGCTAATGTGGAATGTTGTACTGTGTTTAACACAGACTGGCATAGGAGGTTGTTCTTGTGATTTGAAGGGTGCTGGTATTTAAAGAATGTACTGGCAGTGCAGTGAAATAGTAAGTTTTGGACAAATTCAGGAAGGTAGTTTGTGAAGTTGCTGGGAAAGTGCCATTTGAGAAGAAAAATGTACCTGGCTCTCCCTCCAGTGCTGTATCTTGCCGGGCATGTCTCTGCTAGCTCAGCACTTCGTGCTGTTTTGTTCAGGTGTGACTTGAAAAAAGGTGATTAGGATATTCTAACGATAAAACCAAGTTCCAGGTGTATCTAGTTCATTTTTATTATTGGAGAAATTTGTAAGTGTAAAGATGCATAATAGTTTCTTTGTTTACTAAGATTTTTCAACTCGTCTGTTGGAGTCTGCCAGCATGGAATTTTCATTTGAGATTTTCTGTTCTGGCTTCCATACACCCCCTATCCACCTCCCCCCAGTTTCTGGAGTTAATAATAAAAATCACTCACAAAACGATAATTTTTGGAAGTTTTTCAGATTTGAAAACCTCCAAGGATGTGACTCTTATGTTAAGGCTCAGATGCATTAATTGCTGTTAGAAGTTACTTCCTTCAAAGGACAGTGTGGTTTGTTCTGATAAAATAATGTAAAGGTAGCACGCTTGCTAGTTTATGTTTAAAAACTGAGCTGTAAAAAATAATGTTGTAAATCTAAATAGATACAAACTATCTTTACTGTAATTGTAGTTAACCAATTGCAAGTGAGACTTTGCACAGGGATTTCTGTAATGGTAGGGTAGCCCCATGGGTATAGGAATGCACAAATGTATACTGGTAGTTAATATCTGCTTTTTATCCAAAGCTTTGCCCTAAAGAAACATTCTTTACATCTGCTAAAATCCAGGTTTACCTCAACGTTTGAACTCTACTTTTTTGTCAATCCTTTAGTCTCAGTGGGCAGCCTCTAATGGGGAGCCACCTGTCCTTTTCCCCAGACCTTCTTTTATATATTGAAGCAGATGGACTTGTGGAAATACCTTTTCTGAAAGAAATCTTGTATATTTTTTTTCATCCTGGGTTTAATTTTATTAGTTGATTCTTCCCTGTTTTGGACAGGGAGGGCACTTTAGAAATCTTCCTTGGAAGTGAGCTCTAATACATTGAGTGAAGGATTGGGCAGGCTCAGGGGACAGTTTCACTTCTCTACAGTATTGAGGGGAAAAACCTGCCCCTCAAAGTGGTGTGGCAGGCTGGAAAACTTCCAGTCTCAGCATTTGAGTTTGTTTATTCTTGTGGATATAGGAGTAAGATCAATTGAGTTACTCAAAATGATGCTTTTATTTTCATTTTATATTGTTACCAGTGATGTATCTTAAGTGGGAGAATGTAGGATTGAGTTTAATTAAAAATGATACCAGTATTAGTGAAAATGCTGACTTTTTTATATTTAGGAGAGTTGTTCAGTCTGTGCAAACAGATAATATTTGTCTTTCCAAAAACTTTTTTTTTTGACCATTTTACTTAGCTTGTGTGGTGGATTCATAGCAAAAACTGAACAGAGATTTCATGTGCATAAAGGAGCAAGTAGGTGAAAATACCTAGCCATGTGTACTAGCAGTTTGACCTTGTAGTTTACAAAGCCTTTCAAGTCAAAGTAATAATAAGAAAACATTAAATACAACAAAATTGATGTTAAACTTTATGGCAATAGTGTTTTTTTCACATATTAAAAAAAAAAGACAGATGAGAGTTTAAATCTGTGACCTGGAAACTTACAGGATATAACAAAACATTGATGCATGTAGAAATGAAAAAGGAAGCTAAAGGAGGTGGTAGAAGATAGAGCTGCTAATTTGCATATGAATTGCATAACTCACAACTCACCACCCTGGTAAATATGTGGTCTGAGAGCCTGTTTTAATGTCACATTGGTTTGTCCACAGGTGGCTACAGTGTCAATGGAGGATCTGGGGAAAATACTTATGGTCGGAAGTCGTTGGGGCAAGAGCTGAGAGTTAACAATGTGACCAATCCTGATTTTACCAGTGTTCCACATGGGAATCGTGCTTTAGCCACAAAAGACATGAGGAAATCACAGGGTAAGCACATTGCTGATTTTCAGGAAGAGGATATCTCTTTTGGCAACATTTCTTGTGTTCAGAATACGAGAAGAAGTTCACTGTAGTTATGCACTCTGTATGGATTTTTTTTTTTTTTTTGTGATACATGATTAGATGGTGTTGATGGATACTTGTTTTGCTCATTTTTTGTCTTGTTTTATTATTCCTTGTGCTGAGGCTTCCTCCACAGGTTTGGCAGATCGATCAACTACCTGGCTTAGGCTGTTAATCTTTCAATTTCCTTTAGATGGCTTTTGAACCCTTACTTAGGTTAGTCAGATTTGGCAGAGACATCTCTAAGGAGGAGAACTTGCTTTGAATTTGTTGCAAATTGATGCCTGAGTAAAAAGTTGGTAATGAATGAGCCCCAGTGTGGGAAGAGCAGCAGTGGTTGGAAGCAGCTCAGCTGTTCTCCCTGGGCTGCAGGACAAGCAGTGATCATGTCCTGTCACTGTCCTGTCACCGTGTGTGTCCTCCTGAGCCTGCCACTGCTTGTGCTCCCTCTTGCTGAGGAATAGAGGCCATGGAGGAGCTGGAAGTATCCTAAGAATGTGGGCAAGGTCTTGGGAGATGCAGCAAGAACAAATCTGGAGTTTCAAGAGGGTGCAGGAATGCTGGGCTTGTGTTTTTGAGGAAGAAGGCTTCACTTTCCCCACTATTTGAGGTTTGAGTCATAGTTAAAAAAAAAAAAAGTTATTCCAAGCATTTTTGAATGAAAATAGAAACTTTATGACTAAGCACTGTCACTTATTGCATCACTTAGTATAAGTAGTAGTTGAGCCACTGGTAAAAACTGCCTGCATTATGCCAGGCACATTATAAACATAAGGACAGGCCATTTCTTCTCAATAATTAATATTTCAGAGGAGAAAAAAGAATGTTCACTGTGCTTTGCAGGTGGAAGAGCTGAGATGTAAGTGGTGACATGGCTGTTTCAAAAATGTAATTTTATGAATGGGTTAAACTCAGACTTTATAATCCTATTCTGGTGTCTTGGTCTAAAATTATGTAGTCCTTTTAGCATCTTTTTATGTCTATGTAGAGGAAATAGGAAACTCGTTAAATAAAAATACTTTCTGCCAGTACTAAATAATAGTTAATTCAGACTGCTTTCCTGGGTATGTGAGCATCTCTTTAATACTTAAAAGGTTAGGATATATAATTTTGGATGACTGAAGTTGCTGCCCGTGACTTGTATGTTTTCTCTCCTTGAAATGTCAGATTTCAAGAGTTTCTCCTTTTGAATTTGGCTGTCTTTGATTGTTGTAAGTTTCAGCAAGTCATTTTGGTTTTTCATATCTTCTTTAAAAAACAATGGGATTATGCTGCAACAAGATTTTGGGTTTTAAGTTCTTTGATGTTTTCTTGTTAGTATATTCATTAAACAATTTTAAAAATAGTCTTCTGTGAGTTAGCATGTGGCTGAGACCTTGCTGAATTTTCACAAAGTGGATGTCACAGGTATTTGTTAATTAGTGCTTTGATTAGTGTAGCTTCAGTCGTGTTCTTGGTTAGTGTTTTTTGCTTCTGTTTTTTTCTTAAAGTTGTAATTGTGACTTAACAATTAGCTGACACTCTTGGGAGTAATGCCAGTGTAGATTAGCTATTAACTGAATAAAGACAAAGCTGCTTTAGTCACATCAGATGACTGATGTCTAGCAGAGTAGAGCAGAAAGCGCTCTGTAGCTGTCTTGGATTTTCTCATTAGTCATGTTGACTAAGGATACCTCATCACATTCCATGAATCCTCTGATTTGAACCACCATGAAGCATCTAATGTTAAACTTACTGAAAGAAATTTGGTTTCCTTTTTGCAAATGAGGGCAATTAATTATTTATATGAATTCATAGGTAGTTTGTCCCTGAAGCGGGTGAACTGCATTGTGACCTTCCCTGGTATTGTGTGCTGTTGGCCAAGTTCAGTGAAGTGTTTTCTTAGGAAGGGGTTCCTTGTACCCCATTTTGATCTGCTTAAGTGAACAGCCAGGTCCCTCTTCAAGCTGGGGGCTTTTGTTCCTCAGTAAATGAAGAGCAGATCTATTTTCCTTTTTGAAGCAGAACCCTGCTACCTATCAGAGAGAAAATATTGTTTCTTTGTAGTTGCTTGAACTTAAATCTGGTTCTTTGCTTCAAGAAGCAGCTTGTTTTTTCCACAAGGTTTTCTCAAAATATTATTTGTTGAAGTATTTTTGTTTATTCAACCACAAGGCTGGTTTAATCTTACCCCACACTATTTTTTTTAGTTCCATTTATGTTGAAGGAAACTAAGTCCAGGTTTTTGTGTAGAAGTAAGACAGTTCTGCTTAGTTCTGAATGAGTTCAACAGAGGTACTGGGCTGTCCTCATGAAGAAATGAAATACTTTGGTAGCTAAATTAGATTTTACATTTAACTGACTTTTGATGAAAATTTAAAACCAATCAGGATTTATTTTTATTTTCTTAAATGACTATTATGATTTACTGATTTCACTCCTACATGTATTGGACAATACTTTACTGTTGATAAATGCAGTAGGAAAAAATAAATAATTGTTTTTTTTCAGAGCGACCGTTGTCTTATTCTGACGAGTCTCGACTGTCAAATCTTCTTCGGAGGATTACTCGGGAAGACGACAGAGACCGAAGACTGGCTACTGTAAAGCAACTGAAAGAATTCATTCAGCAACCAGAAAACAAACTGGTCAGTAATTCTTCCTTTTCCATAGCACTGGGTATTTCTTGTTTTATACAACTGTCTTTTTCAAATCTGAGTATTGGGATATGTTTGCAAGATTATCTTGTATATAAAGAATTTCATTCCACAAGAAAGGAGAATGTATTCCTGGATTGTCTGTCTTGTTTCCATAATTCAGGGGATGTTTTATTAGGATGTATTGCCTTAAACTGCTGAATGCCCAAGCTATAGGCATTAACATGGCACGTGTGTGGCTTTCTTTGACTGCTCTTAGGAATAGCCTCTGGATCCCTCAGAAAGGAAGCTGAGGGAAGGGGAAGTAAAGTGTTATTGTCTTGTTCAAGAACTGTTTCTGTATTTCAAATTAAAAATACACAGGTATTTAGTCTTGTGAACAGCTCATCTTAGAGCTACTCAGCTTTGTAACTAAACATCTCTGTATGTGGGAAGAGAACGAAGTAAATCTTTGTTTTCATTACATCTTTAGGAGTTTCGATGGTTTGCTGAAGTCTCTAATGTCCTCAAGTGTTTTTTAAGGATATGGGGATGGGAAGGGAAGTATCCCACTGTGGGTATAAATTTTTAATACTACGTATTTTGAAATGAACTATTAAAGAGCATATTGTCTGACACATCTCCCCCACTGTTTTGGAAAGCTTAAGAGTTCTCCAAGTACTGAAAAAGCAGGAAGTGATGGTTTAATATCCTGCCACTCATTTGCAAGCAGTGCTCTGATACTTCAGCTGTGGGATCTGTGTCTGTCCTTATTTGTAAGAAATTGGTTCATTTTCTCATTGTATGTTAATTAACTAGTGATAATTGCGTTCTTTTCCAAAGGACATGAGACTTGAATATGGGGAGTATTCTAGTCTGTGCACCTAGGTGTAAGCAGTCCCTGTGCAAGCCTAGTTAACACTTCAGCTTTCCTCTTGTTACTACAAGGGTTTAGGAAGTGAATGGTTTCCAGTTATTCTGTGGTTATTTTATTAGTTACTTCTGTTATTCTCCATGAGTTTTTCCCTATTTTTAAATTCTATTTTGTAACTGTGTTTTATTTGGATTTATTGGTATCTCAGAATGTAATGGAATTGCCATTCTAATGTCTAAGTCAGCGATGACAAACTTCATTAGTGGTTAAAATATTAAAAGTCTGTCACCGAGAAGCTTTTGGTTAAGCTTCTATGAGCTCACTAATGAGAATAAGATCAGATATCAAGTGATATCAAGGCCAAAACTTCATAATGGACAGTGTTTTACCTAGCAGTAGTTCCTGCAGGTCTTGACACTACTTAGTGTAGTTTAACTGAGTTCTTTTCTTCTTTAGGGTTGAAATATGAGTTCAAAGTAGAGTAGTAGAAGTCAGTAGTCACTTATCATATAATAGAGTCCTGCTTTAGCTTCTAAATTATAGATATCTCTTTTCCTTTTTAGCCTCTATTGTGGGTACCAGACACATTTTCAAAATGCCCTTACGAGTTCTGAGGGGTGAAGCACGTGGATCTGTCCCTGCACTCTCAAAAGCATGATGTTACTCAAAACTTAAAACAAAAACTGGGTACCATCCACTGTGTCAGAGGAATGTCTTTCTGAAGAAAAGAGAATAAACCTTTTTAATAGCTTGTCAAGAAATCTTCCTGTTAATATGTTATGCGGTTGCAGCTAACGTGTGATTTTTCCATCAGATCACTAATGTGGCAGGGGTTTAGTGCATATTAGGAAAACTTTCTGGTTATGTTTACTGAGCAGCACTGGTTCCTCAATAATGCTTCATCTCCAAAATTGTATTCCATTTCACTAAAATGCAGGATTGCCTAAGTAGAAACTTTAATACTTCAGATTATCTTATGGGTTCCATTAAATTTTCCAGTGATACAATTGATTTATTAGTATTGGATATTTGGTCTTTAGTAGATGCTACTCATGAGCTGTGTGATGAGTCTTCCATGGTGATGTAATGTTGTCAGCAGAAACAAACCTTGATAGCAGGCTGCCAATATTTTCATGGCTACTGTAAATAAATATCAAATATAACATCTAGGATAATATTGCAGTGTTGCTTAATATAGCTTATGCTAGTCTGCAGTGGCCATGGAAAGCATAATGGCATTCTCTTGGCAAGGAGAACTGGCAGTGTTGTGTTTAATGTGGGTGTAAACATAGGACCTATCATGGAGGCAGTATTGGGCAATTACTGTGCTTATGCCTTTTATGTCTCTTATATTACAGGTACTTGTTAAACAACTGGATAATATCTTGACTGCCATTCATGATGTGCTCAATGAAAGGTAAACTGGAAAAATGCTCTAAAGGGGAAAAATAATGACAGCATTAGGTTTTAAATAGTGAGGGAAAAGTTTGAGAGAAATTAATTTGCTAGTGTTGCATGGGTGTCCCATTGCAGGAACACAACAAAATTAGGGGAGAGTAAAAGCTCTTAGACATATCAACAATACCATTGGGCTGTCTAGAGTATCTCCCTTGGAGAGAATGTGAAGGCACCAGTGTGACTTTGATGCTGTGGGTAGTGTGGAGTCTGTCTCAGCTGGTGGAGCTGTGCAGTGCTGTGGTGGTGTAGCTTCCAAAATGAAATAAGTTTTTTTACAAGCTGACTCATTTACATCCAATTAAGAGTGTATATAGAGGATGCTGAGATCTGTGTGGGCCTTTAGGTGCTTAGGTCAGTATTATTTCCCAGAGTCAGCTGCATATTAAGAACTATTTCTATTGGATAGTGTTTTGGAAGTAGAACAGCACATTTGCATACTTTTATTCAAGTTGTTTTACTCCATAGAAATAATAGTTCTTAGAATTTTATCTTAGCTTCGCCACTGCTGCCATTAAGTAGGAGAGAAGCAGCTTCATTTCTGCATATATTTTCTTGTGCTTTAGAAAATACTTAATTTTGTTCATGCTTCTGTTCTGCTGTCATGGCTGGAGATCCCAAGTTTTTTTTCTCTCCAAAAATACAGTAGCAAATTGCTTCAGGAATTGAGACAGGAAGGAGCTTGCTGTCTTGGCCTTCTTTGTGCTTCTCTGAGCTACGAGGCTGAGAAGATCTTTAAATGGATTTTTAGCAAATTCAGTTCATCCACAAAAGATGAAGTTAAACTTCTTTATTTGTGTGCAACCTACAAAGCACTAGAGACTGTAGGAGAAAAGAAAGCATTTTCATCTTTAATGCAGGTAAGACTATGAGTTAAAACATAATTATTAATGATTTTCTCAATGCAATGCTTGAATGAACTTTTCAAGCTGGAATGAACAGTAAGTAACACTATAGTGACATAATAAGTAAATATCATTACAGGGAGGGAACTTCCTGACTGAATGGGATTTTTCAATTCTGATTGCATTAGAAAAGAATGACAAGTCTTTGTAGGATACATATTTGGTGTAACTTTCTAGTATTTATGGCAGATCCAAGAAGAACCTTGTTGAGACCAAAAAGATAAACTTAAGTGATTTGATTTGACCCTTTGATTGTTTTAAGCCACCTGCTATTTACAATTTCTAACTGGAATTGTGGATAGATCTGAGAAGGAGTAGGATGTATGTAGACAAGATGAGATCTCCTTGTACAAGTTCTAGGGTTTCTTATTTTGGGTGTAGAACAGCTATGGCCAGGTGTATGCTCCAATTTAATAATTACTTTACAGAGCCAAAAAGCTTTGGCAGGAGAAGTAGGACTTAAAACAACACAGATGTTATGTGGCTAAAGAGCTAAAAAAAGGTGTTTCCTGGGTCTGCCGTGTATCAAGCAAATGTCCCCTTGAAGTGATTATTTTCATGCTGTGTATGTGATGCTTTTTACATTTTGTTCCTGCAGAAGGAGTAGTTTTGTTGATTGAATCAAAGTAGTTTGGCACAATGTGATCTCTCTCATGTTTTAATGTGAAATACCTGCTGGCTTTGCATTACTTTTCAGCTTGTAATGACCAGCCTGCAGTCCATCCTAGAAAATGTTGATACACCAGAGTTACTGTGCAAGTGTGTCAAGTGCATCCTTTTGGTGTCTCGATGCTACCCACACATTTTCAGCACCAATTTTAGGGTAAGCTTTCTTTGTGCTTTGTATTTTCTTTCTACAGTGGAAATGTTGGTGCATCAAATTGGGTAATGACTCTGTTTTCACATTTGCTTTCCAGGACACAGTGGACATACTGGTTGGGTGGCACATAGATCATACTCAGAAACCTTCTTTGACACAGCAGGTGTCTGGTAAGTTTAGCCAGAGGAGCTCATGGAGGATCTCTCAGCCTGCTCTGGCTTGCAGATGTTGGGGGTTTACTTACACCAGTTTGGTTCTTGTGACATGGAAGTTGGCATAAAACCAAATTGAGTTTCTGGCTACATAGCAAGACACTTTGTTCCCAACTTGTTAGTAAATTTGCATTTTCCATTTTATGCGAATTCTGGAAAAATGGGATGCTTTATTCAGGGTACATTTAAACACCAATTGTTTTGTGCAATTCTTTAACAATCTTTAATAAATTTATAGGTCTTAGTATATCCTCTGTGAAAGGATATGTTTTTTCCTATGTACTTTTAGAAAATCTTTGTCATAGTGTACTGACATTTAAAAAGTGGGGAGTGTTTTTCAAATAGCTTTATTAGTTTGATTGTGAGTTATTCACAGCAAGTTTATTATGCTTCTTGTGTTATAGGTCTAGATTCTGTCTTTGGTGTTTAACTGCTGTGGGGCAGAACTGAACCTTAAAATTATTTTTGCGAAAGGACAGAAGAGGGAGATACAATTTATATTTATTTTAAAAACATCTGGTGTTCGTATTTTCATGTAGATTACCTCTTAGCTCAGCAACTTTTCCCTCAGCAATATGCAACTAAAATTTAATGATTGTATGTCACCTGTATTAATTGGCTTGGTATTTTTGTACAGGATGGCTGCAGAGCTTGGAGCCCTTTTGGGTGGCTGATCTAACTTTTTCTACCACACTCCTGGGTCAGTTTTTGGAAGATATGGAAGCTTATGCTGAGGTAAACAAGACTTTATGGTATATACCAGAATTAACTGTTACAGTTTCCTTAATAAATCCACAGCTGTGATTTTTATGGCTGTATTACTTTTGTAGAAAATAGAATTACGTGGCGTTCCTGGGGAAAAGAGGACCAAATTACAGAATATACTTCAGTCATGTACAATGACCAACTGCACAAATACTCATGAGCTATTTAATTATCACAACCAGGCCTTCAGCTATTGTTGATTGGGAATATAGTGTTGTAATAAAACTATAAGCAATTGACCAAACACAATGCCTTTATTTTTCAAGAGCTGATGTGAAGATAGTTCATGGTCTTTCCTTGGTGCTTTCTTTAATTGTCCAATCTCAGAGCGTTTCAGAACTAGTAACTGTTGCGGGGAGAGAGGAAATCTTAATGCTTCAAAAGACTAATGATAAATCTGTCTTTTTAAAATAAAGCAGCAGATTCTATTGTGCAGGAAATAATGCAGCAGGGAGTGATGGAAAACTAGATTGCATTCATTTAATGTACTTCATTTTGACTTTGTAACCTTTGTTTAGTTAACAGGGCATAGTGTTTATCTGATGCTGTCATTAAAGGAAGAGCTTTGGGGTTGGGGGTAGCGCTGTATTTTAAGGTGTATGTGCTCATATGAATACACACTTATAGGTCTATTATACTACATTGTGTATGTTAATATGCAGGTCCTGTAGGTAAAATTGTGCTTAGAGCATAATTTGTTTCCCTCAAAGCAGAAGCAATAATTTGGTCGGTGTCCTCTGTACACCAGATCCTTTGCTGGGGCAGCTAGCTTGAGGATTCGCAGGGCAGAGCAGTAAATCACTGCCTATCAAGCTGGCTGCTGCTCTGGTCAATGTGTATATTCTTAGTCACGGAAGAGTTTTAAGATAACGTGTGCTAACATGGAGGAGGTGCTTCCAGCCAGTGTGTTTATCTCACAGTGGGGTGGAGCAAGGCTACAGCCCTACTAATGAGATCAGCACTTCTGGGAACCTTCCCGGGCACCGGTGCCAGCTGGCATGGAGTAGTCTGTTAGTGAACTCTAGGTCTCCAGATCAACATAGTTTGTATGTGTGATGGGAATGGCCAGTCAAACATCTCCATTCCAGTTTGGGAATGGGAATTTCTTGGAAGACTGGTAAAAGTGTGCAGACAATTGTTGTAACAGTGCAGCAATACAGATGATCATGTTCCAGAGACCAGGAACTTCATAAGCCTCAGGTTTAATTTACAAGATATAGACTGGGTACTTCATTTCAGTGGGTAAACTCATTGCTACTCTGCGACTTCTTGTTGTCATTGTGTGCCTGTATTCCTCCTTTGTATGTGTGTGTAGTTAAGAGATGTTGGATAAATACATTTGTAATTGGATTGTACAGTTTAATGGCTGGAAAAGAGATGAAGTCTTTTCAATCTCACATTTTGATATTTTACCTATGTGTAAGTTAATGGTGTGTGCTGATACATAAACCTTGTGTGCTGCAGGACCTCAGCCACGTGGCTTCTGGGGAATCGGTAGACGAGGACATTCCTCCTCCCTCGGTGTCGCTGCCCAAACTGGCTGCACTCCTGCGGGTGTTCAGCACCGTGGTGAGGAGCATTGGGGAGCGCTTCAGCCCCATCAGAGGACCACCAATTACAGAAGCTTATGTAACTGATGTAAGAACTCCATTTGCTTTGGCTTTCTTTGTTGCACACCTCTTTTGTCACCATATAGCAATGCCATTGACCGAATTGATTTAGGTTTTACAAACGTTACATGAATATGTATATTCTCAGCTTTGAGTAAATCTATTTTTTCCAAGAAATATACTGTGATAACTTTATTGAAGTATAGATTGTGATAGTGGCACATGGAAATCGTATCAGAAACAAACTTTTTTAGATATTTTAAATTCATGTGGCTGGGTTTCCTTGTTATCTTTGAAACCATGTTACTGTTTATTCAGATAACCATGCCACCATAGAAACTTGAATTCCAGTTACGAGTTTAATTTTATAAAATGTGATGATTTTTATTTCTTTTGAAATTATATCTATTAAATCTGATAGCAAACTTTTCTAGCTCTGTAGTATAGGATGGTGTAAACTCAGAATAAATATTATATAATATGCTAAGTAGGTGTTATAGTTCTGTGATGGGTGAGGAGATCAGATAAAAATACCTGCAAAGTCTTGTGGTTGCTGGATGACCTGCACTGCTGGAATTTATGCCCTTGCAGAATTTTGTGAGGGACACAACTTCTTAGGTAAATAAGGCTATAGATTTCCTAGTTGAGGACAAGACAGTTTTGTAACTTCTGCCTTAATCTGCAGGGGATTCTTGTGACAAAAGCTCAAGAAAACTCATGTATCTTTTGCAAGGGGAGTTCTGTTGACATTAGTTGGAACTGAACAGAACTGTGAATCATGAACTTAGGTTTTGTAGGTCTCTAACTGAATTGGAAACCAAGCAGTTGAAAGTTTGTTTTTTCTTACACTTCTGAAATGTAATGTCAGGATGACATTATTCAGAATAGAATTGACCAAGCTGCAGAGCAGGTGATGGGACAGACTATCAAATGGGTGTGAATACAATTAAATAGCATCTCTTTTTAATGGAGTTTAACTCAGTTGTGTTTTTAATTTTGCAGGTTCTGTACAGAGTAATGAGATGTGTGACTGCAGCAAACCAAGTGTTCTTTTCTGAAGCTGTGCTTACAGCTGCCAATGAGTGTGTTGGAGTTTTACTTGGCAGCCTGGATCCCAGTATGACCATACACTGTGACATGGTCATCACCTATGGATTAGATCAAATGGAAAATTGTCAGACTTGTGGCACTGACTACGTCATTTCAGTCCTGAATCTGCTGACACTGGTTTGTGCATGTTTTTATTGTTACGGGGGATTAGAAAAACAGTATTTTGATTAATAATTAATAAAAATTCAGGTAAAGTTACTTATTTTGGTTTTTATCCCCAGATTGTTGAACAAATAAATACAAAGCTACCATCATCATTTGTAGAGAAATTATTTATACCAGAGTCTAAACTACTTGTTCTTCGTTACCATAAGGAAAAAGAGGTAAGAGTAAGTAACTTCTACAGGTATATTCCAACAGCCTTCATGCACTTCCTAGAATATATTAAGCTGTAAAACTTAAGTTGTAAAGCTCATCTTAAATACATTTTTTAGTCTAACTGAATATCTGAAACTTCTGAAAAGGCAGATAAAGCTACTTCTTTGTTTTAGCATTTAGATTTGATAAGAAATTGGTACGTTTGCCATCATTCTAGGTAGAGAAGTTCTTAGTTCATCTGGGTTTGATACTCAGCGTGGTAGTGGATGGTCTAGAAAATAATTAGTAGATTCTGTAAGTAAGAGGTACAGAAAACTCTAAAGATAGGTATCTGAATCAGACTAAGCTATTCATAGATAAAGAAGAGTGATTTTATATTCTTTGTTGCTGATTAGTGTATTTTAAGATTTGTTTTAATCAGTTGTTGCTGTAATTATGTTCTCAAGGTTGTTGCAGCAGCCCTTGCTGTATACCAAGCTGTATTGAGCCTGAAGAACATTCCTGTTCTGGAGACTGCTTACAGGTTGATCCTAGGAGAAATGACCTGTGCTTTAAATAGTCTTCTCCATAGTTTACACCTTCCCGAGGCCTGTTCTGAGATCCAGCATGACTCTTTCAAGAAGCTTATATCCAATGTGGATAATGCCAAATTTGTTGTTATATTTGACCTCAGTGCTCTAAGTACTATTGGAAATGCTAAAAACTCATTAATTGGGGTGAGTAAAAACTCAACAGACAGTTCATACAATAAGTGTAAAAAATACTTGGTTTTTTGTTTATTGTATTACACCAGTGGGGCACATATGTATAACTCAAATCATCATATTTGTCTCCAAACTTCCTAACTTAGGGGAAACAATGAGTGGATTGTATCTCTAGTTGTTGCACAATGAAAAGCAGTTTCTAGGAAAGAGCATCTTATCAGGGTTATTAAGGGTTTAATGTTAAGATCATCACAGTAATTGCTTTTGAAACTCAAGATAGATAAAAACAACTGTAGTATGTCCTTTGGTAGTATATCAGCTATATGAAAACACTTTCCAGATCTTTCCATATAAAAACATGAACTACTTTTAACAGACTTCTGAAAAATGGGAAAGAAAAGTTACAGTCAGAAAACAATAGAGCTAAATTGTTTCCTGTGGGGAAAAAGGGAAAGACATTAATTAATGGTATGAAAATTACAGTTAAAAGTAGATCCTACTTTTGATGTTTCTGTGCTTGTGTTGCAATTGTTTTATAGATGTGGGCCCTTTCGCCAACTGTGTTTGCACTGCTGAGTAAAAACCTGATGATTGTTCATGGTGACATAGCAGTTCACTTCCCTGCTGTCCAGTATGCAGTGCTCTACACATTGTACTCACACTGCTCCAGGTATGAGGTTGAATAATTCAGCAGTATGTTAAGAGCACTAGGATGAACTGATGTGACTAGAATATATTGTTGGAGAGATGAAATGAAATATGCTGTTACAAGCAAGCTTTTGCCCAAACTTCCTTAATTAATTTTTACTTTCATTAATTGCTGGGAAGCTGTATCTCAGGCAGAAAAGGATATCCTGGCTTAAACTTGGCCTTTTATTCAAAGGCAGATTAGAAATCTTGTGTTTGAATAGAGATAACTGAGGGAGAACTGTACTCAAAGTAAATTGGGAAAGATTATTTACTATTTTGCTTACTGAGAGATCTGGAAGAGGTAATGAGATGTAAACAACAGATGTAAATACATTTTAGACCTTATTAATACAAACTGTTGTTAAAGTAAGAGAATATAGAATTCTAACTGTTACTCTTTACATTCTTAGCTGTTGTGATTTTTCATTAAGCATTGGATACCAGGCAGTTGAGAACAGATTACTGGCTTGCATGGACTGATGGCAAATTGTAGCTTTGTTCTTTTAGGCTAGGGATCAAAATATTTGGATTTTGACAGTGTGGTTTGTGTGTGTATGTGTTCATTTAACTTTTGCTGCTGATTGTTGTTTTCTCTCCTCCTGTAAACTTTAGGGAAGTATGTCTAATCTTGGGGTAGTTTTACAGTTTTCCTTGTCCTTTCAGGCACGACCATTTCATATCCAGTAGCCTCAGTTCTTCCTCTCCCTCTCTGTTTGATGGAGCAGTTATAAGTACTGTAACTACAGCAACAAAAAAACATTTCTCAATCATACTGAACCTTTTGGGGCTACTTCTTAAGAAGGATAACCTTACTCAAGATACCAGGTAAGGAAAATTTCTTAGAAATTGGGAAATTTGTTTTTGTCCAGTAGAATACATTAATTCAAAAACAAGGGTAATTTGAATTTGTAAAACTTGGGGTAAATTTAACCAATCGAATATTTGGGGTTTTTAAAACATTATTAGTGAAATTTTGGAAAAAAGTAGCTGCTTATTTTTTATATATGAAAACTAGAGAAGTTTAAACCATCCCAAGATCCATCCAGTAGAAGCAGAGCTATCAAACTTTACTGAAAGAAAGGGTTTGCTCACTGAAAGTACCCTTCTGCAATAGTTGCCATCCTGTATTACCAAAATGCTGTGAAAACTGGGGACATCTTTAAAGTTAAGAAATACCTTGTTTAGAAAGTGTGAGCTGTGGTGATGAACAATGTGAAGTAGTTGAAGTTCTATCAGAAAGTACCTTTCTGTAACTGTGACTAAACTCTTGGCTTTTGAAGGAAACTACTTACAACATGGGCTTTGGAAGTGGCTCTTCTGATGAAGAAATCAGAAACATACACACCGTTATTTTCTCTCCCATCTTTTCATAAGTTTTGCAAAGGACTTTTAGCAAACAGTAAGATATTGCATATTTTTACTTAACTGTCTTTTACATTTCACAATTAAGTACATAAATAGCCATGTCCCACTGATGGTAGCAACTGTACTTGTTTCATTTACTTTAAGGATGCTTCAGGTTGTACTGTGCAAGAACTTGCACTGTTTTTATGATTTTTTTTAAGTGGATCCCTGCCTGTTACTTAAACAATTAATTTCTTAAAACAAATTGCAATCTTAAGAGATTTGACACATCACTAACATTTTTGGTAGATCAATTTCCCAGTCACAAATCATTTATCAAAAGCACTGGAACAGTTCTGTGATGTATTCAGTTCCAAAATCTGTAAATAATATGGGAACAAATGCAGAGTAATACAGAAATTACCTATTTACAGTAAGAATAACTTTGTTTTTCTCTTTTCAACTCCTTAATTCAGCACTTCTGGAAGATGTGAACATTTGTCTTCAAGCATGTAGTAGCCTTCATGCCCTGTCTTCCTCTCTTCCAGATGACCTTTTACAGAGGTACTTGCACAGTGTTCTCTGTGTTATTTGAATTATGCTGATAATGGGGATATTAACACCTCTTTCCTTTTTGGTGTTGCAGGTGTGTTGATGTGTGTCGTGTTCAACTTGTCCATAGTGGTGCCCGTGTGAGACAAGCTTTTGGAAAACTTCTGAAGTCAATTCGTTTAGATGTTGTGTTGAGGTGAGTTGCTCAGAGCAACTTCAGTGTAAATAATGGTTTTGTTTTTTCAGAGACACTTAACCTGAAAAATAATGCCAGTGGACTGTCACCATGCTGTCTTAGTTCTTACAATGGTAGTTCTGGGTTGATGGTTGGGCTTGATGATCTTAAAGGTCTCATCCAGCCCTCTATGATTCTAAGTGTCTTGCTATCTCTCCTATGCTTTTTTCAGTCTAGGAACAATATGTAGTACACAAAGTAAATAATACATGTGGTAAGCTGTGTATCACTTCTTGAAGCAAACACTGAGTATCTGTAAGGTCCCTGTTATCCAGAGCTTCAGCAATATTATGTCCTATAATTTGCCTTGAAGATCTGAACTCTGAAAGCACTTGGTATTAATATCAAAGCATGTAATTACTTCTAGTCATTCCATAGAGATACAGTGTGTGTGTAACTCTTAGACAACTTGTTTTGGTTTATTCAAGTGTATTACAACCTGGGTTCTTTTCCCTCTCTTCCTGCAGTAACCGTACCCACACAGAAATACAAGAAATTTCTTTGGCTATAAGAAGTCACATGAGCAAAGCTCCAAGTAACACATTCCACCCACAGGATTTCTCTGATGTCATTAGTTTTATTTTGTATGGAAACCTCCACCGAACTGGGTAAGAACTCTCTGTAGAACTGAAATCTATCAATGCTGGATTTATAGTAAACAAGTCCAAGTTACATTTAGTTTAAAATCTTTAATTATCATTACAAACTACGTTGCTTTGCTTGCAAACTTTTTTTTATACTTATAAGTATTTATAAACTTCTTACATACACACCTTTTGGCATATTTTCCTATATACATTGCTGCTTGGAAGTTAATTTTGTGAGATATTTGTTTGTGAGCAATAGGGAGATGAAGCGTGTACAGTATAAACTTGTTAATGCACTGATGTTTTCTTTCAGGAAGGATAATTGGTTAGAAAGGTTATTCTATAGCTGTCAAAGACTAGATAAGAGAGATCAGCCAACCATCCCTCGGAACCTGTTGAAGACTGATGCTGTGCTGTGGCAATGGGCTGTCTGGGAAGCAGCTCAGTTCACTGTTCTCTCAAAGCTACGAACTCCTCTGGGGAGAGCCCAAGATACATTTCAAACAATTGAAGGTAAAGTAAAAAATACACTTTATTTTGAGGAGATTTTTTGGTAAGGTTGTGAAGCAAGGTGTTCATGTCTAAGGCAAGAGGCACAATGGCTTTATTTTTCAGTGCTTATTGATTTTAAAGATGCTGCATAATTACTGTTAAGTTGTGGTAGATTTTGAGAGATAGCATTGCTATACCATTGCACATTTAAATACAATACCATCTGGTAATACTTTTTCCCCTGTTTTGGTAAAATGTGTAGGTATTATTAGGAGCCTTGCAGCCCACACGTTAAACCCCGATCAAGATGTCAGCCAGTGGACTACTGCAGACAATGATGAAGGACACAGCAGCAACCAGCTCAGGCTTGTTCTCCTTCTGCAGTATTTGGAGAACTTGGAAAAATTGATGTACAATGCATATGAAGGATGTGCCAATGCCCTTACCTCTCCACCCAAGGTTTGTCTTGCAATGCTGATGTTGCTTGGAACAGTCTGGTGAATGAACAGTGTCTTCAGGATTGTTCAGTTCGTAGCCATGGAATTCCAGAAAAACTCCTCAAAGTTTGAGGCTCTTAAAAAACACTGGCTTTAACTTGGGCATATTCCTACAGAACATGTTAAACCAGGCTTTGTTTCTGGAGTACCAGCTTGCATAGTGGTACAAATCCAGCATGCCTGCAGCACCTCTGATTTGTAGCAGTCACTTATTCGTAGATTGTCAACAGCCCTATGATAAAGTAACACAGTTATTTAAAGCTTTAATTGCTTTTTGGGGAGCATAGTAATTATTTACAAGCAACATACTCTGTTTTGCACTTAGAACTACACAAGATTCTTCACTGTTGAAATAAGCTCTTTAGTTACCAGACTTTGATGTGACCGTAATACATAATTTATAGTCAGTTCATATTAAGACTTTGGGCCTGCCAGTGTGCCTGGCCAGTTGCATGCTACATGTGATTCCAGACCATTTACATTAATAAAATTAGAGATTAATTGAAAACTGGAAAAAATAAACCTTCCTGCCTTTGGTATCAATCTTAAGTACTTAACTGTTTTGGTTTGTGCAGAAGAATGTTGTTGTGAAAATTCTTTCCTGTCTCTGAAGGTTATCAGGACGTTCTTTTACACCAATCGCCAGACATGCCAGGATTGGCTGACACGGATTAGACTTTCCATCATGAGAGTTGGATTGCTGGCTGGCCAGCCTGCTGTGACAGTCAGACATGGATTTGATTTACTCACAGAAATGAAAACTAATAACAGTATCTCTCAGGTACTCTCTTTTCAAACTCTGTAGACTATTGCAGAAATATTCACCATGATATTCTAAAAGAACTAAGCTAAGGCAACCAGTAGTTACTAAACCAAGTGGCATGTAAAAGAATGAGTTATTTAAAGCCACATTTTTAATTTTTATGTTTTTACTGTGGTTGTGATGCTGTGGATTGGAGGTTAGGATGTACTGAACGCATGTGGTCAAATACTACACAGGAATGAATGCTACAGTTAATTGACGTTTTCAGTTGAGCAATTTCTAATTTAGTGGAAACCTTGTGAAACTGGTGCTGCAGTAGTGTGAGGCCATCCCAAGCTTGTGGTAGTGTGATGTCCTTGCTTACCTGTGGGTGTGAGAAGTAGGGTTGTGTCATTGGGGTATCCTTCCTCTAACTAGCAGCTAAGTTCAGGGGTGGGACAGGTGGATAAAGTAGTTACAGCCTTCTTGAAAGGGTTGAATAATTTCTTCAGTACATGACTTGATTTGCTTAAATGTTTTACCGAAGGTGGTTTGATAGCTGTTTGATACTTTGTGCTCCCTTATGAATTCTCATATAGGTACAAAAACCACCACATAGTGAGTGCTAACCATTGATGTTCAGGCTGTGGGTTCACAGCACAAACTCTTCTTCCCTTGGCTCCCCTGCTCTTCCAAAAGCAGTGCAGTGCATGGATATCAGGAGCACTTGTAGATGTGTATAATGAAATACTGATTCACCATTTCTGAGTACTCACTCACAGACACGTGGCTCTTGCATTAGATGAGTTCTGTTAAATAATGCTTTTGGTTTGGATTTAGGGAAATGAATTGGAAGTGACAATTATGATGCTGGTAGAAGCATTATGTGAGCTCCACTGTCCTGAAGCTATTCAGGGTATTGCTGTCTGGTCTTCTGCTGTAGTTGGGAAGAGCCTCTCCTGGATCAATTCTGTAGCTCAGCAAGCAGAAGGGCGGTAAGTTTTTACAAATAATTGGATGCTACAAACTTGGTCGTTTTTTTCCTTCTAGGGAAAGTTCTGCTTCTGAGTCTTTTAAACAGTGGCAAGGCTGCTGATGAATCTCCATATCAATTATACTCAGTGAATCTTTTCAGAGATGTAATATGTATTTAATCAGTATTTAGCTCTACTCATTCAGATTAAAATTGTGACAGTCAAATATAAAACTCATTTATTTCCTTCTATCTCTACTTGATTTGAAGTTGACATTAAAACTTTTATGGACAAGCTTTTATCAAATGCTACAACCTGGAAATTCAGCCAGTAAACTCGTGTCCTATCTTAATCCCTTTATTTTGCTGAAGGTGATATGAGCTTTTTGGGTATTGGAGTAAAATAATGCTCAAAATCTAGTCTATTTACAAAAAAAAAATAAAAACCCACCCCAACCTGGTTCTTTAAGATGCTAACTGAAATATTGAACTGTTTTAGGTTTGAAAAAGCAACTGCAGAATACCAGGAGCACCTCTGCTCCATGACTGGGGTGGATTGCTGTATAACAGGCTTTGACAAGACTGTTCTGAAGTTGGCCAATTCAAACAGTGTGAACAACGCCAGCCCAAAGCATTCCTTGAATGGTCAGTGTTTGTTTTCTTTTTAAGAGAAATACAGCTGCATGTGTAAATGCGTGTGCATAAATGAGAACATTCAGTGATAGAGCCATGGTAATGTCTGACTCTGAAATCTGAAAACCTGTTTCTGTCTGCAGTTAAACTGAACCACTTTAATGCCCTTGAAACCAATATTATGTGTAGATAGGAGGGTTTGCAGCACTGAGGTCTAGCTGAATGAAACTAAAGGTAATAGATAAAATATTTTGTAACTTACTAATTTAAATCTAGTTTATTTTAGATTATCATAACTTAAACCTTAGTGTTTATGACATAATTGTATCATAAATGCAGTAGTTGCTCAGAGATTTTTAACTTCTAAGACTTCATTGCCGTATTCTGTTTCATCTTTGAAAATGAACCTCCTTTGTTCTTAATTTAGTTGTTCTGTTTTTCTGTTTTGATGCTCCTTTACAGATACGAACTAAATTTTTTCAAAACCTCATTTTAAAAGGTTCTTTTCCCTTAGGAAAAGTGTAAGTGGAAGAATACTGTAAAAGTTGTGTAACTGTTTGATTTTTTTTTAAATTAAGAGTTTTTCTTGACAAAAGACATAGAAATAATGTTTGAGTAATAGAACTACTGTTTGAAAATACATATTTAAGTGCATGTTTATATAAATTTTTTTCATTTCACAGGAGAAACTAGAAAAACTGTTCTGACTAAGCCAAGTGACTCTTCACCTGAAGTGATAAACTACCTGGGTAACAAAGCATGTGAATGTTACATTTCCATTGCTGACTGGTCTGCTGTTCAGGAGTGGCAAAACATGGTCCATGAACTGAAGAAAAGCAATAGTAATACCTCAATCAATCTGAAAGCAGATTTTAACTACATAAAGTAAGGGTATAATTCATTTATTCAACAGTACCTTAGAGTTCATTGTTTTACAACTGAAATATTAAAGTTTTAATGGACTTTAAAATTTGGATGTCAGTTTCTAAGTAGAGGCATACAAAGACGAAAGGTGTGTTCTTGGGAGGGTGAAAACATGGCCATGGGATTTACAGATGGGTGAAGAGGTAACATTCTGAATAGCTTCTGTAGCTTTCTAGCTGCTGAGGCTTCTTAGTATTCAAGAAGAAAATCTTTCATTGAAGAAAAAAATATACCAAATTTACTCTGCTTTACTAAGCAGAAGATGAATCCTTTTGCACAACTTAAATAAAATGTGTCTCAGTGGTTCTTAAAAATATGTTAATATAATAATTTAATGGAAAAAGTATAGGAAAGAGGTGGTCTTGGCCACTGAGTTTTTTAGTTTTGTTTCTTCTTTAAATGAAATTTAGAATTGTAGCATGTGCATTAATTTCCTGACCTTTGATATTTTTCTAGTTCATGAAAAAATGCATGTAACGTTGACTAGACCTTCAAAGTTTAAGGATAGTTTCTTTTTATTTGACAACTTGATTTCTTTCCATTCCTGCATGATTGTGGTAAAAATAGTAAAAATCCTTTTGACTGAAATTTCAACTTGAAAATAAAAGCACAGAAGGAAGCAGTGAAATAAAATCTGCAGGTCTGAAAAGGTGACTGCTTCTTTCAGAGAAAGGGGCTCTTCTTTCCATTTGGTACTGGATTCATTCATTTGGTGCAGATCTAGTGCCTTTTATTGAAGTATATGATAATTGAGATTTTTGCTTGGGATTAATCATAAGTGCTCTGTAGGATTTGGAGTCAGTCTTGAGTCTTCTTTTTGCTGTGTAATATACTTGGCAACTGGAGTGAAGTAAGAAATATGAAAATAAAACTATAAATGTCAAATTGCAGATCTTTGAGCAGCTTTGAGTCTGGACAACTTACTGAATGCACTGAACAACTAGAATTATTACCAGGAGAAAATATCAACCTGCTTGCAGGGGGATCCAAAGAAAAAATAGGTATAAATGCATTAATTAATATTTATTTCAAATGCAAAAGTAAATATTTTTTTGTGTATCTGTGTCTATAAATGACAGACTGAAACTTCTGAATGTAATTTGCTGTGTGCAGTGGACTGACCATAACCCTTATGAATCAAGCTTCAAAATGATTGGCAGTGGTCATCCTAAACATTGATGCAAGTGTGTTTTCTGGAGCTAATGTGGCTGTTTATGCGTAATCTGTGATGAATTTCTATTATGAATACATACACATATAAAATATATATTTTTTTAAAGAGGGTTTTTTTTCCTAAATTACTGTGAAAAATGCATTATCAAATGGTGAAACATGATAAAATTTGGCAGTTCTAGTTGGTTTCAATTGTTTAATCTCCGTGTAGACATGAAGAAGCTCCTTCCTAATATGCTAAGTCCTGATCCAAGAGAACTTCAAAAAGCAGTTGAAGTGCAGCTTTTGAGAAGTTCAGTATGTCTGGCAACAGCTGTAAACCACATAGAACAAGAGCAAAAGTGGCAGTCAATATCTGAGTAAGTTGAAATGTGCTATGAATTAATGTAATGCACTATGAAAACCTGTACTAGTTTGTTAAACACCTGTGTGTAAAGCTTCATCATCCATGGCAGTGCTAGCTGTTGTGAGTTATAAGCTTACTGAGGAAAAATAAGATGATGTTTAACTTGGAGTCCATACAGTTTATAAAGTACTTCTGTGTGTCAGCTTAATAATAAAGTATTGTTATGTAACTTGTATGATATTGCAACAATTTCGCACTGTCCTTTTAAAGATGCTGATTTTTTTTTTTTCTTTAGTAATTTTGATGCCACTATTTGCTCTTAAAGTGTAGCTAAGAAAAATGACTGTCCTGATTCTTTAATTTCAGAAATCTTATAAAGTACTTAAAGCAAACCTCCCGCATTGCTATTGGGCCTTTGAGACTTTCCACGCTCACCGTGTCTCAGTCTTTACCAGTGTTGAGCACTCTTCAGTTGTACTGTTCGTCTGCTTTGGAAAACACTGTATGCAACAGGCTGGCATCAGAGGTAATTCTGTGTGTTCAAAACTTAAATTGGGATAATGTCTTTTGCTATGTCATATTGTGGAGTGTTGAATATAAAACATGCATTGTTTTGACTGTTAATCATACTGTAAAAAGACCTCATTTAGTTTTCTAATGTGCCCTGACCCAAGTTTTTATAAGTTTACATCTCAATTTGACTTCTCCCTATAGTTATAAATACACCTCTGTTTCAGTTACACTTACAGTATTTTTGAAGTGTTATTGATAATTGCCTTTTAGTGTTGATTTCTTCTCTGAATACATTGTAACACACACTTAATTTAGTTTCAAAGCAACTTAAAAATACTCTAATAAAAAACTCACTTCAGCAATTAAAAACTCAATGTCAGACTTCAACTGCTGTGAATGTTCTAGATGTAGTTTCTAATCACATTGCTCAGAAGACAATTTTGCTTGATTTTGAGCAGTTCTCAGTGTTGTCCTCTCAAAATCAAGCATAAAACGTATTTCTCTTAGTTAATGATAGTGTGGTTACTATTATAAAAAAGGTTTGCTCTAAAAATGGTCTTTGGTTTTAATTAAGGAAAGTGCATTGTAGTAAAGTCTCTCATGACAACTGTGCAACTTCTGTGCCTCTTGCAGGACTGTCTCATACCTCTCTTCAATGAAGCGTTGAGGTCATGCAAGCAGCACGATGTAAGGCCGTGGATGCATGCCCTGAGGTACACGGTGTACCAGAATCAACTGATGGAAAAGCTTAAAGGTCTGTAAGCTCTCATCAGGGTGTTATGAAAAGCAAATGCAGAATTTGAACTTAAGTTGTCTGCTGAAAACAGCAGATGTGTCTTCTTCTAGTATTTTAGATGGAGTACTTTTTAAAAGCCAAGTCTTTTCCTTACAGTGTCTTGCTTTACTACTCATTGTCTTGATTAGTCCTGTGATGTAGACAGTGTCAAAAATAAAAACGACATTCTGAAGTGTTGTATACTCCTCTCCTAATAACCCCTTACTTACTCATCACTTCAAACTTTAACTGCTTTCACTTTTGAACATTTCAACATTATGAGTAATGGGTCTTCCCAAACAGTCATTTAAATGTGCAGTTTGGTAAGAAAATGGGAGAAAAAAGTTCTGTCAGGGGACAAGTAGGTTTATTAGCTTAGAAGAATGGTTATAGTGGAACAAAATCTTTTGCCCAGCAGATAATCTATAGATAAAATTTTTGTTTGAGGTGGGGTATATAAATATTCTAGGCAGAAATTAAGTCATCTAAATTCTGAAGCAAAAACTGCTGCCCATGTACACAATATATTGGGCAGAAATTCTCTGTGTCAGACAGTGGTTTAATACTTCTGCTTACAATGTCTTGCTCCCTTCTTTAGAACCAACAGTCCCAATTAAAAGCCATCTAATGGAACTGGGCTTAACAGCAGCGAAGTTTGCACGGAAGCGAGGAAACATCGCCCTGGCTACACGACTGCTCGCCCAGTGCAGCGAGGTTCAGCTGGGGAAAACCACCACTGCACAGGACTTAGTCCAGCACTTTAAAAAATTGTCTGCACCGGGTCAGATAGATGAAAAATGGGGTCCTGAACTTGAAATTGAGAAAACAAAGTTGTTATACACAGCAGGTGAGTGTTATGTTCTAGTGACTTGAACTTTTTTTGCCTTAAAATCAGGCTAATTCCCCTCACCTTGAAGAAATCACAATAGGACAGCATCATTAGGGACTGATTTCATCTCATTAGCTGTTGTCTGTCTGAGAGTGTTCTCACAAGTTTTTTCATGCTTGTCATTCTTGAAAAGAGAATTTTCTGTGTAAAAATATATTGCTACAAGTTGTATCTGAGTGTGCTGAATTTCTGAATTGTTTTAAATAATAACAGTGTACTGAAGATCTGTTTTTCATGATATGCAGGCCAGTCAACACATGCCATGGAAATGCTGAGTTCTTGTGCCATATCTTTCTGCAAATCTGCCAAAGCTGAATATGCAGTTGCTAAATCTATTCTCACATTGGCTAAATGGATTCAAGCAGAATGGAAAGAGATCTCAGGACAGCTGAAACAAGTATATAGAGCTCAACAGCAGCAGAATCACACTGGCCTCTCTACCTTGTCTAAAAACATATATAATTTGATTAATCTGCCAGCTGTTAATACACTAGAAGATGAATATCCTAGGATTGAAAGTGAATCTACAGGTACATTTGTTCTCATTGTTATTTTTTAAAATTATAGTGAGGGATAATACCAGTTATATTGATAAAGACTAAGTGCTACATCACTCATGTATTTGTTTTCCTAATACATGTGTCAAGGGTGTGCATTTTGTGCAATAGACATATATTACACATGTGTAACTATACACAGTTAAAAAACCCAAACACCTTAATATTGATATTTCATATTTGTCACGTTTTTCTCATTAAAGTAATGATGGCCTAAGGAAGAAAATGAGATATGTTTATTTTGTATTGAAGGTATCTGTTATTGCTCTGTGTGTTTGCTTTCAGCTTGTGTATTGCTAAAGTTTGAGTTAGATCTTTCATGTTTAAGCATGGACAGGATTTATGTTATGAAGGCCCCCATAAATGTGAAAAGTACTTTAGGTTTTCTCATTATCTTTAATCTGTACTAAATCTGAACACTTCTGCAGTTGCTGCAGAGTGTGTTCTTATTCCTAGCTTCCAGCAGACTTTTCTTTAAAGAAATACAGAATTTATCCTAACATTTAAACATGGATTTCCTATATAACTTCGTTCCTCTCATGCAGAGTCAGAATTATTGTAGAGCTGTTGGTGGATGTTAAACAGTAGGTGCTTTCTGACTTGATGGTGAAGAAAATAAATATATACACAAATAGACACAACCACAGTGCCCTGGGTACTTCATAGAAGTCTTCTCTCTGAAGCACTGTGCTCCTTTGGAGGTCATTAGTTCCTTGCCTCAGTTCCACCTTTCTGTGAAAGAGAAGGGAATTGTAGTGTGTCAGCAGTGGTTGTTGGCAAATGGAAACTAGGCTTTATTTTGAAGCTGTGTCAGAACTAAAAAATAATTGCATTTTGGAAAATTTTGCACTGTTGGGTATTGATTTTACTAAAAAAATACTGTATACCCATAATTTTTTGGTGTTATTTTCTGTGCTAAGGAAGGCAGAAGTAGGTTTTACACTGTAACACATACTACTCTATTTCTCCCATCACAGTAAACATTGGAGTTGGAGAACCAGATTTCATCTTGGGCCAGCTGTATCACTTGTCTTCAGTACAGGCACCTGAAGTAGCCAAGTCTTGGGCAGCCCTGGCTAGCTGGGCTTATAGATGGGGCCGCAAAGTAGTTGATAATGCCAGGTAAATGCAGCCTAATGCTTGAATTGATACAGTACAATTGATTTTCTTAAGATAAACCTTCTCTGTGTGTTTATGATTACTGTTGTATGTGGTCTGAAGTTTCACATGAGCAGAGAAATTAATACTCTCTTGGTTAGTTGCCCTCTGTAAAACAAAGCTAACTTATTTCTGAGATAATGATGATTTCTTCCTTCAAAAAGTTTTACATGTAGACTTGCAGTAGCTCTACAAATACTCATGTAATGGGGATCAATAATTCATTAAATGTTACAGTCAGGGAGAAGGTGTTCGGCTGCTCCCCCGGGAGAAATCTGAGGTTCAGAACTTGCTTCCAGACAACATTGCAGAGGAGGATAAAGAAAAAATCTATGGCATTCTTGGGCAGGCAGTGTGTCGGCCAGCTGGGATTCAAGTAAGTGTAGATCTGTTTGCTTACAAAAACATTCAGCTTCAGCATGAACCTTATTTTCCTCTTGTAGTTCATGTTAACTCTTGTAAATGTCTCTAAGTTAAAATTCAGACACTACAAGAAACCATCTGTTAGCTGTGTGGTAACCTACCTGTTGGATGAGCTATGGTAATGTGATCAAGTAATGCAGTTGCATGAGCTGCTAGACAAAAACTGACTTAGGAACTAAGATTGCTTGTAGAAATTGTTGGAGGACTTAATCAAACCTGCTTTCCCTTTATTTGCATTTAGGATGAAGATATGACTCTACAAATCACTGAAAATGAGGACAATGAAGAAGATGATATGGTGGATGTGATATGGCGTCAGTTATTAACAAGTTGTCCCTGGCTTTCAGATCTTGATGAAAATGCAACAGAAGGATTAATTAAAGTCTGGAGGAAAGTTGTAGACAGGATCTTCAGTCTCTATAAACTGTCCTGCAGTGCATACTTTACTTTCCTCAAACTCAATGCTGGTCAGGTTGGTATTGATGTGGAAACCAAGTTACAAAGTTTTCTAAATGAGGATATGAACTGTATACTTAACTTAGAGGAGTATTTCTATGTTTCAAGGTTCCACTTGATGAAGAAGATCCCAGACTGCACTTAAGAAACACCTCTGAGCAAAGCACTGATGATGTAATTGTGATGGCAACCCTGAGACTGTTACGACTGCTTGTGAAACATGCTGGAGAGCTTAGACAGTATCTGGAGCATGGGCTAGAAACTACACCTACTGCTCCTTGGAGAGGTAAGCATATGTTATCTAGCTGTTAAAATTGATTTTGAGACATTTTCTCTAAATGCAGAAAGGTGTTCATTGCACTTTGATAAAATTTTTATTTAAATGTGAGGAAAAGAGACCCTGTCTTTTACTAAATTATGTCCTTGAAGATGTTAAAGTCTGCCATACGCTCTGATTGTAAAGTAGATAAGTAGCACAGATTTTGATCCCCTCCTTCCCCCATTTGAAGACATAGAAAGGAGAAAGGGGATGTGGTTTGTGAAGTATTACATCATATGACCACTCTAAAAAACAAAGAAGGTGGTTTTTTTCTAGCTATAGTTGAGAAAGATGTGTGACTAAAGCCACACATTTCAGAAGTAGTTATTTGTCACACTACGCTGCAGGTTCTGGTTGTTCAGGGACTTCCCCTCAAAGGAAGGGGAGTTAGTGTGGGAGGCAAAGAAGAGGCACCTATTGTAAAATTGCACTTTCTTTTGGACTTTTTTGTAAATTGGTAAATTTGTACTTCTGTAATTCTCCCTATGCAAAAAAGAGGCAAGGTTTTAAAAATAAAATTCTGTCTCATTTGAAGAGGAATGAAGTGAATCAGCACATTTCCTTTTCCCCTTTCTGCAGGAATTATTCCCCAGCTTTTCTCCCGCCTGAATCACCCAGAAGTGTACGTTCGGCAGAGCATTTGCAATTTACTCTGTCGAGTTGCTCAGGATTCTCCTCATCTCATCCTCTATCCTGCAATAGTGGGAACCATTTCACTTAGCAGTGAATCCCAGACTTCAGGTATGGAGAAAAGGAAAAAGTGTTCAAATAAACTTAAGCTACTACATTTTTATCTACTGGGTAGGATGATACTGAGGTGGTTTTTTTTTCCTTTCTCAGTTTTGATCTTAAGAATATTTTTATTATGGGAACTCACTGATATCCTTAATATGATTTACCAGATTTTGCAATGTTTTCTTATACTTTACCAGTACTTAATGGGGACCTGATGCTGAATAAACTGTGGAGTGATACATTTTATTGTAGCTAATATTTTATCATCTTGTTTTAATTTAGGAAACAAGCTGCCTTCTGCCATCCCTACTTTGCTAGGTAATATACAAGGAGAAGAACTGTTGGGTGGTGAATGTGATGGAGAGAGCACTCCAGCTTCCCAAGAAAGTAGTAAAGATGATACAAAAGCTGGATTAAATGAAGATCAAGCAATGATGCAAGATTGCTACAGCAAAATTGTGGAGAAACTCTCTGCTGCAAATCCAACAATGGTTTTGCAGGTAAGTAATCCAAATGTTTGTTGCTTGGGTACTTGAACCACAAATAAGTAATTTGTGTGTCTTGGGTGCTGGCCTACTGAAAGTTTGCTGTGTCTCTTTTTTCCAACTTGTTCATCTACTGAAACAGATGTGAATTTTAGTTCTTTTGAAAAGTGAATCTTGCTTTATCCAGGTTCAGATGCTTGTGGCTGAGCTGCGCAGAGTTACAGTTCTCTGGGATGAGCTTTGGTTGGGAGTTCTACTGCAGCAGCACATGTATGTCCTCAGACGGATTCAGCAGCTGGAAGATGAAGTCAAGAGGGTCCAAAACAACAACACTTTACGGAAGTATGTCTGCTTCAATAATACAAGGGATAATCATAACAAATGTTTGTCCTTGGGGAAGTAAACAGTCAAATGAATCAGCAGTGGTGTTGTTCCTGAATCCATACTATCCCAGCTGCTGCTTTGTAAGTCTGGGACCTTTTTTCAGGAACATTTTATGCTACAGCTACTTCTGCAGTCAAATGAGAGAAACTGTCTACCTGTGCATCCATGTTGTGATTTCTTTAGTAATAACTTGTTAGAACCCAATGTATATTGTGTTGTGGACAATGAGATCCTATAGTTCTCCATTTCCAAGTCAGATGAAATGAGTATAAGCATGTTGAGTGGTGTAATCTATTTAGACATCACTGTAAATGCAGATATTTGGAGCAAACAAGAATGTCTTAATCTGATTTTAGTTTTCAGTGTTGAGCAAGGCTGTCTCTTTCCCTCACCTGGGTTCTCCTGTGAACTGAGTAGTGGAAGAGCAGATCCATTCACTGGGCACCTGGCTAAACTTAAAACTGCCTCTTGAATTCCATAGCCAGGACTGACATGGAATGGGGGAACAGAATGATCTGAATGTGCCTTCTCCTTCTTTATAGTGTGATACATCCTCAACAAGTAGTAGTAAAAATGTCTTTTATTAAAGGAAATCAGTTGCTTAAAGTGATTTCTGCTCAGAGCTTCTAATCAGGATTTCTGGTGGTGAAAAACGCATTTCAGTGGTGTTTTTTTTTTTTTAAGTGTTGTTCAGAGGAACACTTTTTTTTCAAGGTGGAATGAAATACTCTTCATTTTAATGTGATCATAACTGAAGACCTCATTTTAGAGAAATAATAATTTTTGTGAGTTCTTCAATGTCTCATTTGTTGTTTAATGCTGTCCTTATGAGATAACTTGGTTTTATGGCATTAAAAGGAGGTTTTTGTGTGTTTTTTATAACAGAGAGGAGAAAATAGCAATCATGCGCGAAAAGCACACAGCTCTGATGAAGCCCATTGTGTTTGCTCTGGAACATGTGAGGAGCATCACTGCAGCTCCTGCAGAAACTCCTCATGAGAAGTGGTTTCAGGATAACTATGGAGATGCAATTGAAAATGCACTAGAGAAGCTTAAGAATCCTTTGAATCCTGCTAAACCTGGAAGCAGCTGGCTCCCATTTAAAGAGGTATTACATGCAAGAGGAAGAGTACAATGTAGAGACACGTGCTGCTCTTGCTGCACCATGTGTTTGACCCTCTCCTCTTCCTGTTCTCTTACCATATCAAAATTGCAGCCTGAAGCTTTTCTTCTCAGCAGTCAGCACAGGCAAACTGGGCACTAAAGCACCATTTTTTTTTGCCTTTAGCCAGTTGTATTAGTTGTCTGTTATTGCATTTCTACCCATTGAAATTACATTTTTCAAATCTTGCATCATCTGTTGTCTGGGATGCTGTCAGCTTTGGGAGCAGAGGGATTTCTTTCTTTTAAATACTGTCTTTCTGAAACTCTGGTATTTGAGTTTAGTTGATTTAAGTTTTAACAAGTCAATTCTGTTTATCTAAGCATACTCCTTGGGCCATGCAGCAACCTTCAAGTGATCAACCCTTCCTAGAGGTCCTTTGTCAATTTTGTCATCTTCTTAGTTTATGGGTGTGAAGAGAAACAAATTATTCACATGTTACTCACATGTCTATCCAGAGCCAGCCTGCTGTTTTTAAAACCTTGCTAGACAGAACAGAGGTTTTATATGCAAATAGACCTTTTTTACTTGTACTTCCTCTTCTTTTTGCAGAACAAGCAAGCATTCAGATACATAAACAGGAGGTTGCTGAATGCTGCTGCCTTTAATGCAGCTCAGATATTTATAAATACAGGCGCAAACCTCTTGAGGAGCATGATTTGTTGTGACTTTGGTTCTTATCACTGCACAGGGTATATTTGCTGCATAGAGGATGTTGTTTAGTTTTTGTAATCTTCATCCTAAACTGTGTCTGGATTAGCAGCATGGCAAGGGTGCAAAGGAGTTTAGGAAAAACTTTTGTTTTCTGGAAGATGACCATCATTAAGTCTGGTTTGATGGGTGTTTTTGTTCTTACTGCTAACTGTAACGTGAATGTCAGCCTAAAAGAAAAAAAAATTCTTTGGAATAGGTAATGCTGAGTTTGCAGCAAAGAGCACAGAAACGGGCCAGTTACCTCTTACGACTTGAAGAAATCAGTCCTTGGTTGGCTGCCATGATGAACACTGAAATAGCACTTCCTGGAGAGGTGTCCACCAGGGACACCGTCACCATCCACAGTGTGGGCAGCACCATCACCATCCTGCCGACCAAAACCAAACCTAAAAAGCTGCTTTTCCTGGGTTCAGATGGGAAGAACTATCCCTATCTGTTCAAAGGTAAGTAATAGAATTTTTCTCATACCAGGTACTGTCTCTTGTTATAAATTAGACTGTATTAAAGTTAGGAAGATTGCATGGTGCAACTCTAGTTTTACTTGCCTGAATGATGCAGAGAAAGAGGAGTTTGAAGCATTTGCTCTCTCTCTCTTCCCTACCTCTCGCTTCACCATATATTTTTCAAGGCATTTTGCTATGTCAAACTGTAAGTCAAATCCCTTCTTTACAAGGCTTTCATCAGAAGCAGTGCTCCACTTGCATATTGATAGGTTTAGCTGGATGCAGGTTTCCAGAAGCTTAATGTAGCCCCTAAAAGAGAACTTTAGAGACTTCTTGTTTTCTCTGCAAGGGAAAGGCCTGTTTGTTATGTTGTAACTATTGTGTGTCCTGCTCACACAGCAAGCTGGCATAAACTGGTAGGTAAATGCCATGTAAACACTTGGTTTAGGCCAAACAACTCATCTTTAATCTATGTATTATAAAGATATGCATAGTCTGAAATGTAGTAGGTTTTAAAAAATGCTACATTTTGGGCTTTAGAAGAATTTTTTTGTTTAGAAGCTAAATTTTAAGCAAATATCTTGCAGGTTTGGAAGACTTGCACCTAGATGAGAGAATCATGCAGTTCTTATCCATTGTGAACACCATGTTTGCCACGATCAACCGGCAAGAGACGCCGCGGTTCCACGCGCGGCACTACTCGGTGACGCCCCTGGGGACAAGGTCAGGCCTCATCCAGTGGGTGGATGGAGCCACACCTCTCTTTGGGCTTTACAAGCGCTGGCAGCAGCGGGAAGCTGCTCTGCAGGCACAGAAGGTAACGGCTGCGTTCTGTGCGAAGTAGAACAAGGCAGAAGAGAAATGCTTGTTTTGATTTGCTTTGTGATTCTAAGTCATGTAGTCTTACAAGGATTGTGTTTTGTTCATAATAATGCAGGAGGGTTCTGTGTATTCATGTACCTTGGGACTTCACCAGAAATCAATAAAATTGCATCTTTGTTATTTATATATAATTACAGTATGTAACATAAAAATGCTGTTCTGGCATGATAATTCGAGAGAACTGTTTTTTAGAAATAGAATTAACCTTGGTTGAAATTATTTTAGTTCCATGTCTTGTTTACTCATTTCATTCTAAATACAGTTTTTGCAGTTATATTTATGAGATCTACTTTGAGAGTAGAATTAGGCCAAAACAATGTGTTTTCAGTCTATTTAGACCTCAACTGCTGAATTTTGAAAGCAGTCTCTGAGCATGCTCAGTCAAGGCATTGATTTCATATTTCATTCTCACCAAAACTGAATTTTGGGTTATGTTTCTGTGCTAATGCATCAACTACCATTTTTCATTTCTTCTAGGCTCAGGACTCTTACCAGACCCCTCAGAACCCTGGAATAGTTCCTAGACCCAGTGAACTTTACTACAGTAAAATTGGACCTGCTTTAAAGGCAGTTGGGCTTAGTCTCGACGTGTCACGTCGTGACTGGCCCTTGAATGTCATGAGGGCTGTTCTGGAAGAGCTGATGGAAGCAACTCCCCCGAATCTCCTCGCTAAGGAGCTCTGGTCATCGTGTACCACACCAGATGAGTGGTGGAGAGTTACACAGGTGAGTTACAACAACTGTATTTTACATAGAAGAGGCTGTGGTTTTAATGGGATGAGGGGCAGCAAATGCCTGAGGTGTGGTACTTGTGAGTTTGGAGAGCTGGTGCTGCTGTGAGTTGGATGAAATGTTGGCAGTTGTGCCATTGAATTAAAACATGGGTATAGACCAGATAAGTCTGTTCTTATACTAGAATTATCAGCCTGAAAAATGAAAACTCTTGTAAAATACCATCAAACAACAAATAGAAAACTGCTTGGAATAAGTTGGGCTTGATTTGTTTTATACTTACACTTAAAATAATGTTTTAAGATGGTAGTCAGTCCAATGTGTTGGCAGAGGATTCCCACAAATAATTTTTTCCTGAAACTCTCTTTTAAGTCGTATGCAAGATCCACTGCAGTTATGTCCATGGTTGGCTACATCATTGGTCTTGGAGACAGACATCTGGATAATGTTCTTATAGATATGACTACAGGAGAAGTTGTCCACATAGATTATAATGTTTGCTTTGAAAAAGGTAATTTAAAAAATGCTCTATGTTATTCTAATAAAAGGTTTTCTTTCTTGGTAATTAAAAGAAACAACTTAATTTTTTATCTTAAAGGGAAGAGCCTTAGGGTCCCAGAGAAGGTTCCGTTCCGGATGACGCACAACATTGAAACAGCACTGGGAGTGACAGGAGTGGAGGGGGTGTTCAGGCTTTCTTGTGAGCAGGTATGGTTGGAGATTTGAAAACTGAGGGCCATCACTGGCCTAATACTGTCCTAGAACTTTTCTATTCTACGTTCTGCTGCTGGTTTATAGAGGCTTCACCTTTCTGCTGTGATTTTAATTGGGCTTACTGTAGTTATATCCTGTGGTAGGTATTTAAGAAACATGAGATTGTCTAATAAATGCACATGCAAGTAGTGGTACAACTAAAATTTAGGGTGAAAAGGGGACTTTTAGTTGTAGATTAAAATGTTATGTTTTTCCTGAATTTTTTTGAGATATTTTGCTTGCCCTCTTCCTTTGGGACTCATCCTGTATAAACATGACACATATGTTTTTAAAAAGAAAAATGCTCTGAAGAAGGGAGATTTTCCCTCCTTAAGTGTCTGTGGCTTGTGCATAGAGTTTGTGTGGAAGGCTAGATCTTCCCACAGGCTCAGCTGCATTTGTACCCACGGCGGTGTTCTTCCTGTCTGTGTAGTAGTTAGGGATACATTATGGATTTCTGTACCTACTCAAGTACAGTATTTTGCCTCTTAAGTTTCCACTATTCTACAAGGATGACACAGAATCAGAACGAGTCTGTTTAAAATACGATGCAGGTCCTTCATATTATGCGGCGTGGGAGAGAGACTTTGCTTACACTGCTGGAAGCTTTTGTTTATGACCCACTGGTGGACTGGACAGCTGGAGGCGAGGCAGGATTTGCTGGGGCTGTCTATGGTGGTGGTGGCCAGCAGGCTGAAAACAAACAGAGCAAAAGGGAAATGGAAAGGGATATTACACGGAGTCTCTTTTCCTCGAGGGTGGCTGAGATAAAGGTGAGTTCACTACAATAATTTTCTATTTTTAAAACAAAGTAGATGCTGCGCTGTCATTTTATTTATTTGCATTTTGGGAATGGGGGAAGATGTGGTCACGTATCAGCACTAGTTCATGAATTTTATTGTGATAAATTGAGTTTGTATGAAGGGAAGTGCTTATACTGAACTTGCAAGTGTTTAGTTTTCAGTTCCTGCATGCTTAATTCTAAAACATGTTTTAGTGCTTTGCCTGAATCTGAGCTAGGAGAATAAAAACAGAGGTTTAGAGAGCAGTTTAAATAAAGAACATCTGTTAAGATTTGGCAGTTGTAACACTGGAAGCAGTGTTAGATGAATGGTGGTGTTGAAGGGTTAAGTTCTGCCATATCTTACTTTCTGTTGCCAGTTTGATTTAGTGCAGTTTGGTAACATCTGTGTCTTGATTGCAGGTTAACTGGTTTAAGAACAGAGATGAAATGCTTGCTGTGCTGCCAAAACTGGACAGTAGTTTAGAAGAGTACCTGAATCTGCAGGAACAGTTAACAGATGTAGAAAAGTTGCAGGGAAAACTACTGGAAGAGATAGAATTTCTGGAAGGTGCAGAAGGAGTGGATCATCCCTCCCACACACTTCAGCACAGGTACAGAGGAGCCAGGAATTCTGTCAGAAGTCTCACAGTTCAATACAGATGGTGTTTTAACAATGTACTACTTATGGGTTAAATGTTAGAAATCTGTACACGAGTGACTAGCTGGGTAAAAGCTATTCTTGCAGTAAGCAGGTCACTCCTTGCACAGAAGAACTACTTTTCCTACTAAATAATCTTATGTCCTGCACTTCATAATCCATCAATATAACCTGTGCTTATCCACGTTCCACACTTGATCCTTAAGGCAAGAGAGGGAATGTTCTGAAGATGGTGTCCCATCATTATAATCCACATAAGGGACCTATTGATAAATAGCACAGAAATACTTCCTTCTAAGTTTCTAATTCTTAAAGTTATTTTTGAAGGTTATTTGAAATCAATCAAGTATTTCAGAATTGCATGAATAGGCACAGGCATTAATTATTTTCTAGGAAAACAGAATTAATTATGCAACATTGTTAGTTTAATGTAATTGGTGAGAACATATTCATTTCCTGGTTAACAGTTGTATTGTTCAATATTGTTCTGTATTCTATAGTGTTAAGTTTATTTTCTTTCTTGTAGTACTTACTTGATTCTGTGGCTTCAATAATTCAGGTATTCTGAGCACACACAGTTGCAGTCTCAACAAAGAGCTGTCCAGGAAGCCATCCAGGTGAAGCTGAATGAGTTTGAGCAGTGGATAACCCATTACCAAACTGCCTTCAGTAATTTAGAGGCAACACAACTTGCAAGTCTGCTCCAAGAAATTAGCACACAAATGGACCTAGGTACAAAATAGTATTTCTGGGGGTGGTTTTAATGGTTTGAAAATAACTTGAGTTAAATATCAGGAGGCATTATGAGTATCCTCTAGCTTAAAGGCAAAGATCTGTATGTAACTGGTTAAAAGAAAGGAGCTTCTTCAAAGGATGATTTATCGCACTTCAAGGTTTCAGTGCCAAGCTGTCTCAAGGAATTTGTGTCTTCTCCTGACTGGGCATGAGATTCTCTTACCCTGTGCTCAAAATTCTCAATATGAATTCTCTATGCTCCTTTATCACAAGTTTAAAAAAAAATTTGAAAAGGTTTTAATACTCAGTATTTCTATTGTATAAAAGTGTCTTCAGACATGGCTTTATTTTTAACCTTCTTTCTTTAAAGGTCCTCCAAGTTATGTCCCAGCAACAGCATTTCTGCAAAATGCAGGCCAGGCACATCTGATCAGCCAGTGTGAACAACTGGAAGGAGAGGTTGGTGCTTTTCTGCAGCAGAGAAGATCTGTATTACGTGGTTGCTTGGAACAATTGCACAACTATGCAACAGTAGCTCTGCAGTATCCCAAAGCTGTGTTCCAGAAGCACCGAATAGAGCAGTGGAAAACCTGGATGGAAGAGCTCATTTGTAACATGACAATTGAGCGCTGTCAGGATGTCTTTAGGAAGTAAGTTGACAGAATAATGACTTGTTCAAAGAATGTAAATTATAATTTTCAATTTTATAATTTAAATTAATACTTTTGCAATGACCTATCTAATTATAAAGCAAACCAACAGTAAGTTGTAATTCTGGAAATTTGGAGTAAATATGAAAAACTGCTTTAAAAGTACCATTCCAGAATTTAGTCTCTGTGCTTCAACAGGAAAATCAAGTAACATTTTCCTGTAATGAACAAATGGAGAATTCACTTTTGTGGCTTCAGAGTAGTGATATTTTGAGTTTTAGAAACTTCTAGTATTTAAAAATCAATAAGTAAAGGGTTTTTTTTTAATCTAGTAGATTTTCAAGCAGTTTCTGGTTCTTTTTTTCTTAAGTCAGGTTGTTTTAACATTATTATGGCTTGGCTTAAAAGATCTAGATTATATTTGAGCATTTCCTCTGAAATCCCTTTTCCTTTCTTTTTATCTTATATTGATTCTTTGCTTCAAGGACAGTTGTCTTATGTCCTTGTAAGTAGGTGTGGAATATGGTGCATTATAGGACCTTATAAAAGCATTGTTAGGGTAGTCATCAACCTCTTGTGGTATTCAGCATTAAGGAGTAGGTGGTTTAGGAACGGTTCAAACATGGAGTGCGTTTCCTACCTACAGAGCAGAGTGCAGTCTGTTAGCACGTGAGCAGGGGAAGTGTAGTCACTGTCCTTGTGCTCGACAGGTACGAAATGCAGTACGCTCCCCAGCCCGTGCCGAGCGTGTGCCAGTTCATCACGGCCACGGAGGTGACGCTGCAGCGCTACGCGGCCGACATCAACAGCCGGCTGATCCGGCAGGTGGAGCGCCTGAAGCAGGAGGCAGTCACGGTGCCCGTGTGCGAGGAGCAGCTCAAGGAGATCGAGCGCTGCATCAAGGTGTTCCTGCACGAGAACGGCGAGGAGGGCTCGCTCAGCTTGGCCAGCGTCATCATCTCCGCTCTGTGCGCGCTGACCAGGTGAGTTCCTCCGGGGAAAGCTCCTGGTGGAGACCACATCACAGGAATGGTCAGTGATGGAATTCTGTGAGGAGTGCAGCAGCAGGCACGGTGGCTAAGTGTCTCAATTCATCTAGGCGAAACCTGATGATGGAAGGTGCAGCGTCCAGTGCTGGAGAGCAGCTGGTTGATTTGACTTCCAGAGATGGAGCCTGGTTTCTGGAGGAGCTTTGCAGCATGAGTGGGAATGTCACGTGCCTTGTGCAGCTGCTGAAGCAGTGCCATCTTGTACCCCAGGACTTAGATATTCCAAACCCCATGGAAGCATCAGAAGCTGTTCACTTAGCCAATGGAGTATATATCTCACTTCAGGTGAGTCTTCTATGTTACATTTTCCCCCTATCCTTCAAGGCTTCAGCAAAGTCATTCTTAATAAATTCTTCCTTAACGGGCTAAATGTTTGTTTATGATGCTGCTGAGAATTTTTCATAAGTCTTGTTCCCGATTACTTTATTTGATTGAGCTGAACAGGCATTTGCTTCTGTCATTTACATTTTTATTGGTTGACAGAAACTGTTTTGATCTATACATGAGAAATTGCAAAAAACTGCTGTCAAGTAAGTAACCATGAGGAAGACATTGGTATCAGCTTTATAGACACACCAGCTTCATGTCTCCTTTTCATTTTTCTGTTCTGTTACTGCGAGTCCTGATGAACTTCCAGACTCTTCAAATTGTGTTCGTTCTGTTTTCTGCTCCTGCTAAACTTTACTTATTTTCACCTGAATCAAACAGTTTCAAATAAACTCAGAAAACCTGTTGTACAGGCCCCTGTCTCCAATATTGGGTAGGAGAAAAATGCATTTATAATTTTGTGGTTCAGAAATGTTTCCACATTAATAAAACAAAAAACCCATGAAAGGCAGTTTGAGTGAAATATCTGCTGAAAACTGATATACTTTATAAACTGTGGCTGGTTAAATAAATTTTTGAGGCTTTTAATTCCATTGTATTGTATTTGAGAAATATTTTCCTCTCAAGCTGCCTAAGTGCATTTGGATTTTCATCACTTTATTTTTTCCCTCTTTGAAGTTGTAACATTTCAGAACTGTTTCAGAAATGCTGAACATTTCAAACTGCTTCAGTGCATGGCAGCAATTTCACTGCATTGCAGTGGGGATCTTTCACCCACACATTGTTGTCCTCCCTGTGAGCTCCTAGATAAGATGTGCTCACTGAACTCCCTGCTCACTTGGCAGTCAAGATAACCAGTCTTTTTGGTGTGTTTCATCTCCTTTTGGAGACAGAGCACGTTGGTTCTTTCTGTAGCTGCCTTTAGCCCTTTGCTGCTTTCTGCTTGGGGAAAATTGCTCTGTGCCACTTAAGGTACTGTTTTTCTTCCCTGCATCGATTTCTGTGGCAAAATTATCACTACCTGTCAAGTTTGTGCTACTTTTCCTTTGTCTAGTCCAATCAGTTTTGCAAATCATAAATTCAGTAAATAATTTAATTTGCTCATAGTTATGTAATGGAAAAGAAAAGCTGACATTGATGACACCAATTCACAAATTATGAACTCTTTTGCCCCCAGCCTCTGATGAGAATGGCTGTCAGGTATTGCTGCTGGTGCTGTTGTTGCTACGTTGCTACAGATGTCAAACCTTTGGCTTTGTACAGGGTTTACTGTGTTCCTGATTTCTTCAAAGTTAATCCAAGAGCAGACTTTGGACTCTTGGCTGACCACCATCATGTTGTATTTTAGATAATGTCTGCTGCATGGTGATGTAGTATTAAAATGACAAAAGATGTTGCATGGCATACTTTTTGAGGGGGAAAAGTTTTTACTTTTTCATACTTATTTCCCAACAGGAATTGAACTCAAACTTCCGACAGATCATTTTCCCTGAAGCACTTAGGTGCTTAATGAAAGGAGAGTATACTTTAGAAAGTATGCTCCATGAATTGGATAATCTTATAGAGCAAACAACTGATGGAGTCCCTTTGCAAACATTGGTTGAATCTCTTCAAGCCTACTTACGAAATGCTGCTATGGGTATAGAGGAGGAGACACACACTCATTACATTGATGTTGCAAGGTAAATCACCTTTTTTTCAGTTTAGGTGTGAGAGAGTGAAGACTGAAGAACATTAGTTTGTGTAAAATAATTTTTTGTTTGATATACAGGCTGTTCTTGCCCAAGAATACCTTAAGCAGAGTGCTGGGTGGAAAGTGTGCTCTTGTTTCCTCTCTGCCAGTTTGTGTGTTTATCCCCATGCATACACAGAAATATGGAGCTGTGGCAATTTACACTTATATCTGCTTAAAGCTGACTTTTGGTAGTCAACTTCTTCAAAAATAAGTAGTTGTGATTTTATATTTGAAGTTAAAGGATGCTAAAAATAGGAACTTGTTAATTAGTTTGTGGGAGGAATCTGTGAAAGGGAGAGCTGGTAACCATGGCACTCCTCATCAGGTTTGATGAGCAGCTTTTGCTTAATAAGCCAGTGACTTGGTTAAAAAAGCAACATGAGACAGAACACTGAGCAGACTTGTGTATCTTGTACTGTGCACCTACATTTCTGGGTAGGTGCTTGGTACACAACAAACCGATTCAGAATTGTCAAGTGGTATTTCCCTTGAGCCAGTTGTGGTGGCTCCATCAGTGGTACAGTGAATCTGTGGAATCAGTCAGTTGAAGAAAATTGTTTATTGTGGACTAAGCGAAACCATGTAAACTTTTTTTTTCGTTTTAAGAGTACTTCATGCTCAGTATGGTGAACTGATTCAGCCAAGAAATGGTTCAGTTGATGAAACTCCCAAAATGTCAGCTGGTCAGATGCTTTTGGTAGCTTTTGATGGAATGTTTGCTCAAGTGGAAACTGCATTTGGTTTATTGATTGAAAAGGTATGGATTTGTTCTTTTTGGAGTACTGTTTGAGCCAGAATTAGGAAACATTTAAAAAACCAAACTAATTAATTTCCTTTACATTGCTCAGCTAAACAAGATGGAGATACCTCTTGCTTGGCGTAAGATTGACATAATTAGGGAAGCCCGCAGCACCCAGGTTAACTTCTTCGATGATGACAACAATCGGCAAGTCCTGGAGGAAATTTTCTTTCTGAAGAGACTGCAAACAATTAAAGAATTTTTCAGGCTCTGTGGTACCTTTTCTAAGACACTGTCAGGTAAATAAATGATATCAAATATTCACTTCCCTTTATCTGCTTCTCATCCTGTTCAGAAGAATGTAAAATGGTCACTTTTGCTGTAACTTACCCTGGATATGTGTAAGGAAGCAGCAACTAAAAATGAATTCCTGTGCTTTTGCTGTGTTTGTAAGTTGGGTATTATTCTTCTGGATGCATCAAATGTTTCCTTTATAACAGAAGTACTATTTCTTTCCCTTTAAAAGGAATCAGTTCAATTGAAGACCAGAATGCAGTAAATGGACCTGTTCAAATTGTCAATGTGAAAGCCCTTTACAGGAACTCTTGTTTTAGTGAAGATCAAATGGCCAAGCCAATTAAGGCTTTTACAGCAGACTTTGTGAGGCAGCTTTTAATTGGCCTTCCAAATCAAGCTTTGGGACTGACCTTGTGCAGTTTCATCAGCGCTCTGGGTGTTGATATCATTGCTCAGGTAGAAGCTAAAGACTTTGGAGCAGAAAGCAAGGTTTCTGTGGATGACCTGTGCAAGAAAGCTGTGGAGCACAACATCCAGATTGGCAAGTTCTCACAGCTGGTGATGAACAGGGCCACAGTCCTGGCCAGCTCCTACGACACTGCCTGGAAGAAGCACGACCTGGTGCGCAGACTGGAAACCAGCATTTCCTCGTGCAAGACCAGCCTGCAGAGAGTGCAGCTGCACATTGCCATGTTCCAGGTGAGAGCCCGGCACAGGCTGGGGACTTCCACATGGGGTCTGGCAAAAATGAGCGTGGGTTACAGTGTCTGAGCACAACAAACATGATATTTTGTTGAATAAATTCTAAGGTATTTTAATGGACTTTATAAGGTATTTTGATTATAATTGTGCTGTAAATATATAAGGAACAGTGTTATTGCTAGCTTTTCTGGAAGACTAGCTGCTTTACAAGAAGTAAATTCTGCAACATATAAGTTTTCTTGAATAATGTAATTTTTTTCAACAGCCATTAAGTTGGTTTTTAGAAAATAGGTAATTCACTGGCTTTCTTACCAGCAATGTTCACTCTTCATTTCCTACTCGAGATTTATGTAGAAGATATTTTTCTGCTCTGCATCTAAAGAACAAACATAGATAACCAACATAAACTCCCCCTTTTTCTCAGATTATGACCTTAAGGGAGGAGATGGCTTAGAACAGAGGGTATGAATTGCTGAATGTCATTTTGTAACTTTCCTTCAAAGTTTTAATACATTGACTGTCTTCTTGCTCCACTCTTTGCTTCATTAAAAATATAAATAGCAGCAGTATCAGTCCTGAAAACTGCTTTTCTGAGGCTTTAGATAAATGCCATTGTGTCCCTTTACACTGGTACGCAGTTGTGTTGTACTGTCAGTGATCTTTACTTTATAGTGATTTGTAGGTTCAGGGACAAGGCTTTCTCCAGGTCAGTTAATAAACCATTTCATAGACTGATAAGAAAAATTATCTTGGTTTTAAGGTATCACAAGTGAATTGTTTCTGAATATTGATGGCTTTTCCTTTAGATTAAAAAGGTGTGTGTAAATCACATCTAGTAAGTTGGTGGATTGATAAATGGTATAAACATCCAAGCTATCAAAACATAATTTGCAACTACTTGTATAATTTAATGCTCTTAAATGATTTAGGACTTGGAGCTGTGCTGGTACTGTCTGACATGCAACCTTTTTAGTGCCCTTACTTATAAAGGGTACCAGAGCAGTGGAATTGCTGTTTGTGATGCAAAGTATTTTGTGCTGAGCAATATTGATAATCAAGTCTTGCTGTTACTTTCTTAAAGTGGCAGCATGAGGATCTTCTCATCAGTCGCCCCCAGGCTATTTCTGTCACTCCTCCACCTCGTTCAGCAATTTTAACCAACATGAAGAAGAAACTTCACACGCTCAGTCAGATTGAAGCTTCCATTGCAACAGTCCAGGTATGGCTGTTTTGGGGAAGGTTGTTCAGCAGCACATTGAAATGTGACTAACACAAACTGCAAATCATCTGCCACCTTCAAAGTATGTTATCTGGGTTGCTGTGTTACACAAATGTGGGGGTATTGTCATTGATCTCTTTTGGTCTGATGGGTCCTGTTATATTGTTTGATATTGCTGTCTCATCCAAAAGGTTCTATTTGGAATAGCAGTAAATCTTTTTTAAGAAAAAGACAAATCTGTGAAAGTATCTTTCTTTCTGAAGGCTGCTAGTGCTCATTTTCTTTAACTTTGTGTACCTTAGGTCATCCTTACTATTGTTTTTGCTAGCTAAATGCCAGAAGTTCCCTTTATAGAAATGGGCATATTAATTCTTCTGTGTGTTAAGGTTTGTGTGCTATGGCTTTGCTCAGTATTTTAGATTTATTTGGTGCCAGTAATATAGAATATTTGTTTGTTAATTACTGATTAGCTTTCTCAATTTTAATTTCCTTTATTGGTTGTGAAGGTACTGTTTATAATAATTTCTTTAATTATTTGCAAAATAATTGAGGGACTCCTATGATGTTATATAATTCTTAGTCTAGAAATCTGACTGCTTTTTTTTTTGGTGAGTTAAAGTCTAGACAGGTAGACTTTATATAACAATCAAATCCAATTGTGATGTGTACTGGAAATAAACTTTTAAACAGCATAAACTAACATTTGTCAATCATGAATGCCACAGTATTTCAAATATATGGGATAAGAAAGTGTCTGCATGTGTTATGTATGCATAATTTATTTAAAGCCAGGCTTAGAATGCTGCATATCATTCATTATTTCATAAGTATGAATTATCTCTATGGGCTTTTTGCTTCCCCAATGCAGGAGAAACTAGCAGCACTTGAAGCAAGTATTGAGCAGCGTTTAAAATGGGCAGGAGGTGCAAATCCTGCACTGGCCCCGGTCTTGCAAGATTTTGATGCCACTATTGCTGAAAGAAGAAACCTTGTACTGAAAGAAAGTCAAAGAGCAAGCCAGGTACTACAGATAAGTACAGTACTCTTGACTTCATGAGTGTGTTCACTCTTCATTTCCTACTCGAGATTTATGTAGAAGATATTTTTCTGCTCTGCATCTAAAGAACAAACATAGATAACCAAACACTTCTGGGAATCCCACTTGAAAGCCATAGGAATGATCTTTGTGAGAATTGCTGCAGGGTTGGGTGACCCTGGGATGATACTGCTACTGTAACAGAGCAGTATCTGTGTGTTTAAAATCCTCGCTTCAAAGCACATGAAAAAAACGCTGTTTGTCTCATAGCCAGTTGAAGTGAAATAATTTTTCTCACTCTGGCTTTGCTTTTTCAGGTCACTTTCCTTTGCAGTAATATCATTCATTTTGAGAGTTTACGTACGAGGACAGCAGAAGCCCTGAATCTCGATGCTGCATTGTTTGAACTCCTCAAACGCTGTCAGCAAATGTGCTCCTTTGCATCGCAGTTCAACAGCTCCGTGTCTGACCTGGAGCTTCGCCTGCTGCAGAGAGTGGTAAGCACGGGGCAAAGCAAAGCATGAAACCTTTCAGAACCACTGCAGGGACTTCTCAGTTTTGTCTTCCATCCTCAGGGTTATGTATACCTGCAGAGGGAGTGTGGCCCAGAGTTTGTGCTGTCAGTTAAACACTTGGCAGTGCTGTTACACAGCAAGTGAATTTTATCTCTGGGTACAGATAAAGAAATGTTTCCGTTACTTTTAGGGCACTGGTCTCGAACATCCTATTGGCAGCTCTGAATGGCTTCACTCAGCTCACAAGCAGTTGACCCAGGAGATATCTACACAGAGAACAGTACAAACAGAAAGAGAACAGCAAATAGAAACAGTTTGTGAAACAATTCAGAATCTGGTGGATAGTATTAAAACTGTGCTCACGGGTCATAACAGACAGCTTGGAGATGTCAAACATCTACTGAAAGCTATGGCAAAGGTATGCCTGAAACATCCTTATATTTATTCCTCAAACTCATGTCAGTACAGTTTAAGAAAAATAACAGTTGTATGTTAGATACTTTATGTGCTTCATGAAGTATCTAGAAACAGTAAAATGTTTGTGCATATGGAGTTCAAGACATAAAGTTCATGTTTAAGAATTCATAAAACTTTCTAGCATTAGCCTTAGCAGGCTTTGGTTGAACTGAACCTTTTCTCTCTCTTGGCAGTTGAAACATTGTGTTTATAAATCCTTTTGGTTCTAAATCTGTAAAAAAATTCATTATTTAAAAATTTATTTCTTCATACATAACTACTGAAAATTACAGTTATTTGTAATCAAATGGCAAACTGAAGGACTGAAAGGGCTTAGAAATCTCCACTTTATTCTCTTGGCCAAAATATAGCAGTTGACCTTTTTGCACATCTTGGTTACAGGATGAAGAAGCGGCTTTGGCAGATGGTGAAGATGTTCCCTATGAGAACAGTGTTAGGCAGTTCCTGGGTGAATATAAATCATGGCAAGATAATATTCAGACAGTTCTGTTTACATTAGTTCAGGTTATGGGTCAAGTCCGCAGTCAGGAACATGTTGAAATGCTGCAGGAAATAACTCCCACCTTGAAAGAACTTAAAACACAGAGCCAAAGGTAAGAGAGTTACCTTGTCTCAGGTGAGAAAAGGCATTTTGCATACCTGCTTTCATGTAGCAGGAACACATCATGGTGATATGAACACATACTTGATGATTTTCTTAGCACTCAGAAATCTTCTTGCAAAATCTGAATTAATTTAATTTTTGGATTTTCAGTAAGTCAAGTAGTTGCATGAGTATTTATCAACTCCATTATGTTTCCCAGTGTCTACAATAATCTGGTGGGGTTTGCATCACCCTTAGTCACGGATACAGCAAATGAATGCTCCAGCCCAACTTCAGCTGCTACATATCAGCCAACCTTTGCAGCAGGTAATACTTGCAAAAGTACAAACACAAAACCACCAGCAACTGATATTAGAGAGGGAATCATACCTCTTACTGAATTTTGAAATGCAGACAATTTGCTTAATATAAATAAATTCTTAGCAGTGGAATAAAACTTCTTGTTTATGAAGTGAAAGACATTAGAAAATGGAAAGATTGAAAACTGGTGCAGAACTTAAAATGCAAATTTAAAATGCATTTGTTCTGAAAAACTGATAGGTCAATTTGATACGCGTTTAATTGTGCTTTTTCTTGCCTCTATATGCTATTATTTTGAAGACTTTAAGCACTTTTAAACTTTCTTTACAGCTGTACGTAGCAATACCGGGCAGAAAACTCAGCCAGAGGTGATGTCACAGAATGCAAGAAAGCTAATTCAGAAAAATCTTGCAACATCAGCAGATACTCCTCCAAACACAGTCCCAGGAACTGGCAAAAGTGTTGCTTGTAGTCCCAAAAAGACAGCCAGGGACCCTAAAACAGGAAAAGGTAAATACAAACCTTAAAAAAACCAACAACCCTACCACTGACAGCAACAAAGAAATACCTCAGTGGGTTCTGTGCAGGAGTGCCAAGTTGCATTAACTTTATTTTGTACCTGTAGCTGTGCAGGAGAGGAATTCCTACGCAGTTAGCGTGTGGAAGCGGGTCAAAGCCAAGTTAGAGGGCCGAGATGTGGATCCCAACAGGAGAATGTCTGTGGCTGAACAGGTGAGTTGAAAATAAAGTTCCAGTACTGGTCCTCGCTTTAAATACATGCTAATTAGCAGGTGTGTCTGCTGCAGTGTGCCTTCAGGGCCAAAATCCTCTTGTGAATGGGGGTTCCTTTGGGGGTGGGAGCTGTTGCAGTGCAAATCAAGGTTGCTGCTGCCTTGCATTGCTGTTTTTTTTTTTTAACTGTCATATGCTTTTGTTTTTCATATGGAGGTTTATGTAAAGCCATGAATCAGATAAAATTGTCTTTTGCCTGTCAGTAAGCTAACATTTTTTCCACAGCTGCTGATAGCCAGGGAGAACACGAGATCTGTACAGCTGCCCAAGGGACAGAACTTTTCTGTGTTCAATAACATAACACAACCACTCCTGTCTCTGGGCAACGGAGTCAGGGGACACAGTTGTCCACGTCTATTTGAGAATGGTGTGGCTACTTCCAAGATAGGGACTGTGAATTAGATAGGTGGTTTTTTTTTTTTTTTTTTTTAGTACAGCTTCCTGTTTCTTATGTGGACTGCACGAAATTATGTCTACAGTTACTTCAGATTTTTTTCAGTGAAATGCAGGTGGCATTTGACAGTAAATTTTAAGATCACTTAAACACTTTTCAAATTCTAGCTTATTTTTAATTCCTTGTTTGACCTTTTTAATAGGTTGACTTTGTGATTAAGGAAGCAACTAATCTAGATAACTTGGCTCAGCTGTATGAAGGTTGGACTGCCTGGGTATGAGTAGGGAGACAGCAGCTCGGTCTGGTTCAGCGAGGTCAGACATCCACCAGAATCAACTCGGCCTCAGGCATCCGTAGCCGCACCACAGTCGGTGGTGATGCATACTGGGGCTTAATCTGAGGAAACCTAGGAAATCTCGGTGCACTGGGAAGTGAATCCTGCAGGATAGCTGCACTCAGGGATACGCTCAACACATGGTCTGCAACCCCCACGGTCAAGGGTGAAAGCTCACCGCTTGAGCAACACGGTTTGTCTTTCTGCTACGGAAGAACTGCAAACGTGTCTGGGGGTCAGCTGCAGAAAGAAATCAGGATGCTACAAACGGCAGAGTGATTTGGAACTCAATTCCACCTGACCCTGTGAACAATTCAGGAAACACCGAACCCTGTTCAAAGAAAAACAGAAAAATGGGGCCATGAAGAAATCACAGCAAGGGCAGATTTGATGCATTCAGATCCTTGTTCCTCTTGTTCTGTGGCAGCAGTGCTGGTTGAGTTGACCAGTTAGTACGGGAAAAGGCTACAAAATGTAAACTTCAGAAATGGACTGAAAGCAAAGAGCTGTACGTCAGATACACGCTGCATTGGAAGAACTTCTGAGATAGAAGAAAAAGCCTTTGTTCTCTTCTCCCTTTCCTCTTTCCTTTCACTCCTCCCTCCCAGCCTCTCCTTGCATACACCCTTCTTGGCTTATTCTTGTAGGTTAGGCGTACTTCCAATATACTTTTTATTTCAATCCTTCTACTTCACAGTTTAGTCAAATTAACAACTTAAATTCTGTTGGTAAACAATTTCTCCAAAAGCACTGAAAATATAGAACATCAATGATTACTTATGAGTTGGATGGTCAAATGCAAAATGTAATTTTGGTTATTTTAAAGTCATTTTTGTGATTCTATTATGTACAGTTTCTCAAAATTGTCACTGTGCATTTAAAAGTAATGATTCCTACAGGCATTTGATTTAATGTGCACTTCCCTCTGCTTGCAGTGTACACTTTTTTGTAATTCAAATTGTCCCTCCAATCTCATTCTACTGTGATTGCTGTAGTTTCTTTCGTACGACGTAGCTAATCCAATGTAATCTTTACCTTTTTAAAAACCAGGATAGAGTATCTAGTAGAGTTTTACATTGTTGATGACAGATAAACAATAAAGTGACGTTCTGGTGGAGGAGAGTGATACGCTTTTTACTTCATTTTCCTAATCCTTTTAGTTCACACTTGTAAATTCTAGTGCTTCACTTCACAGGGGTATACATATCATTCAAGAAATGAAGGACTCTCAAATTTTTGTTCAACTAGATCTGTAAAGATTTCTGCAAAGTAGTTTTCCTCTGCCATATTTCTTCTATAGATGGTTGTTCAGTAATGCATCCATAGGGAATCTTCCACCAAGGTTTTTTTTTTTAATCAGTTCTCAAAGTGTGATTATGGTCAGAAAAGTCTCTCTAAAAATGGCATCATCTTCCTTGGATCAAGGTCCTGCTTGTCTGCTGGTTGTCCAAAAGACTTCTTGCTTCATTTTTTAAGTAGGACACCTTTAGGAAAAGGCAACTTCATTTTCTTAGAGCAAACAAACCCCACAGAATTCAGCTACAACTCCAGAACTGTAAAGGTGCTGATAGCTAAAGCAGAAATGCACCCTGGCATTCTGAACGCAGATAAATTTGTTGTAGATCTATATAAAAAGTTTCTCTTCTGTAAACTTGGTGAATTCATTATGCAGAGTTGCTGAAAAATGTGGGAAGATCCTTAATGCCATTTTAGTCACTTTTCAGAGTAAAACCACACTTCCAATACAGCATTTTTTCAGTCAAAATCCAAGTATTAAAAGATTTGAGCCAAGCCCACTGCTGGCATGAAATTAATTTAATTGAAAGGGTTTGCAGCAGTTCATCTGAGTAGGAAGCTTGGCTGGTGGTTTTTGGATAATGCCAGCAAACTTCTGTTCCTTTCAGTATTTGCACTATGCTGACTGCTCTGCCTCCGCAGTAGGTCTTAGAATTCACTTTCTCCTCTGTTGCCAACTTTTTGTGGACATGCACTTTGAAGTGTAACAGTTTTCGACAGTCATATGGCCTTCCTTGCACTCTGATTGCCTGATTACCTCTAGGGAAGTCACAGGCTTTGCATCTAACAGCACCCATGCAAACGCATTCCACTGCCACTGCTCCCTGACCCTCTGCCACGCACGTCGCAGGAAAAGCTGTTGGAATGTTGCAGTGAAGAACATTCATATGCAGAACAGGACACTTGACACTGTTGGTCCTTTTCATTTTTCTCCAGTTAAAAATAACCTTATGAACAATCTGTTGGAGAAGTGTAGTGACAGGAGTGTGTTGTACCTGCTGTTTTGTTTCTTGGAAGCTGGGGGGAAGGGAGGGTAATGCACTCACCTGTGGCTCATGTATTATACCTCTGCCATCCAGAAATGAAACACTTGTGTGGAGATGGGTTCTTACTGCATAATTTAATAAAGTTTTAAAAAATAAAAAAGAATATGTGTTTTTAATTTTTTTCTACGCAACACTGTATGGTTGTGAAAATTACAGGGAAGAATAAAGTGCCTGATAACAAACAAATACAAACCAAACCCCAAATTAGAGCAGGATTCTCCAGAGACTTACATTTGCATAACTAATGCAAAGGAGACAGCTCAGATGTGCAGGAGTTGGTGAGACTGTCACTGTTGACTTGTGTGCTGACACATTTTTCATGGAAATGTTGACGCTATGGGAAGTTGGCACAGTCTTGATGAACCCTAAAATTCAGGTTCTGCTCACACATCCTGCATAGTAAATAAGACTGCATTAGCTACATTCTCTTAAAAGATGCTTCTTACAAAGACATAAGGGTACTTTATTTTCAGTAGAACTGGTGTTTATTTTCTCTGCAGTGAGGCACACCTAGAATAATGTAGGTCTAGAATCACCTCTCTACATACAAACCAGCTGAAGCTATAGAAGTCAAACAGTTCAGCTGAGGGCAGTTTTTTGCCTGCTGCTTACCTGCAGTAAATGTTAACCAAGGGACCATGCTATAAAGTGATTTCTCACATCTGTTCAGCAGTTTTGTTACCCCCTCACAATTCTGTAGGCTCGTGGTTGAGATGCCCTTTGAAAATAGAGTTGCTCGTTTGCCTCTCTTCATTCTCTCCTTTTGGAAAGCCTGGATGTGAGCATGGCTCTGCCAAATGGGTTGCTGGGATGTGGTAAACTGAAGTCATTAGTGGTGTCCTAAATTATTTTGGTAGGATAATGGCATGGTCAATACAACAAACGGAAAATGCAGCAGGTCTATACAGTTAACAGAAATTAGTTTTGTACTTTGTAGGGACTTCATGGTCTGGTTTTGCTTTGCAACAATTGGTTTTGCCCTCAAGGATTATCCTATTTAAATAGAATAATGGTTTTTTTTTTAGGTTTTCAAATGTCTGTAAAAGACTCAAGTCCCCCAAGCTGAAGCTCTGTTTTTCTAAGTACTGTAGTCTTTAAGGTTAATTTACTTCAATTATTCATCAATATGTTCTGTGCCTGGTACATTAGCTATTCTGTTTTAATGTACACAAGTACTTCAAAGGTTTCTTTGCTTTATTTTTCCCTTTTTTTTTTTTTTTTTTTGGTCAAGCTTTTCCTAAAATTAGCAGTTTGTTAACATTTTAGCTAAAGAATTTCACAGAAATTACAGATATTAGCTACAAACTACTGCTGTGTACATAAATGCATAGCTGATTAGAGCAATTCTGCCATTCATCAGGCTATTTTTTTATTAATAGCATAATAAAAGTGTATTAAGTATGCTGAAAGGGTGGAGGCTTGACATGTAAACTTAGTGTGCCTATTCTAAGTGCACAGAGCAATTGCACTGCCCCTTTTAAAGGTGCTTTGAAGCCAGCTTGGGGATTTAATTTTCTGTGCACCTGCTAGGAGAGAATCTTGGTGCAGGAAGAATTGATCCCATTGCAGCATGGTCTGTGCCATGTATTGAGGCAAGCAAAAGAGTTGGGTGTAGCTCAGGTAAGGTGCAGGAGGTACCGAGCTACTGCTGATCCTCTGCCTCCTGTACCATGGCTGAGATTTTAACAGTGAATTTTCCATGAATGCACCATGGCTGAGATTTTAACAGTGAATTTTCCATGAATGCACCATGGCTGAGATTTTAACAATGGAATCTGTGAGTACCTGTACATTTTTTAATTTGACGTGGTGCCTCACTTGGCCTGGCTGCTCAGCGAGGGAGGGGTGGGCAGGTGGCAGGGCCACAGAACACCTGTGCTGTGTTCTGCAGTGCAGTGGCCCCTCTGAGGTATGGAGCAACACGTAATAGGAGGGAAAAGCATCTCCACGGGCCCTCAGGGATGAAGAAAAGCTGCAAGGGCACCTGACTGGGGAGTTGGTGTTTGAAAAACTGGCTGGAGATGATGGCAATGCCTGCTTGTTCCGTTGGTAAGTGCTTGAGTTTTTTGTGGTGAGAATCACATAAACGGATGAAACCAGGAGCTGGCTGATGGTATCTCCTAGCCAGAGCAGTGTTACTGCAGGGCACTGCAAGTATCTGCAGAAACTGAACTGCATCATAGAATCACACAATGGTGAGGGGTTGGAATGGACCTTAAACACCATCTAGTCCCAACACCCCTGCCATGGGCAGGGACATCTCCCAGCATTGAATCTCCCCAGGCAAACCTGTTCTCACCACCCTTAGTAAAGAATTTCCTCCTAATATCTAACCCAAATTTCTCCTCTTTCAGTTTGTACCCTTTACTCCTTGTCCTGTCACTACAGTTCCTGATGAAGAATCCCTGTCCTTGTAGACCCCCTTCAGACACTGGAAGGTTGCTGTGAGGTCATGCCTCTGTATGGCTCCATACTCTTTTAAAAGACTAATAAAATTATTGCTGGCATCATCACTTCCTTATGAAATCACCTTTTGTGTGAGCTTTGCTGTGGTAAAATTACAGATTTTGGGAGTGAACTCCACCATTTATAAGTGTAAAATATTACACGAAGCTTTTAGTGGCATGTGAATGAATTTGAAAATTATTCAGTATGGCATCTGTTCTTTATGTATGTTCTAGGGTGAGTGAGAAGCACCCTGTGAAAGACCAAACCATTCAGGATAGACATATGTTTGCTTTTACATTGTCCTTAGTACTTTTTGTCTCCATCAAGCTGGTGCCAGAGAAGTTTTGGTGCCCGAGATGTTTTCTTTGCTTTCATTATAGCCTTGTGTGGCATCCTGGGCACGGTGATAACGCTCATTTACCCACGTGCCTGAAGCATTTAGAAAGCTGAGTCAGAAACAATATTTATATCCCAGTGCCTTTCTCCTGTATTTATTCCCATGCTGCCACGAGTTCTGAAGGAAATAAAACACCTTGCTGGGCTTTGATGTTACCAACAGAATGGCCCGGGGCTGGGCACTGCTGAGGGCACAGCTCGGGTGGTGTGGCCAGTTCAGAACGGACACTGAGGGGCTGGAGCGGGTTCGGAGCAGGGCAGGGGGCTGGGGAAGGGGCTGGAGCGGGTTCACAGCGGGGCAGGGGGCTGGGGAAGGGGCTGGAGCGGGTTCGGAGCAGGGCAGGGGGCTGGGGAAGGGGCTGGAGCGGGTTCACAGCGGGGCAGGGGGCTGGGGAAGGGGCTGGAGCGGGTTCACAGCGGGGCAGGGGGCTGGGGAAGGGGCTGGAGCGCGGCTGGAGGAGCAGCAGCTGAGGGAGCCCAGCGTGTTTACTGGGGACACAGGGGGGTGACCTCAGGAAGCTGCTCAAAGGGGCTGGAGCCGGCTGGGCGTCGGGCTCTGCTCCCAGGAAACAAGGGACAGGACAAGGGGACAGAATCTTAAGCTGGGCTGGGGAGGTTTAGGTCGGACATTAAGAATTTCTTCGCAGAGTGATTATATATTGGGACGAGCGGCACACGGAGGTGGTAGTCAACGTCCCTGGAGGTGTTTTAAGGCAGGATCCGATGTGTGTCACTCAGTGCGTGGCGGTGTTCGGTCGCAGGCTGGACCCAGGTCTTTCCCAGCCCAGCTCATGCTGTCCCTTTTTGCGGGGCCCGCCGCCCCTCCCGCAGCCGCGCCCGCTCCCCGCCGCTCCCCGCCGCCGCCTCAGCCGCACTGCGGCGCGCGAGGGGGGCGCGCGCACGCCCCGCGCGGTTCGAATCCCAGCAGCCAACCGGCGGCCGGCGGGGCGCCGGGGCTGACCAATCACGGCGCTCAGGCGGCCCGCGGAGGCTATAAAAGGCGGCGGCGCGGCGTGGTGAGGGAGGGCGTGGCCGGCGGTGCGGGAGCGGCGCAAGATGGCGGAGGGGGACAACAACAGCGTCTACCAGCTGGTGAGGGCGGGCGGCCGCTCGAGCCTGCTGGGGGCGGCGGAGCCAGGCGCGCCCTCGCTCTGCTCTGCTCTGCTCTGCTCTGCTCTGTCCTACCCGCAGCGGTGTCTGGCGGGGGCCGCTCGGCCCCGCGCTGTGTGACGCGGTTCGGTGCTGGGGGTTCGGTGTGGGATGGGCGCAGGGCCGGGCGTGGGGCGGCTGCTGCGGTGCAGGCCCGGGGCGTGGGAGCGGCGGCTGCGCTGCTGCTCGCGGGCTGGAGCCCCAGCGGCGCTTGGCGTTACGTGATCGGCGGCGGTTGTCCCGACTCTGTCTGTCTGTTTGTGTCAGCCTCAGAGTTCGTGTGTGTCTGTTTGTGTGTGTGCAGCCTCCCGCTGCGGGACCGAGCGCCGCAGCGATACGGGAGAGCGGCAGGCGTTGGTGATTCAGCTTAACTGAACGTGCCAAGATATGCTTGAATAGTTAAATAAACACAAGGCTATATATATACACACACACACACACATATATATATATATATATACATATATATATATATATATACACAGTTATGCCTGAATTGGTGAGCGTCTGCCGTGGGAAATGGGAAACTCGCTGTAAAAACCTGTGACGGGGCAGAGGCTGGGCGCGTTTGGGGGCTGCGGTGCTGCACACCCAGGCTGGGCACAGGGAACAGCTCCAGGAGCTCAGAGCTTGGAGGGAGGCTCCAGAGTTTGTAGGAAGTCCACGAGCTGTGTTGTGCTTGTTATTCTAGTGGCGTTGGAGTTCTTACTGGAATTAAGAGTAGCACACGGCTGAGAGTGAAACCTGTTCTGTTACTTCTGCATGGCAGACGTGCATATCTTCATGACTTTCCTCCTCTTACTGCTCGGGCAGCAGTCGGTTCTGTGTACGGTTTACCTGAATTTTGTAATCTCTGAGATGCTATCTCCCACTAAGGGGAGACCGTTAAGCTCTGTTAAGTGTGGAACACCTCAGGTGAACTGCTTAACAAGCTGATGGCAGCACAAGTGGGGCCTCCTTGCAGGAGAGCTGTAGGGAGGAATGTAGGAAGTGGAGTTGAAAGGCTGTCTTGGGCAGCTTGTGGGAAAACTTGCTGTCCAGATGTGATCAGTTGGATAACTTTATTGTGGATTCTGAGTCTTTATCCATCTTCTTCATAATAAACTGGCATTGGACAGCAGCTAGAAAGCTTCAATTTAATGTGCTAGAGTTGTCTTGGAAAATACATTCATTTTTAAACACTTCTCATATTACAGTTTTTCAGTCATTGACACTGAAAACTTGAGAGGCTTTAAAACCTGACTTTCTACTAATCTGGGGGGATGGGGTGTGGTAAATGGGAGATTAGAGGAAAACACCTTGGCAAATCTGGGAGGAGGTATTGTTTGGCCTATACATGCTGCTAGGATCTTGACTGCTTAAAGGCAGCACTGCTAAAGTGTCATAACTTAATACAAAACTCACAATATTATTACTAATTTAATTACTCAGAAAGATTTGTGGCTGGGATCTTTAATTATTTCACTGGGGTTTTTTTTAGCTACTTCAGTGTGGGAATTAATTTGATACTCTGGTTAGTTAAAGGTGTTTTCTTCTCTTTTTGTATAGGCTTCTGAAACTGCAAGCTTGGAAGAGCACTTGCAAGGATGGGGAGAAGTGATTTTGATGACCGATAAAGTTCTTCGCTGGGAGCGAGCCTGGTTTCCTCTGGCACTGATGAGTGTTGTTTCCTTTTCCTTCCTGTAAGTGCCTTCTGGAGGGAGCCTGCAGCATCATGGCATCTTCACAGCTGGTACCAAACCTATTAAGAAAATTAGTTGGACACCTGGAGAAGTCTAATAGAAAGGCTTTTACTCTAGGTTCTTTTTCTTAAAATGTGTGAACTTTGTTGGAAATTAAAAACAGAAGTGATGAAAGCAGGAAGTAACGTGATTCACATCCTGCTCAGAATGGTTTCTGCAAAAGCTGTTTACCAACAGTAGCTGCTGGGGTTTTTATTGTGCTCAGCTGAATGTTTTTCAGTGGTGCATTCATGTTCTGCCCTCTTTCTTTGTACCCTGCTTCTTAGTCAGGTCTCATGATCTGCTTTGGCTTCCCCCCCCACACCACCAGCAATATCCTTAGGGAAGGCTTGTTTCCATAGGGCAAAATAGCCTTTTCTGCCTCTTTGCTGTGGGTTTAGGATAAGTTCTGCTATTTTTGCACAACTAGAGTTTTCTAATATTCTGTCATGTCTTTTGAGAAAGGGGAAAAGGGAAGACTGCAGGTAACTTCCAGTCAGCAGGGTGGAAGGATGTTGCCTGTCTGATTGGAGGTGCTGGAGGCACTTGGATGTGCCCTTATGTAACGTGGTAGTAAAAAAGACCTGACTGCCTTGCACAGACAGCTGCTTGTGCCAGCTCTGCAGTTTGCCCGTTGTAACTGTTCCTGCAATAAGGAGAGAAATTACAAAAATAAATGTTGAACCAGGTGAGCCAGGGGTAACTGGTATTTTGGCTAATATAAAGTTTTTTGCTTTTAGGGGAGATGAGGAAGGTGGAAATCAAATGGAAACTGAAAAGTAACCTTTAAAAGAAGCAATTGTGTGAAGTTGAGGGTATTCTGTTATAAATTCTGTGATTATAGCAGGGAAAATCTTGTGCTGAATAATACTTTGTGGAAATGCAGAACTGCTTCAGGTTCTGAACTCAACAAAATGACCTGAACACCCAGCAGAGTAGCACTCCGCAGATGTACAGAACAGCCCCACTGTGGACTGGGTCATTTATTTGCTTTTACTGTTTCAGTTTTCAGGAAGTTCTGTGAAGTACAGTTGAATAACACAGGGCCCAGCTGGATGTTATTAGACACTTTGGAGATCAGCTGGTTCTTATCCACTTGCCCTTCTGCTGTGTTTGAGTGATGGCAGACTGAATATGGAAAATGCAGCACTGCTTTAAGTGGAGATTGATGGCCTCTTGTCCAGAACAGGTTTGGCTGGCTCTCCTAGGGGAGACAGAGCAAATGACAACCTCTAGTGGATCTGAGTTCTGTGACTTGAGCAACAAAATTAGAGCTTTTGCTCTACCTGGTTATTTCATATGTTCACTCACTCATCATCATCCCTCAGTCAGTGTTAATTTCACTGTTGGTCAATTTCTGAGAGAATAATAATGATGAATTTTTATTTCTACTGAACTTTGTATCTTGTTTGCTTGTAGCATATTCTTATCTGGTATATTAAGAGAAAAAGGCATTTTTGTGATTTTGTTTGAGGTTAGGCAAGAGAGTAGGTCTGCTATTGGAAGCCCCGAGCCAGTCTGAAGAAGTGACCAAGCATGTCTAGTATTGAGCAGTTTGGGCACTCAGAAATAATTTCTCTTCTTTCTGCAGGATGATCTACTATTTGGACCCATCAGTTCTCTCAGGTGTCTCCTGTTTGGTTATGTTCCTCTGTTTGGCTGATTACTTGGTTCCTGCTCTTGCTCCTCGAATCTTTGGCTCTAATAAGTGGTGAGGAAAGCTTCAATCGAAACAGTTTCTTGAGTGTAATTATGATCTTTATCAAAATGGGTATCTGATTTGTGGATATCAAATAGTTACTTTGTAGAGTCATTGTAGTGAGAAATCAGCAATCTCTACAATACATGAACTGAGGACAGTAGCAACTGTTCTTCATTCTTTTTCTGGAAGATAACTACTACTACAACATACCTTTATCCTTCCTTTTCTTCTGGAAAAATCAGATTTTTTTAAGAAGTAGGCACATTGTTTACTCTCCATCAAGCATGGTAATTAGTTCTGCTAGACTAGTTTTTAGTAATTAATGGATAATAGATTCTAAGAAGTAAAATTATGTGGAAGAGTGCTGATTGTATGTTTGGAAAGAGACAGTAGTAAATGTGATGAAAAAAGAGTAAGAATGTGATTGATTGAAACAGATTTGAAAAAAGGCAAGTCTTGTATAAAAGCAGTAACTTGAAGAACCTTTTTTGAGCAAAATTTTGAGTTAAAGGTGAATTTTAGTGTATCTTCTTTAGGATGACTAATGGATAAATTAGTCATTAGTCTTATGTCATTGTGGATTATTTGTGTGTATCACACTGGTATCAGATTAGGGTCAGTAGTCTTTGGTTTGGATGTGGTTGCTCTTGGGGAGTAAATGTAACAGAGTCAGCACACAGGAAAATTACACGGGCACTTCCTTACAGTGCTCAATAAGGTATCCAGCTAAGCAAAGCAAATGCTGGGATAAGCACTGGGTACATTTTTATTGCTGGAAAAATGCCATGGGAGATTTAAAAAAAAAATAAATTAAATCTTGAGTTCTTATTTCTGGCTTTTTTCCCTCCCTTTATTAAAAGGACCACGGAACAGCAGCAAAGATTCCATGAGATTTGCAGCAATTTGGTGAAATCTCGTCGCCGGATTGTTGGCTGGTGGAAGCGCCTCTTCACTCTGAAGGAGGAGAAGCCTAAAATGGTATCGAGTTCCAGGAATTAATCTCTATTGTCTTCAGATCTTGTCTGATTTAGCTTTGTCTGAAGTATTTTAGCAAGGCACATGCCTGAATGGTATTCCAGACCAACAACTGGCACTTCTGGCTGTGACTTGATACTGGTCACACATTTTTTCAGACCTGGAGTGGTAGGATACAAAACTTAAAAACTTGCAGTTCTGTGTGGTTTAGGAGCATACCCTTGATAATAAGATAAAGGAAGACTGGATTTCTGTGGATAGGTAATATTTTGGGAACAAGTTGTTTCCAGTGTGCACAAACTGTCCAAAAAACTGGATCTTTAGTAGTGTGTCAGCTGGTACATGAGCTACTGAGCCACTGTCCCAAGAACAGCTTTGGGGATGGCACAGTCTGGCACTAAGGGATAGGCAAGGGATCTGGGCAAAAAAGAACGTGCACCCTGTGCAGCTGATGGTCTGAAAATAAGAGAGAATAGACAATTACAAATTGAGATCCTGTAACCTCAATTTTAACATGCCTGTGCATAGGTATCACATGGGGAAGAGCCAGAAAAGTTCACATTAGTTTGAAATGTTGAAGTTCTGCCAAATACTGAAGGGAAGGGAGAATACCCAACATCTCCGTGGTAACTCTTCCCTTTTCACTTTCAGTACTTCATGACCATGCTCTTCACTCTTGCTGTGGTTGCCTGGATTGGACAGCAAGTTCACAACCTCTTTCTGACCTATCTTATTGGTAAGTGTGGGCATGCAGAACACAAGGAACTCTTCTGTTAGCTGCCTGAAATGGATTGAGACTGGCAGGAGTAATTTTTTGGTTAAGTGTGGTGGGGTGTTTTCGTTGCAGGGTTGTGTTCATCTCTTTTCAAGCAATTAATGGGACTTAAGGGAAGCAAAGAATTGCAGAGTGACAGCAGCTTGTTAAGTATTCTTTTTTTTTCCTCCTTCTCCTTTTTAGTAAGCTTCTTGTTACTGTTTCCTGGACTAAACCAACATGGGATCATCACAAAGTACATTGGAATGGCGAAAAGGGAGATCAACAAACTTCTCAAGCACAAGGAAAAGAAAAATGAATGAAGACTTAACTGCTGTTCACTCTAGTAGAAGGTTTTCTTGGGAACAGTTTTGAGAATTAATGTATAATTAAGAAAATAGAAGTTGTATTGCTCACTGACTTTTTTTTTTTTTAATTGGCTCCCTGATGAAGTGAAAAAGTCATTCCAGCAGCTGCTGTGGGTTTGTCTTTTGCTGTGCTGAGTAGGGTTCTGCAGCCTGGAGCTGATCCTGTCTGAGGCATCTTCTTCTTTGATGTGTGGAGCTTGTTAAGTGTCTTCATCAAACAGACCCTGGGCATAACTACCCCAACAGCAGAGCTGTAATGCCTGATAGTATTTCTGTAACTGTGTTAGATTAGCTGATCATTAATTGTGGCTACAGCAAGTGTGAGAGGCAGTTCTGAAGGCTGATGCTTCTTGGAGGCTTGTTACTACTGATCTTTGTGGCAGGAGGACAATTAGCAGACTGAGAATGGCCATGGCTGAGGGTGCACATCCAAAATGGGGGAGAAGGTTCCATTGTCTCACTGAACCTGTTTGCTTCTTCTGGCTGTGTGTACCTGAGAATGTGTGGAGTAGGGGTCTGGAATATATAAATTTGTAGGTCAGTTATTTAGCTGTAGTGTAAACTCATTGCACTGAGACTGTAGAAAATGAGTGAAGGTGTGTGTAACCTTAAGAGCTGATTGTTCTGGAAACTGCTGTTGTCATGGAGCCTTGTAGCACGTTTGGTTTTATGAATGTTTGTCTGTATACAAAATCACTCTGAATATGCTGTTTGACTCTGTAAATAAGCCTGAATTGTTTGTGCTTTTCTATGATCTCTCCCTCCTTTTTTAAAACTGAACTGTTTTTCTTTAAAAAGCTGAAACCTGTGTTAATGTTTTAAAAAGTTTACTGTTTTAAATGAACTCTCTTCAGTGTCTATTGTAACTATTGAATAGGTAAATACAGACTAAAGAGAATCTACTTGAAGCCTTGCTCCTCGTCAGTGTACAGAGAAGGATGTCCATGCACTTTTCAGTGTGGCAGGAGATCTGGGAAGGGTTGAGGCAGTGCCGTGCTGAGTGGCACAGCCTGTCGGGGGGAGAGATCCTGGGTGTGTGCGGCCGAGTGTGACACGGCGCCGTGTCCCGAGCTGTGTTCCCGGGAGCGGGAGCGCACTGACACCGGCTAAGGTGCTGCCCGTCTGCTGCACGGCCGAGCGCCGTGTGCCCCTTGGGGGTGCGAGCTCAGTACACACCGGCCCATGCATCAGCCGGGGCTGTGCTCACCGCAGCCCGGTGCCGCGGTGTCCCCGGTGCCGCGGTGTCCCCGGTGCCGCGGTGTCCCCGGTGCCGCGGTGTCCCCGCGTCCCCGCTCCGCCGTCCCGAGCTGGGAACTCAGCTTGGCGCTCTAGCTTTTTGTCCCTCGCGTCCCGCCGTACGCGCGCGAAGCGTCCCCGTTCCCATGGCAGCCGGGCGGTGGTGTCGCTCCGGAAGTGCGGCGCGCGGCCTAGGCCAATGGGAAGGGCCAAGTTAAGGAGGCGAAGTCTCGCGATATCTCCGCCCGCCGCTGGCCCTCCCATCGCCCCGCGCGGCCCGGGCTCTTCCTTTTCCGCCATCGCGCTCTCGGTGAGTGGGGCCGGGGCCGCGGGCGCGCCGCATCCGCCCCGTCCCGCCGCCATCCGCGCCCCGCGCCCGCCCCGCCCGCGCTGCCGCGGGCAGCAGGCACCGCGCTACCCGCCCGGCCCGCTTTGAGCCGCCGGCACCGCCCCTGGCGCCGTCCGGAGCTCCCGGAATGCGGGGTGGGGGGCGGCACCTCCCGCCCGTGGCCCCGCGCTCGTGAGCGCTGCGCGGCGGGAAGCCGGAACGGCGGCCGGGCCCGGGCCGGAGCTGTGGGGAGCCGGGCCGGGCAGGGCGCGGGGCAGTCGCGGTGCCGGTGCACTGTAAGGCGTGCGGATCGTGCGGCCGGGCCGGGGAGGAGGTAGCGGGCGCGGGGGAGCGGGCGCGGTCGGGGCCCCGAGAGGAGGCGGCCCCGGCGCGGGGGGCTGGCGGCTCTCGCCCGGGGCGGGAGTTGGCTCCCGCGGGGCTGGTGTCTCAGCCGTGGAAGTCCTGGTGTGCCGCAGGGTCTGCCCCAGTGCCCGGGCAGGGACAGCTCTGGGGACGGTGCTGGCAGCGCCCGGGCTCTGTCAGAGGGGTGGCAGTGCCAAGTCATCCCTGCCGTGCTGGGCGTGCTCCGAGGCTCCTTTTCGCGAGCATCTGAGAGCTGCTGCCGGCTTTCCCTTCCGAAGTGTTGCGTTTGTGCACCCTGCAGGGTTTTTGCAGATCAGTGAGCCGAGCAGCATCTCTTGATAAAACATCACATAGGATCTAATTATTGCACACGATCGATACTGTGCCGTTGGGTGTTAATTGGGTTTTAAGGCCAAACTGATTTACCTGAGGAGATGTCACGCTGCTGGCTTGGTGTCTGGATGGTGGTTTTGAAATCGTGTGTGTGCTTTGATAAAGCCACGTTTAACTGTGTTGGATTTCCTGACGTGTTACGGTAGTGGTGACTCTTGATCACAGCTGAGCGTGTGACTTGGTTTGCTTATTTAGCTTGGGAATGCTTTTTAAGGTTTAATGCAACTTTCTGTCAGTGTTGGATCTTTTAGATGTAAAAGTAGCCCTGACAGAAGCGCTGCTCAGTGCTTCTGTGCCGAGGAGCCGGTGCAGTAACTGCTGCCCTCCCTGCAGGCACCATGGTGCGGATGAACGTTCTGGCCGATGCTCTCAAAAGCATCAACAATGCAGAGAAGCGTGGCAAGCGCCAGGTGCTCATCCGGCCGTGCTCCAAAGTGATCGTCCGCTTCCTGACCGTGATGATGAAGCACGGTGAGTCCCGGCCCTGCTCCCCCGGCTGCCCTGCGGTGCTGCCGGGGTAAAAGAAGTAGTTTGGTGCATAGTTAGTTAGTTGTGTTATTGTAGCTAAGTGTTCCCTGTGTCTCTGTCTGCTGGTCTCCTGCAGGTTACATTGGTGAATTCGAGATAATTGATGATCACAGAGCTGGGAAGATTGTTGTCAACCTCACAGGCAGACTCAACAAGGTAGGATTTGTCTTCCTGAATTCAGTTTTCTAAAGGAGTGTTTAAATGAGACTTTATTTTATGTTTGTCTGCTCCATTTTTAAAAAAAAACTGCTTGTAAAGAAGGTAGTATTTGTTGAATCTGTGTAAATAAGAGTAGCATGGATGCTATCAGTTAAAAGGGTGGTTAATTTGTCTGGGTTCAAAGTGATATGGGTCACTAATTACATTTCTTTTAAACTCTGACTATGTAAGATGCGCTTTCAGGGAAGTCTGCTTGCAAGTGCTGTGTATTTCTGAAATCTCTCTTCAAAGGCTTTCTGGCTACCTAGTGCTTTCTCAGTTTCATTGATATTTAAGCTATCTGGAAGACTTGTCTTAGGAGATAGGGGCTGAGTTGGTTTCCAGTTGATGTTTGATAGCTGCAGATGTGGAGAAGACAAATCTTTCTCCTGCTGCCAGGTGGACTTTGCTTGCAGTGAGGAAAAGTTGAATGTTAAATTAATTGGTGCCTGTGAAGTTCCTGGGGCATATGAGGCATTCGTGTGTGTTTTGGAAATTCTTAAATGCTTTTGTCTCAAACTACTGAGCTGTGTAGTTCTGTGGTGACTTGCTGTGCGTCGCTGTTTGCAGTTCAGCTCTTCAAGTGAGAGTTGGCTCTTCAGTAAAGAAATAAAAAATAATTTCTTGGTCAGAATATGTTGGGGGCTGTCCTCATGATGAATAAATATGCCATCTGAAAATTGCAGAGGGTATAAGGCAGATAATGCTGACACCCCCAAATTACTGCAGTAGTTACATTAAAGACAGTAATTACAGTAGACACAGTGTTATGTATGTGTAATAAAAATGATGTAGGTCAGGTTTGAGGGTAGTGTTCCTTGAACTCTTCCAGGATGAAATAGATCTTTCAGAGTAATGGATATAATGTTTCTGTCATTCATTGCAATAAGGGAACAGTTGTTTAGTTCAGAAAAATGTGCATAGTGCAGGAAGGTGTGCTTCTGGTTTGGTGTTGGATAGTTGTTAAGATAACTGGAGCCAGTGAGGTAACTGGTAGTGCTGCTGGTGGTCTTGGTCAGTAATACAATTACCTCAAAAATTCCAGTAACATGTTAATTTCTTCCTGATTAAAATCTACATGGTTTTGTTTGTGGGTTGTTTTTTTTTTTTCCTTTTTTTTTTTTTTTTTGTGTGTGTATGAGAGTTAGAGGTAGAGGTGGAATATCCCTAAGCAATCCCAGGAATGTTGCTGATGTTACAGCATGCTTTTCTGCTTTCCCCAGGTGTGGGCATTAGGTGGGTGGTGTAGCTTCAGCAGCAGTTTAGGGCTGTTCAGGTGAGGAGGAGGAGGGAGTGAGGCTGAGGCAGTAAGGGTGCCGAGTTGCGGGGTGTGAGGTCCCGGCTGGGAGGGGACAGCGCTCGTGCTGCGGGTAACAGAGTGTGTGACAGCACTTGGTAAAGTCCTTCAGGCAGGGAGCTGGGCTCACACGTGTGCAAATCCATAACGTTCTTCAGTTTGTAATGGAATCCTCTCTTACAGTGTGGCGTAATCAGTCCCAGATTTGATGTGCAGCTGAAGGATTTGGAAAAGTGGCAGAACAACCTGCTGCCTTCCCGTCAGTTTGGGTGAGTACGAGGGAGGGTCAAATGTGTGTTGTGTGTAAAAACATTACACTCACAAACTCACCTGGTACCTTTTCCTCTGATCAGCCTGGAGTTAAATTCCAGTGTAAAAATCCATCCTCTATATAAATACCCTTTTAAACCAGTTTTACAGGGGCACTGCTAAGCAAGGAGCTGTTTCTGTTTGGCTTTGGTAAAATCTTTGTTTGACCATTTCACAGTTTAATGGAAAGTAGGACTTTTCTCATACTTGTTTTGGCTTTATGAATGGCCGTTCTTAAATGGGGAAGGAGTTATGTAAATTACCAGGTCAGTGAAAGTAAATTGTACTACTTGAATTCACACGTCCTGACTGTGTGCAAGTTAATCAGATATGAGGTGATGAGGAACTTGGAGCCTCTGTTGAACAAACCTCCACAACACAGGAAATCTTACTGTTACGCAGTGTATCTTTTCTTCACAAAGTGTATGGAATTGAGAGCTGTAATTCCCAGTGCACCAGGATGGCAGAGCAGGAAGGGTCTCCAAGGCCTCAGCCAGTCTGTCCCATCAGAGGAAGGATTAACAGTTCTGTGCTGTTTCTGTTCTGTTCTTAAAGCTCCAGCAGTAACTCCTGCTTCAGCTGGCCCTGTGTAGCTACTCTGTGTTGTCATTTGGAGTTTTAAGAGTATTTATAGAGTGCTGGGAGAACTCAGACATGGAGCTGTGTGGGTGAGGTGTGTTGGTAATGCAGATGTTGGCATTAGCAGTGACAGCTGCTGAAGATGCAGATGCTGTCTGGCACTGTGGCACCTCCCTGCACTGGGGAGCAGCATCTGTGGAGGATTGAAGTGGACTTAGGCTAGAAATCTATCCAGCAGCTGGACAGGGACTGCCCAGTGGGAATATGCAAGGAAAGAGGCAAATAGCTGGGGAGCAGAAGTCTGTCAGTATCCTGTGTGTGCTGCAGAGCTGTGCTCGTGAGAGGAGCTGCTTTGGCACTGTTGATGACCCAGTCTCACTGCGCTGGGCCCGTTCTTACAGGAGCAGGCCTTGCTGTTTGTAGCACAGATGAAGTTGGTGCTGTCAGCTCTGCAGCAGCCTGGAACAGGGAGATAAACTGAACATTTGCTCTCTCTTGGCAGGTATATTGTACTGACAACCTCAGCTGGCATCATGGACCATGAGGAGGCGAGACGAAAACACACAGGAGGCAAAATCCTGGGATTCTTTTTCTAAAACTTGTAAAAAAAGAGGATACTAATAAATTGTTCAAATGGACTCTGGTGTTTCCAGTCGGTGTTTTAATGACTTCGAACACTGCCTGTGGCAGTGCTTGTAACAGCTCTTCAATAGTGCTGGAGGTCCAGCTTCACTTCAAATGATTGGGTTCCACACCATCCCTGGTAACAATTCTATTTCTGTTAATGATATAATGTACTGCTAAAAGTTACCACTGGAGTGGCATTTTGGGGTCACTGTACAGGAGAGCCTCAGCAGGGAGCTCTAATGCTAAACTAATGCTAATCCCAGCTGTCCTGCTTGGGCTCCCCTCACAGGTGTTCAGTGCATGTGTCTGCAGTTACCCGTGTGTGATTCTAGAGCTTCACCTTTTGCCTCAATAATAGAAGATGCCTTGCCAGAAGGTATTTCCTGTTTATGGTTTAAAAAGTTGTGGGATATGGGATTCTGGAATAATAAAAATGGTTGAAGTTTTGATTTCAGATCACAAACTTGTTCCACATCATACAGTGAAAGGAATAACTGAGGTTGGGAGGAATAATTATTTTCCTTCAAATTTCTGCTTTGAAAATGTTTTGAAACACCAGATTTTTGGGTAGAGTAGTTGCTGTGCAGCAACACAAGAAACAACTGTTTGGGATTTCTTTACTTTTTCAGAGTGATGAAATAAGGTTGTCTGAACCTACAGGTAAGGAATATTTAGTATTGAATGAGTTGGTGTTTTCTGCAGGCACATGACAGCACAGTGTCCTTGATGCAGAGAAATCAGATGTGTTTCATGGCAGTGCAACTTGGTAGAGGATGGGCAGCAAGCTGGGCTGATTGCATTGTCCAACAACAGCTGGAACTGCTCTGCCTTGTTTCACTTCCCTTGGAGTCTTACCAGGAAGGAGCCTTTGGACACGTAGCAAGTGTTTCAACAACTCTAAACCAGCTGGTGAAATCTGTGATTCTGATACAGTTGGAAACCAAGTTTTCCTGCTTGCTGATACATCCCCATGCCCACCATGTACAGTTGCTTGAGCTGGAAGCATCCTGCCTTGAAGGTGATACTTCATCACAAACCTTGGCATGGAAGGGAGTCTTCAGGCACAAAATCTGAACTCAATAACTGTAACCTCTCTTGGTTCAGTCTGTTACTCTTCATGGAGAAAAGGAGAAGGTGATACTGTTAAGCAAAAGGTTTTTACTCTGGACAGAGACTGCTTCCCGAGGAACATGAGAGCCAGCAGAGCTCTGAAAGTGCTTACAGGACATGTGCTGGCACCAGCATCCTGACCTGAGCCTGGCTGAGAAGAGCAGGGGCACAGGCTAAAGCTGGTTTACCTGCTGGGTCACAGCTGTGATGGTTGAGGTCACAAAGTGGACTGGAGACAGCGTCAAAACATTCAAATGGGATCACTGGTTCTCAGTTCGACTGGAAACAAATCTGCTTAGCTGAAGGTCTGTACACTGGATTAGAGTAGTTACAAAATCAAGAGTCTGTTTCAACCCCCACTTTGTTGTCAAATGGAGCTATTTAGTGACAGGTGGGGTTTTTCCTATCCTTAGTGGATTTCATTCTGAAATACCAGGCACTGACACCTGAGATTTTGTACTTCTTGCTCAGAGTAACCCTGAAGATTGTATCAAGATGTCACTATTCTTTTTTATAAAGTCTTGGTTTTTATCAAGTCTAGAATAAAACATGTTTCTCATACCTAGTGGAAGAAGGCCAATGACAGTTTCAAAGCTTCCTTTAGATGAATTTACTATGACAATTTTCCTGCTAGTTTGACAGTTGTGTTTTAAATCAGTTTTACACAGGACATACATGGTAGTTTTTCTGACCTAGCTTAGCTGTGTCTCCTTTACTCCCACAGATACTCCTGAGGTAACAATTTCTGATGTTCTCAGTTGACAGATCAGTTGGGAATGAACTGTAAATTTATTCCACAAGCCAGCCCAGCAACTTTTATAGACTTATTAAATGGAAATTAGAGCTCTGATGTAAGAAGAACGACTTGGAGGAAAGGAAGCAGCAGCAGAAGCACCTTTTCCACAGGATATCTACAAAAGTAACTGTGTCCAGGCTTACCACATGTGGAAGCTGATATGGCTGACTTGGGTTCATGAGATGATCTCTGAGCTTGGGCCTCACTGGTGAGAGCTTTACTCCTGGGCTGCTGGCTGAGAGCCATGAACTTTGGAAGGTGGCCTTGGGAGCTGACAGGAGAGATCATGACAACACAACAGCTTTAAATGGGTTTGCAGGAATTCTTACTCCCAGATATGTTTAAAATCTGAAAGTGGTGTATTTTTTTTAACCTCAGTGATGTTTAGTGGGCTGTATATGCCTTGGGCAAGCAGTTTGTAGGTGGAAGCATTTTGGGTAAGAAAAGGATTGATAGAGGTGGGGAGGGGAAATGGCACAAAGCTGAAGGTGCAGTGTGGATTACAGCAGGTGATCAGGGGTGGGTGTTAGTTCAGAGAAGGGGTTTGGTACCCGTGGGGCAGAGGGAACATCAGCGATGGAGGAGTCCCCTGTGGGGCAGAGCACCCTGACCTGTCAGGGTGGGTGTCCCCCGAGGAAGCCCCTGAGTTAGCAGCTCTGCCCTGGTGCTGTCCTGGCTCCCCTGTGGTCTAACACTGAAGTGGAGGCCATGGTGTCGCCTCTGTGCCCTGCCCAGCAGCCCTGAGCCCTCTCTCCATGCCTGGCGCCCTGGAGCAGCACAGAGCTCACACAGAGCCCGTGCTGAGCTGTCCCTCCTGCAGCCCCAGCCGCTGCTCACAGCCACGTGGCAGCATCGTGGTCCAGTCCCAGGGGTAGAATGGGTCAGAACTTAATTTGGTTGTGAAAATGAGTAAATTGGAAGTAGTTGGGGGAGGGTTGGTGATGCCCCTGCGAGGTACAGCCCAGGCTCAGGTGCGGTCAGATCCGTGTTTTGGGGTGCCATTGCTCCTTATGCCGTGGCTTAAGAAGAGGATGAAGGATGTTCAAGCGAGCTGCCTGCTGTGGATCCAAACCCCGATTTACTGGTGCGTGAGAAGGCGTCAACAGAGGGCAGCATCCCACCTGCAATCGCTGGAGATTGAGGGAGACCGTGTGAGGAGAGGAGTAGCCCGATTCCTGTGCTCTGGTCCACAATGAGTTTTTTCTGTCTTTGATGCTTTGAACCTAGTTTAAGGTAATATTGGGGTTGAGAGTAAGTGCGGATCTTCAAAAGACTGCAGCAGGCTAAGGAGCCTGGTGTGTGACAGTGGCTTGAGTGGAAATGCACCTTTTCCTCCTCATCCTTTTGTCTAATGCTATTTAGCTAATTTAGATGTAAGACAAGGCTATGTCTTACTGCCAGTTAATCTAAGTATCCATCTCTCAGTAAATACCTGGGTGGATTTAACCTCAGTTAGTCTGGAGATCTATTCTAGTGAAGTCAAGGTGTTTCAGAGGCTGCTGGCCTCCATTCTTGTTCATGCCTCTGATGTTTTCTCTGCTCACGTGCTGCTCTTGTATTATTAATGCAGTAATGGCCGTAATTATCCTGATCCTCAGGACAGCCCATCTGATCAGGCATGTGGTGGAGTTGGGAACAGTGATGCTGTTGGTACATTTGTGCTGGGGCAGGATTCAAGTTCCTAGTCTAGTTTACTTAAATTTTATTGAGGCTTTTATCTGCTAGTGCTGCACTTAATCGTTGTGTATGCATTCCTGTGGCATTGTCTGCCTTTGACAAGGTGCTCTAGCAGGGTATGTGACCCCCCTCCCCCCCAACTTTCAGACTGCTATTTTAACAGATTGGGGATAATTCTGTGTGAGGGCCGTGGAAATGGAGAGCATTCCTGCTACTCTGTAATCCATTGCTATTTCCTCTTGGACTTCTATAATTGACTAAGGGTTGATTTTTTTCATATTTAATTCACTTGATTTATAGTTCCCACTCTGTGAACAAACCATGCTACACATTTTCCAGAAAACTCTTTTTCCATGAGCTTGCAATCCTCTGCCTGTCATCTCTAGATGTCTCTCTTGCCTTAATATAAAAAAAAAAAAAATGAAAAAGGCAAAAGTACCAAAGTACTTGGTATGTGATCCTGGATAGAAATGCGTGTATTCAACACTCCTCTATCTTCACCTCCCCAGCTAGATTAGAGTGGGATTGGCCCCTTCATTTGTGGGGAAGAAACATGGCACAACCATTCTTGCTGTTTTCCACTGATGCAAGTTAACTCTGCTCTCAGCTGGACCAGGCTGTAAGCAGGAAGGGGCACGGATTATATCTGGGAGTAGGGGAAAAGTAGGTGATGGATGAGGTTAAAGAAAAGCTGCAGCTGAAGCCCACCTCTGGGCACTGTCTTAGTCTCATCAGCTCCATGGATGGAGCTCAATTTGTGTTTGGTCCACTGTTCTGTTTGTGCCAGTTTAAAAAGCAAAGTCCAGGAACATCAATGACAACTTCAGGTTTTCAGTACCTTTACAAATCAGGCCTTTAACCATAAGAATGAAAAAAAGGGGAGAAATTAAAGGTTATTTTTTCCTTTTCTCCCTACTTCTCTGCAATTCACATGGATGCTTGTCTCCTCACTTGCAGTAACATGCCCAGCTGTATTCTTGCATAACAGGATCCTCCACACGTGATCCCCACGTCTGTGTGGGCAGGTAATTAGCTCTGGCCCTCCTTCAGTCCTTGGGATTCCTTCCTTAGGGCAGCAACATCAGCCCCTCAGTTAAGCATCTGCACTCCTCAAGTCTGAAACCATTTTTACCTCACTGGGGCAGGCTGTGGGTGTCAGGGCTGACTGCACACCTCGTGGTGTTCATGCTGGGACCTGTGTTCTGGTCAGGCTGGGCCCATGAATCTGTCCCCCTTGGGCAGAAGCCAAAGCCTTGCTTGTTTCCCATGACTGGTGGTGATTTCTGACTCGGTTCTATTTCCAGTTTAACATCCTAGTCCGGCCCAGGTAGCAGGAGTTGGGGTTTTATGTGAAGCCTTGTGTAGTGTGTGCTACATCAGAGGAAAGAGGAGATGTGTGCATGGGACCACTGAATTCATCTGCAGGCAGGTGTTTGCTCTGGGAGGGAAGCAAAAATCAGGAGACTATTTTTAGCTCTGAAATACTTTTCTTGAATGACATTCAGTCCTTGCCAGCCTTTGATGAGCAGAGAAATAATCCCTGAAGGGAAAAGCCAGAGGTGCCTGGATCTGTGCTGGGCTGCTGGCAGCTCCCAGTGTGGCTGTGGGAGGGCTGGGACAGCTCCTGGGACAGCTCCTGGGACAGCAGCCACCTGCAGCCACCACCTAATGCAGCATGGCTGAAAGAGAAGTGCTGGAGTGCAAGAAGGCATCTGAGCATGAACAAAAATGATTCTGAGGCCATTTTCCTGAGAGAGACCCTGTCCTGTGGAGCAGGATGTGGGGCTGAGAGCCACAAGCCCATGGCACATCAGGAGTCAGCCCCAGGCCCAGGCCAGAGAACCCATCTTGCAAACTGCTGAATGACAAACCCAGTGCTGGTAGGTGGTAGCTCCAGAAATAGATACAGAGATAGCACATAATGCTCCCTGATAGCTGAAATAAAAAGAATTAAACTGTACAAAAGTGTGCTTTAATTGCTAACTCTCTCCTGTCTGCTTAAATCACTAGAAATAAAGGTCTCCTCCTTAGTGATGAGCAGTTCCAGGCAGAACAGACGTGATGGGGGAAACATGTTTGGAATAAATACTGATGTGAATGACACTTATTAGCTACAGTGTGGCATATTTATTTCTCTGTAGTTAGCATAATAGCACAGCTTGAAACGAGAAGAGTTCTTTACTTGTGTCTGTGTGTGCGTGCATAAAAATAACAATGGGTTGTTTCGGGCAGAATGCAGATGATTCTGCTGTCTCTGCAATTAGCACTGGTATTTGGGTGGTGTCAGCTGCTGTGGCACTGAGAGAGGGGCCCAGGCACGGCTGTGCTTTGGGCAAACCCCTTCCCTTCCCTTCCCTTCCCTTCCCTTCCCTTCCCTTCCCTTCCCTTCCCTTCCCTTCCCTTCCCTTCCCTTCCCTTCCCTTCCCTTCCCTTCCCTTCCCTTCCCTTCCCTTCCCTTCCTTCCCTTCCCTTCCCTTCCCTTCCCTTCCCTTCCCTTCCCTTCCCTTCCTTCCCTTCCCTTCCCTTCCCTTCCCTTCCCTTCCCTTCCCTTCCCTTCCCTCCCTTCCCTTCCCTTCCCTTCCCTTCCCTTCCTTCCCTTCCCTTCCCTTCCCTTCCCTTCCCTTCCCTTCCCTTCCCTTCCCTTCCCTTCCCTTCCCTTCCCTTCCCTTCCCTTCCCTTCCCTTCCCTTCCCTTCCCTTCCCTTCCCTTCCCTTCCCTTCCCTTCCCTTCCCTTCCCTTCCCTTCCCTTCCCTTCTGGAATGTGCAGGTTACCTTTGCCTTCCTGCTGCTCCTGGGAGCCTGCCCACCTTAGCCTTGTCCTGCTGGTGTGTGCTGCTGGGGCAGGGATGGTGCTGGGGCAGGGATGGTGCTGGGGCTCTGCAGGGATGGTGCTGGGGCAGGGATGGTGCTGGGGCTCTGCAGGGATGGTGCTGGGGCAGGGATGGTGCTGGGGCTCTGCAGGGGTGGTGCTGGGTGCTGCTGGCTGTGCCAGGGTCTGGCAGCCCTGCCCCTTCTCCTTGCACGGGCTTTGGCATTTCTCCCCCTCAGGGAGTGAGGGCCTGCAGTGATTTAAAAAGCCTTGAGCAGTTCAGTGAGGGCTGTGAATGACTTTCCTCCAAGTCATTCTTCTTACATCAGACACGATTGCTGCCATGTCCTCCCCAGGATCCTGGAACAAGGAGGGAGGGAAAGCTTTGCTGGGAGTCTGGGTCGGGCAGACAGTGCCAGCAGCACAGGGACAGGGGTCCTCTTGCAAGAGCTTCCAGACAAATCTGGCACCTGAGTGGTTCAGTGGGGGTCATCTTTGCGTTGTTGCTTTGAGACAGCAATTTCTCCTCTCTTCTGCATACATTTTAATGTAAGAATGAGTGGATATGGACAATCTTGGACCTCTACTGTCTTGCTTCAGCCTTGAGTGAAGGTGTCTGGTGGATTGCACAGCTGCTTGGGGAAGGGAAGACAGCAGGGTGGACAGACAAAGGGACTGCTAGAGCCCTCTTTCCTTAAGAAAAGTCAAGAGGCATTTCAAATAAGAAGCCAAGATGTTCTCAGGTGGGCTGTGAATGCTGAGCACTGTCTCAGGAGCCATCTCACAAGCCTTTTTGTTGAGGGGAATAATTATACTGTGGTAAAAGTACTTACTTGCTAGGTAGTTCCCTGTCTTATTGTGCTGTATTCTTCCATTGCTGAAATGTAAGATGAAAAACCTGGGAGTAACAAACTTTCTGTTTTAAGCCCACTTGATTGAGTGCTTGGTTCAGAAATACCATAAAAGTGCCAGACCAGAGCTTGAAATATCACATTACCAGGTGTCAGGCTGCTTATAACTTCCACTCTGGGATTGTTGAGGATTTTTTTTTCCTGCTGGTCTTTTAATGAAAATGCCAAAGGGGGAAAAACTATTACAAAAAAATAAAAAATGCTGCTTTGATTGAAAATAAAAATGCTGAGGCAGCAGGAACTTTCAGTAGCATTTGCTCTGTTGCACTGCCCTGACAGAGATTATTTCCCAGGCCTGGGGGATGCTGAGAGGGTCTGGGCTGGCACAGTCCTGCTGGCTTCTGCTGCGTGGGAGGCGCTGCAGGGAGGGGAGCAGGCAGCTGATGTCAGCAGAGGGGGCCGACAGGTTGGCAGGGAGGGAAAGCTCCGGTGCTGCCTTGGCTGGAGTGACACCAGTGTGTGCTGCACAGCACGGCAGCGTGACCGGCTGAGGGGACCTCGCTGGAGCTTTGGTGGCTGCTGGTGACAACGTAGGGACTCTGCCTTCCTGCTCGTGCCTTCCCTTACAGTCTGCTCTCCCAGCTGTGGGTGCCAGTGCAGATGTGAGCGAGCTCCTGGCACTGCCAGCCTCTGTGCAAGGGGTGTGTCAGAGCAGGGAGGGACTTCCACTGCTGGGGACCTGGGAAAGGTGCTGAGGAAGCAGCTGAGGATGGGTGCTCTGGAGCATGAGCACCCAACAGTGCTGCTAGGAAAGAAGTGTGGGCAAGGCTAACACAGAGTGCTGCTGGAGAGCTGGGGAGGGCACCTCTGACTGAAAGGAGGAGGAAGATGCTTGTCAGAGATTCCTGTGGCACCTCAAGAAACCCCCTGGAGTGGAGAAATTGATGGTCTAGGGGGATAGTCTTGGCCAGGTCCAGTTCATACTGACTTTGGGTGGCATCAGTGCCTTTAATCCCGGGCTCCAGCAGTGCTTCCCTGCTGCCTGGGCATTTTTCCAGTGGGGTGGAGGATCTGCATCTCATGCTGGAGAACGTGCTGTCAAGGATGGAGGTGTCACAGCTTGTACACCAGCACTGGAACGTGCTGGCTGCTGGCCTGTGATCCCCTGGCTGTGCTGTGCCCTGGCACAGCAAGGTCCCTCCTGCCTGGGACACACAAACAGAGGTGCTTGGGGACACCAGGAAACCACCTGGGGAGGCCAGGGTGCCCCAGGGCAGCCTGCATTGTGGGGGTTTCTGCAAGGCTGAGCAGATTGCTCTCTGGGCCTGCCAGGGGCTGCAGTCCCTCCTTTCAGGAGTGCTGGCTCCTTCCACAGCAGGGGAAGGGAAACTCGGAGACGTGGCAAACGATTTGCAACACTTAAAGCTACACCAAAAGCATCTTGCATGGAAAATCAGACAGAGCAGGAAAAACAGCACTTACTGTCAATATAACACAGCTGAAATCTCTTTCTTGGAGATAATCATCTCTGACTCCAGCAGTAAAAATAAAGGACAGAAACTGGAAGGAGCCAGAAAACATGGTCGTGGGAGTGAATGTCGGTGAAATGAAAATTAAAAACACAATGAAAAGCATAGAACTGCCTTAAGTCAAAGCAGCTGGCTGCCCAGAGCACCACCCGGGATGCTTGGGAGGCACAGGGGTGTGGGGAGCAGCGGGGCTGGGGCCGTGCCAGGGCTCAGCTGGGGGGGCACAGGGGAGAGCAAAGGGCCCTCGCCCAGGCTCGAGAAGGGTCAGGGTCCCCTGGCAGCCAGGAGACCTTCAGCTGCTGGCCTTTGGCTCCCAGCGTGAAGGACCAAGCAATTCAAGGCACAAGGGCAGATCGTGGCTCTGCCCGGGGCTCTGCTGCCCTGCACACGCTGTGCTGAGCTGCCCTCCCTCAGCAAACCCCCCGCATTCAGGGCTGCTCAAGGCAGTCCCATCCGGGGCTCCAGCCATGCAGGGGGAGGTTTCTGCTGGCCCAGAGGGGCAGCGCTGCCAGCTGGGCTGAGCCAAGAGCAGCCGTGGCTTCCCCACTGTCCCCGCTGTGCGGGAGCACGGCCCGATGCAAATCAGAGCCACAAAACGGGGCTCTTCGAGCTCTTTCCTCCTTCGTTTTTAAGTGCCACAGGAGATGCACAGCCTTTTATCAAAGGATGTCAGTGTCTGGTGTGAATATGTATGTCTTTTGACTATTTCAGGCTGACCTTGATGTGTTTGTTATGCTAAGTGTCATAAAAATCAAACTGCTAAATTAACTAGCTGCTATTTCCACAACACCAGGGAAGCACCTGGGGCCCTTCTGCTCCCTGTAGACAATGGCTGAGGGAGGCTTATGCAAGTCCTGCTCTGCTGGTGGCTGCTCCCTTCCAGGGCTGGCACGGTATTTTTAGATGCAAAGGAGAAGTGTCTCCTAACTATATGCTAATCACATTTTCAAAGCTTCGGCTGATATTAAAGTGATTCAGCCGTGTCCTGAATTCACACACTTTTGTTTGTTGCCTTTTGTATGCTCTGTGTAGCTTTTCATACAACTGTGCCTATTTTCAACCAAAATCATGGTTTGGGAGCTGCTGTATGACAAAGGATGTTTTTATCCTTTTTTGAAGATCTTTTGAGTTATCCTTAGCCCCAGCTATCTGAAATACAGACTCATGCATATATATATTCTCTCTGCAGGCAAAGAACAGAGGCAGGAGCAGACTTTACAGCTGTGATTCTCAAATTTTATTAAAGGGCTGCCTGACCTTCAGGGGAAAGGAAGGTATTTGAGAACCATCATATCTGATGCTGCCACCCTGATGTTCATTTATGGCCAAATAACTTTTTGATGGGATTTTTTTATTAGTTTTTCTTGCCCTTTTGTGTACTCTCTTGCCTGATGGGAATGTGCTCAATAAATGTCTTTGTGTGTGTCTCCCACGGCACCCTCGGGCCCATGCTGAACTCGGTCTGCAGCCCTCGTGGCCTCTGCCCCGTCACTCTGATGTGCCGTGTGCCAAGCTGAGGAAAAAAGTCACTTTACTGCAGATAGTCTGCTGAAATTAGTCCTTTTCTTAGCAAAAAGGTGCCACATGCTCAGCCCAGGACATTGTCTGGTGCTCAGGAAGTGTCCTCAAATTCAGTCCAGCACACAATGAAGTCACCAAGTACTGATACAAACAGGGAACACAACAAGAGAGTGCTACAGCTTCTCCTGGTGAGGACTGCAGCTCAGAGCAGGGTCCTTGCTGGTGGGGTCATTGGGAATGAAGGGGAAGTGATGGGAAGACTCAGCTGGGCTTTACTGGTGTTCCTGAGCCCAGCTTTGCTGGTGCTCCAGGCTCAGCTGGTGGGGCAGAGGAGAGCCCTGAGCAGCTCTTCACAGAGGTAGGTGATGCTCTGGGGATCCCCACATGGGATGGTGCTTCCAAAACCTTGAAAATGGCCTTTCTGTGGCCAAGAAGCACCTGGGTTTGCTGTTCCCTCCTGGGCCACCTCTGCCCACGGCTGAGGGGACACTGGGCCCCTCTCCCAGGGATTTTGGGATCTTTGCCCTTTCCAGGCTGCTCTCCTGGTGCTGAGTCCAGCTGTGGGCTCAGATGGGCCCTCACTGCTCTGAGGAGGGAGGGCTGATGGCCCAGCACAGCTCCTGGCCCACCCAAGGTTTTAGGGGCTGCAGGCAGGAGTCCCCAGCCCTGCCCAGCTGGAGCTCCCTCATTCCTGCTCTCCCATCTCCCCATTCCTGCTCTCCCATCTCCCCATTCCTGCTCTCCCATCTCCCCCATTCCTGCTCTCCCATCTCCCCCATTCCTGCTCTCCCATCTCCCCCATTCCTGCTCTCCCATCTCCCCATTCCCTCTGTCCCATCTCCCCATTCCCTGTCCCAGCTCCTGCTGTCCCTGTAACTGAGTGCTGCTGGAGGATCTGTGCTGTGCCCCCTCTCCCCCCTGCACTGATCTTTCCCCCCCCTCCTTTTTTAATCCCTGTCTTGCTTGGATTCAACTTTTTTATCCTGATCCTCAAGGACCAAAGCAAAATGTTTCCAACAGCTCAGGAAGCTGGTCAGATTTGCATGTAGCATATTTAAATATTTAAATATGTAACATATTTAGGGTACAATTAAAGCAAAGGGAGACAAAATTGGGAGCAGACTGAAGAATCAGTGTGTGTGTGCATGTAGGGAGGAATAAAGGCAATGTGTGCAGATACACAGGGAAAATAAAACATGGGAAAGGAGACAGAGAGAGCCTGCCTTGCATCAAGCACACTGTGACTAATGGTGATAATTTCCCATACCCACCCCCCCCCAGTACCATAATAGGAGGAAAAACCTAATTGTCATCTGCCACCCACTGCTTGTAAAGCAGCTTCTCTTAAATAGTTCTTATGTATTGAGTTCAGCTGTCAAAAGGAGCAGCTTTTTTTCCATGGTCTGTAGAATGCATTTCAGTATGAACACAGCTCCATGCAAAGGTCACCCCATCAAAACTGTTTCCCTCAGTAGTGAGCATAATGGCAAAACTCAGCATTTTGCAGTCTATTCTCACAATTTTACTTGATATTTTTAAAATGTTAGACAGCTGGAGATTAAATTCCCTTTGATAGGCAGAATTTGAGGGAGAATGTTTTGTAGTATACTTTGGGTTTCCCCCTCCTCTCTACCATGCTGTGGTATGGGCTCTTTAGTAGCTGCTTATGACAGGTAAAATGAGCCATAAAAAGAGCAGGAGACAGAGGAAAATTGCCTATTGTTCTTCAGATTGGCTATAGTTCCTTAGGATATCAGTGTGTGTTCCTGTGTGTGCCAGTGTTTTAATGCTAGTTTGGATTCTGGATGCTTAAATTACTCTCCCTGTCAGTGTTTCCATTTGCTTGGCATGTTCCAAAACGAAAAGACTTTGGGAGAGAGCCTACAGTGAGAGGGAGAGCACAAGAGTCAATGTCACTGCAGGCAGCAGGCAGGGGTCACACAGCAGCAACAGGGAGGTTTTCTGCTTCCATTTCCCCAGGAGCCGGGGTTAGGCAGATGAAAGTTATAATTACAGGGGTGCCTGCTCTGTGTGTGTGCCCTCCCACATAACCTGGCAGGGATACATAGGACATGGTCAGACTGGCTTCTGCTGGGCATCTGAAGGTGGGTGTTACATCTCCAAGGATATAACTTGCATGTTTCATCCCCATTTTTACAAAAACTTTGCTGTGTTGTGGAGTTGTGGAGGGGAAGGTTGGAAAAGGTTTTATTTGCCCCTAGAGGAAATGTTTTGTGCTGTTGTGCTGCCTGGATCAACCCGTGGTGACTCTTGCCCAAGGGACTGTGTGTAGACCATGAAAACAGTGCTCTACATCAACTCTACCAAATATATGATGAGTGAACTTCTGAGACAGCAGGGACAGCTGGGATAATGCCAGCACCACCTTATCTGCAGGAGATGCTGCCCAATACACCCTGAACAAGTTCTCTAGTGGTACAGGTGTTGCATTTTCTCAGCCATGCATCAGGACTGGAAACTTCGTGTCTCTCCAGGCCTTATTCTTCTTGAAATTCTTCTTATTCTTCCCTTTTTTAAAGGGCCGCTGTACCACATGTAAAAAAAAAAATCTTAGTTACAAGTGTGCTTTGAATGCAGCAGAACCTGCTTTGTTCTGTTGTACTGGTAAAAACATCTTGACAGGGACAGGCATTGAAGTCCTGGCCTGAATAAACTGGCCTGGAATTAGGCAGAGCATGTTTTGCAAGGGTGTTCCAGCTGGGGAAAACTACACAGTCTGGTCTCTTCTTGCTTCTATGTCACTGTGCAGTCCGGAGAGCTCCTTTGTTTTAGGCTGCGCCGCTCATGGCTGAGTGACAGGGCTGAACCTTCCCTTGGTCGCCGGGCCCCTCTGCAGGTGACAGTGCCACGAGGTGGCAGTGGCCACCAAATAATGTCTGGCCAGAAGCAGGATGCCCAGGCAGTGCACTTGGTGAGCTCTTTGCTCTATGATTTAAGAGTGGGAGCACAATCCAGCCCCTAAATACCAGCTGAAGCACTGCTCTACCTTATAGCTGTCCTTCGACTTTCAAGTAGACTGAAATTCCAATTTTGCCCACGTTTTCTGAGCACTTCATCAAAGTCAGGGTGAGAGGAGACCAAATTCTTGCTGACCTGTGCCTTGCTCTGAAGGTGGGCACCCTTCAGAGCCTTGCTGCTCCTGGAGAGCTTGCTCCTGTTCAGGCTGCACATTCCCTGAAGGATTTTTTTGGGTGTTTAATGTAGTCGTGCTTCTATTCTTTTTCCAAGATATCCCATTTCTGGCTGACATTTTGCTCCCCTGTGCCTGGACTGCCTGGGATGGACAGTGGGAATTGCAGGGCAGATAAAAGCTACATTGCTTGAGTGATGGTGGCTCCACTGCCTTCTCACAGGTCTCTGTGTCTGGATGGGCAGAACTTTCCTGCAGTTTGCTGGGACAGAATTTTAGAGTAATAGAACCTTTTAGGCTGGACAGAATCTTTATGATAATTGAGTCCAACCATTAACCCAGCACTGCTAAGTCCACCACTAAACCATATCTCCCTCACACCTTTTAAATAACTCCGGGGTGGTGACTACACGGTTTTCATGGGCATCCTGTTCCAGTGCTTGACAACTCTTTCAGAGAAGAGATTTTTCCTAATGTTGAACCTAAAACTCCCCTGGTGCAACCTGATTGATAGAGACATCTTTACCATGCAGTTGATATTTTTTGCCATCTTTGGCATAACCAGTGTCAAGCAGGAACCAGTCTCTCTAAGGAGAATGGCTGAGAAAGACAGGATTTTGCATTCTGCAGTCAAGCTGCTCAATAATCTGAAGGCAGGAATCACCTCTATTCTGTTTTTTCTGCTGATAAATCAAGCACAACATCAAGAATTTAACAAAACAGTGTGACATTTTAGGTAGAATGTTGCCCATGGGTTAAATGAGTTGCCTAGCTGTGATGGGAGGCCTCACTTTCCAACAAGGGGCTGGTAGATTCTGTGTGCCATGGATTTCTGTAGGCACACACCCTAGTTCATGTTCCTTTCTATAAAATGGATTTTGCTTCACCCAGCAGGGGTGATGTGAGGGTATGTTTTGTTGATGTTTTTGGGGTCCTCATCTATTTTTGGGAGAGCGCCATGAAGGGCTGGAATGGCAAATTCTTCCTGTCAGATCATACCCATAATTAAACAGGTCTGTTTATCCGTGAGACAGGCTTATTATTGCTTTTTCTAACCTTGATCTAACAAATTGTGCAATGTGCTCTGCCACACATCTGCTGCTCTGTGCCTGCTGGGGAGGGTGGACACCTGGTGTCAGTGGAGGAAGAGCAATGGAGTGGAAACAGTGGCCTCAGTGGGAATTTCCTTTGAAGGTAAAAGCCCTGCATGGCTATCTGTGAAACGCTGCAGCCTGGGTAGGTTTGTTGTCAAGCAAGAGCCACTGTAAAAGCAAATAACTGCAAATTGTCCAAGTGCTGGATGAGGATCTGTGAGCTGTGGCGGGTGAGCTCAGCTGGCAGCAGCCCTGGCTGTGTCACACGCTGGTGGCTGCTCGGCAGAGACACCTTTGTGCAGGTACCTGGTGCACGTGTTGCTGCTGCTCGGTGCCAAACTGGGCTGCTTCTGTCACACTCTGCGGGCCAGAGAGGAAAATGACACATCATCATGTGCAAGGACCATGACTGGTTCTGCTCTCCTGAAGCTGAGGGGAGAAAGGGGAATATCCCCTTGTGGACAGAGTGCTTGTGGAAGCAACTGGTTGGAAGAAGGGTGGATGCCAGAGTGCTGCATCTGCCAGCGTGGACACTCGAGCCTTTGCAAGACATAAATCACGGAAAATGTGTGTGCTTTTCTCATTGTGTCAGTCAGAAGGCCCTGACCCAGCTGGAGGAAAATAACAATTTAAACAGAGATGTCACCAAGCAAGATGTTCCAGCTTGTTAGAAAACAACTTACAGTATGCTTGAAAGGCGCCTGCAATGCATAAAAAGCAACGGCTCACTCCTGCACTGGAAAATCCAAAGCAGAATAGGCAGATATGACCTCATCTCTTCATGGTGGAAAATTACTGCTCCTTAACCTGATGTTCTTGCCATCCTAAAGCAGTTACTGGGAAGTCAATGGTTTAGGAGCAAGTGTGAATGTGGCTCAGCTGCTTATCTAGTTGGAGCAGTCTCTTGGATGTAAGTATGTGTAATGAATGGAAAAACAGTTGAACAAGCAATATTGTCCCCCCTTTTTGCTGGGTCTTCCAGGTGTCTAAAGAGCTTGGAAGGGAAGAATTTGAAGTGAATTGTGTTGCCTGACCCTTGCATTGAAGGCAACTATGGTCTTGCTATTCACAAACTTCTGCTCGGGTGCCCTAGCAGTCCACTTGGGAAGCACATTCCCAGTGCAGACACTGCCACAGTGTTTGGGAAAATGAGACAGTTCCACGATGCAGGCACAGTGCACATTTTGGGGATGATCTAGCAACAGATGGCACAGATGGCTGTATCTGTCTGTCCTCCCCTTGTGCCAGTGCAGAGTACCAGCCTTTTGCTTTCACTGCAGAGCTGGGGCAGACTTGCAGGTGTGCTCAGCTCACAGGCTGTGTGCTGCTGGCAGGTGACACCACCTCTCTGTGCTGGGCTGTCATTTTGGGGGCTTTTGGCTGGAATATGACCTTTGGGAGATGACCCTTTTTATAAGAAAAGACAGCATAGCCCATCATCTCTGGGACCACAGCCATTTCCAGAGAGTGCACCTACTGAGAGAGTCCTGAGGAAGGAGAGAGTGGTGGCATGGCTGGAGGGAGCTGCAATCTGTCATGTGCTTCTCTCATTAGTGCTCGAATATAATTTTTTATTCAGCATAGTCCATAGTTCTAAAAAACCCAAACAGGATCTGTCTCTGAGTATAAAAGCTCAGGAGCTCCAAGCCTGGAGGTCCCCAGGTCCCACTGGCTCAGCCAGGGCAGTGAGAGCTAAGCCCTGGCTAGGGAAGATGCTCCTTGGCTTCAGATTGTTGTTTCACAGCAGGACCCAGTAAGCCAAAGGCCCTCAGCCCTGAGTCAGGCCATGTGGGATGGGACCACTGCACAATGTTTGTTTGGCATGCTTGGATGTGCAGGGATAGATGAAGCAGACCAAAGGATAGGAGGGATACACTTCCCAGTCTGCCACTTCCCCAGGGAAGCTATTGTTTAATTACTCTCAGTGCTGGGAAATAAGCTTTTATTTCAAAGCTGGATTTCTTTGACTTCAGTTTCTGCCCATCAGCTCCTGTTTGCTGAGGCTCACTCTTGGCTCTTCCCTGTGCAAGTACTGATGAGTATCAGTTGAGTTGTGCCTTTGTTTTATTCAGACACATTCAATTCCCTATGTCTGTCTGTGCAGGAATGGTTCTCCAGGTTCTTCTTGCATGCTGCCTGTCTCTTCAGTCATGCAAAAATGGCAGCAGCATTGCAGAGACCATTACTTTCTTCTCTGAATCCTGTAAAGAAGACTTTTTTGGATCCCAACTCTACAGCCTTGGGTTGTGCTCTGCAGAGGCAATCCAACGATGCCTGTGCCCACCTCTGCAGAGAGCACAGCAGGGCTGTGAGCTGGGGCTGTGTGGCTCTCATGGGCACTGGCACAGCCTGCCAGGCTGCTGCTTTCTACAGGTCTGCTTTCTGGCACTCCTGGAAACGGGCAACTTCTCCCTGTGGCCTCTGTTTCAGAACAATTTTGAATATGAATTTGCAGCTGAATTGGTGTTTGTCAACATTAGAAAATTCCCAGCTAGAAAATGTCTTCAGGCTTGGCGAGGTTTCAGCAAAGCAGGGAAACAGGAACTGCTCTGTCCTTTGGCTGGGCATTTGCTGCCTGTCAGGGAAAAGTGGGGATGGGAATGAGGAGGGGAAGCTGTGTCTGATACCCACCATGGAGGCATGAGGGCACTGCTGGGGTGGCTGGTTTGGGTGTGTGAGGTTTTACAGGCACCTCCAGAGAGGAGCTGCAGAATGAGGCTCAAAGCAAATGTCTGCTGTGGGCAGGCTGTGCTGTGGTTAGGGGAGCCACCTGTGCTTTTGATGAATAATTTTCCTTTGCTATGAATTCCCTTTTATTTGGCAACTTACAGCAAGAATTGGTGAGCTTCTTGAAAGCTCTCAGAAGATGGGTAGCATGCCCAGGAGTGGATGTTTAAGTAAAGGTTAAATTAATGTGTCTGCCCCCTTCATGGTGTAATCCACATGAGCAAATCTAGGGGGACTGGAGAAGGCCAGGTATCTCCTGCAAGACCCAGTTTGCAGATGAAAATAGTAAATGTCTGAAGTAATCAAACAGAGCTGGAATGAAATGTAGGTCTTGTTCTTCCCACCTGTTCTACATCTCCTCTGTCTGCAGTGTCTGAGTCTCACTAAAGCTGCTGGGATCTCAGTGCAGTTCTTGGCCATATGCATAGATTCTAATTTCTCAGATTTAGGAGGGACTTGTGAGATTTGGGAGGGAATGTGAGATCTTTCAGCAGGAAAAAAAAGGTACAGAAATCCAAACCAGAAGGCATGGTGTCTTTTTTTTTTACATAGTTTATATTTTCCTGTTGAAATTCAAATATTTGTCCTTCACACCCTGCTTGAGGACAAATAAAAGTGATTGCTCCTTGTGGCTGTGCTGATTTTCTCATTTGAGTATGTTGCTATAATGGCAGTCAAATTAAAAGAAAAAAAACCAAAAAAAAAGGCAGACAGTTGGGTGGAGATGGGATGTTAAATGTTGTGGAGAGCATGGATGGAAACCCTGTGTCAGCCCAGAACTTGTAAAGGGAAAACCATCTCTTGGCAGAGACAGCTTAATAGGCTTGTAAAGTCTGGCATCATCAAAACCACGATTTGGGTTTTATCAAAGCATGGCAGTGGAGCCTTGAGAAATGACAGCTGTATTATCTGTCTCCAGATCATTCTGAGAGCAACATCAGGAACAGGCTGGAAACAGTCCAGGAAATAATTTTATACTGAGGGTTTGCTGGGGGCAGAAATGTATAGGGGAAATTGAAATGAAAGAATTAATAACAGTATCAATAACCTTCCTACCAGAGCTATCAGACATGACATGAAAATTACTTGAAAGTTGTCATCTACTGTGTATTTTATTCCCATCAGGAAGATTTGAGGCATGAGAGGAGAATCCAAACAAGGCAATTAGAAGAGTGGAGCATGTTGAGAAAGGAAGAAATGACTAGTGTGGAGAACCTTTGAATGCAAATTTCCCTGCCAGACATAGAGGCTGGGCCAGATTCTGATACAGTGGAGCAAGCATTGGAGTGTGCAGATTTACAGAGTGGCATCAGGGACTGCAGTGTCAGCTGGTGTGCACAAGGGTGGTCTGTGCAAGATGCTGATTGTTGCAGCAGAAGATAAAATGCAGTTCTTCCTAGAGGTGGATCCTAGGGGCTGAAGATCCTAGCTAGAGTTTCTCACTCACCACCAAAATGATTTAAAATCACTGGAGTCATTGCCAAGATTTCCAGTACTTTTTCTGGGCTGTGGACCAATCCTGCTTAGTGCAGTCCAGTTTGTGTGAGTGTAGGGGATGGTAAAAATGTCCTACTTTTTTCTATCACTGTGTGTTGACTCTGAGCCGTCTGCACTCGTTCTTTTGCTCCAAGATGACTTGACTCCCAGCCAGGAGTTCAGTGTACTTGTCTCCAGCTTTGGGACTCTGGACCCAAACTAGAATTGTCCATAGCTACTGGGAAAGAGAGCCCAGCACGTAGGTTAAACCACTTATAAATGATGGCAAAGCAGAGGCAGCCAAGCTCTATTTCTGCAAGTGACATAGTCACCTAAGAAATGAAACTGCACTGGAAACGCTCCCCTTCCTGTGGCGCAGATGCTTTTCAGACATTACCTAAGCCTGAGGCTGTGATGGGACAGACTACTGGGATCCCATTTGCCAGTTCCAGGTCATTAATGTGCAGAGGAGAAAGGATTCAATTTTCAGACTTTCCCAGAGACAGCAAGTTTCTACTGGAGTTTATCTTCAAACTTAATCTGCAAATCACCCAGAATCAATGTTGTTTTTTGACCTATATTTAGGTATATTTTTTTGCCACATAGCTGGCCAAACTTGTGGTGTTTCCAAGGGAAAGGGGAAGAAGTGAAGCTTGCAGTCTCCATTTTCTGAATTAGCAATTGTATGTCTGAGAGGAGCTAGTGAAGATGAGAAACCACTTGCAGGAATGATGGTGAATGCCAAGGCACAGGCTCAGTTGCACAGGGCTGAGAATACAACAGTATGTACAGAAGAGAAAAATTGTAGCTTGCTTGTCACTTTAGGAAGCTGGTCATTACTTTCTTTTTGGCTCCCAGAGCAGTCTCTCTACAATTAATTGGCTATTCCTTAGTAATGGAGACAGATAAGAGGTTTATGCTGCCGGGTGGGGCACGGGCACTGAGCTGAAGAACAGGTCCTGTCTGTGCTGCAGGAGACGGGCTGAGGGCTGCCCAGCAGCTGGAAGTCACTGGGAAAGCAGGGGAGCAGTTTGGCAGCTGGAGGGAGGTTGGACACCAGGCTGCAGCTCAGTGCTGAGCTTCACTGGTGGCAGCACCCTGGGCTGCCCTGGTGACTGCAGGCACACAGTGTGGGGTGACTGGCAGTGGGGCCCAGCCTCATCCCCACGGGCACAGCTGTGAGCAGCAGTGAGCAGCACTGCCAGCAGTGAGCCATGGGGTGCCCAGGGGCACCGAGCAGCCACAAAGGGAACAGAGGGCACGCAGGTACACTGCATGAACATGAGGGGGTAAAAGGCTGGGCTAAAGGACAAGAGGGGCAGATGCTTGCAGCCTTCTGAAGTGATGTTATTCCGTGTGGGAGATGCCTGAAGCCTTCTGATGAGGTATGGTGTTGCTGTGTTTGGGGGAATGATTAAAGCCTTCTGAAATTCTGTGGTGATGCTCTGTGTATTGTGGCCATCTCAACTATGGCATGGGCTGTGACAGCACCCTGTACCTGGCCCAGGTGTGGGAGCCTGGGCTGTGCTGGTGCCCAGAGCTCTGGTAGGCACAGACATCCCTGAGGGATATTTGTGCTGCTGTGGAGCTGGAGTCGCTGGCAGGGAGAATTCTAAAGCAGAACAGGGCTTTCTCCATGTCTATTCCTGTTCCTGTAAGCCTGGCAAAGAAGAGAAAATGCCTTTGGAAGGGGAAGTTCTCAGTGTATTCACTGGTTGCAGTGTTTGGTGGGCTCATTTGCCAACGTAATCCATGCATGCCCAGAGTAAGAAGAGACTGCTGTGGTACTGAGTCTGTGTTTCTAGGTCCTTTCTCACTTTGATAATTTGCTTTTCTTCTGCAATCTGTAGTTGGTTGGGACTTATTCAAAGGTAGCTTCAAAAGATCAAAGGCAGATGCAGTCTTTACAGCACTCATGGCTCTGCCATTCAGCTCATGCAGATATTAATGAGGTGTGTTTTATATGGCCTGACATTCATGTCTTTCTATTCACCCTAATGAGATTGTTCGGCTGTCCCTCTTGTTTTAATAAGCAACAGAGTCTCCAAGATCAATTTCTAAAAAGTTATTTTTCCACTTAAATATTATCAAGAGCAAAACTAGTAATGATAACTTTAAAAGGCATAAACCACCAGGATCTTCTGTCTGATGCCTTCAAAGCAGTGAATTCTCCTCTGCCTAGCCTACTCTGAATTATCAGAGGTTTCAGGCTAACACATAAATTTCTTGGCCTTTTATCTCTTTAATTGTTTTCACAAGTTCATTAATGATTTTGAAAATGCTGTAGTGGAACTAAATGACATGCTCATAAACCCTTAAAGGAGAATGTACCCGTCTGGTGCTGGGAAAAGTCTCATTAGTCTTTTCAAATTGCTCCCAGCAGGTTCAAACTTGTTAGGTGCAGATTCAGATTCAAATTTGTTAGGTGCATAAATATGCTTCTCTAATTCAATTGGCTGTGCTGATTGTGTGACAATTGAAGTTTGCTCTGCTTTTAAGTAGCCACAAAAATCACCTTTCTAAGGCAGATGTCTTGAGAGCCAGAACTGTTCTGAAATCTGAGGGTTTAAAAAAAAAAAATCTGTGGAAGTTCTTGGGCTGTTGAGGTCACCTGTGCTTTTCTTTCAAGAAAATCCTGTGCTGGCTTTTTGGAAGAACACTGGGTTTCTCACTGAGCTGGGAATATTGCAATAGGTTATGATAAAGCTTTTGCAAGGTATTTTCAGGGCTGCAGATGGTGTGGGATTTTTGCTGGGACAAGGACTAAATGGTGTGCTATTAATCACCAGGTGGTTTGGGGTCTCTGCAGGTGATGTGTTCTGACACGTGGGGAGGGGAGCTGGGTGTGACTGCAGGCAGCTGCGCCTGTGGGGAAACGTGCAGGGTGTCCCAGGGGACACAGCCCAAACCTCAGTGAGCAGGGCCCTGGCACACCTGACCCCACCAAGGAGACTGAGGCAATTAAAGGTCTTTCTCAGAGGCCTTCCTCAGCATCCTTTGGGCATCATCAGTGGTGGGAGGCAGAGCCTGAGGCAGCAGTTCCAGTGCAAGAGGACATGGGGGAAGGCTGGCCTCAGCCAAGGAGCAGGAGAGGAGCAGTGTGGGTGCAGATGAGCCGAGGACAACCAGGGCCAGAAGGTTCAGTGCTTCTGGAAAGCACTGGGGACACCCTGAACTGCTGGAGCAGCACATTGCCAACTTCCCTCAACTGAAATCTGTTCTCTCTGTGCTGAGATAAAGAATGAAAATGATTTTCAAGTCTTGAGAGTGCTTTCCTTTGAGCTCATTTAGATGAGGATATTTCTACCACACAAACCTTAATTAAGTATTTGATTTCACTTTTGTATGTGGAGTTAATTTATGTGACACGATTAAAATACATGTTATTTATACAATAGGAACTTAGAACTGGAGTAGATGATTAAAACAACTGAACAGGCTCTTCTGAAATTCTAACTTTGCTTTATCCTTTGACAGGATATTCTAGATGAGTGTTTTTGAAAGTTAAGTTAAATATAAGGATGCCTTTTAGATAAGTACATTACCATGCAAGCTCTATTTTATGCCTGACACTAGAGGTCTCAGATTTTGATTGGTGTAAGTAGAGGATACTGATACACATTTTGGGCCGACATCTACAGCACTACTGCTCACAGTTGCCTGAATGAAGTTGAGCTGTCTGGTAGTGTTACTTCAAAGGGGTGAAACCCCTCTGGCTGTGTTCCTTGTGTGTTGTGTTGTCACCTCTCCATGTGAAGCTACTCAGCACCACCCTGGCATTCTCACATTAGAAGGTGAGGAGACCTTGGTGACACAGAGGAAAACAAACCTCTTTCCTCAAGGAAGCAAACCAGACACATCCAGGCGTCCATCAAAACTAGAAACCAAAATGCATTGAGTCAGGTTTGCATCACTACCAGTGACAGAGTGCTCAGCACGGAGCTGAGAGATCCGTTTTCAGTAACGGGGAGCACAGCTGTTATTGTACCTGTATCTCTTGGAAAGGGGATTCAGCTCTAGCTCTATTTCTAAGGCCTCACTTAGTGTGAGACTTTGCTGGGGTTGTACAGGCTATTTTTGGTGGCTGTAGCCAACAGCTGCTGTCACCTGCACTCTTGCACAGAGCTCTGGATCTCTGTGACGTGCAGCCATCGGCCTGGGCTAGCCCACAAACACGGACACATCCACTCATGTTTAACCTCACTCTATTGCAAAAAGCAAAGCCTTTCCTGGGGTTAATTGCTCAGCTGAAATGTCTTGGGCTGGATGCTGCCTGTGCAGAGCTGTCCTGGCCATGGTGAGCTGAGCAGGTGGGGCTGCAGGTGACCTGCAACCTGACCGTGCCTCGGCTGGGCTGGCTCCTCTCTGAGCACGGCTGGGATTCTCCTGCTCTTCAGGGCTCCCTGTGCTGCTGTCCCCACCTGTCCTGAGAGGTCAGAGAGCTGTGGCCATGCTCAGGTTAATCAGCTGGGTGGTTCTGATTGTTCTAATTCTCTGGAATCACAGGAGGAACTCGGTGTTTTTCAGAAAAGGAGGTCACAGGGAAGTACTGGTTTCTGCAAGTCTCCCAAACCAGATTTTGCTGGGGACTGTCTGAAACTGCAGAAACAGGATTCAAAGTTCTGTTTTTAAAATATGTTTGGCAAATCTGCTTGATTCTGCAATAGAGTATGCAGGATAGTAGATGACACTCCTCAAAGCTTGTTGGTGTGTGTTTGTTCATTTGTGAAAATGTTGAAGCCTTGACCTGACTTCTTGTGATTTACTAGGGAAGGGAAATGTCTTTTTTTTTTTCCTTTTTTTCCCCTTGCAGGACAAGAAATGTTTACCCACAAATTGTTTGAGCTGTCATTATGGTCACAATTTCCAGTTATTCTTTACCTTGGGTATTTTAATTACTTTTTAGTGCCTAGCTTTGGTTCATTGTTTTCAGTTTCTATAAGAGAGCAAGTTTCTCTTTTCCAACAGTGTAGTTGTGCTGCTGCATTGCTGTGTGCAAAGTGTTCTGAAACTTTTGCATAGGAGGTACAGCTCAGTGGAAAGTCCTTCTGTTACACATGAGAAATTAATTTGCAATTAATTAAGTTTTTGGATGAATTCCTCCTTTGTTCTGTCTGAAAATGGTCTGTGAGCAGATTGCAATGGATTTTTTGAGAATTTAGCAACAAATTGTGAATTTCTTCCCTAAGTAATTCCTAGTCTGACCAGAACAACAGTTCACGATGTGCAAGTGGAATTTATAATTTCTTAGTTTTTTGAGTGGCTAATATATGGACTGAGGTTCCTCAGTCAGTGTGAAGGTAGCACAACATAGGACTCAAAACTTGCTTTTAATCTGTGCTTTAAAAGGGAGATGTTGGGTTGTGACCCAAGTTTTCATTAACTTGAGGGACTGAGCCCAAAGAATAGAGGGGTGTGGTGTTTAAAACCTGCCTTCAGGTGGAGATTTGCAGAGGGTGGGTGGCTGCCTGCAAAGAGAGCCCAGGTTCTGGGATTTTAGCAGGGTGGGATTAATCTCTGGCAACAGATAATTTTAAAACTCCCAACTATTACCAGTGGAAAGGAAAATAAAAATGGACATATTCTTTGGTGGAGGAGGGGGGAAGAGCAAATGAGAAGTGCTGTGTGGCTGGGAGCTGAGGTACGAGGCAGCCTCGGGACGGGGAGCCAGGACAGACTGGCCACGTAGCTTGTGTCTGGTAGTGCTGGTGGAGGCTGTGTGGCAGAGCACTCGAATGCCAAGTCATCACCCAGCCTGTCCAGCTAGCAAATATTAGAGGGGCTGAAAAAATTAATGGGAGCCTAACAGCAAATGTCACCAGCTGTGCCAGCAGCTGAAAAGGGCTGGACTCAGCGCTGTGATGCTGGCAGCCCTTTCTGCCACTGCTGCAGCCACAGCTCCTTCGTGCTCCTTGCAGGCAGCCGTCAGATAGCTCCATCTGCATTCCTTCACTCCTGGAATTTGGAAACAACACAGGATGGTAAAAAGGAGACACCACTTTTATTGCACGGTGTTACTTTCTGCCCATGGAGGTTTTGTTGCCTAACTTGGTACAAAGGCTGGTGTGGCCATTTTCTCTGCTGTACTCTAAAGTTTGTTTTCACAGCACTCTTCTCACAAAGAGTTGCATGTGGCCCCACCACGGGCTGCCTGCGCTGGCTCAGGACGGGCCGTTCACACAAAAGCAGAGCTGCTAATGAAGATGGAAGTGCTGGCATTCACGCTGCTGCTGTTTCACCCCTCTCTGCTCTCGCTGCCTCTGCCCCCCGTTAAAACCGGCTCGGTAGCATATGTCACAGTGTTCACTTTGTCAAAATATTGGCTGTCCTAGATTAGTGCAGCTCCCAGACCAACTGCACTGGCATCAACAATTAGTTCATTCTGCCTCTGTTCATTAAAATAGACAAAGAGTTTTGCACGTTATCGTGGCTTTCAAAGGCATGGGGACATACTTGTGTCTATCAGCCTGTTCCCATAGCTGAGCCTTGCTGCATCTGTGCAAGGGCTGCTAAACCTGCAGTGAGACGGGAGCAACAATTAGCGAAACCCAAAGGGTTCCTGCTTCTCGGCTGTCCCTGGCTGGGTGGCAGCCTGTCCCTGCTGTGAGCGCCGGGACGAGGGAGCCGTGTCCCGCTCCCGGCGGTGAGCGGCAGTAGGTGGCACTGTCAGACCTGCCAGCCGGGACAGCTCGGGAAGGCGGCTCCGGGCTCGGACTCGGCTTCTCTCCTGGGCAAATCTGCTGTAAATGGCAGCTGGACCTTTTGTCCCCTTAATCTCGGCTGCCAGAGCCCCTGGTCAGGCAGGGGATGCGTGGCCCGTGTTTGACAGGGGATGCTGCAGTCCTGGAGCGCTGTCCCCTCTGCCTGGGCATGGGGCAGGGCAGCTGCTGGGGGCTGCACAGGCACCTTCACACCTTCCCCACGCACAGAGGGAGTGCCCCATGGGCTTTCTGAGGGGAGGGCTCATGTCTCAGTTCTGGGTTCTCTGCAGCTCACCGGGTGTTTCCAAGGGGCAGGGACAAGCACGGAGGCCGTGTGCCATGGAGAGCTGTGCTGGCTCTTCTGGCTGAGCCTGGCGTGGCCCGAGTGGCACTGGCCCTCCAGGACTTCAGAATTGCAATGTGGCTTTACAGAGTAGCCAGCTCTGCACTGCTGATGAGATAGTTTTCTAGGAATCATCCCTTAGGAGATGAGGCTATCGAGCATTGCTGTGGAACGAGGATTTGTGGTTTAATGGTTATCATGAGAGCAGCTCCAGGAATCCCTCTGCAGCACAGCCACCATCCCGCACAGGCTTCTGTTCTCCACGCAGTACTTATCTTCCAGCTTCTGGAGCAGACAGGGAGCTTGACATCATGTTCATCTATCCATGTACCATAATATTGCCAGTGACATTCAGTACTTCAGGGATTTTTGGCTGCTGACTTTCAATGACATTAGGAGCAATCTCCATAGCCAGTGTGAGATCCTCCTCTGTGCTGAAGAATATAAAAGAGACTATTGCATTTAATATATTGGAGTGCATGAGACACAGCAGCAGTTTGTGTGATTTACTGGGCAGACAAAAATGCACCATAGCATGTTCTGTAAATATAAGCACAAACATATCGTGCTACGTCCCACTGTAAATTTCCTTTACTGCTAAAGTGTCTAAATTAATGAATGCAGGAATAATGGGTTATTTCAAACAATAGGTTCTGTCACAAGCTACTTGGTCATTAACATGGGAGCACACTCAACTGTCCTGACAAGGACTTCAGAGGATGGTGACAGAAACACAGCAGCACATCCCCGAGGGTATGAGGGCCTGATGCCCTTGAGCCTGCCAGAGGTGGTTAGTCCTGAGCAGACTGAGAAAGGGCTGCCTTGGTTTCTGTGCTGCAGACCACCCTCCCTCGCTTCTGCATCTTACAGAAAAGACTAACTTGCATCTCTCACAGGATACCCTCCTTTCACATCATGCTTTTAATGTATCTCAGATACAAGACAAGTGACTTCTGTGTTGTAGTGTCTGAATCCCTCTCATACTGGATTCTTAAGTGCTTCTGATCTCTTTTAATCTGGAGCTTGGGAAAAGGGAGAATTGCTTTCAGTTTCTTTGGACAGATTCCCGAAAATGAAGAAACAAATAGATAGACACATGAATTTTTAAAAACAGCAATAATTTTTACTGGTGATGAGGCTGACAGGAGCTGGCTGATGGGAGGCAGCGTGGCATGTCTGTTATCACATCTCATATGAAGTTTGATGGAGCCAGCTGGCAAATACCAGCAGCTCTCCTGAGTTCATAGCTCACCCTGTTTGTGTTGACATTTCTGGCAAGGAAAGGTAAAGAGCTATCCCAGTTGCAATAACCTGTGAGCTCTCCCTGTGCATTTCTCTTAATTTGACTTAAATGAAAGTCTCCCTTGGCAGGAGTGAATCAAGTCAGAATTTGCCATCGTGACTGCTTGGCTGGGGGACCTGCAGAGGAGGGAGATGTGGGAGATGGCACCTGGGGACATCCAGTCCCAGATCCAGAACTGCACACCAGTGGCCTCATAGCTCTCACCTTCCTTTCCTCCCTCCTAAAACCTGCCTTTGCTGTCAGCTGGCTCCCTCCAAGCACAGCACAGAGCTGGTGTGAGGAGCAGCAGGCTGAACCCTGCCCTGCTGCTGGAGAGGCAGGTGCACACACACTGCTGTGCTGGACTGCACCAGGGCAAGGGTTCCTGAGGGACAGACACACGTGGGAGCAGCTGCTGGACCATGCAGGGAGTTGTGCTGAACCACTGCTGGACAGACCCCTTGTGAAGCCCTTGATAAGCAAACAAAAATACTTTCTAACCCCTGCATATGACAGTTTGCCTTCACAGGGAGGAGATTAAAAAAATTAAAGGAAATCCAAATTATTTGACTCTTGTGCCAGCATCCTATGTTTCCTTGGGCTTTGCTCCAGTGCTTGCTTTGTCTGTACTGTTAATAACACTGTGTTTCTCTGGAAATTGGCTAATTTTTTATTCTTGCCTCTTTTAAAAAATTTGAGCTTTCATAATTGCTGTTAATCTGTTCAATAAGGAAAAATAATAGAGAAGGCAAAAATCATAACCTGCTCTATCTGTGTTCAGTCTTTGACCACTGTTTTCTCTTTCAAACGTATTCCCCCACCCTTGGGAATGCTAACCCCTGCCTGGAGCACTGCAGGGAGCACATGGCTCCTCCTGTCTGCGTCCACTGCAGCCTTGTGGGGAGGCAAACACTGCCTCTTGCTTTGCATTAGTCCTTCATGTCCTGCCCTTCTCGCTGCCTTTTGGACCTGGTGTTTGTGTTCAGTAGCCACAGTCATTGTCCAGCTCAGCCTCCCGAAGCCAAGGGGCCACTGTGTCACACATTCCCTGGGGCTGTGCCTGGGGTGCAGCTTTCTTATTCAAAACCTCAGGTGCAAGTTGGTATTCCTGTGATCAAAGCTGGCCCTTAACTACCTTGTACTTTGTTATATGCTTTACAGCTTCAGTTTTAAAGCTCCAGATATTTGACTGATGGGAAGTTGTTTATTTAAACCCTTTTCAAGTAATTTCACTCAGTCATTGTGCTTTTCCTGAGCTGGAGCCAGACCAGTCCCTGTCCACCGAGTGTCCTCTTCAGAAACACCTCACATGGTACAAAGTGAACAAATGTTGAGGACAAAGCTGGAGGTCGGAAAATAATTCCTTTCCTCTCATTTTATCCATGTATAAGATGAGAGAATCTTTCCAGCACCTGATGCTTGAATGATTCTCCTCTTTAATGCCTGAAAGCTCTGCTCACCTCTGCCTTGCTGGCTGACTGAACTCACACTGCTTGCATCTCCTTCCAGGATGACAGCCAGGAAATTATTACAGTGCAATTTAAAGACCATAAAGTACAGGAGGAGCAGATGGCAGGTCACGTCTCCTCCCGTGAACAGCCCGTGTCACCGTGGCACTGCTTCAGCCTTGCTGAGCTGCGCTCAGAGTCCAAACAAGGAGCATCACCAGTGGAGATGATGTCTGTCAAGGCAACATCCCAGCAGCACAGACCTTACCACTGTGGCAAAGAATTCGGGCATTGGCAAGAAGCTTTAGTGACAATGAGCTTTAAATACCTGCTGTTAAGATAATCACAATAATCTGTCTGCCAGCTTTTTCCTAATGTGCATTTTCTAATTCATTGTGGGAGGCAAAATCCTTTGACTGGTGGAATGAAGACATGGCACTGTGACTATAATTTACATTGTTAAATAAGTGGAAGGAGCAGCTATCAAAAGCTGAAACCCTACCCAAAGCAGGATAGCTGCCTTCACAGACTAATTTTTTTTTGAAGGCAAGAAATTAGTGTTTTCATAGAAAGGAATTCTTGATGGGAGGAATCCTCAGTTCTGTGAAAGGGATTAAAAAAAGGAATACTGCAGTTGCAGGATTTGCTGAGGTCCTGATCTCTTAGAGTCTGCCCTTGGAGCAGGGTATTTTACCCTCTGCTTCTCATTTACTGCTCTGTGGACTGCTGTGCTGCTTTGGAACAAGAGGCTGAAATAGCCATTATGGTCATTCCTGTCATCCCAAAGAGAATGTTTTTGAGAAAATTAATTTCTCTTCTATCTAATTGGGAAACTCAAGCAGAGATCTGTCATGTATTGGCCCTTGGTACAGCAGTCAGGTTGATCCCCCTTATCCTGTCAGCATTAATTACAAAGCCCCTGTGCTCCTGTGAGCAGCCCTTTGCCCAAGGAGCTGTGTTACCCATTAATCAGCAGCACAGCTGGGTATGTTTGATGCACAGGGACACTCCACAGAGTCAATGCCATCCTTCCTTTGCTACTCGTGCTGCTAGAACAACAGACATATCTGGGATTTGCAGAGAATGGAGTAGAGTGGAGTTAGAAGTTTGATAGGGAAGAATCTCCTCAAAAAATACCCCAACCAATTGAGGAAAACACTACATCTAAATGAAGTGTTGAGCCTGAACAGCAGGGCCAGCAGGTAGGTGATGTGTACTGAGAGAAGCACAGCTACCCAGAAATCATTCCTTACACAGTTTATTCTCAGTTAATGAAGATGATTCTTCATTTTCTACCTTTCACACTCAAAGGCCCCTCTTTTTTCCTCCCCCCGAGGTGAGGGAGGGTGGCAGGGAGTGAGGAGCAACTTGTCACCCTGCTGCTCAGGTGGCAGCTCGGATCCTTGGTCCACCCAGCAGTGCCTGACTTGCATGAGACCTTCTCATGCAGATTTGGATAGAGCTGAAAAAGACCTTTTGTTTGTTCCCCTTTAGGTGAAATCTGCTGTAACCTCACCCCGTTCCCTGGTGAGCACATCTGTGCCCTGCAGAGGCTGTGTTTGACACTCTTGTGGGCAAACCCCTGTGAGAGGCAGATGTTTTATGGAGCTGGGACTTGCAGCTCCCTGGTCACCTCTGGAAATGGCTCTTTCAAGGACGTTTTCAAAGCATGTTTGCAGAGGCTTGCATTGCTCCTACTCTGTTCATGCTGAGGAATAAATTGGATTTGACTATCTGCAGCTGCTTTTGGCACCTTTCACTAGTGCAGAAATTCCTGTTGTGATCTGTGAAAAAATAACCACCAAAAATCCTAAATTTTTCAAGAGATATTCCTGGGAAAAAATGTCACTTTTCATGTAGGCTGGCTAAACGTAGCCAGTTGTGCTATTTATTCAACAGGGAGCATTATAGTTTGCATTTTGCATTTCTAAGAATTGAATTTGCTAAATGAAGCACTTCCCGCTGACAGAGCCAGCTTGGGCTCTGCTTTTTTTTTTTTTTTTTTCTTTTCCTTGCAACTGGAAACCATTTTTGCTTGTATCACAGAGCTTCTTAGCCCTGGTGAGTCTGGCTTAGTGTTTCTCAAGGGACAGAGGCAGGATTACTAACAGCGTTCCAACCCACTTTAGTCTCTCCCTTCATAACACGAACTCTCAGCAAAACAGGCTGGAGCAAGGTCTTTGTCCTGGATGGCTTTTTGCTAAATAAGTTAGCAATGCTCTACTTAGCAAAATCTCTTCTCCCCCGTGGATGGGTTCAGACTTCCTGGGAGCCTGCAGCAGGGCTGGGACAAAGGGAGTGTGGGCAGGGCTGAGAGCAAAGCTGTGGCACATTTAAACCTTAATGCAGCCAATACCCAACGTGTGGCCTCAGACCTGCTGGGGAGATAAAGAAATATTTTGATCTGAATCAGAAAAATCTGTCATCTTCTCACAGAGAATCTGAAACAGGTCCCTCTTTTTCTCTCTTTCACAGATGAGCAGACAGAATAAGCTGTCCACCTTCAGAGTATGAGTTGACTTTGCATTTCAAGAAGAACATTTGTTTCTTCTACATGAAATTTATTAATAAATGTGGTTTTCACAGTAATCTTAGTTCCTAAAAATATGTATCCTAGGGTTTGTTAGATTTTTCTAAAGACTTCTATAGGAGTTGAATGCTGTAGGATCATGAAAAAAGGAGCACGTATATGTGAAACCTTACTGTAAATGCTTCCAGATTATATTCTTTTACTTAAAAAAAAAAAAAAAAGCTTTTTCTTATTCCCATCATTCAGTGAAATGAATCTTTAGATGACAGATACTGGACTCTGACAGGCATCTCATCTTGTATTGAGGCTAGTGACAGTCTGAAAGAAATTGCTCATCTGAGTCAACAGCCAGCTTCTCCAACTCTGTTTGTCTTTGGTGCTAATTTCATTTCTTTGCTCTGTTTTCCTGGAATCTGGGCAGGCACACTGACCTGATAAATAACTGGAGCTGGCAATAAAGATAAAGGAAAGGTCTACACTTCAGAGGTCAAGCTAGCCTCCAAATCATATTTGCCTTAATGGAGAACAAATTCAACACTACCAGAAGTCAAATGAATGTTTAGTCACCTGAGAAAATACCATTATAAGCTGAAATGACCTCTCATTATTTTTTCCATTTTATTTCTTTAATTTCTCCTTGGCTTCTGCTACAAAACTAAAAATAGGGGTATTAGTCACAGGGTACTTCAGAGGCACCCTCAAGGCAGAAGCAAGGTTCTAAGGTAAATCATAGCTGGTGACTCTTAAAATGGATGAAATCGCTTGCATTAGGCCTTCAGGATGCATATTTTCATTTACTTGATTTATTCCTATTGTTTAAGCTGTGATGTGAAGTGGCACAGGCACGATGGAGCCAGGCTGATGAGGAACTTTATAGTGAGCTGTCAGGGCAGAAAATCCCATTGCAAAGAGCTCCTTTCCTCAGGGCTGTTTGTGAGGATGGTGCAGCAAAAAGCTGAGAGAATGATTTAAAAGGGAAAAAAAAAAGAGCAGAAGATGGGGAAATAGGCAGGTAAATTACCTGACATGCTGCTGGCACCAAGGCACTGGACCACCCTGGTGCAGACAGCTGCAGAGCTGGGCAGAATCAGAGCCAGGTTATCCCTTCCAGGAGGTGAGGAGGGTGTCTCAGCCCCTCGTCCTGCTCTTCACAGGAGCTGATTTGTCTCCAGAGGTTTCCCACATGAGCTGGCCCCCTCCTCCTCTGCCCAGCCTGGGAGATGCTGGTGACTTGTTTCCCAGGTATAGCTACAAGCCTCCCTCTGCCTTCTTACATCCTTTGAGTGTGTGAATATGAAGGCTGGGAGCTGTCTAATGCAGTATTTCTGACAGCCAAACCTGTTTGTTTTGGAGCCCAAAGGGAAATTAGTAAATGTCTTTTTTCTGTTGTTGCTGATGCCATCGAGTCACATTCTGTGTAATTGTTTCACCAGCATCCTAGAAAGGACCTCCTGGGTGAGGCATCTTGGCAATAATGAAGTCTTTTATTGATAAATAAGCTTCTTCTGGAGAAATGATGGAGCCAGCAGGTCAAAACAGTACCTTAATGGCATGTCCAAGACTTCCTTTTGCAATTTATACCTTGGAAATTCCTTAAAACACATTTCTTTTGTGAAACATTGAGAGAGTAAGGAGTTACTGTGGAAGTAGATATTAGCAGAGACTGGGGGAAAGCAGAGAACCTTTTATGTATCCCACTGTGCCCCTGTAAAATCTCAGCACTGTCTTCCCTCACTTGATAAATATTTTGTGGTTAGAGAACTTCTCTACTCAGTGTAAGTGCAGTTGTGAAATTCATCAAGGGCACCTGCAGAGCTTAAGTCTGTACACAAAGGATGGAATATTTTGTGTTCTGTGGATGTCATTTATTATAGAAACATCTTTGTAATGAAACTCCATCTGATTTGTTCATGATGGCAAAAGTGCTTCTGGATGATTGACTTGTGTGTTAATGTGGTACATGGAAGTGTGGCCACACCAGCAATGTTTGACTTTCTCTGCTACAAAACATATGTACACCACATTAGAGCTGTCAGCAAGTTGTAATGAAGCTGACTTTACTTCAACTGATCTTTTTCACCTATGCAAGATAGTGTGTGGGTTTTATTGGAAGTTATATTGGATCAGCTAAGTGAGGGCTGTCTTACTGTATTTTGTGGCTTTTGTTTCTTCATTTATGCTGCTTTTGTAATGGCAATTTATTTGGCAGAACTTTCCTGTAGATTGCAAGTGCAAAATCCTCAAGCTAAATGCCCAAGCAACTCCTTGCTCCTGCTTCCACAAAATAGAAATAAATTGGGAGAAAAAAGTTTATTTTAGTCAAAAATTATTTTTTCTTCAGGAAGAAAAATCCAGGGTGTATCATGGTTTGTTTCAATATAAACAGGTATTGATCTATCAGGCATCTTAGTTTTTGCCCAGCTGTATACAGAGGTCAGCAAGAGTTGGGTTGTTTTTTCCTATATTCCCCATGTAGAGGTCAAAGACAGCTCCATGAAGGCATATGACTTTCTAACAAAATGTATCCTTGAGGACAAATTCCTTTCTGGACAGGCAGGCTTGATGATTTTTAGTTGTAATGGCATATTTATTTCAGGGCTAAATTTGGCCAAGTGTTCATAAGTGCACACAACATCACAGATGTAAATGCAGTGTATCTTGTTTGATAAAAACAACCACGGGGATGACTCTGGGAGTTAATTTGCTCTCCTGGGCACTTCTCCATAGATCAGTAGAAGGAAGAGTACTAAAAAGGCTGCTTCTCAGATTTTAATAAGAAGCTCTGTGAAGGTTGCATTTTGGCTTACAGTACAATATTTCATTTTCCTCAATTCTTTAGAATCTTTTCTAACAATGCATCCATGTGTACGTTTTGTGGTCACAAGCATGTTTTAGGCCAATCAGTCAAGCGACATTAAAAAAATTTCGCTAACAACAAATCTAAAACGTTGCTGGTAGATGGGTGCAATAGCTCATCTGGTAAACAAGCTGTTAGTGAAGAAATGTTACTGGTGCTGACATTCAGTTATGGCAACTGAAAATGTTAGTTCAGCTCCATGTCCACAGTGCCATCAGGAGGCAGATGGCTTCGAGGTGATCCCAGTCTGACTGGCCACGTCTGCTCCAGCAGCAAAGATAAAGTTGCTTTTCCTGTCCCTGTGTTTAACATAGCCCACAGCAATCCAATAGCCTGTTGATAACTGGTAATAAATCTCAAAAACTCAACCATTCAAAGCAAATCCTTAGCTCTCACCCAGCTCTCTTTCTTGGTCCTTGAATGGAGCTGTGTGAAGTGCTGGGCTCTTATTCCAGCCATGCAGTAGAACCAGATTTCCTGGAAGCTGAGAGAAATTCTTAAGTGGTGTTGATTTGAATTTTCTTCCCAATATTCTGATCCTGGCTGCTCAAGTATTTAGTGCATCAGTGTGGTCTTTCCTGGAGAATATTTGCAGAGGTGGGAAAATGTTCTATCAATACCTGAGCTCAGCAGCAGCACCTGTGACACCACTCCCAGTTGGGTGAGAAAGGTGCATTCTCTTCTAGCAGGCAGCAGGACAGGCAACCCAGCAAGTGCAAACTGCATCCCTGAAAATTGCTGTCACTCTGTCTGGGCTGGCAAAGAGTGACTTTACTCTCTTGAGCTGAAAGCTCAGAGCTGGCCATTGCTGCTTTAACTCAGAGTGTGCAGAATTGAGTAGAAAATGTCATTACTTTTATGCTAAGTGAGTAGAAAAGTGCAAATAACAGAATATGCAGCAATTTTTTTAACTCTCTTGAGGAGAAAATAGATCTGTATAAGCTCTGCTGTAACTTATTTTCTTGTTCATCTTCCATTTTACTGTTCATGGACACCTCTATTGCCAAAGTTTAATTTAGGTAATTTTTCAAGTAAAACTCTTTCTGTGGGTCTGATGAAACAGAATATGTATAAAGAACAACGAAAAATGATTTTAGGATGAATCAGAAATGCTCAATTCTGCTGGGAGAATTGCCACCCAATAGCCACTGACACACAGAGGTAAACTCAGAGCAGCAAACAGCCACCAACAGTTTAGGTTCTCTTTATATCCACCTTGGGAGTTGTCTGCATACTTGAATACATTAAGCAGCTGTGAGTAATGAACAAACATGTAAAAACTAATCTGTTTTTAGGAGGGACAGTTAATGAGCTGAAGAAGGGCTAAATTTCTTGAATATGTAATTTATTTAATGAACAGTTTGACTCAAAAGTATGATGCCTCTGTTGTAGCTTGTAGCTGGACCTAAGGGGCTTTTAATATTTTACTCTGGTATAAACTGCCTTCTGTATATTTTAGTGCTGCAGCAGCCTTCTGGCCTTTTCAGCAGGGTGTGGACAGTTAGATAATGACAGCAAGCAGAGTGGAAACAGTGGGGTTAAGTTCTGCAGCAGCACCACTGCAGCCAAGATACAGGAGGATAAAAAGGGGATTGAACTTGTAATTGCAGTAGCAAAAACATCCGGAAGGCTGATGGAACGACCTCATGTGCTGTCCTTCAGGCTGTAAATGAAACTTTATTGGTGGCTCAGGTGAAGCTTTTCTGGAATGAGAACAAGAGCTCCTGTGTCCTGCTGCAGCCTGTCCTGGAGGGAGCTGGAGCTGCCTGGTGTCCTGTGACTGGATCTGTGCAAGCCAGAGGCTTGATCTTTTTGGCAGTTCTCCTGCACCTTTTACTCCTTGTAGACACTTCCAGAGCAGCCATGGTACAGACAGGGATAGCAGAGTATGATGGAGAGGCAGCTTGTCTGTTCTCATGACAGGTTGTTAATAATTAGCTTTTCCCAAGGTATCTGGGACAGGTCAGCAAATGCTTGACTTGGCTGGGGAATCCCATACAGTAATTCCTGTTCTCAGCCTTCCTGTGCTTCAAGCTAGATCTTCTGGGAGAAAAATTCAGATTTCTGCCTATTTGCTGATGCCTGGAGTGTTTCAAAGGGAGAGTCTGACCATAACTCGCACACACAAACCAGGCAGAGCAAATCCCCAAACGAGCTGTGTGGGATTGTGCCAAGGAAGGCTCCTCCTCAATCTGCAGTGTGTGCAGGGGGCACAGCACTGCCATTTCCCAGCCATGGGAATGCTTGCTCCAAGTCACTAACCAGGACTAATGAATGATTGTTCTGTTGGTTAAAAATATGTAGCATTTGTTGAGAGAATCAGGTGCCAAGATGAAAATGTACTAACGTGCTTTTAGCCCTGAGAGGAGATGCAGCCCTTGAAACTGGGAAAGGATATGGTAAAGAGTAGAAAATAGATCAATAAGGGGTTTTTGGGGAGGAATGTTTGATGCTGGTTAAATGGTCTACCTGCAAGGAGCTAGGGAAGGAAAAGCCATATGCAGAAGGATAAGGACAGCTGCTACAAGAAAAAAGAGATTTAGCTGTTAAAAGCAGGACCATACCCAAAACAATTTTTTTTCATTAAAAAAAAAGAAAACCCAGAGTGAATAAAGCATCAATTTTCCTACATTTTAAATGAGATCTAAAAAAGAACTCAGTAATGGTATTGGTTGCTATGGTGTTTAAAGGTGCAGCTCCACAGACACTTCAAATAACAGCAGATGCTTTTATCTGCCAATGTGGCTGAGTTAATTTTCATCTGCTGGAATTATTCATTTAGTTTGCTTTAATTATTCTGTATTGGCAGAACCATAAAAGGGCCTGATCCTGCCATCTTAATACAGACAGTACTCTTTCTGACTCCAGAGGAGGAAAAGAGGATTAGATGCAAGCTGAACTACTCAGGAGATGCCAATGGGAATGCTGTGGCTCTGGGCTTGAAGAGATGCCCCAGAGGTTTCTTCTACAGGTTAGGGCAGAACTGGGCAGGGAAATTGTCCAGGCTCTGGGGGGTGAAGGTGCATGGAAAATCCACAGAAGAGGTGCTGTGTCCTGTTAGCCACCGGCACTGATGCTCTCCCAGCTCTGCTCTGGGACTGTTGAGGTTAGAAGATTCTCTCCTGTGTCCCACTGGGTTTTGCCCCTGTTTTGCTAAAGCAGTAACATCCCCAGCTGGGCCAGGGGACCTTGGAGAAGCTCACAAAACCTGTCCCTTGCTTTACTCACCTCTTGCATGTCTTCTGTGGCACTGGCAGTGCTTATTGATCAGATAAAAAGGCCACTAGTTAGATTGCCAAATCCCTAAACTTTGGCTTGAGTTTTGAAGTGCCAAGCACTTGACTTCTCCCTTGGCCTCCTCCCTTGGTACCTGCTGGGAGGTTGTTGACAGCACCACCATTTGGGTGAAGGCTAAAATCCCTGCTCCTGCACTCCAGATTGCAGCAGCATCTCTGTGCCCACAAGGAGCCTGCAACTTGTTTCAGATCTTGGCTCATACTCAAAGTGTACTGATCCTGTGCCTTACTACCTTTGTGTCTCACCAGCTTAGCTCCCTCTGTCCCCTTGTCTTTTGGCTAAGAACAGCCATCAGTCCTGGCATTACATCTCTAAACACAAATACCTCTAAATACAAGTACTCTTTCCTGTGCTTGGCTTTACTTAAAAAAAAGGAATGACCCAAAAGAGGAAGAGTTAGAAACTCATGGTGTGAGATGATGCAGCCCTGTGTAACTATAATGTGGCTGTTGTTTGAAACAGGATATCAATAAATACATTTATAGTGTTTTCTCTCACAATATTAGTTGTCACATAATCTGCAATGAAATGGCATTCAGTCTCGAGATCTTTTCCAGCAGCCTGTCTATGCTTTATTTTATTGATGTTTTTCCTTGTTCCCCTAGAAGCACAAGTCAGGAACCCTGTGTTATTAAAAGCAGTCCCACTTGCACATACCTTTCATTTCCTTTGGATTACATTAATTGCCTGACAGCTAAAAGTGATCTGGGTTTTTCAGTCCTCAGTTCTGGACCACAAGAAATATTTACCAGCTACAGCAGATTTATAAAGATGCCACCAAGATGCCTTGAGACTAACAATCAGAAAACACAGCAGCAAAACAACACTATTTTTCAAGGTTAAATGCTCAGAATGCTAAAAAAGGAATTGCACATAATAAAGCCAAGCAAAGGTTTGGATTCAGCCCATATTTTTGTCTACTTTTATCACATAAAAAAAGGTGCCAGTGGTTTAAAAATGATTATACAGCATCACACGGCAATTAGAAGTTTAATAAGGGAGCTTTAATTTTAATTTAGTTTTGGTATTGTAGTTCAAATGTCTGTTAGTGTCAACCCCCTGCCTGCATTGCACAGTCATTTCCTTGTCATGCATGCCTGGCTCTGTGTCTTTGTGAGACTCCTTTGGCTGAGAATGGCTGGATGATGCTAAATAAAGACCAGCTGAGTGAAGGGGGATTGGCCAGGCTGATGGAGCAGTCTGGAACTCAAACCTGTCCTGCATGACTTGGAACAAGCCATTTAGTCTCTCTGCACCCCCTTTCCCAGGCACTGTGGCACCAGGGCCAGGAAGGGGGTTTGGACAGAGGGAATACCCAGTAGCTGTGAGCTGGGAAGGCAGTGGCACCAAATTTGCAGCCTTCAATTCATCAACTTTGCAGCTTTGTTTTGGTGACAAAAAAAATAGGCCTGATTTTCATTCAGCCACAGCCACCACTTTTTGTGTATAAAAAGACCCATCTTAAGGCCCTGCATCACTGGCAGAGATGCTGCTCTTGGGCCATGGATGTATTGGGGTCTTTTTCCCTCCCTTGAAGCAGGGACTGGGGCTCCCATATACACAATATGAAGAAGTTCCCTGACTTGAAGTGACTTTGTGTTTTTTCAAGTGAAAAAATGAAACTTTAACTTCAAGAAATAGAGGTTTACTGATCTTGGTGTAATTTATAAGTCAAAATGCAATGCTCTGTGTACAAACACTAGAGATTTGAACCATTTAAAAGTAGTCTGCAGTAATAGCCATTCTTTACTGATACCCAGTAAGAAGAGGCAATGTAAAGTATTATAAATTCTTATCTGAGTGACCTTGTAGCAATTGTTTGTGTTTGCCAGTGTTCCAGATAAATGCTGCACACGTACATATTTATAAATTATTGTCTTTTGAAGGGACAGGGCTTGCTCACAGGGGATAACACTTGAAGCAGCACACCTGATCCATCCTGCAGTTCTGAGAACCAGGGAGAAATGAAGAACCTCCCAAGGTCAGTGTGGACTTTAAGTAGCAGAGGTGTCCACACCCTGGCTGTACTGCTTAGTTTGGAGGCCATCAGCAGAGATGGGCAGCAGCAGGGAAAATCTGCTAATGTTTTTTTCCTATCAATGCCTCACTCTGAACCTGAGAGAGGCTCTCGTGGGCTGCCAAGCTGGTCGAGTAAGCCATCTTCCTGGGGATGGACAAAAGTGCCCCCAAAGGCAGCTGAAGCTTTCTCAGTGGTGAGGAAATTGTTGAGCCCTTTGCTGGTGTCTGAACTACATCTTTGTAGCACCAGAAGCCTGTGCTGGGAGCAGGTTTGGAGACCATCTTCACAAGGAAAAAGGGAGGTGAAAAGTTCCACAGTGCTTTAGCCTTCCACTAAGATCAATTGAGACATCACTGACAGGCACTGCTCTCTTTCAAACCTTCCTTGAGATTTTAATTTCCCCTAGGAGGGGGATTAAGCTGAGTCCATCTGCTGGTAGTTTTTCTGCAAGGTGCTGTGTCTGCAAGTGAGGGAGGTGAGCACCAGGCAGCCCAGTTTGGGTCACCTGTCCCTCAGTAGCTCCTGGAATTGCTTTGCAGCAGGCAGGTGATGCAGGTGCTCCCAGCAGGGCAGAGAGCTGGGCTGAGGGAGCCCTGCAGCTTGTTTGCAGCACTCAGAACAGGGTCAGCCCTCACCCATCTCACAGGACAGAGCAGCCTACAGGGAGCTTTACACTCTGGTTAACATCTATGCCACCTGCCTGTGTGTGTGAGAGGATGAGGTATACATCCCTACTATTTTAGGGAAATACATCAGTACTATGAATTAGAAATACCTACAGGGGCTGGAAAATTTGGTTTAAACTCTTGTATAAACTGCAGATCTTATTAATTTTGTGTGGGTATATCATGTTGTGACTCCAGGTTTATTCTTCTGTAATGAATATGGAAAGCAGATTTTCAGTTCTCAATGCACTAGAACATCACACCTGTTATTTTCTTACTTTCCTCCCTCTGCCTTTCAAGTTGGAATGAAGCCCTCTACCTTGGAAATGTGTCTGTGTGGGCCTTCAAAGCCTAAGGCTGGCTGCAATAATCCTGCTGTATCCATTTTTTAACCCCTAGAAACAGCTAATCATGTGAATCATTGCTCATGTGAATCTGCAGTACTGATTTTGTTATTGTTCTCAGTCCCAACTTTCACTGCTTTTGATGATTCAACTCAAAGTCTTATCACATGTTCACATTTAGGGAAAGGCTTTGGGGGACTTAAATTCTTCCTTAATCCTACCTCCAGCTAGCAAAATACTGAACCTTTAGAACAGAGGAAGAGGGGGTGTGTGTGTGTGTGCATGTCTGCATAGGCTGACCTGCTGGAGAGATCATTTCTTATCTGTTTACAGATTCACTGAGGCCAGAGGAGGATTATACCCAGTGATCTTTGGCTCCAAATGTTTAAGTCATCTCTAAACTGGAGATGCCTCGGCAGTAGACAAGGGAATTGAACCATTGCTTTTGCAAATACAATTAAAATGGTATATTTTCCACATAATTAATTGTTAAAACAAATTGCTTTCAAGATCAGGTACTCGGGAAGAGTACTTGTGTTTGTGGGGGTCTGCCCATGGGCACTTTCATTTTGGTATTGTTTGTTCACCTGTTCTGTTGACCTAAAACCATCAGCTCAATTGTTTAATCCCTGTGTATTGGGGGAGGAGAGGGAGGAAATGGTCTTTAAGTTTTGCACAGTTAATCAAAAGTCCTCTGAGGCTTTGAGGAAATCCCTAACTTTGAGGTATCCTCCCCCTTCACCCTGCACACAAGCAGCAGAACAGTCCAAGCAGTTCTGTGCTCCTTTGTGTTCTCAGCAGCAGATCCCTGCATCAGCCCCCTTCTCCTCATCTGTGCTGGGCCAGGGAGGAGAGGAGAAATCATTAAAAGTGGGGAAGACGCCCAGGGAAGAGGGTAGGGATTGTCACCTGTGGGACAGCAATGGGGGCAGCAGTGAAGGAAAGGAGCAGCAACGCCCTTGAGGAGCTGGGAAGAGTTCCACATGCAAAAAGTACCAGTTGTTTATTCAGTCCATTTCCTCTACTTCAAGAAAATTAGGAAAAGGTAGGAGATTAACTTACTTCCCTGTCTGAGAGGAACAATGCTCCAGGGAGAAGAGACTTAGTCCCCAGAGCAGCCCTGAGATATGAGGGCTGGTTCTGATCTTCCCATTAGGGTGAAGAAATCATCCTTCCCATGCTGAAGCAAAGCAAATGAGCATCTCACTGAACAATTTGAAGCAAATAGCTAATAAAATCTAAAATAAATGAGATTACTGAATCAAATCATAGAATGCAAAATATTTGTGTAATTGTGTAATTCAAAGCTGTTGCAATATTAATGAATTTTATAATAGAATGATTAAACACAGGATTCATTTTCATTTTGCAAATGTGCTTAAGCCTTTAATCTAACAGGGTATTACAACATAGGTAAATTTTGTTAAACCTTTCTGTGAAAGTATTTTATTTAAAGAACCACAACAAACCTCTTCCTGTTCAAAGCCCTCATCATCACTCATTGTTTTCTTCAGTCTCCTTCTCATTGTTTTCTTTATTCTGCTTCTTCCCATGGTTTCTGGCTCACCTACTGCAGATAAAATGAGACAATATGCAGCTGACACACTGAGCAGTCCAAAGATATCGTTCAGCACAGCTGAAGTCCAGTTGCCTAAAGCACCCTTTTATTCAAATCCTGTCTTTTCCTTTAGTCTGATATAGCCTCTTGTATAAAGAGTTTTTTCTCTGAATAATCTTGCTGTTCACCATGAATTGTTTCAGGAGCAAGGTCCTACTTAATGGCAGGAAGCATGGCAAAAAGTAGCCCCAGGAGAAACACAAAACTCTCAACTCAATCCTCACTTATCTCAACCACTCTTTATTTAAATTTTGTTTATACATGCTGAAGAGCCAAGCAGAAGGGCAAGCTGTGGGATTTTTCCTATGACGTTTTTTGATCATCTTCTCTGCAATAGGTTAAAAAAATGATGCTCAAACACCTTTGTGTTTCTTTTGAACCCGAGGAAAATTCCAGAACTTCAGTCCAGACGGAGCAAAATTGATTACTCCTATCTTTGTCTGGTAACTAATGGAGCCTTGCTTTAAGTTGCTCTACAGAGCTTTTGTGCTGTTGTAAATCACTGCTGTTGTCAAGATGGAAAAGTTTTGAGCTTTCATGCTCAGCAGGGCAAGGCTGCAGGCTGAGCTCGGCTTGCTGGATCCTGGCAGGGAGAGGCACAGATTCCTGGGCTGCAGCATCTCTGTTGGCACAGAAGCACAGGCTGGGTTTACCCTCTGGGAGGGGGTGAGGCTGAGGTTGTCCTGCCCTCTGAGCACCCTCCTGTTGTTTGTGTGTGACTCTGCTCCTGGCCAGGCCACAGAACCCGAGCAGGGTGTGCAAGCATCTCTCCTGGTTACTGGAAAACCAGTGAAGAAGGAATGGATGTATCAGGCCTAGAAATGTGTGAACATTTTTGTTGCCAGGGGAATTAGTTATTTGAGCAATTTACGTTGGGTTGTGCTGGAGTCATTGTCATGTGTGTTCCTTAAAACTGGCTGCTTTTTCTGAAAAGATTGTCTTTGCTGAGATGGTGTCCGGTGAAGGACTTCCTGGGGGAAATCCTGTCACATGCAAGGTGGAGAAATCAGTGACCATTCTAGTCCCTTTTAACACTAAAGTTGTTATAAATCAGTGCTAGGAAGGTGTGTGAACCTCTCCCACCCCTGGGCCACCCAGAAATCAACTGTGTGGGGTTACAATGACGGTGTGAGGGGCCTGTGTGCTTTTCACTCCCCACACCCATCCTGCACTGCAGTACTGCTCCATCTCCACTCCTTTGTGTCTTCATACACCTACAAAGAAGGCATTGGTTGTCCTTTTTATGCACAATTCCTCCAAAAAATATTGTGTATCATAGAGATGACTAATATCATCCCATTCATCTTTATAACATTGCAATCACTCCACCATCTTAGAAAGGTGTGGGCCCCTGTGTCCAAGACAGGCTAAATCAGAACAATTCGAGTAATGCTCCGAGTGCTTTGATGCAGGAGAATAAGAACCTTCCTACAGCAGCTGTAGTACTTGCTGGGAATGTTTTTTGTCCTAATGGAAATATAGCCCATTGTTTATAATAGCAGTAAGATGATATGGTAGGATCCATTCTTTGCAGACTGATGAAAGGATCTGGTGAAATGACTTGGTTCCCACAACAAATTGAGATATTTGTAGATCTAAGCTGTACATGGATCTGCATCTCCCCTTTCACTTCTCACCAGGAGCAGAGCAGAGGTAGCTGTCATTTTCTGTGGTACACAAACAGGCTTTTGTGCATCCATTTGTAAATGTAAAACAAGGTTTTGGTTCCTGGCTTCATACCCTGAACACACCAGCCTGAGGTTCCTTGCAAGACAGTGGGTGCTATAACTATGGTATTGCCTCTTACAAGGAAAACATTTTAAAAATCAATGGGAGGAATGCAGGTAAAAGGAAACCCAACATCATTCCAATCCAGATGTTTTATTCAGCTTGAAATGAATAAGTAATTTTATTTTCAAATGATCTAAGCCTTTTGCTTTTGCTGCAAAAAAGAAAAGAACAAAATTTCTGTGGAATGCAATATCAGTAATGAATCTTGAAAATATAAAGTAAGGCCAGGAGGCTTTCAGTGCTTCTCCTTCTTTGATTAAGTGCTGGCTGAATTCAATCCAAATTTACGAAGCGTGAGTTTGCTATTAATTCAGTTTTCTTTAGCCCAGCTTACAGCACTGAATTACTGAATTACAGGTAATAGTTCAGTGCTTGCTGCCAGCAGACAGGGAGGTCAGGAAGAGTCTGAGGCTGGTCCTGGGCTGTGGGGACAGAGTGAGCTTGGCCCCTGCAGAGTCCTTACTGGGCAGTAACAGCATCGTGTGCATCAGGTTTTAGGCTCAGCCCTGTGGTTTTGTGCAGGTTAATGTTTAACAAAGGTCTGGCAGTGCAGTAGGGACTGTCCAAGCTGCTTGCTGGGTAAGGTTTGACTGCACAGTGATGTTTGATTTCCCTGTCCCATCACTCAAGACTATGGTAACAGCAAATCCTATTTCCTAACAATAATTTTCTGAAATAGCTTTTTCCTTTTCCCCCTCAAGCTCAGTTTTGCACTAGAAATTACACAAGCCAGTAAATGAGTTGCAGGAACAGATGGGGCTAATTGCACCTGTCTGACAGGGCAAATTTTAGCTCTCTGAGCCTTCAAAAGGCTGTGGATCCAAATCACAGTCTGGAAACCACCGATGGGAAGCCTCTCTGAAAGTCAGGTGTTTGCTGGGTATGACTGGGCTCTTCCTGAAGCTGTTCAATCAGTGACAGGCGATGAGCACTGCTGGAAATTCGGCTGTGAGAATTTATATCTTAGCTGTGGGAACTCTTACAGAGAAGCCTCTGGAGCAAGTAACCCACCCTCAAACACAGCCACCACCTTCTCAATGCACAAATGCTCAATTTAGATGGTTTCCTTTCCACACACATTTTGCATCAAATAAGTATTTGAGCATTCCTGTCAATTTTTTTGCACTTTTCCTCGTTGTGTTTGCCCACCTTGCCTCTGCAGTTCTGGTTGGGTGGGGTTTTTGTTGTTATTCTCTCCCACACAGCAAACCCCTTGGGTGGGCTGTGTGTCACTTTTGCTGTTCAGCTGCAGCAGAGGGGGAAAGGTGAGGTGGGAGAAGGAATTGTGGAGGTGGCAGCAGGAGGTGGGAACCAGAGCATAGTCTGAACAGACTCAGGGCCCTGGGAATGCTGTGAAGGAGGCCAGAGCAGTCAGGCAGGGATTAGAAGAAAAGGAATTGCAGGGAACAATTTGTGTGCAATTCCTTTCTCTTTGTGGCCACAGTGATTGTCCAGAGTGGCCCCATCAGTTTGGACACAGGAGTGAAGGTGAGGGTGGGTGGACCCTGTGACAGCAGGACTGTCCCCAGACTGAAGAGATGTGGGGTCAGCCTGAAACCTGGCAAGAGAGGAATGGTGTGGAAAGGCAGGGGTGAACAGAGCACTGGAGGTGCTGAGATGATGTATTTGTACATGGGGATCTTAGGCAATGAAGAGGAAGGGTGATGTGGTCAAATCACCAGGTAGCTCATGGCCAAACTGAGAACTTTTTTTCTCTGCATTGGCCATAACTAACCTATTTTATTGATGTTCTCTGGTTTCCTGGTAAGGGGATGCACTTCTCTTTTGCCATGGTTTGTGTAATCCATGCTGAAGAACTCCTGGGAATCCTACTTAGCTGACACTGTATTGTCATATCCTTGTGTGATCTCCACAGCTGGAGCACTGGGCATAAATCACTGCTGGATTAGGGCTTCTTTTGTGTGTGGCACTGGCAGCCAAAGGAGGTTCAGCTGTGCACAGCACGAGGAGCTGTGGTGTGGCTGGGGCAGAAATGCAGTGAGGGAGAAAGGGCAGGGATGTTCACAGCTGCCCTGCAATGGGAGCTCTCCTGTAGGCTCTGGTGGATCCATCCTGTGCCCAGTGCTGGATTGGGGCCAAATCACCCACCCTGAGATGTGCCATCTGACACAGAATTTACATTTTCTCAGCATTTTGAAGGCATGTGCTCTAAGGACAAATGCAGTTTCACTGTAATTATGGCCCAGCCATCATTTTGAATGGGAATAGAGCACGTTCAGGATGAATTGCATTCTGCTGCTGCACTGAGGTGTTAAACTGTTTGGTGAGTGTTTCAAAGATGAACCTCTGCCATGATTAGTACCTCAGCACAGAGATGATGCACTGTGCCCTGTCTGCAGGGCTGCCAGGAGTGCCAGCCACTCCCTCATGGGGCGTGACTCTCCCACCTGGAATTCCTCAGTTCCAGCTTGTTCTTGGATTGCTTAGACTTAAGCACGACTCTGCATTTGGGTGCTCAGTTTTGAGATGGCCTCTGATGTTCAGACACACTCCTAATGTATCTATCCCCAAAGGATGTGGTCCCCTGGCTTCCTGGATTTGGAGCTGTTAGTATTTCCCAAACCTGGCAACATCTAAGCACACAAGTCACGTTGGAGAGCACAGGCTCTCATCCAGCTCTCCCTGTAGTCATGCTAAAATAACTAATTAGTATTTCTTTCATTCCAAAGCTTTGAAAGAAGATGCAATTAGTTTAGGAGGACTGTGACTGTGCTACCTGGTATGAGGGAGGGATTGTGTCCTGCTTGTGTTTTATCAGAGCTGGAATAGCCTACAGGAGCTGACAGGTTTGGGCAGACAAGAAGAGCTCAGTGATGAGGAGCAGTGACAGCAAGCCAGCTCTCAGCAATCAGGCAGAGAAGCAGTGACATCCACTCTCCTTTTCTGAGGGAGAAGTAGGACAGAATGTCAGCAACTGGCTGGATGACCAGGCTGCTGAGAGAGACACAGGGCTTCCAGGTGGTGACACGCTGAAGGTGCTGCTGCAGTGACAGTGGAGCGAGCACTTGAAACTCCTGCTGCCTCAGGAGAGGAAAATCAACCTGTTTGCTGCAGAACTGCTCTGCTGCACTGGGCTAGCTCTCCTCCCCTGGAAGTACTTTGATTTTATTGACAGCACAGTGAGACCTAGCATTAGAAACACTCAGTCTACCTCTCAGCCAGCATTTTCCTAGCAGTGGAAGCAAGCATCTGTGTAACAACCAAAATCTGGCTGTGAAAACCATGACCTCATTTGAGATTATTTTATTTCACAAAGCAGATGCTGTGCCTTTCTCCATGGCAGGGCTAATTCCCCTTGAAATCCTGTCCCTTACAGCTGTATTGCCTCTGCTCAGACTGGGGGCTGCCAGTTACAGCTGGATTTGCTGTGAGCACTTGTGTGATTGTTCCCTCATTTCCAGGCCCTGGCCCAAAGGCCGTCTTTGTCATCCACAGTCTCATTTGGCATGAAGATGTTTTCCTCTCAATTCCCTGGTCAGATATTTACCACTGTAACTCTGGCCACAGGAAGGCAGAATTAATGTTTCCTCTTGATGTTGCATCAGGGTATCACATAGGAAGCTGAGAGTGAAAGGCTGGAAGGAGCCTCCAGAGACTTTCTAGCTCAAGGTGCTGCTCTGAGGAAGGATCAAGTCAGCCCACACAGCTCCCATGACAGACCACAGTTTAACTGCTCTCCACAGCTGCAGTGAGGCGATTTTGCACATCCAAAGGCAGTGTATCTCAATCCCTACTACCTTAAGAAAATATTTTTCTTACTCTCCAAAAAGAGCCTTTGCTGCTAATAAAGCCCTTTTTTTTTTTTTCTGCTTCTTCAGCCACTAGGGCAGAATATAACCTAGAATTCATCATCCTTTAATAAGGATGTTTAATGTATAGAAAAACTATCAAGCTGTCCTATTTGCTTTCTTTTTTGTAGATCAAATGAAGTGAAGCCACTCATTAGTGCTGATTTTTCCAAATCTTTCCCCATTTTTGGATTTCCCAAAAAGCCCAAATCTCAGAGGACGATGAAAGGTGAATGGAGCATCACTTCTCTTAGTTACTGGGCCTCAATCATTTAAACTGAGACTTCTTTTTCTTTTCATTTTGGGATTGTTGAACCTATAAATATAAAAGGGAAAATCTGGAAACGTAAAACTCTCACAAACTAAAATCTATCTGAATTCATATGAATTTTTTTGACAAGCACAATTGAGCCTCTCATCTTCCCATCCTCCAGCTCTCTTTCAGATACTGCAAGAAAGTTACTTAAGGCCAGAGCTATTTTCTTAGTCAGCTGGCTTCTTTCTTGGAGCCTCCATCTGCAGGCAATGCTGTCTGCAAGCCTCATGTCGTCTTCAGCCTCGCTCTTTGTTCTCAGCTCTGTCCTGGGCAGTAACTGCCAAACACACTTGTTTGTTTCTTCACATAATCCATACGTGCTCTTTTCAGAATGACAGCTTAGAAGCAAATAACCACACCCTGGCTCTGATAAAGGCATGATTTTAACGTGATGGATACCATTTTTCATTCTATGTGGTGATATTTCTTGAGCATCCTCATCTGCAGTGGAACCCTAAGAGATTTGCCAGTGTGCTGCAAACACTCTCTGCTTAGGGAGTGCACTCTGGGGGTCCAATCCTTTTGAGTGACACTGATGGATAGCCTTATCAGTAATCCTCCCACTGCATCCCCTGACTGGCTGAATGCACCACAGAGTAGTTAGAAAATTCTTTGCTGAAGAAAGAAACAATTAGAAAGCATTTTTAGAACAGTGAATGGAATGTTTTTCACAGCTGGCAGTTCTTATTTATGACAAGTAATAATTGCCTCAGCTGAAAAAAAAAGGCTCTGAAAAGGAGAAAGAAGGTATTTTAAAAGGGAATTTGGTGCCCTTGGATTTGCAAGTTGGATTCTGCAGGTACTGGGTAGCTTCAAGCAAAAGGATGCTGAGGGGGAGGAGTGGGTCTGCAGCCAGGCACAGCCTCCCAGAGCTGGTGCCACACCTACAGACAGGTGCAGCCAAATCCTCACCAGATGAGGATGGCAATAATTGGATTTGTTTGTGTTTATGTTGGGGTTTTTGTTGTTGTTGTGTGGGGTTTTTTTGGTTTTATTTTATTTTTTTTTGTGAGGCAGGGATGAGGGTTCTCTAGAACATCAAGGCATGAAAGAGCACCTGCTATGCAGTAGTGTATAGATCCCTAGGCTGCAGAGGAGATAATTACAGAAACTGCCTCTGAAATTGAAAGAACTAGACACTAACATGACGCACTCGCTTCCAAGCCTGTGTTTTCTGTTAAAGGAATTTAGGAGGTGTATTTGCAGCTAATGGATACATCTTAGTCACTCACGTGTAAATATATGTTGGAATTCAAGAGATGTGAGCTCCTGTGGCTTCACAGAGATTTTTTTTCCCAGCATCACTCTTTTAAGTGACAATTTTTCTTAAGAAATTATAAGATTTAAAATATATCTGTAATACTGTAAGATTATAAATATCATGGCCTTTGAATCTGGACTCAGCAGAACAACTGTTTCTGTGTATTGTTTCTCAGTTGGGTGGGTTCTGTGAGTACTATTTAAAATATAACACATTTTTAAGTGTCCTGGCAAATACTCTTATCAAAAAATTTCCCAATGAATCACCTGACAACACTTACAGCCAACAATGAGCAAACAGGGAGATTGCTTTTCAGGGTGGAGATGAACTTTCTCCAGTTCTTTTGTTGAGCTTCTTTTGGTGGGAAGAGAAAATCTACCAAGGCATGCTGTCCTTAGTATCTCTGACTTGTCAAGATATTTTACTTTCTGCTAAAGACTATTAATTTTTGTGCAGAGAACGTTGCATAGCCTTTTTAAAATGGAAATCATATTTTTTATATTTCTTTGCTGGATGGCAAGCACGGGTTGCACATAACCTTGGCTGAGAAGGAGGGTCCTCCAGCTCCTTGGCAAGGAAGACAGAAAGGAACTGCCAGGATAATCCTGCAAGTGCTCAGGGAGTGCTCAGGGAGTGCCTCTGCTCTGTGCCTGTGTTTCCAGGCATCACAGTCTGACTTTCTTTCCAGTCTCTGCTGTCTCTTCCTGTGCACAGGCACAGGGAAAAGGACAAGATCTGTGTTTCTTGCCCTGGTTGTGGCGTCTGGGTTGATAACTTCTGAGAAGTGGCTGGCAAAGTGTGAGCACCCAGTGGGGCTGGTCTTTTATTTAGACTGAATTATTCTCTGCAGAGTTCCTGCATCCTATTCTGTCATGTGACATTCTGGGCAGCATTTCAAGACAAATAAATAAATAGAAACAGTAATAATTCCCTCGCACTTTTCTCTCAGCTGCAGGATTTTGGGAACCCTCAGAACACATTTCTTCTTGGTCTTCACTTTTGAAAGTGCCTAGAACAGCGAGAAGAAAAACAAGCATTTGGCTCTAATAAAAAAATGGACAGTTAATCTTTCCATCAGATCTCACACAGCCAAAGCCCAAAGCACCCCAGTTTCACATCACTATTAACAAACCCATAACAGCTAGTAGTTTCCTGGAATCTAAGACCCTTTGGGCTCTTTAGAAAGAAGTCAGCAGGACTTTCCACGTGCTGCAACTAATATGTTTTATGTGCTTTCTTGGGCTGAGGAGTCTCATCACTGTTTTCTGCTGACACCTTGGAGATTTTCTGGATCTCTGTGTTCTTCTGAAAAAGCCATTTCATTGACAGTCTAAAAGGACTATTCTTGGAAGAGAAATAAGTAACATATTTGTACAGCCCTCTGTCTGCAGGGCTGTATGTGGGGTCACACATGACTTTAGGTTCTGGGGATATCAAGACACATTTTCACCCGACATCTTGTGCAGGAGTCAAAGCAGAGCTGTGCCTGCTCACATTCAGCCTTTGTAGGGAGCATAAAGAATTGCTTTAAATCCCATGCTGCTGCAGCTGCAGAAATGGATCAAAAATGGTCAGGAATAATGTTCTGCTGCTTTTTGACTTAGGCTGCACAGGTCTGGGGACTGGAGTCACAGACAAAAGAAGCCCCCCACCGACTCTCTCCCTAGAGCTGGATTTTCAGAGGCAAGAGAATCCCAAAAACAGACAAAACACTCTGGTGGAGGGAAGGAAAGATAAATGTAAGGGCCCAAAGTGTCTGAAACATTAATGTTTTTCTTTTTCTTTTTTTTTTATGTGAGAGAAATTTCTGTTAGAAAGGGCCCATAAAATAATGAAAGGTTCTCCAGTGTACTAGCATGTGATTTATTATGCCCAAGTGTGCTTTGTGTCTCCCTAAATGCAGCCAGGCAATGGCTTCTGCTATTTGGATGCAAAGGTTTGAATACGAAAAAGAGAAGTCTGAGACAGATTTTGGAACCTGGAAAGCAAAAATGAACTCTGAAGGGGGTTGTGTGTTTTTGCTGGGAAGGCTGGCATGGGTGGAGAGAGGGCAGAATTACCTGGCAGCAGAGGTGCAGCTCCTGCCCCTCCAGAGGTGGCTCCAATCAGGCTTTGCTGCTCACTGAGACCTGGCCTGGGGGTGCAGGGGTGTTGCAAGAGGAAGATAACAACCAGCTGTGGTAAGAATTGCCTTGCTGGAGGAGAAACTGTGAAACAGTTTTAATTATATCTCAGGAGCCAGATATTATGTGCAGATTATATGATGGGTTTAACTACTGCACTGGAATTTTCCTATTTTGCCTAATAAATACTATTTTTCAACATGGGTTGCCGTTTGGGAGTGGGGAAAGTAAGTCACTGAACGCTGCAAAGAGTTTTTTACAACTTCACAGGTTTCTGGATAGAGACCTGAGCCAATGGTTTGCTTGCAACCTTTCTAAACACAACCTTTTGGCAGTCAGTCGGGTCTTGGCAGGAGACTTGCAGTTACTTATCACAAAAGTTTTCATGTAAGCATGTCAAATTTAACTACACTTTTTTTCCCCTTTTTTTTTAAATTGGGCCTTGATTTTGAATTCTCTCCAAATAAGATTTTTTTAACCTCTGGCTAACTAAGTCTCCTGGATAATTATTTCATTACTAATTAAATTCAGTTTCTCATGTAGAACACATACAGTTGGTTTGGACTTGTTCTAAATATCTGTCATGTTTCTTTCTTGCTATATTTTTTTGTTAGAGCTTGTATCTGCCACAGTAGGATTTTATGTCCTTTTCAGAGCCAGTACCAATAATCCATCAAGGATCACAAGTGATGATGCAGGCTGACACTTGGCTCTTTTTGGTAAAAGGAGCATCTCCTTGGGAAGGTGATGCTGAGCTTGGGGCTCTTTTTTGCCTCTCTATTTGTTCTGTTTCAAGGGGAGGAATGTGCCCATGTGCTGGACCTGGTCCTCATTCAGGGGGTCATGTCTGCTTTTGGGGGAGAATTTGAAATGGTTGGAGGAAGGGTGTGTGTGTCACCTGCCTTGTGCCTGTCTGCATAATCCACCTGTAGCTGTTCCAAGGGAGAAAATGTTGACAAATGCCAGCATTTTTTCAGAACACATAAAACCTGAAATACATTTGCTATTGTTTTCTGCTGCCCTGGGTGTAGGTCTGCTCCTGGAATATGTATCAAGAGCAATCCCTCTATTTACAGTTTAAACATGAGCTATGGATTACTTACTCCAACTGCCAGTTTCCTGGGAGAAATGTTTGCAATGGCCATCTATTATCTTGGCTGCAAAGAAAGTAAACTCTTAACTGCATATGAAATTAAGCGATTCTTGTCTAGCAATTGGAGTTTGGGTTTGGTGATAATAAGTGTGGGTTTGTGATTTAATAGGTCATTACCTACTTTGCCCATAATCACAAAGTAATAAATAACTATTGGCAAGATGGATAATAGCTGGGTCCAAGAGGCATGAAAAAGATAAAGCAATAGGCACAAAAACATAATTTATATTCATAGAAAATGGGGCCTAGCCAAGAAAGGCGATCTAAACTGATAGGAGAGCAGATTTTTGTTAGGTGCCTCTGATCTGGGGAATGGCTGAACACCTACTTTCACATGAGGTAGTTGTCTTTCTGGTTTATAAAATGTGTTTTGGACATGTTGCATGGGAGTTTCCCTTTCTGAAGAGGCAATTCCATATCTCAGGGGCTCAGACTCGTGGTCCTGTGGATCTAGACCTCCCCCTGGAAGACCACTCCAGGTTTTTGGGTTCAATTAACCAAAAGTTGTCAATGCTTCACTGTTCATTTGCTGCCCCATTCAACATCTGTCGCAGCTGCTTTGAGTTGTTCTGACTTCTGGGGCACAAGGTGCAGTTCCTCATGCCTTCCTTTCTTGTGATAACTTACTCAGTTCATGTCAAACAAATAGTGGCATCATTTATAATTTTATGTTTCCCCAGCCATTCTCGTTCCCTTCTGTGCAGTGTAATAGTCATATTATTGCAGCATATCATATTACATCAGTTGTGTCATAAACTCATCACATTTTTTATTACCTCTAGATATGCTGTGCAGAGCTCCAGGCTTGCTTTGTAGTGTGCAAGAAAATGCACGAGAAACTGAAATCCAAATGTGGCAACAAACTTCCCCAGGGCTGGGCAGGGAGAATGGTGTGGCCATGGTGCTCATCACCAACTCTTGAGCTCACTATTTTTTCCTTCTCTGCCTCTCCTCTCCACTTAATTGGTGCCAGAAAATGAAGATGCAGAGAATGTGGAGATGCCTTTGATGTGGTCTAGTTTGGAACATGTGAAAATGCAGTTGTGCAGTTCTGAGCCTGACATCTAGGTCAGCTGGTGGCTTTGTTCAAATTTTTTTGATTAATCAAGAGGAAATACCCATCTTCTTCCTTCTCAGAGAGGTTCAAAGAGAATATGTCTTTGCATATTTTAAGGAGGTGAGGAGATGGGGGCAGGAGTGAGATGCCTGAAAAAGTGCCAGTGGATGTTTGTTCACTCTGGAACAGGGAGAAACAAAAAAACCCTCTTCCATATTTCTCACCAGCCTCCCCCGTTTCCAATACGTTCACTTTATATCAGTGAACTTTAAGAACAAAATGTGCTCAGGGAAAAGAAATTAAAATTGCAAAGCAGTTTCCTTTCCTATCAACAGAACTGACAGAAAAAATGACAAAATGCTTGTGGGAATGATTAGAGAGAGTGAACACTCTCATTCATGTCGTGTCGGATATTGCTAATTTATATGTATTTGTTTTCGAACCAATCTGGCAAATTTCAGGAAAGAATCTGCCAGGAATCAATGGGAAAAATGGGCCTGTATTCTTCTGGAAATTAATAATAAGTATTCACTGTGTTTTATTTGGATTTTGATGATATCTGTGATGAGTGATGGATACCAGGAATGGAAACAGCCAGTACAGAGAGCAGGAGACTCACGGCAGGGCTTTGGAGATCTGGGACCTTTTGCTGTTTCTGCTGTTGGCCTGCTGGGTGCCCTTGGTCACTCAGTGCACCCTCCTCCAGTGCTCTGTTTTTTCCTACAGGAAAATGAGGAGGGGTGCGGCTTTCAAATATCTTCCATGAGGGAGGAAGGCTCCAGGCTTTCCATACCTGTTAAACGTGCCCTTGACTATTGACTTTTTGGAGTTCCTTACATCCTTTCCTCTCCTTCCTTCTTTCTTCTTTCCTATCTCTCAAGAAATCTATCTAATCACTAATCACCGAGTGATAGAGCAGTTAATAAATATAAAATTTAAATTGGGTATAAAGATTTCTTCACTTGCTAGGACCACACTCTCCTCACTCATCTTTTGGCCACTCCAATTTTCAATGTGTCACTAGTCTGCAAATACAAGATTTTCACCTTATACTTCGACTTTTTCCTGTCATTTTAACCCCATTATTTGGTAACATTTCCATTCATCACTCTAAACGTCCTCTAATTTCTTCAGCTGTAATTTTGTTGCTTTTCCCGTAACAAGTAGGGAGCTATTTAAGGTTCCAGTGACTCTGATGATTTCAATGACATAAAGATGAAATACAATTTTCCTCAAAAGCCTAAGGAGAAAAAAAAATTAATCTGGCATGTTCACATGACTTCTCAGAACCATCCAGGGGCCCAAATCCTCTTGATTTCCAAGTCTTTGGAGATTTGCCTTTAATGCTTCAATATTCTGTAAAGGTGCTGATTTAATTTAATTATCATTCAGCCTGGTTATACAGATTAGTTTTTCAGTCTTTCCTGGAAAAGTAGCACCTGCAACTCCTTAATCACTTCTGTTACTGATTTTATCTCCATTATATCCTAACCTGAATTTTTTGGCAAGGTTGTTGCCTTCCAGGTTTTTCAGCCTGATTGTCAGGAACATGTTATGGCCAAGAATAGACTGGAAAATATGGTTCTTGCTAGTCTGTTTCTACAGAGAGGAAATTAAATTTGGTGCAAAGAAGCACTTGCTCTCTAGCAGAACTCAGTAAATGTCATGAGAAAGTGAGGGGGAAAAAAAGTGCCTGTGAGGGTTAACAGTGAGGAAGTTAATGAGAACCCAGTATGGGAACTCAAGAGAAACACCAGGCAGATGGTATATCACCCCAGCAAATACTTAGGCTATTTTCCTGTCTGAATCCACTGATTTGATCTGAGGAATGAGCTGTCTCTACTCTGTGCAGCTCTCTTTTTCAGAGATGCTTTGGCAATGCATCTCATCTGGTGGTTCAAATTGCATTTCCATGGCTGCTGAGGTGTCTGCAGGAGGGCAGAGGCAGCTCCCTGCAGGGTCAGTGTTTGCTTCCACAGGGCAGATCTGCCTTCTTGCCTGGCCAGACTCGGTCTCACAGAGCACAAATGTCCTGTGGGGGTCCTTGTCCTGGGAGCCTGGATAACCCATCTTTCTCCTTTGGCAATGAGAAATCTCTCAGGTAGCCCAGGGAAGGGCTAGGTAGGGCCCAGGTATCCTGCAAGGGCTGCAGACACCAGCACAGTTGAGAAGGACCCCTTTCCTCACCAGAAAGTTTCCTCTTTCCAAGGGACTTAAACTGGAAAGAAATGTTTGATTAAATGGTGGAACTCCTCCATCTCCCCAAACCACTCTATGGTGAGTGCTAAGTTTTCTTTTTCTCCATCCTGTGGGGTTTTTTCAGAGCTGGGTATGTCTGGTATGATCATGTCATGCTCTGGGGGTGGAAGGGACATCAGCTCAGCATTTTCAAAGGAAGCAGAAGCAGAACTAACCCAGCTTATCCAAAAGCTTGGTATGGGAAAGGGCTGGGGAGGAAATCTTGGTCTTGGAGGGCTGATGGATTAATTTACTGGAACTGTTTGAAGCCTTTCTGTTTGGCCTGGCTCTTCTGTGCCTTGGTGTAACACAGGGGTTACCAGCCAGACAAACCATGTAAAAAGCAAAAAGGAAAGGACACTAAGGGACATGATCTGTGAATTTTACCCACATTGTTCCGGAAGAAAAAGTGTTGTAAAGAGAACATAAACAATTAGGGCATATGCTGAGTTTGTTTATCTTCAGAAGCATGTGGTAGGTGTGCCAGTGCACTGGTGTTCAGCAATTAACAATAAAGGCAGACAGCAATTAACCACATGTCTGCTGTGAGAGGTAATGGAAGTTATTTGTATTTAACCTCCATGATTCATGAACCACTTTCATTCTGGGAACTAAAGAGAAAGGGAAGGAACATCTTAGAGCCTGATGTCACCATGTGAGAAATGATCAGACTTCAGTAGTCAGTAATGAAAAAACTTACATACATAAATAAAAATAAATATATTTTTCCCATTATTGGCAGATGAAATATAATCATTTATCATACATATACACATATATATGCATATACACATATATATGTACATTTTTTTAATGGTGGAGTTCTGTTTCTGGGAATTTCAAGCTTCATTTGCTTTTAGGATCTCAGCTCATATATATACTGAAACCAGTGGAAAAGTCCTTATCAGTATCAATGCCTGTTGCATTTGGACTGCTGATATAAACACCACCATAGGAGCTATAGACTTTAGAAGTTTTTTTGGGTTGGTTGTTCTTTTTTCCCCATGTATTTATGAAGAAATTAGACTTATTTAGGAAAAGCAGCCTTTATAAGATTCAGTATTCAAAGGAATGTGATGGGACACCCCGACTGTAGGAATTATTTTCTGATGCCACATCTTTTTCAAGGGTTTTGAATTGATAGACAACCTTCATGATTAAATGTCACTGGGACAAGTACAGAGCTGGGTCTTTTATGAAAAAATATCCTGGCCACAGGGGTAGATGAGCAAGAAAACCAAAGGATACCTTTGTTATCCTCTGTTAAAGATGAAAGACCCACTGCATCAAGATTACATACACTCTAAGATCACCTTTTCTTTTTCCCTGAACCAGAGTTGTGTCACAAAGCTTGTTTTTGGTGGAAGGAGGTTTAACAATAAGCTCATCTCATTATAGGTAAGCAGATACATTTTGGACAGTTTTCCATTGAGCAGCATATAAATCTAGACTTAAATGTAATGAACTGGCACCAAAAAGTGTACTGGAATATTGATTTTTGTGAATTAATAAGACATTGTTTTCTGGCTTTTATGGATTAATACTTAGCTACAAGCTGTTTGGGATTTGGGTAAAGAATATCCTGGCGGTAAAATGCAATTTTATTTTGGAGATGGAAATGCTTCAAGATGGAACAATTGGATTGGTGGACATATTGTATTAAAGGGTAGCAAGGGAGAGACACAAAGTGCTTTTATTGCTTATTCTTTCAGTACAAGTAATAAGTATTGATGACCTAAAAGAAATGCAGTGTAATGGTCCTATGAAAATAGAGTTTGGAGGGCTGTTAGTCTTGTCTGTGCCTAAAAGTGTCATCTTAGAAAAACCAATTAAAATGAGGTATTTTAGCAGGAAAACAATAATCCTTTTAGCATAAAAGAAATAATTTGTGTTCCCATTTATGAAAATGTGTAACTTAGCTTGGAATCAAAAGCTTATTTAACACTTCTAGCAAAATGAAATCTGCTTTCCTCCTGCTGTCCCTGTTTCCATTGGGAACTCCAAAATTTTCCAAGAAGATCTTTTCCAAAGGTGAATTTTCTCAGGGGAATTTTCTTTCAAATTCATCTAATAACCCATGTCAGGGAGAACTTCAGATGTTCCAGAGTGAGATGAAAAGAGGTCAGGGTGTTGTACAAGGAGCTGAAGGATGAGAAGAGTGATTTGAGCCGCAGAGTGCCAGATTTGTGGGGGCAGCTCAGCAGTGGGCTAAGCACGATGGAGAGGCTGAGGGGCAGAGACAAGAACATACTCCAGTGTCTGTGATCACCCTGGGAAGCCCACTGTGCTCTGGTTACCTTTGAGCTGCCAGGCTCTGCACCAGAGGAAGGGCAGGGTGTCAGCTGGCATCAGTGGGAACAGTATTTTGAGCTGTACTCCTCCAAAGGATCTACACACAGCCTTTGGGAGAAAGCAGCGGAGCCAATGGGCTTTGCCATCCTTTCGTTGTCTGTAATTACTCAGCTCTGCTAGTGCCTGTTCTGATCTCAAATGCAATGCTGGGGTAGCTGCACTGGTGTCGCAGGAGTTAATCCCCAATTGTTCAACTGACAGCAACACCAAGGCTGTGATCTCCACTACAGAGCAGTCACAAACACAGCAAACAAACAGCCACTGGCGTGGCTTCAAGAATTGTGTTCCATCAGTTGCTCTCCTGCCACGAGAAGACCTGTAAAGAAGCATTCCTGTAGGGAACAGGCTGCACTTGAAATGTAAATCGAGTTCAATATCATCTTGTTAGTAGAGTCTTTGGTGCTGCTGGATAAACAGACAGCACAGGGAGCCTTGACACCTGCCTGGGCACTCATAAAGCACCCGGTCCTGCAGCAGCTTAACTGGGAGAGTGAGCAGAGAGCCTCGGGAGAGGCTGAGCTCCTGTCTGGGTGTACTTCAGGAAAGGTGTGAAAACCTTGAGTGTCCTTCGATTGCAAGCAGTCTTTGCTGCATCTCAAGGACAGGAGTATGAACATCTCTGCTCCTAAAACTCCAAACTCATTGTGCATTGCTGTCAAAGCAGGTCTGCAGGAAGCACAGCTGAGCACAGCCCATCAGGCAGAGCGTGCAGCTGAGCTCTGGGGAGGGATTTGGTGTGCAGTCACAGGATTGCCTGTGAGAGCTCCTTGATCAGAACAGAAATATTTAATCAGGTCTGTCTCCTGTAAGTGTCATGTAGAGAAAACAAGGCTACAAATTGGATTTGTGTGATCAATGGGCAAGAAAGACCACTTTATCCACCTCAGCACTGCTGACATACAACACCAGGCTTTGGTGACAGCAAGGTGCCCACATTCTGGCAGGACAGACTCTCTCCTGTCTGGGGACACAGGCTGTTCTGGAACCATACATTGATCATTTTTAAATTTTAACCACAATCGTGCCTTCTTATATGTCAGTAGAAAATCAGCTGCTGAGTTTAGAAAGAGTATGATTTTTCTTACAGCAAAATCAAAGGAAGAATCTGCACAGATTGCACAGCAATATTTAGGTACATAAAGATATGGTTTGGAATTTATTCATGTACATGAGTGAATTAGGAACCTGCACAGAGTTTTTTGAAGTTCAGGGCTACAGCTGAGAGCATGGTACAGGGGTCTGACTCAAACAGAAAGGGGCCCAGAGCCTGAGCAAATCCTCTGCAACCAGGCACCACAAAGCCATGTTAAACAGATCTTCCAGACTTGACACTTCACAGCTCCCAACATTTGCAAAGCATGAGCATCACAGCAGGACTTACTGAGCCAATGGCACAGCAAATTTAGTAAATAAATAAATAACATACAGCAGAGAGGACGGGAGCCGTGTCTGAACTTTGTGTCTTACCGAGAATTGGCACGGTGACTTGGCAGGGTCTTTGGAAGGTTTTCAGTTACCTTGATGAATAACAATTCTATTTTAATTTTTTTTTTCTCTTTGTATATTATAAATGGACTTGTAAAAGAGGGACTGCCTGTTACAGTCTGTCTGTCTCCCCAGGAGTCTGGAAGAGGTTGATAGGAGGAAGAGTGCAGCTGTGGACCCCGCCAGAGCATGAAGATCTGTAGGATCCATTTGGAGAGGGGCACAACTGAATCCAGGTATGAGAGAGAAATGGGTCATGGATGCCAAATGTCAGGTGCAGCAGCATCAAGCTCTGCTAATGTTTGCTTTGTGGGAAAAAAAAAAAAAAAAAAGGCACAAAAAACACCTAAACCCCAGAGACTGGGATCTACAGAGACCATTCCTTACTTCAGGAAATGAAGCTTTTCTGAACAATACCATCTTCTGTCATGCCTAATCAAACTAATTAAAGAACACTACCACACTTTATTAATGTAATTTATCTCCTGCCTGAGGTGAATTATATTTATGCTCCAGTTACTCAAACATCACTGTTCTGTGTTTGAAGGAATGATATTATTCAGTGATGTTTGTGTTCCACGATATCTGGCAGTAATTGAACAAGAGCCTGGGAAATTGAGTATTTCCTGCTTTGGAAAGGCTTCTTTGGGGAATGTGTTGTTGCACAGGTGTGTTGGTGAACAGGCTGGACTTGGGCATGTCCTTATTTGAGTGGAAACTGGAGGCCTACACATGCCAAACCTTTCAAGCCAAGCAAGCCAAAATGAATCTCTAAGCATTGAGCCTGTGAATGGCCTGTTTAACTGAACACACATATTCACAGCATTTAATGAATCAGGGTTGGGAGGCCAAATTTATTCCAGCTGAAGATCTGGCAGGGAAAGGCTAATATGTACTGAAGGAGGAAGGAAGGAAGTTAGTTAGTTCTAGAGATTAAAAACATTTAAGAAAATGTCAATAGAAAAAAAGTATTTATTTTAAAAGAGATTAATGGCTTCCATGGATATCCTCTGATGTGGCCACAGCTGCAGGGCTCACAGGTACAGTATCCACCCCCCTTTTGTTGGAAGAAGCAGTTTAACATCATTTATGGAGCAGGACATCATGAGACATTGCCCAAAACTGACTGAGGGGTTTTCCTGGTGGTTGCTGGCAATTTGTTGATGAAAGCAGAAGACAGGAGAGAGCAGGGGGAGCAGCACAGAGCTGTCATGGGCCTGGCCTGGCCAGAGGGTCAGACAGCTCCTGGGTGTGCAAGGCTGGAGGCACAGGGAGCTGGCAAGGGAGGTGCAGCCTCCTGCCCTCCCCACACACCTGCCTTTGGCAGCTGAGCTGAGCTGGCCCAAGGCCATTTTGGCCACCTGTCCGTGCTGTTTGCTCTCATCTGAGGCCAGCCCTGCTGGCCTGAGAGAAAACCCCACTGGGGCTTGGTCTTAAAAGTGCACTTGGAAAGGACATTGCAGATGTCTTGTCTACCCCTCCTCACCCACACTGCAGGTGGGTGAGATGGGCCCTTCCCTACCAGGAATGGCTTTGGCTGCTTTGAGGGCACCTGAGACTGGCAGACATGTGGACCCAGAACTGGTCCAAGCTCAGGTATGGCATGTGCAGAGTCACGGGAGACACTGGCACAGAGAAAACAGTGGGAAGAAAACCTGTCAGGGACATGGAAAAGCAGACATCCCACCTCGGGCTGCAGCACGTTTCATCTCAGGCCTGCAGGAGCACTTGCTGTCAACACTGTTCAGAGGCACTCTGCTGGCTCTCTGCCAGCCCAGGCACTGGGCATTAATGCAGTGACTGCAGTTTTACTCATGTTGATTTAGAGAATTCCACAACTAAATTTAAAGTGCTGCTAGGTAGGATGGCATGTGGGGAACAGTACCATGCTACTTAATTTTTTTAAAACTTGGGTTGTGTATTTACTGCTTTCCTAAGTGAATTCTTAAAACAATATCTGACAAGTAGATTCTGTCTTGTAAATAGGTCCAAATGAATTTTATTGAGATTTTTGGGTAAATCTTTGCTACCCTGCTCCCAAGTAGATTTTGGCAGTTTAAAAAGCTTTCTAAGAACAAGGAAAAAGGAGCTTTTATTCTCTGTGAATAAATGAACTGCGAATTTCCTTGGGTAGTGGTTAAAACTGTTTTGGATTTTCCTAAAGAGAACAATGACTCACATCCATTGATAAAGTACACCTTAGCTCTGTATTAATAACAAGTGCAGTGGGCTGGATCAGATTGCATCTGCCATTGAGAACACAGAGGCTTGTCTGGAGGACAGAGCAGGACTGAGCTCCCAGCATGTCGTGTTTATGGCTCCAAAACCAAAATACAGATTGGAGATTTGTCCCAGGTCAGAGTCTCCTTGGCAGCCTGTGCACTGTTGCATATCAAGTGCTCCTGCATAAAAAAGCTGGATGGCAAAAACATAAAAACTGGTGCTTTAGAATAAAAGGCAAGTCCTGATGTCTCACACATTCTAGGAACATGCTGCCCAGACTGCCAGCTAAAAATTTAGGGTGAAAACAACAAAAAAAACCCAAAGCCATGATGAAGATGACAGGATGACGTGTAGGGTGCAAACAGGGAGAGCCTGTGGTAAAAGAATAGAAATTATAGAATAAGAAAGAATAGAAATTATTTTTAAATAGAAAAATATGACTGGGAAGGTAGCTGAATAGCATGTTGAACATGCTGATTTTTCTTCCTGATGATTAAAACAAGAAAAATCATGCTACAGAGCTGATCATTAGCGTAACTGTGATTTTACTGCTATGTAGCAGTAATTTCTTTCAACAGTAGAGAAATGGCAAGAAATATACCAAAGATAGATGATCTATTAACAAGTAAGTCAGTTGGGGCAAGCAGAAATTCATGTAATATGCCACGAGCATGATGAGATCCAGAAAAGGCATAAGGAGTGTAGAAAATGGTAGAATCCATGTCATGGAAAGAGGTCATTCTGCTGGGAAAAGCTGCTATAGAAACAAAGCCTTGGCAGTTCAGGCAATCAAGAAACAGCAATGAATTGAAACTGGAAGAGATATTCCAGATACAAACCTGGCTTTATATTTAGACAGCTTTTCTTGCTGTTATTTATCTGGAGGCTCTTTGCATATTAGAAGTACCAAGTGCTGTCCTTGGCTGGTTTGTACCTGCCAGGCTCTCCCTGCCATTGCTGCCAAAGGCTCTTCACAGGCTGTGGTCACCCAGCAGCCTCCTGTGGCCATTGGCCCTGCCTGGCACTCGGTCCTGCCTCGTGGCAGGTGGTGGCATCTCCCCACACCACCAAGTCAGTGTGATCCTCCTGTGGCACAGGGAGGCAGAAGTGCTTCTCTCTGAAAGGACACAACAGCAAGTGACTTCTGGTGGCATTGCCTTGGACAAAATTGGCAAAAAAATTGCCAACGTAGATTTTCATTAAAAAGAAAACCTGAGCATCCAAGATTTCTGTCTTGAAATCAGTGACCTGTGCCTGGAAGAGGGTAAGATACTGTAGTTCAAAAGAGTCTCAGTCTTGCTCCCTGCCTCAATAAAAATGAGAGAAAGCAGGATTGCAGCTGAAAGTTTGGGTTTGGATGCTCCACAGCAGGGCACTGAATTAAAGCCCCCTCTCCTCCCTTCTCCAGGAAGTGTCTCCCTGGGGCTCCGGCTGGCAGATGAATTGCAGCAGAATTTAACTGGTTCAAGAGAAGCTGAATGAAAGGGTTTGGTAACCCTGCCAGATTTACTGCTTTATTCATTACTTATGCAGACAGCAGCTGCAAAACAGATAGTGACTACAGTCAATAAAAGGCTGACATGGCCTAGCTTTGGCACTTCATGCCTGTGTGCTAATTTTGGGTCAGATATTGCTATTAGGAGCAGTCCCCACCCAAAGCTAATGACCCGTTGTGGGTGACAGCAGCAGAGCAGAGGTGGAGCAGTGCCCTTGTCCTGGGGCTAAGAGGGGTGTGCACAGCACAGAGCAGGGGTTCTTCCTCCAGCATCTGTAAGGAAATACAGATACTGCATGGGAAATCTCTTGCTTAAGTTATGGGGTGTCTGTCCCTTCCCATGCAGGGTTACTCAAAGCACAGTGCTCCCAGTACCTTCAGGGATTTCACTGTGTCCTCCCCTGGACATGGCTGCTCACAGCAGCAAAGCTGCACCTAGAAAAAAGAGGGGAGCTCTATTTTTTTTTTTTTTTTAATCGAGGCAGATAATGCATTTTGTTCCAGTTGGTGTGATGCGTTTCATACATCTGTGCTGGCCAAAACAGAGCTTTAATAATAATAATGGATGTGAGGAGAAAGCACTGACTGAAGGTTGTGTTGGTTGTATTAAACTCTTGCTGAATGTCCAGTGATGATACAGCCTCTGGCATGATTTGAATAAGAGCTTACTGTCTATGCTTTTAGGAAATGTATCCCGTTTAAATCCCTGTCTTCATTGGTGCTGTCCTCTGGCTCCTGGGTGTGTGCAAGGGATGGGTTTGGGGGCAGCAGCAGGCTGTCCCTGCCTGCCCTTGGTGCAGCCCCTCGTCCCCAGGGGAACAGGGCTCCCGGGGGAGCTGTGGCAGGACAGCGGGCAGGTGGAGATGCCAGGCTCTGGATGAGATCTGCTGTTGGCTCCTCTGCTGCTTGCACTCGTTAAGCATCCTGTGGCACTTGGCAGCTGTAGGACCATTAACCTTAATGTCCTGGCCGAATTCCAGCCTGCCTAATTGCACTCTGCCCGCCAGGCTGCATATTCCCGGGGAAGATTCAGGTGAGGAAATTGCTCCTCGCTCCCTCTCCTAAACAATGTTACACAAAGGGTGGTTTAGTGCTGAAGATTGAAACCTGTTTTATTCAGAAACCTAAATCTGGACTTAGGGATGTAAGAGAACACAGAGTCTTCAAAGCAACGCCCAGGCTCCTGAGCAGAGCCAGGTGCAGAACGTGGTTTTTGCCTTCCTGCAAATTTTTCACATTCCTTTATTAATAACAAATCTCCTAAAATCTGTTTAAGATCATTACTTGAAGCAAATAAAAATATTTCACACAAAAAGGAAACAGATGGTCCTGAATGTTGAAGATCTGTTTGAAATGTATTTTCAGCCCACTGTCTGGAACTTGTCTTGAGTTGTAAGGGAATCGAAGTTTAATTTCAGGCTCTGCAACACTAACACTGTGTAACCAGAGGATTCTCCCATCTTTGTGTATCAACCTAAATAATGGTCTCTCTATCATTGCAAAGGGAAATAGTTATGCATTTGTTGGAAGGAAACTAACGCTGGGTCTTTGGGTTTCTTCTCTGTGGCCAAGTTGCTCCTACATTAGAGTCAAGAAGCTTTGCTGTTAAGCTGGAGCAGACAGAAAATTTGCATTATCTGGGCAGACCTGGCACCCTACCTGTGGATGTGGTGCTCCTGGGTGGTCCCTGCTGACTTCACGTTTCCACTAGAGGCTGAAAGCTGGGCAGCTCTGCAAAGAGCCTCAGACAGCAGCTGCACCCTGTGTGTGCAGGACTGCAGCCTGCAGGGCCTGAGCCTTTCCAATGTCCCCGAATTTAAAGCTGTATTTGGGGAAGCACAGACTTTAAGCAGAAGCAATAGTTATGGTTTTTTTCCCACAGGGACACCTCAGGAGGTTAATTCAATCTGTGTTACTCAGACTCCGTGCTGGCACATCAGCCAGTTTTCATAGTCAGTGTCCTGCTTCCAGCTGAAACAGAATATGGTGCTTTAAAAAAAAATTGAAACAAAACCACACAGCTGCTGTCATTGTAGGACGTTGTGCTCTTAGATGAGCCATGGCTCTTGTCAGGTAGATATGATCACCCAATATTAATGGGTGGAGGAGGAAAACCTGGAGGCAGAGCTGAGGCAGAGGAGGGGCTGCCTGTGGGGACAGCAGGGCAGGCTTGCCCATTTCTTGGACTAATAATAGTAATAACAGGTTACCACCAAATTGGTCAGGGCAGAGCTTGAGTTTGACTTTTCTCTGACACACCTGAAGCTGCTGAGCAGGTGGGATGTGAGTGGTGCTGCCTCTCTCTAGAGCCAGGGGCTCAAGGCTTGCAGAGCTGCAGTGCCTGGGATCTCTGATGCTTTCCTGCCTGGCTGGATGCTGGGTGCCTCTGTAGCAGGACAACAACAAATGGTGAATAAAGTGCATCTGAAATGAAGCTCTAAATGCATAATTTCTAGAATTACAGACTGTTGAATGAATTTATATTTGAATAACATCAGTGAATAGCAGTCTGGTAGTCAAGCACCTATAAATAAAAAAAAGTTGTCAAGTGAAGGGGGGTTATTTTAGAAATTAATGACTTGTAGGATTTTTATGTAATGTATTTTTGTTGAAATCTTATTTTTGCCTTAAATCTAGGACTTGGGTTTTCTCACTTCCTCCCCTCATCTTTTCACAGGAAGATTGGAATAGCTGTAAAAAGTGAGGGTTTATGGAGGAGGCATTCTCAGCTTCTTTCTAATAAAATTATGGAGAAAGAAAAGGTCAAGCAAGGTTTCACTTATCAGATTTTCTATCAGTTTTTCTCCTTTACCTTAACTGAAAATAATGAAAAATGAAAGGTATTTTTAAAAAATAATCAAAATGAAAACTTCTCTTTCCCAGAAAATAATAATTCAGAATTTTCTCTTGAAGAATGGTGAGTGATAGGTTTCTAACCTCGAAAATACTTATTTTTCCCCTCTCTGCCTCCTTCCACCCCAAGTTCAGCCAGCTCTGGCATCATGCTCAAGTGAAGTGCTGAGAAGACGTCTCATGGTTACTCTCTTTGGCAAAAGAATGTTTCTGAGGGTTTTTAAAATTTGGATGATGATGATTATTATTTTGTTTCTGCTTGTTTGTTGTTTTTTTGAGACACAGAAATCTCTATTATTGCAAAACAAGCTCACTTATCCTCGTTTATCCCCAAGGAAAGGGAAATCCAACCAAACTGGGTAATAGACATCTCCTGGCTGAGCCCTTGGGCTGCAGGTGGAGGGATCACCTCACTGGGGGCTGGGGCTGGCAGATCCCCTGGAGCATCATCCCTCTCTTTGGGGCTGCTCTGGCTCTGCAGAGGCACCAGCATTGCTCAGAGGACTGGTTTTGAGGGTTTTTGGTGGCAGGCTGCACAGTTTGGCCGCCTGAGGGTTTTTATGGTTCAGCCTCTGTGCCTGGTGGGTGGGATTAGAATCTCCTGCACCCTCAGCCCAGGAGCTGCTGCAGCAGCCCCAGAGCAGGGGTTGGGGGTGTGACAGTGTGGGGAGTTTAGCCAAACCCTTCAGTGGTGTCTCTGTGTGTTCCTTCTCCAGGGCTCAAACACATTTCCCAGGGTTTTCCCCCTCAAACACACACCTGATTTTATTATTGCATTCGCAGCAAAGGGCACATCTCCACACACCCATTTCATAGCTCTAATTATGTTCCCCCCTATTAATTTTTAAGTGCCCATAAAACATGACCTCAGGAGGAGCCTGAGCTTTGCCAGCAGCAGCCCCTGCTTGCCCTGGGAGCGCAGGGCAGGGCTGAGCCTCTGCCAGCCCTGCTGGGCTGGGGGCTCAGCTGAACGGGCCAGAGGGGAGCAGCTCTTCCTCCTGGTGCTCCCCACGGGGCCATGTGCAGTTCTTCTGTCACCCCTGCAGGCATCAGCAGGCCAGGGACAGCAGCTGGGTAATCCTCACCTCTGCCCCAGGTTACTGAGGAATCTGTGCTGGCACCTTGTCCCAGCTTTAACCCGTGTGCAAACGGTGACTCGCGGCTGGAGCTGAGAGAAGACTTGTGAAAAACTCACTCTGTCTCTGCTGGGGAGGCTCGGGATGCACCTGGATCCTGGAGTGTGAGCCTGGGGGGGCTGAGCTGCTGTCAAGTGCCTACCCAGACAAATAAAGCCATGGGAGGCAGTGTGTTGGCACCAGAATTTCACTGAGTTAAATCAGGTTTGACAGTCTGAAACAATACCATCATCTGATGTCTAGTTTTCAGTTTCTTCACCAGATAATTTTTTTTTTTTTTGTAAGAAAGTGACAAACTAGAAATCCTTTTAATTTGTTTCAATAGAGTTGGAATTTTTTTTTTAGGTTAGCAAGTGCAAAATTTACAGGAATAAATTGAAAGGAATACAACTTACCTACAAGTGCTTTCTGTTCCTTGGAAACACCTTCCTCCTTCTAACAACTTCCATACGACCTGTGGGACCATTCCAGGGCAAAGCCAGTGTCAGCCTGTGAAGTGCTCTGTGTCTGTGTTCTCTGCTGTTACAAGGGGTCACCTCATTGCTTCAAGCAGTTGGTGTCAGTGACCTTGGGTGCCTTGATATCATGATGTAGTGGCCATTTCACTTGGGTGGGATCTGTCCCTCAGTGTGTACTAGTGGCCTCAACATCTCGTGGAAGTCCCATAACAATTGTGATTTCTGGAGCCCTAGGCCCAAGTTCTTCTGTGGGTAAAATTCAGATGGCAAGGGATGCACTGGTGGTGTGGAAATACTTTCTCATGGGTGATTAATAAACTCCTCTTTATGCTTATTCTCATTTGATCCCTTCCTTGCTGCTCTGCCTGCAGCAAAAAATGGTATGTAATATATATATATATATATATTCAGGACACTGATGGAAAATTAGATTTCTTTCAATGTGATATCAAGTAATGCTCCCAACCATGGGGAGAACTCTATATTCAGTCACCTTTTAGATGCTGTCCATGAAAATCAATCTTCTTTGGTCCCAGTGCTCATATTTTGTGTGTATTGCTTTGTGTTACTGTGTATCTTGGTTTTGTCTACTCCTTACTCTGGCACCTTTATCCAGGATGCAAGTGTTATCGTGCTTTGCAGATGGTCCCCAGACTCTGCAACAAGAATCCAAATGATGGCTTTTTTTTCCTAAGAGCCTGGCTTTGCTGCTGCTGAGATGATCTCCCTCTCCTCCCTCCATCCTTTGCTCTGAGAGTGTCAATGAAATCTCTGTGTACCCTTGGTGCTGCTGAAACCTGCCTCTGGTGTCAAATCAGGAACTCCGGTGCCTGAACAGCCGTGTGAGGTCCTCCCAGGATAAATCCACCTGCTGGGGACTTGCTGAGAGCCACCATGACATCAGTACCTCTGCACTGTGGAGTCTGAGCCCAAGCACTTTCAGCAATTTTAACTTTCAGCATTTTTAACAACTCTTGAATGCGCTTTGTAGCCTTCCAAAAGATGGATTTTGCAACTTGCCCCCCAAACATGTAATCTGAAAACTCACTTCAGAGCTTCCCTGGTGTAGATTAATGCACTAGGAATAGCATTTTATGAAAATACAGAAAATGAACTAACCAGTTTTTTGATTGCCAAATAGTAGGAGTTTGCTTTATACAAACATCACCAACCCCTTCTTGGAGTTTTGTTCTTGCATTTGGACCTGTGATCTAAGATCATGCACAGCAGAGTTTTTCTACCAACCTTGTTGCAGACACTTTCTTCCTGAACATAAGCTCATTGTTCTCCAGATGTAATTAGACCAAGTGTTATGACAGTTGGTAGGATTACAGCACTTTGATAAATGACTTGTTTCTCAGAAGAGAAGGTTTGTGAAAACAAGACCATTCATCTCATTTCTCGCTCATTTCCTCTGCCCAGCTTCCTTCTTGAAAATATGCATATGGACTTGGATGTGAGCTGAAGGGAAGATTTTGGTGTTTCCCACAGCCCATGACTCCCTCTGAGTGGCAGCCCTGCCCTGGTTCAGCTCTTCACCCCAGGATGGTGTCATTCCAAACTGGCAAGAGGGCTCTCAGCTCCTGAGGTCTCTGATAAAGATCCCAAGGAGGACAGATCTTGATGCAGGCTCCCTGCCTCTACAACCCAACCATCCATTTCTTTCCCCATCTAGTTGTCTCCTCCACTTTTTTTTTAGATGCACATTAAATTGTATAAAAGACTGTAGGAGGTGGTGTTGGAAGCACTGTGAAAGTCAGGGTAAAAGATGATCAGGGGCATCCACAGCTCCCCCTTACCTGCAGCTCCAGATGTTCTCCCACAGCAGCAGTCAGGTTTGATCAGGCATAGCTGACCATTATTTAGTCCATTCTGACTGATCCAAGCTGCTGCCTTCTCAGAATTCCAAGAGGAGCCCGTAACTTTCTCACCAACCAAGGCAAAGCTGACTGCTCCCCAGAGCATCTTTTTGGCCTTTTTTGCAAATGAGTGCAGTTTGTTGTTCTCCAGTCACTGGGGACACCCCCAGTCATGACAATATCTCAAAGATGACAGGAGTGGCCTTCTTCTAACATTGGTCCTTTCTCACAGCACCCTTGGTACACCTCACCTGGTGCTGTGAGCCTGGAGTCAAGAGATGGGCTGGAAAATCTTCACTTTGTGATTTCCTAACTCTTGGTGAAACTGTGCTGTGGAGGTCAGGGGCACTCAGAGCCGTGTCCCTTCCAGCCACGGCTGCTGCCATGAACCTGACAGACGTGTGCTGTGCATCCAAGGGAGCTAGACTTGCCTCTCAGCACAAATTTACCTCCTTACAGGGGTTCTGATGACTGATCATCAATCAAGGCTTGTGTAGCCCTTTCTGGCCATGCTGGAGCTTTAGGGAGATTTCAAGGTCATTTGGCCATGACTGCTTTTCCAATGTGGTTGGAGAGAAGCATGAGGGCTTCCCTGTGAAGTTCTGCATGCTGGTGTTAATAATTTATCTATTTTCTGACTAATACATGTCTCAGAGCTCAAGACAGTAGCTTTTCAGAGGTTTGAACAATGGTGACCATCCATTCCACTTTACAGCATAGTTTTTTATCTGAAATTGGGTTTTAGGCTTTCCTCTGTTGAGCTCTGTGACTGATCTTAAAAGCTTCTTGATATATTACCCAGGCCTATTAGATTCTACTAGACCTCTCCATCACCAAGAATTGATTTCCCCCTCTTCCCCCCCTTAATGCTTGAACTCAGAAGGCCCTTAGGGCTTCTGGCTTAATTAAAAATTAAATTTACAGATCATTTCTCAAATCATCCCTTAAGCAGCCAGTAATAATGATCACCTCTGAGTGGTGTGTGTCACTGTCATTTTAATGTGCTGTGTAGTAAATAGTAACATGTCCCCTCTGTGAACCCTGTGTGGAGCAAGCTGCCCTATGCTGCTCTCTGTTTATTTATGTGTATAATACAGAAATCAGTGTGATTTGAGTCCTGGGGACCTCTACCACACTCCATCTTCAGTCAGTTTTTCTTCTTACCATAGCAAAGGAGAGAGTGAGTTGTCCTGCATTTATGAACACTTCTGTTTGTTTTGAAAACTATTTTCATCTCCCCCAGTTGTTTCCCCTACAATTTGAAGATTTTTTTTTTTTTTTTTTGTTCCCTTTGCTGGGATATTCAGTTTCTGGAAGTCCTTTTTCTTTCAGTTGAAAGGAAACTCGTGTTCCACATGAAGGGAGTAGGGAAAAGCTGCCAATCCAAACTGGTACAAAAGGTTCTTGCTGTGATGCTTCACAGCAAACACACTGCTGAGAGGCTGTGAGGTACTTCAGTATTACAGGTGGCAGAGTTCATTGCAAACAGCTCATCCAAATACCAGTGCCCCCTCCTATGAGCATTCTCTGTAAACCAATCCACTAATGGCTTGCTCTGTAAGATTTTTCTTGGGAATAATTTGCCTGAACTTCTTTAATCTGTGATGAATCTGCCAAGGCCTTTCTCTGATTATTTACTATTCATCTTATGCAACTGATTGCATTTTCCTTTTTTTATTTTTTTAATTTAAAAAAAAAGATTTTGTGGGTTATCTGTGTGTTTTGAAATAGAGAATTAAGATTAAGGAATTGTGACTAATTTTGCTGATGCTCAAGTCTCTGCCCTCATGCAATGGCAGGTGTTTGTATGAAGCCACTTTGAGCATTTGTGCAATAACACGTGGGTGAGCACAGGTTTGTACTGCAGATTTGTACAGATGAGACATCAAGGGCTCCATCCACGTTTGCTTTCTCATCATTCCCCTTGTATATTTGTTTCTTCCCCTTGTATATTTGTTTGTCCTCTCAACTCCATACTGAATTTATTTGTGTTCCCTTTCTGTATCCTTTTTCTCTAACATTCTCAAAGGGTCTTACCTTAATATTTGAGTTTACTCTGGCTCTTGAGTTGAATGTGCTTTTTTCTAACCTGATCTCAGTAGTGCCATGTGAAGCCAGGAACCCTTGTGCTTATTTCTTGATTTGGCCAGCTTGGCCATTTTTCAGAGCTCCTCACAAGTGTTTTAGGGAGCTGTCTGTGCTATGTCATTCCTTTTGAGCTGTTGTTGGTGGGCCTTAGCTCCACCAGTCTGACCTACACTGTGCTGCTCTCATCTGTGGCTCAATTGTGCTGCTCTCTTCCCTCTCCAGGCACCACTCTGCTCTATTTCCAGATATATTTTTACTCATTAAACTCCTAAAAGAGAGGCTGATCAGAAGACAGTCCCAGGGAGGATTTGGCCCAGAGATACTTTGCCAGATCCTCTGCACTCGAGGTTGAATTTTGATGGGGATGAACATTTAACAGCTCTGCAAGTGGTCTCTGAGCCGAAACCCTGCAGTAATAGTGAAGAACAGACTTAGGAAGAAAAAAACCTGACCCTTTGAAACCCTTTTTACCAAGGTAGTACACGGTTAATAATTGTTTGAATTACTCCTGTGAAAGCCCCTTGCACTCTAAGAAACATCACTAGAGAACAATGGTTAGCCCCAGCTGATTGCCAAACCATTAACCTCAGCTGCTGGAGTGCCTGCTGGTGCCTGTGTGAATCAGCTATTCAGCTGGTGCCACCAAAGGAGTGCCTACCCTCCACATCCTGGGGGGTAAAAATGTCCAGAGTATTTCCTAAATCAGCCAGGGCTGCTTTAAAACAGTGGCTTGAATCCTCTGGGATTTGCAGAACCCTAAATCACCCCCAGTGAAAGTTTGAGCTTCTGCCTCCAGTGAGGGTCTTTGCATCACCCAGGTGCAGATCCCCTGGAACAGGGCAGAGGAACCTCTCCCAGTCAGCTGCAGCCAGGCTCAGAGATCCTTGGCTCCTGATCCTGTGGCTTCTGGGGCTGGGGGTGCAGTGGGCCGTGGGAAAGGCTGTCCTAGAGCCAGGGGATGCTGAAACTCCTCTGAAAGATCATTCCCAGGATCAGCTGAGGAGTGGTGGAGTAGCACGAGGCCAAAGGAAAATGCTCACAATTCCTCTCCTAGAGCTGTTGTGCTAGGGCAGATGCAGCAGAGGAGTGTCAGTGTGCAGCTCCTGCCGTGGTTTGGGGTTTGAGAGGCAGGGCACCATTAATCTCCCCTCATCAAATAATCATGTTTCCATTTCCTTCCCAGCTGTGCAGGATGAACTCAGCCCTGCAGCTGCAGCAGTGCAGGGGAGCATGGCTGCCTGTGCCACTGGCACCCCTGCCCTTGGCTCCCTGTGCCACTGGCACCCCTGCCCTTGGCTGCCTGTGCCACTGGCACCCCTGCACTGCTGGCACAGGGCAGCTCCCACCCCACCCCGGGGGTTAGAGCATGGGGACCAGATGGACAGGTCAAGGTGAAGCACACCCACCTCCCCCTCCAGATAGCTGGATGGCTCTGGGAAGGAAAAGGCTTCCCCTGAGTGTTGTTCTGCAGTCTGCATGTGTGTATGCCACACACAACCCCGGGGCTTTCTCACAACTTGGACTGCCACAACAGATAGACTCAGAGTCTGAGGCATCTCTTGCATCACTGATTTGCTTTTTCCTGTTCTCTTCCCTCAGTAAAGGATGTTTCTGCAGGAAAGCCCTTGTTCCCAGTCTCAGCCCACTCCGGGGGCTCCTGAGTTAATAGTTAAGGTTATTGGCTGGGCAACGTAGTTGGTGTGCTGCTGTTTGAACTTGCTTGATTGATGCTTCCAGGTGGGAAGGCAGGAGAGCAGTGAGTGTCCCTGCAGGCAGCTGGCTCGCCTGAGGCAGCCCGGGCACGGCAGCAACCTGCACTTCCCTCGCACGGCTCAGGCCAGCACTGCCCTTGGTGTTTCCCCAGCATCTCACCAAGGATGTGTCCGTCTCACGTGGCTGCTGCTCGTGGCAGTGTCTGCCAGCACCACCACACTGATCTCGGTACAAATCCTTGATGGAGGAGAAGTCCTGCTCCAGCAGGAAGGGGAGGGGATGCTGCTGCCCTTGCTTGTGTGGTCCTAAATAACAGCCTGTTTATCGGTGCTCTTTGGTAGTGTGCTATTTCCTAGAGTAATGCTGTGTATCAAAATAGCCCAGAAACATCTGATTGCCTGTAAAATAGAAAAACTATAGATTGCAAGTGTTCTGAAGCTGTTCTAAAGTAAATCTGTTCTGTGTAACTGCGGAAGATTATTGAACATAGCTAGAAATTGTGCCTGTGGGGCTCCTGTCTTAGATTGGGTGCATGTTTCTGGGTGTCCTGAGACCAGTCCAGTCCTAAGGGCACCTGTATATGGCTAAAATACAACACTGTACTAGGTTCTCTTACCCTGTCTTCTAGGATCCCTAGTTCTCTAAGACTGCCTGATGTGAACTCCCTGAAGCTTTGGCAAGGAGCCCTCTGACTCGCACAATTTTCCCTGGGAGAAAGATCTGGGGTGGGTGAGAAGAAGAATGCTTATGTGGGATCAGTCAAAACAGTGATTTTAATTCTGATCTGTTATCATAAGGCATGTTCCCATGCCAAACTAAAAAGGATTCCAAGTGAAAAGTAGCATTAGGGAAATAAAAAAAAAAGATAATTTTTTGCAATAATGCTTTTTTCCCCTCATTTCTTCCACTTCTCCCTCCTCCTTTTCTGTGATGTTCTGGCAAAATTTCTGGTATCTTGCCAAGCATTTAGCAAGAAAATGGTTCAGTTTTAGTATTTTTTCGACAGATCCATCACTGATCATTCTCTGGAGTCTGCCCTGTCTGCTCAACAGCTGGTTCTGTTCGAAGAGTCTGCTGGAACTATTTGTGCATATTTGTAAATGATGGATTTAGATAATACCCACAATAATTGTAGAGTCCTGTGTTTTGGCACAGTAACATTTTACATTTGCTTTGCATAGGGATAAAGGATGATGCCAGGTACACAGCATGGGACATGAGCTGTATCTTCCTTTTATGTGTACTCAAGTTGTCATGTGAGGTCGTGGCAGGGCTGACTTCTGTGGAGGGAGCAGTTGAGTCTTGCTGGGATTTAGGGGAGTTTATACTGAATCAAGTGAGCCCTGAATCTTCCAGTGCTGCTTTGGGGACTGGTTTTGAGCAGCTGTAGCTTGGGCCAGTCATGGTGTTCAGATACATCTTCCAATGATGGATGCAACAGGTATCATTGGCACAGGAACGAAATTATCCCATTATCTGAAATGGCTCCCTTTGGCTGCATGTGGGGTACAACAGAATTTCTGGGATTCAGAGGCACTGGTTCAGCTCTTGGGGCTGTTGGGTTTGGGGATGTCCCAGTGCTGAAAGAATGACATTGACTTCAAACCTGGTGCTTGTTGGATGTGTTCTTGTGTGCTGATCCCAGCTTCTCAGGAGCCTCTGGCATGCACCAACTCAGCAGCAGAAGCTCTCCCTCTGTCCCCCAAGATGAACAACGCTGATTTGTGCCTCTCCTTCCAGCTGAAGGCATAGCTGGTGTTCCTCTCCCTGGCTGCAGGCTCTGCATCCAGGGCAGAGCTGGTTACTGCTTTGCAGTGAGGCAGCAAAGAAGCTGGTATTCTCTGTATTGATAAAAATGTGAAGAAATTAACATGTGTGTCTCTTTAATGAATAGAATTAAACCCTACTTTCTCCTCTGCCTTCTGCTGTTTCTTCTGTCAATCTGTGCCACCAGTCCCATTTGGAGGCCCAATTCCACTAATGCTGTGCTGCCTGTTTTTTTATACATGCTTGTGTAAGCTTGTTTGATCTGGTTGTTTCAGAGGAAAACATTGAAGTAGCCCCTGCGCTGCACCGCACTGCTGTGTGTCCAGCACACCTGGGCTCTGCTGTAACAAGATAAGCACAGCAGCCCTTTCAAGCTCCCCAGCAGAGCTCAGATGGTCATCTCAGGGGACTGCTTTGCCAGCAGAAGTCTCTGCTTGTCCTGCTGAGCCCTGTGTCTTGCCTCCAAGCTTGTTTTTCTCTCTACTGACTTGAAGTAAATTAGTTTCCACTCTCCTTCTCTCTTCCCTCCCAAAAATAAAAAAAAAAAGAGAGGAAAGAAAGGATAAGATCTAGCTTGGGAACTGTTGCATATGTGAATGCAGTTTTAGAGTTTATCTGTTTTTCTTGGAGGCTGCAGTTAGTGTGTGCAGCCGTGCTGTTTTCCCTGCTCCCACCAGGCTCCCATGTCAGTGCTCCCAACAGGCTTGTGAGGGTCCAGCTCTGCTTCCTGTCCTGCACCTGAATCCTAATGCAGCCAACTGGGAAAGTGTCTCCTGCTTGCTCTGCTCCTGCTGAATGCTGCTCTCAGCTGGGTTATTGCTCAGCCATGGTGATATTGCTGCCTGATTTATATGGCCTCTCTCCTTCTTGCTCCTCTGCTGCTTGAGTACAGCCATTATAAAAGCCATCTGCAGCTTGTGCCTTTATTCCTTGGGTTTCTAGGCTGGCAGATGGTATGGACAAAAAAAGAGCCTTCCTCTGTCTAAATTAAGCAATAACACATCAACTTCCAATCACATTCTTATTATCACCTCGTGATCGCACTTTCATAAAATCCCTGTTTCCACAGCTAAGCATGATAGATATTTCTCAGCCTTATGGCTTGTGTCTGAAAAGAGTCTCTGTGCCACAAGCCCTAAAAGGACATTTCAAGAAATTACACACCTGTCCTTGCCTCCTACTTTGCAGTTTGCAACAGCTCTGCCCAGCCAGCCATTTGTTGCTGCTGAAATAAAACCTGGATAAATTCCTGTGTTTGGTGGGGTCAGAGCTCAGTCTGGCTGCTGTGCTGGTGGCTGAATGGGCTGCTCACTGTCTCCTGTGCCCTCATTTGGTGTGAGTTTGGGTATCACTGCAATTCAGAAATCTCATTTTAGAGCTTTTATCTTGTCACCATAAAAAGCAGTATTTTGATTCTGTTCATTTACAGATTTTTTTTCTTCATTTGACCTGCTGGTTTATTATCTTTTCCTCATTTGCCCTAATTAAAGTGCTGTGTACAGCAGCTTGTTAGACTTAACTACATTCCTGCATCTCACCAGGAAGTGCATCTTCACTGATGGCTTCAGCAGCAAGATTGGCCCTGGGCAAATAATTTGTAGCAAATCACTTGACTGACTGAGCATCACGTCCTTTTTTGGGTTAGGATTCGTCTGTGGCAGATCGTTGTTCTTGTTTCTCGTAATGATTTCCCAACTAACTCCTGTGACTAATTTTTGGGCTGGGGTTGCTCACCCCTGACTCCCTTGTGGCTCAAGCTGCTCCAGCTGGACCTGTAATTTGTAGGCAATGCTTTGGTTACTTGGTTGAATCAGTCTAACCGCATCAATGCTTAATGTAAATTCCAAATTTTCTTAGACATCCTAAGTATTTTATTCAATCTTTCAGCTTTACTAAAGACTTGCTTTGTTGCATGTAGAAGTTGAAGACAAAATATAGAAATAAATTAATGACAGAAAATGTTTGTTTTAACCCTGGCTATTTCATTATACACTTTGGGGTTTTTTTCAGTATTCCCTTGGTTCTAGTTCCTAGTATCCCCATCACCCCATAAAACAAGCTGTTTTTTTTTCTAACTTGGAGAGACACCCTGCATCCAAAACCTGGGGAAGCAGAGATGATGCACATGTATAGGTGTAGCAGGGGAGACCTGTGGCTCAAGGTAAACCCTTGTGTCTTTATTCTGCAGCAGATGCTGGAATTTGCCCACAAAGAGCAGTTGCTCCTCCTTGGTTTTGCCTGAGCGTGAGCAGGCTCGGAGCAGAGGAGTTTTGCAGCTGGGTGCTACACGCTGCTGAGGCTCTGGGGCTCTGTGGTTCAGCACAGCCCTGCAGGGTCACACCCAGTGCTGGGTCACCTCCAGCACTTGTGTCTTCCTCTGCTGCCTTCCTCAGCTGGGGCAGCTCTGTGCCCTGCAGGTGAGAAGTGCCTTACTCCCAGGAGGAGGCTTTTACTGTGCAGCAGGGGATAAGTTACGGCATAAATGAAAACAAAGTGCTTAGTTCTCTCTGCACAGTGCTCTAATGGAAAAATATGCTGACTATTTTCTGCTCTTCCCTCAAAAACTGATGTGTTTGTAAATTCTAAGCAAGTACTGACAGGTGACTAATTTATTTTTGTCAGCTTAGCAACAAAGCCTACCCTTTGCCACCACGTTCATTTGTTATGGCAATGCGTTGGCTGACATTGAGATTCGTTTGGGTTTTTAATGCATCTCAGTGATGCAGCATCATAGCTATTCAGCTGCATTCCTCTCTTTTTCTTCTAAAACTAATTAGTGTCTAATTTCTCCCCATTATTTCCTTAAGCTCTCTGTGCATCTGCAGACAGGCATTTACAGTTTTCCTGAGGTGGAAAGCCTAAAGCTGCAGTTTGGAGCCTCATGAGGCCATTGCTGACTTCCACCTCTTTTTTTTTTACAATCCAAAATGCAAGGAGAAATGGAGAGGAATAGAGGCAATTTGATTTTTTTTTTTCTCTTTTCTGGAAGATGCAATGTGCCATTGCCAAAAAAGATCAAGACTGATGTGCCAGGAAGCCCATGGATATGTCAGTGGGTGCTGTCAGAGTCAGTGGGAGCCTGGAGCAGTGACAGCACCGAGCTCTGTGCCGGCCGCTCCAGGTGGGTGTGAGCCATGGGAAGCACTGTGAGCAAACCCTGCACACCATCTCCCACCTTCTGGGGATCCTGTCACTGCAGGAGTCATCTGGGAACGGATCCAGGGCTGCTCTGAAAGGGAAAGGGCTGGGAAAGCAAAGGGCTGGAGCTTTCATATTCCTGTGCTTCTCCTGCGTAGCTCCCATTGTATGAGTGAAGATCACCTCTTGACCTGCTCCTGCTGTTACCTACCAGTGGCTGTGATCCCAGGGACAGCAGGACTCACCAGAGCCAATGCTCTCATGCTCAGTCTGGGGCTGGCTGCAGCGTTTGACCCTAGGCAGTGGTGCCAGGATGACACAAAGGTGGCTCCCATGAGTCTTCTCCCCACGGTGGGCTGGTTGTGCCCCAAGAGCATGTCACTCACCCAGAGCAAGCCACGGGTATTCTTGTCCTTGCTGATGTGAAACCTCCTCCAGATGTGCTCTGCTCTGCTGATGGCTCGAGTCAGCTGTGCTGAATCCTGTCCAAAGTCTCCAGGCATCGCTTGTGCTGGGAGAGGGAACTCACTGCCCTGCCTCCCACTGCCTTTGGAGCCTCATGTGCTCCACTGATCCACTGATTTCACATTTGACAGGTTTGCTCTTTAGAGTTTCTTGTCAGTCTCCAGCAGGAGCTTGGATGCCATATGGAAAAAGCCAGAGGACATGGTAGGCATCACTTTTGTTCATTTGTGTGCTGCTTTCAGCGTGTTGGTGTAAATAAGCCTAGTAGCAATCTTGGAAATTATTGGTTGAGGTTTTTTTTGCACATCATTCTTCAGTATAGCAAGTACAGCAATGGCTTGAACAGGTCTATGTCCTTTCACCTTCATGCAGCTGGACCTTTTCATTTATTTTCAACAGAGTTGCTGGAAACATCTAAATGTTATCAGTACCCATGTCAAAACATATTTTTATAGCACGTTTCTAGACCCTTTAACTTCAACAAAGCATTGAACAGCTTTGATGGCGCCATCTCAATTATCTGTCCTCTGTGCATTCCTCTCAGCTCTCAGACACGAGCCCCGTGCTAACCATACATCATTATTAGACTGACTTCATAGCACTAATTGACACAGAATGAAATTCAGAGCAGGAAACAGAGAGACTTTAGCATTCAGTATGAACAGACTGCAAATTAGTGTTACTGCTGTAAAGGTTAACTGAGATTGAAAACTGTTCTATTGCTGCCATGTAAGCTGAATGTTTCCCTTTTTTGGGAAATACCTATGACTGGCATGTGAGGAGTGGAGGGGATGCAAAGGGAAGGAGAGCACCTGAGCTTTAATCAGAAGTGGTCATCTGAACTTCCCAGGCAGCTGTGAAACTCCTGAACTGGGAGGTCTTCAAAAAACATCCCAAATCTTGCATGGAAGGGAGTAAATGACAGCTTAGTGAGCTGCAAGTCTGGGACATCTGGAGCCAAGCCAGGGTAGAACTGAATGCCCAAGTGTACATGGGCACAATGTTTATTTCTATTTCTTACCTTTAAGTCACAGATTTGTATGACTGAAAAAAAAAAAAAAGTTGTGGAGCAAGTCTTGCCTTTCAGAAATTTGTCTAAAGTCCTCCTCCATTTTTGGCAGTTTTATGTTAAGGGTTTACTGTAAAGACCAGAAGTATCTATAGCTGAGTCCACAGAAAATGCTAATTTTGGTTTGGGATGAACAGACACTGAACATTTGCTGCTGAAAGCAGATCACAGCAGAATCATCACCTGCATTATGCAGATTTTCTCATATGATAACATGGTAATCTTTTCCATGATTACAATATTAAAATTCTTAAAACTATGTTTTACCTTCAGTAGCAGTCTACAGCAATCCAAAAACACCAATTAAAGGGTTAGCAATACATATAAGAGCTAATAAAACAGTTACTACTTACAAACAAGCTCATTAAAACAAGCTCATATATATAAAATGTATTTTTCCTCTCTGTTACTGTGGTGGCAGCTCATCCAAACCAAACACACAGCCCATGTTTTGGCTGCAAGGTGAATTTCCGTATGGCATGAGGTGTCATTTCTGCTGGCATGCACACAGAGCCAGTAAAGCCCAATATCAGAGTGCTTGTGAGAGTGCATGGCGAGGCCAGAGGCGGTCCAGCCACCCTTTAGTGCTGGCAGGAGTGTTCAGACAGAGCTGAGTGGACAGTTCACTAATGACAATGTACTGCACAACTTGTGAAAGCAGGCAAGTGCTGTGGAAAAGCCTCATCAGTTTCACTATAAATGAACCATAGAATAGAAAACGGATTACTGGTAACTAGAATAATTGGACTACAAGAAAAACTCATACAAAAAACCCTTTTCATCTTATATGAAAAAGGCTTGTGCTTCAGAAAGGCCTGTGTAAATGCTGCCTCACACCATGGACATTTAATTTTTTCCTTCTCCTGGCTCCTTGCTCATCCATCAGCTGATGTGATGCAGCAGGAGCCCTTCAGAGATTTGACCCCACTTTGTGAAATGAACCAGATCTGCTTTGCCCATCTGCAAGTTACAGTGACATGGAGAGTAGGTCTCAGTCCTGCCCCCTCATCCTTTCAGCAGAAAGTGTAAAAAGCCAGAGTACAGTCTGAACCCCTCTCACATTAAATTCCTGCTGCTGTCATGGTCTTTAGCTGCAAGTTTTTTAAGGTATTGGACTCAACATGAAAGTGGCCAAACACTCTGTAGCTTGAACTTGATAATAAAATAAATCTTGTTCATAATTTTAAGTGGAAATCTAATTCTGCATTACCTGCAGAAAACATAAATGCATTGCTGCTTCCAGCCCTTTGGCAGGTGTAATGTCCAAGAATGGACTTAGGATAGGTACTTGCAGCTCAGAAATTCATACCTAAAACTGTCTAGCCTCTTTTTCTGTCAGCTAAAAAAAGGAAAATGGTGTATGTTTCACTTAGTTTTTATTTTATTTTATTTTATTTTATTTTATTTTATTTTATTTTATTTTATTTTATTTTATTTTATTTTTGTTTTTCTTGAAATGCCTGCCAGTGCACTAATTAAGTAATTCCTATCTCAGTTTTAAGAATAATTTATAGGGAGATCCTCCTGAGTTAAATCATCTTTTGTGAAAGATTGCAATGGAAATGTCTGTCTTCACTGTGATCAGACAGCTTGACTCTGAACAGCTGCATTTCATCAAAGATGACTTCATGCCATGACTTGCTAACAGCAGCCTGTGTTGTGTCCTGTATCTGTACTATTAGCTTACCAGGAGATGGGAAAATAATATCAATATTCAGTGATGAATTTAGCACTGACATATTGCAAAACACAGATGCTGAATCTCAAAACTGTGAAATGAATGGTTCACAGGGTCTGATATTATCCCCAACATTCACAACATGTTTTGGTTTATTTCTGAATGAAAATATCTTTTTCCATTTTCAGCATCTCCCTGGTGTGGGAAGCACTGACCACGTCCAATCCTCAGCACCTAAAAGTTGTGGGGGGAGCCTTGTGCTAACAATGCCATGATTCTAATCTCGTTCATCTGGACACCTTTCCAAAGGCCTGATCCTGGCTGATCTTCACCCATGGAGAAGCTGTAAGGTACGGACAGGTGTGAGTGTGGCAGAGTTGCTCATCAGAGCAGCTGCCTCTATGTGGAATAGTCAGAGGTGGGTTTTGAGAAGCAAAGGGCTCAGCAGTATCTCAGCCCCATGTTTTGGTACAGCCACATAAGGAAATAGCAGTAAGTGGTGGAAAAGCTGAATTTTTAGAAACTCAGAGTGCTTGGAAAAGTGGTGGAGGTGGGGAAGATGAAGCCCCTCACCTTCCTGGGAGCTTTGATCTGGAGCCAGGCAGCTGATGGTGGGGCTGGTGCTGGGGAAGGGACAGGGAGCTCAGGGGGCCTGGGGAGCTCAGCAGGACACAGCCCCACGGTGCGGGGAGGTCTGCAGAGCTGACAGAAAACAGCAGCAGAGCCAAGCTGGCTGCTGGGCAGCAGGCAAGGGGAAGGTCCCTGGCAGCAGTAACACAGAAGCTGAGCCGTGCCAGGGGCTTGTCCTTCTGCAGAGGGAGCCTCCCAGTGCTGTGCTGCAGAGCAGGGCTGTGCTGGGGCTGCTGCCCCAGCCCTGGCAAGCTCTGGTGGCTCTGAACGTTTTACACCAGTGTAATGATATTGAACGAGGTACTGGTATTAAATAATTATATCAAGGTATAAGAACAGCCCCAGCACTAGCCTGTTTTCAGTGTCTTGTAACAGTTCTCTTTATTATTTCATCTAATTCCTCCTGGAGGTGGATTTAGAGGTTCTTTCTTGAAATCCAGTGTTTGCCCTGTGCTTCTTGCTTCCTTCCCAGTGCTGTGATTTACAATGTAGCTGCATGTACACTCATTACTAATAGCAGATTTGGTTTCCTGCCATGTACAAATTCTTTTGCTAAGAACCATGTAGTAACATATTCTGTCACTTTGCTTTTTGGGTCTTTAATGCATTTGCTTTCCTTCCCCTCCCTAAAGAGCAGAGGGATGAGGATTATGCACTTAAACCAGAGTGTGTGCTTAAGGCTTGTGGGTAGGAGAGGAATATGTGTATCAAATGATACACACTGAGGCCAGTGAGTATTCCCTGACTAAATAAAAGGATGCACCAAGCCCCATAAACTTCTCTCTGTAGTCACTAGGAATGACATTTCAGCAAGGCCGAGTTGTTTTCCCCACGAAAGCAGCGCCATGGAGTTGATTCATACGTGTCACCAGGAGGGAGCCCTCAAACTGTCATCCTGGCCATTCCTTACAGCTCTCCAAGTTGCTTTCCACAGCTTGCTGTAAAACACCCTCCAAAACTGGAGTTTGGCACTTGATGAAGAGTTTAGGTGGGCAGTACTGGGTTGCATATTCTGCAGCATGGGTGTGGAGCAGGTGAAGAACAGGATGGGATTGTCAGGCAGGGCTGCCTGAGGCTTTTGTCTCAGTTTAATTGCCATGGCAGGAGGATGCCATGGGGTTGCCAGAGCGTTTAGTGGCTTATGTAAATAATTCCATGCTTCAACTGTTGCTTTTAAAAACCTGTGCTATGGCCCAAAACCTGACTGTGACCCTCTAGCTGTGAGCACAGTGCCCTGAGAGACACCACACACACTGGGCTCCTGCACTTCAGCCACAGAAAAATATTGAAAATCTTTGTCCTTAAAAGAAAACTAATAATAAAAAAACCCACCATAGTTTGGGTGCAGTTTTGCCCTGAAGAGAGATTTTTAACACAGGGTGAAACTCGTTGTCCTTCAGAACCTGGTTTTGTTTACCTCATTCAGTGCTAAAATATTCATTAAAGACAGCAGAACTGCTTTGTATTATGCAAAGAAACTTCATATTAAGTGCTGTCTGTATGTGTTCAGCATATGAATACATTATATTCTTAATGCTCAGACACTGCAAATAGTTGTTGTGAAAAGGATCCCGACAACTTTCTAAAATATGTATTTGATTTAAAAAAAACCCAGCCTCAGGGATATATCACAGCTCTGGATAATTTTTATATGAAAGACTGGACAAAACTTCCTTCCAAAGTTTTTCCAGAGGAATACATTGATTGAAATGTGAGATGGACAAAACCAACCAGCTGCTGTATCTTTCCCAATAGTTGTTTTTTGTTGCTTTTACAGGCACTCCTTCTGTGCGTTTTGGTTTTGCTTTTGTGGATTATGGCCCGCCCTGCTGGGCTGGTTCTCCCTAAACGTGCTCCCCGGGCAACACCTTAGCTGCAGGCTTCCAATATGAAGGAATGCCAGGAATGTCATTCTGCTGGCATTAGCCACATTTTTCACTGAAGCAAATTAAAAATGCTTTGCAAAATGCACAGAAATGGTTTATAATTCTCAGCCTAAGAAGCTAGGGAATTCCAAATTAAAATTGGCTTTGGACATGTGTGTTGGTAAATGGCAGATTGAGCAGATGCCCTCCCACCCTGTATTTGTGTCCCACTGGCAGTGTATTTCTTGGAGCCTTTGTAGGAAAATATGTCTGATCTGCAATACATCACATTATTAGGGTGGTTTTTTTCCACCAGATTGTCATAATATTTTAGGAAGTTTGTGTTGATTTTGCTGTCAGGAAATGAAAGTGAGATTCTTGAATAAGTACAAACTAATTGGGCATAGAGATAAATCTGGTTTCTCTAACAGCAACAGTGTTAGCTCTGGAGTAACTGAGGGTAGCTGACTCCTCATGATCAGCTTTGCTTATTGTACAGAAGAGCAGAGCACCACTTGTGCAACTTAGTATCTAATATTTTCTGAAAGAGGAGTAAAAAGAAATGACCAGATAGCCACTTAATGAGGCAGTTTTTAGTCAAAATATTGTTCATCCCTTGGAACTATGCCATTCAAGTTCCCTAATTTGTTTCTTTTTGCTATTCTAATAGACAGTTATTAATACCATTATTGAGATGAAACTTGGTGAAAATTTCCTAACCATTTTTATTCATCAAATGTCCTGAGCATATTCTTCTGCCTTTTGTCATAATCTTCTACAGAGCTATTTGCAAGTGAGCTCTTTGCTATTCCCCCAATTGCTGTAACTCAATGTGATGGCTTTCAATAATGGAAAACCCTAAAATATGATAGAGTTAAACAAATTCCAGAGGAAATAATATGAAAAATATTATTTTGATCAGATGCAGATCTCAGCTTTGCTTTTACCTGTCCACTGCTGCCCTAAAAATTATTCCTTTTATGATCCAAATCAACAAAATATAAAACTCCTAAAGGGAAATTTCCTCACCTGAGGAGTGAATCAGCGTTGCTCCTTTCCATATATCTTATTAAACAGAATATCATTTAACGTCTGTTTTATGTGAGGACTTTTAAGCATACTTGGTGGCATTTAGTTTTCATTGCTACTCAGGTTAACCAGAAGGAACAAGAAGGGAGGCTGAGGTGGAGGTAAATTTGGATCAGCACAAGCCTGGCTGCTGGCTTTTGTACCCTGGTGTGTGTGCCATGGGTGTCATGGAGAGAGCAGTGTAGGTTGCTCCCTGCAGGTCTGCAGCTGCAGGTTATTCCTGGTTATGGCAAAACTTGAGTGGGAAAACTCAGGGGACACAGGTCAGTCTGTGATTTTAGGTGTGGTCTCTGTATGGGTGTGGTTACCTCCCCCCCATCTCAGGGCATCCAGGCAGCCTGTGGGGCACAGGGGTTTGCTTTGGCTCTTCAGATGAACAGACAGAATGTGAGAGCTCAGAGAAGGCTCTGGAGGCACCTTTCTTGTCTTCTCCATCTCCAAACCCCGGGGCTGCTGAGTGGCTGTGCTCGGCTCAGTGACCCTTCAGCCTGGCCTGGCAGGGGGGACACAGAATGTGCCTCTGGCAGAGGGGCACTGCCAGGGTCATGGTGCTGCTCAGTGAGGAAAATGCACCTGTGCCAGGTTAGAGGATCTGCTGCTCAGCACACGACACAAATCCAAAGACGAGGATGAATGGCCATGATTTATATTCTGCATTACTGTGGGCATGATGATTTTTGTGGAGAGAAGAGGGACCAAAACAGGTGATATGTCCAAGAAGAAAGGCTGTGCTGACAGCTGGACTGAAGCCAGGTGCATCCTTTACTGCATCAGTGGCCAAAACCAGGAGCACAAGTGCTTAACTCTGAGGGATGCTGATCTGCCCCTGCAGTGATTGCCTGTGTGATTGAAGAGAGGATGCAGATAAGCAGGCTCCCACTTGGTCCTTACCTGTGTCTGCACTCACTGCCTGACTTATGAAGTAAGCATAAAAATATTTCATAAAACTCTTTACTTACAAGGGAAAAAAAAAGGAACAAATGCTTAAAGGAAGATGGTAGAAAGAAACTATCTTCAGTCTAGGATTTCTGCTAGAATAAGCAGGGAATTATTAATTGGTATTTTGGGAGAGGTAATAAAATTTCAATGGCTAAAATTAAATCCTTATCTCTTTGGCAACAGAAACAGAAGACTACAGAGGATATATTGGGAAATGTTATACATGTTATCCAAGTTCATGTGGCCTTTCAGAGCAGGAACACTTGCCAGCTTCAGTACCAAAATTTCCAGCAGATATTTTGTTTTTGATAAATCTGAATGCTTCTCTTCCATGGCTGAAGGGTTACAGGAGGCTTTGCTGACTCCATAGGGCTGACAGGGTCCTGGAAAAGCAGAAGGAGCCCTCGGAAAGGGTGGAGAAGGGGCCATTTCTCACCACAGCCACTTATAATTTTAAGATCTGAGGGAGTATCTCAAGGTGTCAGCCCATTCCCTAGTGCATAATGGTGGTAATTGTATTTACAGTTGGATGTAGCCAGATTTGCACAGTCCTGTCAGAGATGAAGAGGCTGATGTGGTGTGACTGCCACATGGGCAGAGGTGGGAGGTGCTGTGGGGAAGCTGCAGGGGCTGCTGGAGCTCTGTAGCTGTGAAGAGTCTGCTGATGGTATCCCTGAGTGATGGCAAAGTCAGGGAGACCCTAAACACAGTTTTTCTAGATAAAGTGCACGTGGTATGTGCAAGAGAAGCTCAAACACACATATCTTTTTTTAGCTCTGATAGGGGAATGTCTGAGGATGGGTTTTGTTTGCTCTCTTGATATTTTATGATTCACATGTTAATTCCAAGCTTTGCCAAAAGCTCTGACAAATTTTGCTTTTATTAGAAATTTCCCATTTAGTTCTTCTCTTGTGCATTCACAAAGCCAGTGGTTTATAGACATAGCCTTAAGCAGTTTCTGCAGTTTGCCAGCATGTCTGCCAAACACAGGGAGCACAGGTACTGCAGGTACAGCCTTTCCCTGGGCTGTAAGGCTGCTGGCAGTGCTCCAGCCCAGCCCTGAGAGGCAGTTCCAGCCCTCTGGCTGTTTCTTTCCTGTGCTGCTGCTCTCCATCTCTGCCAGAGCCCATCTGTCCCAGACCCCTTGGTGTGCATTAACAGGTGCATCCCCCTTGTGTTTTCCTGCTGTCTCTGGAGGTACCTTTCAGTTCATAGCAACAAATCTGGACCTGCAGTTAAGTTTTGTCTTGACACCTTTGAATTTGATTTTTCGGTTGAGGTAGTGTGTAGGAGATGCTGATCTTGGCCAGATATTTGACCCAAATCACCAAAACTCAGCCTCAAGCAGCCCCTGGCTACGAGTTTAAGAACTGGGGGGCTGGTGCAGCTCGCAGCATCAATAAGTTGGTGGAGCTGCACTTCCCTGAGGTGTGTGGAGGTCCCAGCAGATGAATGTCCATCAGCCTGGCTCAGGCAAAGCTGGTTTTCCTTTATTGCTCCTAAAAGAGCCTGAAGCAAGCAGCTCAGCCATACGACACTAGGGAGACAGACACTGAATCCTTCCCAAGCAATTTTGGTCTTGCCAAGTACTCTGCTTTCGGTGAAAATGAGTATTTCCTGGGCTGGAGAACAGAGGTGAGGTGTCATTCTGGAAAGGATTTCTCGCACCTTTTTTTTTTTTTTGCATATTTTCAACTGAGTATTTTTATCTAAAATCCAGAGAGCTGGTACCAGTGTTTTTCACCAAGGAGAGATCATTCCTGATATTAGTGTTCCACGGAGCCATTGAAATATGCCCTGTGCATTGCCCTAGAAGGGATGATTAACTTCTCATTGCTTAAGGTGAAGGATTTTCCCACAGGGAATTTTCCCAGCCAGTTTGTACATGCTCCTGTATGACGTGCAGTGTGTTGTGGATGTCTTTGATCTGCTTGTTTGCAACCTTCTGTCCTGGAGGAAACTGCACTTCTGTAGTGGGAGAGTTATACAAAAATAATATGCTTTAGATGTCTTCAGCCAGAAAGACACAAGAGACCATGCCATGAATATTACTGAGACAGCAGCTTGGAACTTGGAGTAGTTCTTGCTTCAGACAATTATTCAGCCATAGGTTTTTCTGTGGCTGCAGTGATGGATGCTGCAAAGGGAAAAATACCCTTCAAACTTCATGTCCAGTTACTTGAATGAGAAGGGTAAAGAGTATTTATAAATGCTGCTGGAATTCTGAGAGAGGAGAGAGGTTTGAAGGACTGTGAATACATCTATCCTTTAATAGAGAACTGAGGTGTAAATCACAGTTGGATGAGAGCCTGTTGAAGTTTTCCCCACTGGCTCCCCCTTGCCATGAAAGGACTCTCAGTGAGTCTTGCTCCTCTCTCTGCTCTGTGATCTGTTGAATGCTTTTCTCTGTCAAGTGAAAATGGGACATCTGTAATGTGGAGGCATTCTGGCAGGCAGGGTGTCAGCAAATCTGTGTATGATGCTCTTGTAATGATGCTTTCTAGTGGGTGCAGCTTTTGTCAAATGAGCATGGACATCCATCCACGGTAATATTCCATAAATACACAATACAGCCAAATCACTGGGCAGTGCAACACATGGGCTGAAAAGGATTTTGCCTAGAGTTGAGCATTCTATTTATGATAGCTCTTTCCCAGGCCATCCTTACTTTGCTTTTATGAGCCTCAGAATGACTGGGAGAAAGTGATTGCTTCCAGTGGCCCCTGCTTTGCTCGGTGGTGCTTTGGCTTCTGGTTTTGAGCAAGCGTTGCTGTGTTGGTTGTCATCACCCTCCTATCCTTGGCACCCCATTTTGTTCTCATTATACAAGATGGTCATGATGTGCTGTGCAGTCTGGATGAGTTCTCCTCAGGTCTCTTACTGCCATATGTCTAATGGCAGATAAGCAGTATGCAGCTTGTTATCTCAACAGAGAGGCAGAGCCTGACTGCGGCCGCTGGAGCCAGGATAATCTGTGTTGGCTGAGTCTAAAGCATCACTGCAAGATTTTGGTTTCCTTAATGCACTTTCCTACAACTGAGCTGCTGGATGAGGGGAGCTGGGTTGGTTTTTGAGGTGGTGATTTGAGCAGTAGGATCAGCAGAAGGTATTTCTGAGCAGCTCTTAACTCTGGCTTTACTTTTTAACTGCAGCTGTACACTGGCACTAACTCTATTGCTGTTGTAAGGAGATGGATAGAATAACACTGGAATACTCAAGAATGCAGGGTAGGAGCTGTGCTTACCCCCTGTAGGTCTCTCTAGCTATCATCAGTTCACCAAGGGAACATGTGGTAATCTCCTAGAAGAGTACATTTCTGCCTCTCAGCTAAAACCACATTTAATCTGATCTTTTTGTGGCACACTATTACAGAATGCTGAAGTTTTCTTGTGTAGATTTGATTTGCTATTTTCACCATCTGACTGCTCTAATATGTCAGATTTACAATCTAATTATTTTACTTTACTATTAGATCCCAAATTAATTAACATTGCAGTGGTGCTGGCTCATTAGCAATATTCATTGGGGTCATCCCACACACATAAGCATATCATCAACCTAAGGACATGCATTTCCTTTTTATATTATGACATTATTCACTTGTCCTTCCTGCCTCAGTGACACTGTGTTACTTTGTAGCACCAAAAGGGCCCACTTCTCCGTCTCACTGCATATTCTCCATCATCATCATCAGTTCCCATGTGTGTTGCAGTGCTCACTTCTTTCCTGAGCCCTCTGCCTTTGCTGCTTGTGTGTAAACCATCATGCCTGATGTCTCTGCGGGAATCAGTTGATTTATTTTGCATTCAAAAGAGAGATATCTCACTGAATTCTCCTACTTTGGCAATAACTAGGTATCAATATATCAGTTGTCAGGTCAGGTCTCCTAAATAACATCTGGCTGAGTGTGCTGTTCCTCTTTTTGCTAATAAAGCCATTTTTCCTCCTATCATCTTGCAAAGTGCTAATGCTCAGAGCTTGTGTTTTCTTTATGTTGTGGCTCTGAGTCTCATTTCAAAACAAACCTCTAAGCCCCAGTTGTGATGGGATTGTCTGTCAGAGATGGTGTTTATCAAATACTGCCTCCACTCTGCAAAATATTAACCTCCAATACCTTAAAGTACTGTGTGTCTCAGACAGTTCAAGAGCCTCATGGCTGCACATCATGGTCTGAGACAGCGACAAACTCGTGTGCTGGACTCTAGATATTACCTAAAGATTTGAAAAATGTCTCTCTTTGGGAGGTTTTGACACCTCTGCCCTGTGTTAGATTAAGTGAGGAAGAGCTCTAGAGAAGTGTAGCCATCCTGGTTGTTGTAATCGCGCTGGGGTTCCCAAGGTCACCCACTCTGCACGAGCCTGCAGAAAGCCAAGCTTGCATGGCCCTGGAAGTGGCACCACTGTCCTCACCTAATTCAGACTGGGAAACAGAAAGCCAAAGACTTTCTTCTGGTTATTTCTTGCCTGCATTAGGTCACCTGCTGCAGAGAACAGGAGCCAAGTGCAGTCTGGGCTGCCCATCCTTGAGTGTGTGAGATTTGTAAACAAGCCTTTTCCCATCATAACCAGACATTTATTTGCTATAGAACAACCAGGAGTCGGGAAATGCCCCTCACCCATGGCCTGTCAGGTGTTTCTATCACTTGGCTGGGGGCTTGGGGAAGGGCTACAGGACAGGCAGCTGAGTCCTGCATAGGAAACAGGAATGGGTTGCTGAGCTTTAGATTATATCACCAATGTTTTAAGAGTTCAGCCCATCTGTCAGATAAAGGTCAAAAGGAATGGATTAAAATTTCCCAAAATAAATTTGACCTTGTCAAAACATTTTCATCTCCTTGACCTTTATTTCATCAGTGGTTTTTTGTGTTTCAAGTCACAGCCCGATTCTGAAGCCTAAGAATTTCCCAGCGATGGATTTTGTTCATTCCCATCATTTGGAACAAACACGAGGACATAGTGGCTTGTGGTGGCCTCCTGGGGAGGGAGGTCTGGACCCCATGAGTGCCTCTCAGCAGGAGCTGCTGGGCAGTGTCCTGGGACTCTGCTTTCCTGAACTGAGCAATCAGTAAGGCAGGACTGAGGCACCAGCTGGGCCTCCCCAGGGTCACAGCAGCTCCCAGAAGGGACTGCTGGGTCTGAGCAAATGTGTTTTAACAGTGGCACAACAGTAGGGAGGGTGAGACACAGACACTGGGAGTAAAAATGTGCCAACCAAAACAGGAATGTATTTTCTACCCTGCAAGGAGTGAGAAGTCTCTAGGCAGTGTAGCATAGCCCTCCCAGTGGAGCTTGAAGATGATGGTACAGGTAGTAGATACAAAGGAAAGGGCAGTGGGCAGTATTTTGGTCATGATGCTAATCAGAATTGTCCTTGCTTATCAGATCTACCCAGTAGCTGGGGTGCCTTGACCTCCTCTACCATAGCTTCCTTGGCCTGTCAATTTTGGAAATGTCAAAATTAAATTTCCCAATGACCCCATAATCAATAAAGAGGTCAGTCTCCCTCACAAATAAAAGATGCTAAGGAGAGCAGAAGCAGTTGAAGACTGTATAAAGCTCCTAAGCCCTCCATTTAGAAGAGTTTGAATTGATGTACTTTGCTATCTAAGAAGTTTCTTGCTGCAGGCACTGTATTGACATTGCCAGTATCTACTGCTTGTGCAAGGAGAATGCACCTTGAACAAGGCCTTCGAAAGTATCAGTCTGTTCAGGAGCCAGAGAGTTGGGAGCTGGAGCCAGATATCATAAAGATATTAACATTTCATTTAATTGCAAACTGCTGTCTCTTTCAATGACCAGCTCAGGAATAGGTCCAGAATTTCCACTTTCACTGAACTCTAAGACTGGAATTGTATTTAGGATTACAATTCCAGTATGCACTGATGGGCTAGAAGAGGTCTGAGGGGAAAATATATGTAAGCAATTTATTATTGTTAGAGATATCAGGGTGACACAAAGAAAAGAAAGTTACTCTAAGATTTTGGCTTCCTTTAAGGGGAGACGTATATGTAATAAACAGAGAAAAAAAATTCTTGAGCCTTTAAAACATGCAAAAAAAAGCACCCAGATCCCTAATATACCTCAGTGCATGTCTGTAAATGGTTCACTGCAGTTGTCCTTCAAAGTTCCCAGGCTGGGATTGCAAACAATTTGGAAACCAATTATTTAGAGAGAGGAAAGAAAGGGTATAGCATCTGAAAGTGTAATAAATCCTTTGGAGCTTGATCTGGGGTGGAGGAAATAGTTGGGAATGTCTCCAGGTCAAAACAAATCTAACAGGATTTTGATTTAGCAAGACCCAAACCCTGCTGGCCCTACTGCCAATTCATTAATTGTAGCTACCTAGTGCCATTGCACTGCTCTCCTCTGGGAGTGTGCCTGTTGTGAGGCTCATGGGATTGGGATTACAGTGTCCTGGGTCATTGGTATGCACTTTAATTGTACAGTTGTTGGATCTCGAAATGAGAAGAACGGCAAAACCTCTGTTTAACTAGAATTAATTTCTTTATATGAAAGGGAGAGAGACTTCATTTGATTAATTTAAGTCTGCTTCCTGCCTTTCATTAGCAAATAAAAGCTTCTTTGTGTGCCGGGGTGGGGGATATTGAGGTAGGGAGAGGGAGATCAAAGGCTGCTGCTTTCTGCCGGGTGATTCTCCGGATCAAGCCCGCAGGAAGCAGCCAGGACTGGAACTGCTGCGAGGGGACTCAGACACAGATTGGGGCTGGCAGGTTTGTGCTCCAGGCTCCATGAGAAGTCTTAGTCAGAAACTATTTTTGTTTAAAGCATTTCTCACCCTCTGCATTATTCAAGACTTGAGGCCTTTTGCAGAGTCCCTCCGGCTTCCCCCTGCACACAAAGGCCCATCTGTGCCCTGGCTGCCGGCCACTGCGGATGGCCAGGGGAGCTTCCGTCCTTCCAGCCCACAGAGCAAACCCAAAAAGTAGAAAGAGGCCTTGGCACTGATGAGTCCTGATGTTGGGGACAGTGCAGATTTGCCCCAGCGTTTTACCACTGCCTTATGGGGTTGCAAATGTCTGCAGGAGTCTCAAAACCTTTGTGTTTTGGAGGAAGCTGGATCCAAATTTATACCAAAGTTACATCTGGGAAATGCAATATGAAGTTAGACCAAGACAGTGGTTTTTTATTTATTTTTCTTCTTTTTGCTCAGGACAACGTTACCTGCAAGAAGCATCATGCTTTTCCTAGAGAAGTCACTCATCTTGGTGTGCTTTGTTAGTTTTAGAAGAACGAAGTTTCTGTTACATTATGCAGACTGAGTGGTTTATACAGACATGAATGTCCATTTATTGTCCCAGAAGGACGTTCAAGACTATTTTCTAAATGGTAGTTAAAGAAAGCAAGAATTTCTCTGAGATTTCTTGTGCTTTTGAAGAGAGGAGGCCCTATGTCCCATGGATGGTGCAGAACACAGTGAGAATTGCACCAGAGCCAGTCACCAGACTGGAATATTGCTGTTCTTGACAGTGTCCTTAGGACAAAAACCCTTGGGTACTCATGTTGGTTAGGCAGACAGCATAAAGATGTTGGTTTTAATGATGGGGTTTCTTAATTCTGTCACAGATGTAAAGGTCACGTGAAACATGCACTGAAGGAAATGATAGAGTGCTCTTAGCCTTTCCCTCCTCTAAATCCCAAGTGTCCATCCCTGGACACCATGGGCAGAAAGGAAGACTGAAGCAGGGAAATGCTGAGCAGCTCTTGAAAGCCACAAGACCCTTGCTGAACGTTGTTTCTGGACATTGCTGCTCTCTGGCAGAGCACATTCTCACACTGCCCTTTGGCGTTTGGGGTTGCTTTGCTTGGTCCTTAGCCCTGAATATCTGTGATCTGAAAGCCTCTGTGGGGTGAAGAGGATCAGAAACAACACTGTGCAGTAGTGTTAAAAGAGATGCTTTATAAAGCACACATAAGGGAACAGGGATCTTGCACTGAATCATTTCTACAGAAAGGAAAGTTGTGTACTGAACCCTCTTGACTTGAGTGTGAGTCACAGCCTCCCAGCCACACTCTGGTCAGGAGAAGGGGAGTGCTGGCCTCACAGCAGTGACTCTCAGTTCAGAATGATCAACTGCTTCTTGAAAGTCTTCTGGAGATGAGTCACAGCTCTCCCTTTGCTCTGCAGCCTGTGAGCAGAGCCATGTGATGGGGCAAGAGAGTGACGGTGTTGGCTTCCTTCATGGAGCATCAGGCTTTTGCTGTGGATGAAACTTGCCAGTCTCTTGTAGAGCTGTGCAGCCTGTCAGCATGACAAACACTGTCTCCTGTCATTTTGTTGAAAAGAAAAAAAAAATTGAATGGAAAAAAATCTAATGTGATTTTACAATTTCAAACTGTGACAGTACCCAATATTTTTTTTATTTTTAATGAGCTGTTAACTCTCTATCAGAAGATGAATGCAGTGGATCCTAAAGATGGTGGAGATGTGTCCCTGCAGCCTGCTGTGCTCTGCAGGACTTCCATGACTTGTGGCTGCAGGGTGGGGGCCACTTGGGCATGTCCCTCAGGTGGGGTAACTCAATATTCTGTCAGTATCAATGCTGCTCTAGAGGGAGGCTGGTCACCAGCACATCAGGGCAGGTGTTATGGGCACTGGGGCTGCTCTGAGCTGCTGCTGAGCCCTCCTGTGATATCAGCAAGGGTACCACTGTGTGTAGCTTGTCAGACACAGGGGGCATTAGAAACCTTAGATGGAGTAAAGATGATCCTTCAAATACACTGGGCCATGAGTAAATTTTGAGTAAGTGGGTGGTGCTGTAAAGAAAAAAAAGATAGTGGTCAGAATGGGAGAGCAGAGTTTCTAAAGGCTCCAACACATCTGGAAGTCTGAAAAAGATTGAGCAGCATTTTCCTCTGCATTTGTATGTGCTGAGCTCTGCCACAGAGGAAGATGGCCAGAGGGAATGTTTCCTGGAGTGATAGCCCTGATGCACTTCACATGTTTGAATAATGCTAGAGTAGAACAGAACCTGGTCTGGGGCAGAGATTTTGGGGATGCCATCCTAACATGGCACATCTCAGAGAGGCCGATTTTTAACTGAAGGATGTGGAAGATGTGTGGAGCTGCAGCAGAAGCGATGAGTGACTGAGGTTGAAGCATCTATCTGGAAATTTTGGCAGGACTCATGGAGTTTGTGATGAAAGACTGGATTAGGACTGGGATATGGAACAAACCAGCCTGAGATGATCTGTTGGAAGATCTTGAATTAACAGTTAACGTGTGGTGTGACATTCAGCTTGCTGTGGAGCACAAGCAGCTGGTGTGACCTCTCCACTGGGCAGGTGACCCAGCAGACACACGGGTGAGTGTCAGCAAAGCTCAGGGGCCCTGCAGAGAGGAGGTGGTGTGGAGGATCCTGCAGCACTCAGGGTCACAGCCTGCAGAAACTGCTGCCTGCTGGCTGCAACAGAAGCATTTCAAGCAGCATTGTGGTGTTGCATGGGAGATGACAGCCTGAGCTGCACAGGATAATCCGTCAGATTAATATTATCACTGCAGCAGAAGATGAATGGGCTGAGAACCTGAAAAGGAAAGGGACACGGACTGAATTTAAATTGAAAATGGATACACGGTCCCATGTATTATCAGAGACAAAAATTGTACTACTGAGAAGGGAGTCATATGGGGTGGAAGGTGAGCAGGTAAAACTCTTTGGTTTTTGGGGATCAGCTAAAGGAATGTGAGCTGAAGGAGGCAAGGGTAAATAACTGAAAAAGATTTTGCCATGATAACATCTGGGAAAAGTACTTGTTATCGTATTTGAGTATATTCAAGTCCTTGGTGTTTTTAAATCTGGGAGTTAGTTCACTGAAAGGTCAGCGACTGAGTTGGTGAGAGGGAATTTAAGGATGTCTCCAGGGAATGAGAAAGTCTCAACAGAACACGCCTAGAGCTGAGAAAGCCCTGCTGCCTGGAGCCATGTCTCAACAACCTTTCCCTTCTGCTGTGGCAGGAATGAAAAGATGAGCTGAATTTCTACTGTTGGTGTCAGATACTGAAAATAAGTGTGTTCACTTTGGCTTTTATTGGTTATAGCAGGGGAGAAAAATGGAATATTTAGCTAGTGCTGAAAGAGGTAAATTAAAAGTGAAAACTCTCTACTGCTGCTGAAAAACCTGAATTGCTGGCTTGAGAGGAAGCAAAGCAGAAAGGGCTGCTGTGGGCAGTGTTGCTTTATCTCCCTTGCACCAAGCAGCGTGTTCAGCACTGCCATACCTGCAGCAGAGCACCAGGACCATTGAGCCTCTCCTCCCGGAGGTGGAAGCTTGGTGTGTACCCCGTGGGTCTCTGGGGTACACACTTCACAGGATGGGATCTGGAAGGGCTTGCAGGGAGCTCTGAGAGTCAGGTCAGCAGAACTGGCTATTCTTGCTCTGTAAAAGCCTCGAGACCTGGATGTGTGCAGTGCTTTTAAAAGCAAGGGGAGTCCCAGGCTGTTGCAGAATGAGCAGCATGTGCAGGCTGAGTGTTTGTTAGAGGAACGAGTGGCAGTGTGTGCCTGGGTGCCCTTCCCATCTCACAGAGCTGTGTGGGTTCAGAAGGGACACAAGCAAGAACTGTAGCATGTTACACAGGGCAGATTGGATCAGAGAGCTCTGCAAGAGGGAGCGGCAGCCCCAGAGACAGGGATGCTGCAGCACATGATGTTCTTGGGCTTTGTTTCCCTGCAGGAATGGGGACCAGAGTTCAGTTATTTATGTCCTTGCTGGAATGTATTGGAAGGCAGTCATCATAAAGGCAGGGGGATTCTCAGAGATGTAAAATCCCAGTAAAATGTTCTGCTCTTTCCATCTTTGAAGGAAGCAGGGACAGAGTGAGCTCACATATGCAAATCAGGATGAATTTAGTGACAGGTGAATTAGCCAGGCTTGCTGTGGAGAGGAGCTGCTCATGGCTTGTCACGGAAAAGATGTGATTTCCTCTCACACTGCTCATCTGAGTGCTTGGACAGGGTGTGAGAGGGAGGATTACATTTTCTTTCTCCTTTTTTTGGGTTTTAATTATTTAAATTTTTTAGCACAAGTGAATGGGAAATACATTTATTTCCAGAAATGTGTTTGCAGGAACTCCTAGGAGGCATTGCAAACACTCAGGCATTCCAGCACACCCCACAAAGAATAAATGGGGAATTGATAGTTGTAAGCAGACTGTAGGTCTGAATAATCGTCCTCCCAAATTCTCTCCAGGGAATGCTGTTAAAGTCTGAACATTGTGGGAGGAGAACTAGGATTTATTTGGTGAAGATTCACTTACCATAAATAAATAAAAATAAATAAGTAGGCTAAATTAGTAATGAATAGTTCAGCCAGCTCTAATGATAAATAAACACACTGAATTGTAATGAAAATACTAAAGCCTGTTTGAACTGGAGCTAGAAATCCAAGGAGAAATAACTGTGTGGCACTTAAATTAGCACTCACCATAAAATATAAATATAGTATATAAAATATAGATTTTTTTTTTTTTTTTTTACCTCATGAGATTTTAAAGATTCATCTGTTCCCTGTGTTTGGAAGGCTCGAACTAGACACTATTCAGTGCTATAGAGTGACATAAATCACTAAAGAATTATAAAATCCCTTGATGTATGCTCTTGGACAGTAACTATATTTGTAGAGGCTCTCATGGGGGTGCATTTATACTGATAGGAGGCTGTTTTAAATTCATACAGCTATCTCCATATAAAGCATTTTTATAGGATTTTCCACACTATGGGGGGTTGTGTGACTTTAATTATACAACTCAGACTCTATTGGTAAAACTTATAGGCAAAGATAAGCCCTTTAGCAAGGCAGACTCCTGCACTTGAACTTAAAAGAAAATAATTTTCTTCTTGTGAGTTCCCCTAAGAACAGCTGGAAAAATCAATATCTGCAGTGGCAGGCGGGAGAGGCTGTGTTTGCAGGCAGCCCAGGGAGTGTGGGGAGCCAGCCTTGCCTGGGCTCCGAGCCCGTGGGGCTGGCCTGGCTCCCCTCGGAGTGGCTCGAGGCTGCTGAAGGGCCACCGAGCACTAATCAGCCTTTTGTGGCCACTTTAGAGCATTTATTAAACTCTGCAGAGCTGCACTGGAGCTGCAAACTGTGGAGTGAGTCAAAGACTTTAAAGTAGCTTGAATAAAACCGTGCAGTCGAGGCAGAGAAAAGCAACATGGAAACAGAGCTCTCCAAAACGGAGTATTTCCTTTGGAGGAAGTGCAGCTGCCCTTTTAGTGAGGGAAACCCCTCAGGTGATGGGGTAAGACTGGCTGCAGGCCTGCAGCTGTGGCTGATGGGCTGGGGATGACCAGCAGTGCTCGTGTTTAGGTCTCATTGGCTTTTTGACCAAGAGAAACCAAGAGGCCCTGTGGCACTGGAGCTCAAGGGGCAGCTGGAGACTGATATCAGTTTCCCGGTGGTGGAAAGAAATATCTCAGTGTGCAGACTGGCAATTATGTGCCTCTGAGGGTGTGGCCAGTTTCTGGCAGTGATGTGGAAAAGAGCTCTCAGGAGTGAAGATTCAGTAGTTCACTTGATAAAAATAGGATTATCTCCATCCCTAAGTTCAGCAAAGCAGCTTTTAGCAGAATATATCTGTGCTCTCTGACTGCATTACACAACAAAAAGAATATAAGAACTTAGAAGAAATTAGTAAGGTATGTAGTATCCCAATGTGAACTGAAAATGAAAAAAAAAGAGAGAGCTTTTTGCTTTATTATAATAACATGGAGCAGAGTGAAAGAATGGCTCTGCATATGAAATAGAGTTAGGAGGATAATCAACCCAAACCTCTTATGAGCCTACAATAGAGGTACCAACACTGGAGGCAGGTGAGAGAGTTAATAAATTAAGGTGCAACTAAAATAGATTCGTGGTCATTTAACAATGTGTCAGGGCTCCTAGAGAAATGAGTATAATGTATTTAAATCTAACATGCAACCAACTTTAAACAGGAAAGAATAAGGGAAGGAGAAAATGAGAGAAGATTTATTGCAGCAAGCAGCTGAGGTTAACTTGCTTTCACAGGAGAACAGGAGAAGAAAATGGCACACACATGCCTGGAGGTGGCTGTAGCACTTCCACCTTCCTTCAGTAGGAAGAAAAACACATTGAGGAAGTATCTGAATACCCTTAAGATGTGTTGTTCAAGTGCCTAGGAATGTCCAGATGGGATTTCTCATCTTGAATACTCCCAGAGCAGTCACTTTCTGCTGAAGCCAACAACCTCACTCAAGCCATGAGGACCAACCCCAGCCCTCCCACTCCAAGTATCAGCTCTGGGACTTGGCTGCCCAGCCAGCACCCACACGGGTTTGAGGACTTTTTGTTTGGTTGGTTGTTTTTTTGGTGGGCAGGTAGAATAAGCCTGAGCCATCGATTCATGTACTTTTGGCTCCCCCTGCATTGTTTTCAGCTTTGAGAAGTCGCTGTGTGTCTTGGGTTTGCTATCGAAGGATGATAATCTTCAACCCACCTCAGGCAGGACAGATGGGAGCCCATCTCTGTCTGCAGACCCTGGCTGGGTACTTTCAGAGAACTATATACAGCAGTATAAATAGTTACTTGAAAGCTCTGCCCTAAAGGAAGTGGGGAGAATTCACCTGTGCAGGTGTTCAGGATGGTTTCAGGTTGGCTGTGGGAAGGGCTGGCTGGGTGCTGGGAATGCTGTGGGAGATGTTTGTGGGCAGAAGCCCCTTTTTGCTGCAGGAGCAGCCATGGGCTGAGCCCTCTCTGAGCACAAAGCTTTGCCTTGCAGAGTTCCAGCACACTGTCACTGCTGTGCTGAAGGGTGAAGTCACGCAGCCTTTCCCTTCTCCTCCCAGGAGCTGTTGCACATGGGTCACCTCTGTGGTGGCCCAGCCCCACCTGAGAGCCTCTGCCCTGCCAGGGCACCCTGAGCAAGGCATGGAGCCAGCCCACCCTGCTGCAGGGTTAGTCCTCATGCCTCCCCCGGGCTGCTTTGCAGTGGAACGTTTCTCATTCTGGCTTCATTCTCTGCTCTGTGAAACAGGAACTGGGAGAGCACACAGGACCCTTGCTCCTGCACTTTTTCTCCTCCATCTCCCCTCCATGCAGGACTGTACCAGCTCTAATGCTGTTTGTGGTGAGGAAAAAAGGGAATAATTCTATTTCTTACAGTGATATTACTTTCTCTGCTCCTCTGAAAGCATGTGTTTGCCTAAACATGCTCCTAAGAGCTGCATTTTAAATTATATATAAGTGAATACTATAAAAGAAAACCTCTCTTTTTTTTTCTTGATTTTAAGGGATTAAAATAGAGACATTAATTTCAACATTTAATGGTTTTACTGTGGTGAAGTTCACAACCCTTCCATGTTCATTTTTTGTGACTTGCTTAGCACTTAATTGTCAGTGCTGTTCACTGAAACAGCACATTGCAAGAGAGCAGGCTCCTAGATGACATGGATGATTTATAAATACTTTATACAGCAGGACAACAATTTGTTTGGTTATTTCCAGAGGCTGAGCCACTAACAGTTACATTAGAGAGACAAAAAGGACTGAACTTGTGCTCAAGAAGGGCTGCTTTGGGCTGTTACCGTAATGAATCTACTATTGCTAGATAAAAATAGATAAAAAGTTTGAGCTTCAGGCTTTGTCTGCTTCAAAGATACCTTAGAAAAATGAAAAATACCTTAGAAAAATGAAATATAAGGTCTTGCATCCTCTAAAGTTGATGTAAAACTTCACTGATGTCAGCAGCGCCAGTGTGAGGCTTGGGAATAGTTACAGTGTGAGAAATATTCTTGTTCTTTGCTTTATGAATCAAATGTTTGATTTAAATTTATAAATGTACTTTATAAATCCCTGGTTTAAATTTCTTATTTGAGGCAATAAGTTATCTATGTCATAGAGCTAAGTCTAAAAAGAAACATAAAGGAGAAACAGATGTAAACAAACGTAAGCCTGATCCTGCTGCGAGATCTCAGCGACCAGACTGGGATCCCTGGGCCAGCCAGTGGCCCCTGCACACTGGGATCCACCTGTGTGGATCTCAGCAGAGTCAGTTTTGCTGCCAAACCCAGCAAAAACACGTCTAGATCATGTTCCAGTGGTGCTGCAAATCTTCTCCTCTGAGTGAGTTTAGCAGGAGCCGTGGTGCCCGGGATGGCAGCTCACGGCTCTGTCCAGGCAGGTGAGTTACTTTGAGTTTGAAAATAACCTTTGTAGTTAAGCTGTGAGTGTAACTATACAAGAGACTTGTAGGGGAGAATTTTGTCTTGATTTCTGTTACTCTGTCCAGATGTAGCTTCTGGAGGTGAGTGCCAGACACTGGCTGACCCTTTGCAAATCCTGGGAGGTTTCCATGTTGCAAAGAGCAGAGCTTGCTGCAACATCTGGGAGAATCTGCAGTGTTACTCTCTACAACAGGGCAAAATTAACACAGTTGCAATTATAAAAATACCCCTTTCACAATTCCTGCCATTTCCAGTCCCTCACTGGACTGGAGTTACTGACTTACTGCAGTAGAACTTCATCAGGATGCAGGACAGGTTTACAGAGGCCTTTTCCCTCCCGTTCCATCATCCCTGAAACTGCTGCAGATCTTCCCAGCAGCTCTGCTGGGTTTGTTTGTTTATTTACCTTCCATTATCCTCCTTGTTCCCCATACTTTGAGGTCAGTAGATGACCAGCAGATCTGCCCAATTTATTCCTGTGTATGACAAAAGAGACCTGGGTCAACCAATGAGCCGTGAACTTCTATTTCTACTTCGCTGGGGTTGTATGCCCATGATCTGCACACTGCCAGTCATCCACCATATTGATGAGATTAGCTGCTAATTAAAAACCCAGCCAAGCCAGGCAGAGGAAGATGACTCAATTAGCAGAATGTCACTGAATCTAATTTACTTTGCTTATCACAGACTTATTCTCTAATGAATTAGAAACGAAGAGCAGGACACCTTCAGAGGGAGATCGAGGGGCTTAAAGGCTTAAATGCTTTCTAACCCCTTTGTGCTCATGGTTTGGGTTGCAGGGAGTGTGCTGATACTGCTAATCACCCACCCGAGGGCTGCTTCCCAACACCTGTGTCCTGAGGGAGCGTATCCAGGGAAGCCCTGCTGCTGCTGGCTATTTCATGTGACAGGCACTGATTAGGTCAGACCTTCTTTTCTTTATAAACCTACATGTACTTATAAGCCAGGAGCAAGCAGGGGCTTTGGATGGCACATCACTGGAATTGTGCTCAGGGATGATCTCTGTGATTGTGGAACTGACACTGAATGTGCTGTTTGGCCAATGAGAGTATGAGGGATTTCCTGGAAACAAAAGCATGTCAGAAATAGACATTTCCCACTGTAATGAGTATTTTAAGGCACTTCTCAATGCTTTTCTCATTTCAAATATGATGTTTGGATGATTAACAATTAGAATAACGTATTTTACTGGAGCTCTTTGGAAGTACTTTAAGAGAGCATTGGACAGATGCACAGCTGAATTTGTATGTTAAGTGGAGACTATAAACCATTATCTCTGCTGCTGACTTCATAGTAGATAACAGAGCATATTATGGCTGATTTAAGTGAGGATATTACTGGGCTCTGAGTTTTTAATCTGATCTGCATGACAAAGCCCACATGGCTTCATGAGCCTTACAGGGCTCACGGGGAGCGTGTGGAGGTCTGGATGTGCTGGTCATGCCACGGGATCAGGGCTGGAGGCTGGGAGTTTGTTACTGCCACTGAGCCTGTGTAACACTGATCAATAGCTGGCCTTTCTAGCCTGGGTTGGCAAAGAAAAACCACTGGACCAAACCATCTCATTCTCACAACTTTGTTCAAGTAATAATCAATATAGCACAAAATATGAAGATTTTAAAGCTTCTAAAGCTATTTGGGAATCTCTCTCCAGAGACTTAATCCACACTGGCTTCTCTAGCAGTCCAGGGACTTGTCTGGAAACTGCCATAGGCTGTAAGCTCTTCTGCAAGCACGTATGTATATGTTGATTGCAGGAGGAAGGGCAGAGATGGTCATGAGAATGGATGGGATGGGAATCCTTCTCTATCTCTGTCCTGAATCTGTTACCAAGGTATGAGAAACGTTGGTTCAGTGACAGTAACTGTCCCTAAAATTCACCAGTTTCACTAAATTTATAATGCAGTTACTGCACAGAAGAAAAAAAAATTTAAATGTAGATTACTGTGCAGAGATGGACACAAGTATTTCGCAGTTTTACATTTTACACATCCTGCTAAATGTCCTGCCATTTTCAATCCCTAGTTCCTTGTTTCTTTCCCCAGTAGTTCTCCATTTTACAGAAACCAATTTCTTTAGCAACATGCAGTCATTAGACAGTGCTTGTCTACCACATCTGGGTGCAACAAGCCATTTCACAGAGATTTCACCATTCCAAACACACCTCTATAAACAGTCCTGGAGGAAACAAAACTCAATAAGATATTCTTATTAAGTTAATAATGACAAGGAAGTCTTCCTCTCCACTGAGTCACTGGAGTTTAAGTGCCAGCAGATACCTTGCCATGTTCAAATGCTGTCCACAGCTCTTGGTAAGTGGGAATTTTGGACACGTGCAGTTACTGAGATCACAGCCCTGAGCCTCCTGTTAAATTAATTGAAATATATAAATTTATGATGAGGTGATTGATATTAACAGTTATTAATTCCATTCTAACTCTGCTGTTAATATGGTCATTATCCTTGTTATCAGTTGTTAGCTTTGTTTGTTATCTGGAGAACAGTGTCCATACACATTGTTCCTCTCAGGCATACAAGCTACAAAGCCCAGCTCAAAGACCCTACAGGGTCAGAACCAGATCTGATCTCCTCCCAGTGAGCAGAGATTATTCCCTAAGTGTTTCTGGTGACTTTCTTGAGGGAAAATGTTGTGAATTCCACAGTGGCATTCCAGTCTGGCTCCAAGAAGAATAAGATAGGCAGTGAAAGAGATTTAATAGTCATTTATTTTTCTTTTGGGTTTGGCAGCTGCGGAGGCTGGGACTTTCCTGGTTTCTGTCAGTGAGCAATTTCTCACAGGTTTGGAGCAAGGATTACAAAATTCAGATAACTTTAGCATGGCTCTGTTGTTGTAACTTTGGAGCTGGTGTAGTGTTAAGTAGAAGTGTTAACACAAAGAGGTGGGAGTGAACAGAAGTGGTAGAAAAAGCTGGGGAGCTCCTCAGGGATAACCGCAGTGCTGTGAAACAGAGGGAACAAGAGAAGTTGAAGGATCAGCAAAATCAGCAAAACTTATGCCAGCAAAGATGAGTCTGGACTGGAAATGTGAGGAAGCCTGCAGGAAGATGTGCTGGCTGATGGCTGGGCTGTGGCTGGCTGCTGCAGGGGATGTGCCACAGCAGAGGAAGGAGAGGTACTTTATAGGCAGGTGTAAATGTCTGAACACCTATCAGCTAAGAACAAAAGAAAGATGTGATTCAAAGCCAGTGGTATTAGAGGAACTGGTGGTTTTACACAGTGTAAGTCTCAGGGAGGGACAGATCAAAGGGGAGGGGATCCCAGGATTAGGAGTATTGAACTCAGGCTCTCCCCTGAGGCACTGGGGCTGTAAGAATCAGTGCAGGTATCACTGTTCCACTCAGAACCACTGAAAAGGACTGTTCAAACACTTCCTAAGCCCAGCTATGCAGCATTCCTTGTCTCCCTGGGATCCCCAAGTGCTTTAAAAGTCAGATACATCAGGAAAAGGTCTCTGCCATCCAAATATTTTTTATGTGATGTCATTGGCAAATACAATGGATAAAAGGAACTTAAATCTCTCTGGCTTGTGTGTAAACCAGTGACAATCATCTGCTCTGATGTTCTGGAGTGTCTTTTTTGGATTGGCCTCATCCATGCATGGCTCTCCCATAGCTCCTTCAGGGATTCCACCCATGGTCCCTCTCCTCTGCAGTGAGGCAGCCATGGTTCACTGAGCTGGGAGCATTTGGAGGCAGACAGAGGCTGTGTGGATAATAAGGCACAGGGGGGCCTTTTATTGCTTTAGTGGGAGCTGAAGGTGAACACAGCAAGGAATGGTTTCATTCACACATGGCAAACCTGACACCACCCAGCATCACTTTTAACTCTCACTCTGTCAGCTAGACAGAGGTGACAGGGAAGCTCAGGCTGGCTGCAAAGCAGAGTGAGCAGTGCTGTCCCCACTCCCAGCCAGCTGTCCTGTGGTAAGTGGGGCCCACAGCTTGGTGTGGCAGCTCATGATCACCATTGCCATTCACCCTGAGAGTGCCAGCTGGTGATGGGGGCATGAGGGCTCCAAGAGCCCAGCCTGGATGCACTGATGAGGAGGAATATCCATGTCTGCTTCTCTAGAGTCACATCCTGGCAAAACATGGCTCTAGAGGAAGAACATCCATGTGAGGGGACTGGGAGTGGAGTGCAGGGATGGATACAAGGAGAAGCATCTGGGAAGACAGGACAATGTCCACCATCTGCAAGAGCAGGAGTGAAAATTTGAAATTTTGTGTGTGCAGAGCTGAGGACCTACTTGGATGGTGCTGATAGCTTCCAGGGCTGCTCAGTTTTCCCATGGCTCACCTGCCAGGAGGCAGCTCAGCAGCTCAGCTGAGCTCAGCAGCGTGGCTGGCTGCAGATTGCATTTCAACTGGGAGTTTTCTCTTCCTAAAAGTATTTCCTGACATCTGCTTGCCCAGTCACAGAGCTGCTCCTTGCACATTTGAATTAATGTATTTTACTCCTGAGCATTTCAGGAGGAGGCTTGTGGGGCTGGCCAGGTGCCCTGGCTGGGGCTCACCCACTGCCTGGCTCCAGAAGGGTCTCAGGGCTCTGAGGGGGCTCGGAATGGAGAGGGGGAATGAGGCATTGTCTCAGCACAAGGATGTGCTCTGCCAAACCCAACAGACTGAGCAGGAAGGCACCAAGACATTTTAACATGACCTAATAAAAACACTGCTGCTAGCCTCTGCTGCAGCCAAGGAACCTGTCCTGCAGCTCTGGGGAAAACCCAAGCCCTGCAGCCGTGGGAAGTGAGCACAAATGGGGAACAGAAGACACAAAAGTGAGAAGGAGATTGGGACACCTGAAGGCCTTTGTCCCATCTCTCTGACTGCTCCTGTGTGCTGGGACCTAGAGGTGGGACAGCTGGAGGCAGCCTGCCCCTCCTGCCATGGCACCGAGGCTCAGGAGGGAAAATCCACAAGGATTTACAAGGAAGGTATTTCCCTCCATCATCTGAAAAAAGATCCCTTAAAAAACCCAGCCAACCAACCAACCAACCAACACCCAGAAAACCTACCAGAAACCCCCAAACCCAGAAAAAACCCTCCTAGGAGTTGTTTGACTTACCATGGAGAGAGTTAATGTGGGCCTTGAACGCAATAAAATTATGAATCCTTTGACAATGGTCTCTATCTGTGTTAGCCAAATAACATTTCTGTCTTTGACCCAGCCTCTCAAGGCCTTCTACAGATGAATACCAATGACCTAGGCCTTCATTATCCCATCATTACACAAATCCTGCTGTTAATTTATGTATAGGAAAGAACTAGCAGCTACATAAGGCTCCATCAGCTGCATAATTACTGCATATATTATAAAACAGCAGCAAATACTTCCTGTGAATACAAACCATCTCTGCTCATTAGAAACCTTGCAAGAATTAATTAATGAAGGTGTGATTCTGCCACTTGAAGCCATGGGTATTGTCCCAGTGTGCCTCAAGATTCAGCTATCTTGGGTTTTCCAATGACTTTAATGTGGACTCCAGAGAAACTGAGATGAGCACGTGGCCTAAGCCAAAGCTGAAGGAGGCAAAATTGGGTGCTGGAGCCCCCAGCAAGTCCTGTGGCTCCCCCCAGCCTGATCCATGGAGATCTGCATGGCCACATCTGCTCTGCAGAGGTGTCTGTCCCTGGTCCCTCCTAGCAGGGATGTGGAGGGGCTGTGTCCAGCCTGGGTCTGGATGCATTTTCAGTGCTCAAGCTCTTGGGATGCAGGTCTGGATCCAACTTTTAAAACAAATGAAATTATCCTGTCATTCAAATAGAAGAATGAAAGGATTTAGGAATTTTCCACAGTGACATTTGTATTCTCAGATTAATTTGCCAGCACAACTTATAACTTCCCAGCTTTCTGTTTGCTTATGTACGAGAAGAATGTGCTCTGCTAGACTGACTGTAGTGATTAGTTAAATTCCTCATACATCCATTATTTTAAAAAGCTTCTATTCTGCTTTGCATCTGTATTTATATAGTGCCACCTGATATTAACTTTCTGCTCGAATGATGGCCACTAATTCTGCGGGGGGCTCTGGAATGTCAATCAGCAAAGGTTTCAAAGTCAGCTCAGCCCGGAGGGTGAGGGTGGGGATGGGTGTGGGTTCCCATGACATGTGCTCTCATTCCATGGGTTTTCTCTCTTGCCATGGGAAGGGCTTTACCTGGTGTATGAGTGGTACAGTTGGTTTGGTGCCTGTATCAGTGGAAACTACGTGGAAAATATGTAAAAGGGAGAAAGCTCTGCTGGTGGGAAGCACTGGCCAGGAATACTGAGACAGAGGGGTGAAGAATTGCTTCAACTCTTGATCCTAATTTTGGGGGAGCGCTGGGGCTCTGGCTGGCAGTCAGACACAGCAACACTGATCATGCATCTCACGTGGAATTTCTAACCAGCCATGGGAATAGCAAACCTCCTTGGAGTCAAATCTGGCTTAAAGGGTGGAAAAGCTGTTTCCCAGGGAGGAGAGTGCTCACTAATTTCAAGATGATTGAGATTTTGAGTTTGTTTAAGCAAACAAACTTTTTTTAAGCAAAATGCATGTTCTGAACAATTGAAAAAAAAGATACAGCTTTGACACTGAATATGCTACTTTTGTTGTTGTTTTGCTTGTGGACACATGTAAATAATGTCTGTTTATTCACACTTGAACTGTGGGCATATTCCTGTGTCCATTTCTTCCTGATGAAAAGCCATTTTGCTTTCCTGCTGATGGACATTGTGAGAGCCATGGTGCCTCTCATTGTTGAGGCAGCCACAAAGGACCAAAGGCAATCTAATTCATCAGGCAGGAACATTTTCAGTTTGGCTATTTCTTCCTCCAAAATAAATAAAGCATGTCCTCATTAAAATGAGAGGGATACATAGAAACTGATCAAATTTGATTTGACAAAAAAGATAAAACATAGATAAAATGTATGTATTACTGATCTGGAAGGCATTTACCTTTCTTGATGACCCTCATTTTTCAGGGAGTGTGTTTATTAAAGATACAGGTTGTGAGTTTGTACCTATTTTTTTTTTTTTTTTTTTTTTTGTTTCTCTTTCACATGCTCTCTGGCTGACAGAAAGTCTTCATTTCAAATGCCTGTTGTCTTTGAGAATTGTTTTCTCATTTATTTACTTTCATTTTGCCTGCTGGAAGTTCCTATTAATAGTAAGAGGACAGTGCCATGCCAGCATGTCTTTACTGGGGGCTTTACAGAAGTTGTCAGTTTAATAATTTAGCAATAAATTCCATTTAATGTAAAGCAGGACTTTGCCCACAGTGTCTTTAAGTGGTTCATTTTGTCTTACAAATGTAAAGGTCTTGCTTTGCGTTGGCTTGCCATGGTGAAATATTTCAAATATTGAGCTACAATGAGGCCTTTTGTTGTGTCTCAGGCTTCTGTGCTGTCAGGATGCTGCTTCATTATCAATTCCCCATGAATGTTTCAGGAAGGAGAAAAGGAAAACTTCTTTACAAGTGTTGTCACTTCTCTTGTGACTCCATTTGGGTTTTTCTGTGTATCAGATGGCGTGTGGGGGACACAGAATGTAATTTTAAATCTCTGACTTGTTCTCTGTAAGCTCACCCCAGCATTTTGATAGCTCTGATGTATTCATCATTTTAAAGGGTATGTAAGCACAGTAAATTTTATATTGCCAATAAAACGTGTTGGTGAGTTCACTGAGAAATTCCCAGATCTTGGAGGCTAGTAATGTTTGAAATACATAGTAACCTCTTTATTGCAACATTTTACACATCTACAAAATTAGGTTACCAGTCAGTAGCTAGCTGTAAACTGCAGTGCTGCAAGATAAACCTGAAATAGTAAATATTGTATATTACACTGTATGATCTTTTTAATAGTCTAATTTTCAAAAGGGTCTTGGAGAGAAAATGCTTACTATTTCCAGCTTATTTTGAAATACAAATAGTGGAGATACATAGCTTATTAAATGTCTCTCTGACATATGGCAATTATGCTGATTCCAATGATGGTTAAAATCTAGCTCCAGCTAAATGCTAATAGGGATAGCAGCCTTAATTAAATCCACATTTAGGTACTGCTGTTCATGCTTCTAGCCATCTGAGCAAAGCTCCCAGTTGCTGCCTAACCAAGTTAAGTGTGTTGGGTCCCTCAGGACTGCATCCATGCACAGAAATACTAGTGATGGCTAGGGAGGGGTGCTCCTGTGTCCTGGGACTCAGAAATTGCCAGGGCAGGCTGTGCAGCCCACGTCCTCGACAGCAACCCAGTGATCTGGTGAGAGGAGCATCCCCCATGGAGGGGCAGCACTGGGAATCTGAGGTAGAAGCTGATCCAAAAGACCACCTGGCTCTGGTTGCTCTGGCTGCAGCAGAGTTTTCTGCCAGCACAAAACACCTCTATGGCTTTAACCCTTTGCATTCAATATCCCTTTTTATCCTGCAAGAATTCCTCCTTCTAGAGATCTGTTTTCAAGCTGCTCCAAGCCCCTCAGCATTGAGGTGTTATGCCTCAAAGAGATGCATTTTGACAGATGAATTATTCTCAAAGTGAGAGAAGGCTGTAAAGGAATTACATTTGCATGTTCTTAATGGTCTCAAAGAAAGTAAATTCTAAATTTTATTGGAGGGGGTGGTGAATTGGAGGTGAGTTTGCTGTGCTGTGCAGTCAGTTCAGAGGGAGCTGGTGCTCAACCACTCCTCTGACATCTCTCCCAAACTGAGGGCATCCTCTGCTTCCCTTGTAGCCCTGAGCTCTGGATCATTCACCTCTCTTAGTTCCATTCAAAGAGTCAAACTGTTAAAATGGTTGGGGAGGACTGTTTAAGAAACTCTTCACATCATAAATTGCACAGTAATGAAGTTCTTTGCAAGATATATAATGAAGAGCTTGCAGCTTTCTGTTGGTAGCTAAGTAAATCTGTAATTATCAGCTCTGCAAGGTAGAAATTTAGGATGAGGAAGGCTGATCTGGTGCTATAAATACATTGGTTGATAGTGTAATATAGATCACATATGCCTCTCTTGAGAATTAGAGTTTAGGTGCTCACATTATTGCTGCCTAAACTGTAAAGTCTTAGCCCAGGGAAGTTGAAAACGTGCCCTGGCATGCTGCTCATTCATGTCAACTTCATACAGACTCTTCTGGCTTTTGGTCAGTGGGAAGGCTGAGGACCAGTGAAAACTGAGAGCAGGGACAGACCTTTACTCCTTCCAGAAGGCACTGATAAACAATTGGTGCCATTCAGGGCTGCAACAGCCTTTTGGCAGAAGACTTCTTCCTTTTTCTTTTTCTGTCATTGACACTGAAGCATTCATTCTTGATATTCCTGTCTAGTTAATGACCACTTGTAACAGCTCTGACTTTCTGAGGAAGCTCAGAAGGACTAACCTAAGGCCAACCTCAAATTCATCGACAGGGAGGCACTGTTGTATGGGTTTGGGCCAGGACACAGAATATAAATAATGATTTCCTGATCCTAATGGGCAGAGGGCAGAAATCTAAGACCTTTCTTTGACCTTCTGCAAAACTCAGCCACAAAAAATAGATATTACTGTTCTGTCAAAAAGGGAAGCAAGGTCCAGAGATATCAAAGAAAATAACTTATATTCCTTGTTGAGACTCACCTAAAAGAAAACCTTTGCCCCTCAGGTGCTGAAGTCATGTTAAGAAGTCTTTATTTTTTTTCCCCAGTGATATTCACCATCTATTTTCAAAGATTAAGTAAATATATAACTTTGCTTTCACATCACCACATCCCTGCTCTCTGTCTCTTTCCCTATAGGTGACTGAAGCAAGGCATATGTGCTGTCAGTGTCTAATAGGCTTTTATCATCTCTAGCTGGAAAAGAAGCTTTGTTCTAACCTACCTTAGGCTAGGTAGGGTTAGACCCCACCACGCAGTGCTGTAACTCACCTGTGGTTGAGCGGTGCTGTGGACAGGACTGAGAGTCCACCCTGAGCTTGCAGTGTGGGGGTTAAAGCTCCTCCTGCAGCACCTCCTTACTCCCTCTGCACAGTCACTAAGCACCAAGTTCCTTTTTCGGGTGTTTTGGGTTTTGCCTCCCAATTTATGCAAAGAAACTTCCCTCTGTCTTCTAGGACTTGCCAAGCACTTGTCCCAGTTCTGGCAATCATGTATAAAGAGAGATGAATGCATCATAAAATTTGTATGGCTTGGAGAGAGTTTTTGGTCTTTTGAAGAGGTCTGCTTGCCTTCCCCACAGTAAGGCACTTTGAGCCCTGTGGATGAAAAAGCCCAGCACAGTGTAGAACAATGAAAGCACTAACACTATCTGGGATAAATCCTACAGGATTAGGCAGGCCTGAGATAATTATCGTTTTCCAGCAGAGGAGAGAGGCAGCAAGCTGTGTAGACTTCTGAGTTTTATCTGTTCTCTTTTTGCCATCAGAAGAGGAACTTTCATGCTCAGTTAGTATGAAAAATATGTAATGAAACTCTACAGCAAGTAACTTAGAAGCTAAATAACTCATTAGTACTTCTGTCCTCCACTTATGTCCCAATTTGTGCACCCCATCAGGTGCTGGTTAAATCCTCCTTTATTTTGTGTTTCTGTCCATTACACCAGTGATGACTTGGATGCCTTTGAGGTTTATCTGGGCTGCTCCAGCAGTGCTGTGCCTGGCTGAGAGTGCAGACTGGAGCATGGAGCTGCCTTTGGACAGAGTGTCCTGCCCACAGCTGTGTGGCTTCCAAAATTGCCGCTATCAAAAGTTGTCCTCTTCCCCTTCTCCAGGTTTTATAATTTGCAGTGAAGCAGTGACAGAACCTCAGAATGGCTGAGGTTGGAAGTCACCTCTGCAAACTGCCTGGTCCGAACACCCCTGCTCAGAGCAGGGTCAAATAAAGAGGGTTGCCTAGGGCCATGTTCAAGTTTTGAATATCTGCACTACAGCTCCCTAAAAAACATGTTCCAGTGTTTGCCAGAGAGATCAAACGTAAGATAAAAAAATGCCAAACCTTTTCTTATGTTTAAATGGAGTCTCCAATATTTCAATGAGTTTCTTTTGTCCTGTCACTGAAATGAGCCTGGCTTAGTGTTTTACTGCTTCTGATCAGATATTTACATGCATTAAAGAGACACTGCCAACCCTGAGCCTTCTCTTCCCAGCCTGAGCAAACCCATCTGTCCCAGCCTTTCCTCACATAAATGATTCCAGCCCTTGATCATTTTAGTAGCCCCTCACTGGACTTGCTCCAGAACTTACTTGTCCAGAACTGGATGAGCAGTGCTGCAGCCCTGTCTCCCCGGGGCTGAGTAGAGTACATTAATCACCTCCTGTGTCTGCTGGTTGTAGTCTTCTACCAACACAAGTTGCTGGAAATATTTGCCTTCTTTACATTACAGGATTAGGCAGGATTAGGCACATGGCTCATTCATGTTCAGCTTGGCACCCACCAGTTCCCAGAACCTTTCTGCAGAACGGCTAAACCTACACATTACTCTGTTTTGCCAGAGAAATACATCTAAATGAAAATGTTCTTATCAGTAGAGTGGTTTTGCTTTTCTTTAAACAGGCCCTTTGATCAGAGCTGTGTGAAAGAGCTACCCCTGTATGATTGTATTTGAGAGGGCTGTAACCTGTGGTACACCTGAGCTGTGATGTCCCAGATGCTGCTCCCCTCTTCCAGCACTGTGTTGAACGAATGGTTTCTGTCATTTGTGCAAACATGATGTGTGACTTAGCCTGGTGTTAGCAAGCCAGGAACCAGCAGCAAGCACACGAGTGGGTCCATGAGGCAGAGCTCAGCAGAGGCACTGGCTCAGGCCCTGGGGAGCTGTGTTAGCCCAGCACAGCCCTTCTAGCAGGGCTAATTAACCTGAGCCTTGCTTGTCACTGCTCTTCTGGTGCCAAAGCTGGAGCTAGTCTGGATAGGGATGAAGTGTACTGCATTTATTGCATGTTGTAAATGTGCCTGTAGGTTGCTGTTTCACTTAGACTGAATTCCATGGAAGGGTTTGGATACTCAGTTCTGTGCCACCAACAGGAATTAAGCATCCAGCTCTGCCTGAGGATCTGGTCCTGAGGCACTTAGGTCAGTGCTGCTCAAGAGATATTCAATATGATTCAGTGGATATAAATCACCATTGTTCTCTTTATCTGAAAAAAGGTTGCTTTGATTTATACCAGCTCAGGAGCTGGCACACTGTTTGTGTAGGAGAGTGCTTGCATGCCTCCTGAAGCCTGTGGCAGTGTCTCAGAGTGATCTGTATTCCACTGCAGCGTAAAGTTTTTTCAAAATCTGGGAGCCATTTGCAACTTCAGTGCCATGCTGTGACATGATGCATTGCTTTGTAAACAGGGCCTTAAACAACTGAGGTCTTAAATCCATAAACTGAGGCTTGGCAACACTTTGAAAATCTCTTTGCCAAATAACATGCATTACAGCACCCTCCAAACAAGATCTGACTGAAATGTTCAGGTTCCTTTTGATGCTCTACCAAGATATTATGAGACTACCTAGGGCTTATTTCCCCTAAAAATAATAAGAAAATTTTATTTGTGCTATGTGTAAAGTGATGCATCTGAAATACATGACATTCCTTTGGTGTTTTATTTCCTCTAGGATAGCATCCTTTTTTTTTTTAAAATAAATGATTGCTATCAATTTTGCATTTGGAACCTGCTTGCTAAGACATCCCCCAGATGTAATATCCTCCCTGAGACACTCCAACATTTTTGCCTCTTCCCTTCCCTCTCGGCTCCCTGATCTCCAGATGGAGCCAAGTGGGGATGGTTGCTCTAGGTATCGATATGTCTTCTGTTATTTTTGTGAACACATTTCAATTCATCTGCTTTCAACAGTTGGGGTTGTTTTTCCCCTCCTCTTCATGAAGACATGGCTATATTTTTCTGCAGTTTTACTTTTCACTAAGGCATCCATACGACCATTCTAATTTATCATTTCACAGCACTTTGCTGCTTTTAAACACTAAGTTGTCCAGGAGCACTTGTGTTTGTCAAGTGATGTGGCTGCCTCACAGAGAGCTCCAACTGCTGTCCAGGCTCTTGGTAATGAGCCTTCTCCAGCTTTGATTAGTATGGTTACATGTGCTGCTGCTCTGCATTCTTCTTTGAGACATGTGCTTAAGTCTTAAAAGCAGGGAAAAAAGTGCGAAGTGAAGAAGCTGAGTTCTTTGACACAGGTTTGATTTGATTTTTGGCTATAAATCCTTAGTCCTGTAAATTCTGCTTGTTTCAAAGACACAGCACTGAAAGCCGACTCTGCAAGTGCACATGGACACAGCAGCCCTGAGGTGCATGCAGCAGTTTGGTTTTCCTACTGCAGCCACTTGAAAAGCAGCAGCTCCTAAGTGGTCATACCCAGTAATGGCCTCGTTGTGACCACATGCCAAATTGAAGTGTATTGTAAAATCTGAAAGAAAACAGAAGTTTTAGGCAGGCAAAAGCTCTGCACACTGGTGCAGTGTGTTAGAAAAATAATAAAGAACATTTTCTGGGTACACCTGCATGCCATTCAGCATGAAAGCAGTTAATAACCCAATTACTTCACAGTATCCTCTTCAGCTTCCACTTCCATTCTCTTTTACAGCAGTTCAAGCAAGGGCTGTTTCCAAAGTGCCCAGACATTCTTAGAGCTACCTGGTGAATCATAAATCTGCAGACAATGTTCTCTGAAAGCCAGCAGACACAAATGATGTAAAATGAACTCCTGCCTTTTCCACCAACACCTCTCAACATTTATGTTCTTCCTTAACTGACTTTATGGACTCGAGGAAGGAGTAGTATATTTTGGAATTTTTGTTATTAGGCTTTGTATCGCTCATAACACATACAACTTTCATGTAAGAGGAAAGTGTTCTTCTGTGGTGGTCCAGAAGCCACTTGTCACTTGAGGAAAACCAGGAGCTAATACCCAGAAGACACAAAGCATGTCTGGAGGTGGGACAGTTTTAGACCTTCCTTCTGGGCACAAAGCCAAATCCATCATACATTATTTATCATATGCTGAGAAAACAGAGAGAGCAAATCAAGATCTCAGCCAAGTCGCTGATGAATTAGGATGCCTGTATCATTCCAGCCAACACTGCTGACTGAATGACTGTAAGAACCCATCTGTGCCTGGGGCCACCTAATTGTGGAGGTTATTGGCAGAGCCTGATTTGGGGCCAGCACAGTAGTGCCCATCCTGTCATTTTGTCATTGTTCCTCTCAGATCACCTGACTTTTCTGTACACAGAGTCAGACCTGTCTCAAAGGGGAAAAATTATGTTCAGTAATACAGATCTTTGGTTCTCTTTATGCATGGACTTGTGGAACCTGAGTGGTTATTGAACCAACAATCGGTGCCACACCACTGGAGATGGAGGCTTTTTTGAGCTGTTGTTTAATTTTGGCATGCACTGCATGAAAGAGCAGCAGGGTGGAAAGGGTGTTCTTCCCTCCTGCCATTCTTCCTTCAGATTCATTCCTAGGCTTTGATCCTTGGCTGCCCAGGATGTGATAAACAACCATTGCAAGCCTTTGATAGATAAGCTGGAGGTTCTGAGGGAGGAGGATATACTGAATGGTAAGAAAGGCTTTATGCAAACTGTTTTTTACTTTCATGTCCCCTGGGTGGTCTAGCTGAATTCAGTCTCCATAAGGGCCTCTGATACCAAGATATGTCTAACCTGGAACACTTCCATCCCTTCCTCAAGCTGCACAGTGTTAGCAGGAGTATAAGAGCAGCTGTGGCCTCTGATTCTGGAAGTCCTGCTTGCTCCTGGAGCTCCTGAGCAGCTCCAAAGGTCAGCTCCTTCCTGTTTCACAGAGAGCTGAGGTGCAAGCAGCCCCTCCTAGGTTTAAAACCAGGGACTGTTTAGAGAAATTTCCTTCAACTCCTCTGTGGGTGCTGTTGGGTCAGGGAGGGGGCCTGGTGTAGCCCAGAAGTTTTGAACCACTGCTGGCTCTTGAAAATGCCAATAGACAAAAGTGTGGCAAGCAGGCAGATCTCTGCCTCCTTCCCAGGCTCTGTTTCTCAATGTATACAAACCTGAATAGAATGATAAAAAAGTGGGAAAATTTACAGACAGAGCATACAATAACAGAATTATATTTGGAAAAAAAATTATGGAGATTTGTAGAAAATCTATAATTTGCCTGAACAATGTGAACAAGCAAATCACCTTCTATCTGACTCATTATGTCTTATTGAGAGCTGAATTGTAAGTCTTCCTTGTTCAAGCATGATTAAGACTTACATGTCTCTTGTTGGCAAGATTTCCTATTGAGCAGAATAGCAGCCAAAGAAAATGATGGTACAATTTTATGTGATTAGGACAAATCCTTAAAAATCCGGGCAATTTTCAGTAACTATGTCAAGACAGTAACTAAAACAGAAACTTTGACACTTGTCAAAGCTTCATTGTTGGATCAAACAAATGTTTCTAATTGGTGGAGTCAAACTGTGTTTATTCATATCTCTGTGTTTTCTTCAGTTTTGGTTTTTTCTTGTAAACATCTGTTATTTTTCTGTTACTGCTTACATAGTCTTTTTATGCACATTTCCAAGAGTGAAAACATAGTTCATTCCTCTTCAGCTTCATTTAGAGGGTCTTCTGCACAATTAATTTTTTCTTGTAATATTCTTTTCTTTATTACTTTTCAAATAAATTCACAATAACAATTGGGAAATAATTAGGATAAGCCAATAGAAATTACAAAAAAGCCTTGTGTTGGAGATCTTGTATGCCAGTGTGAGTATTCTGTACATACCAAAGATGAGAAAGAGAAAAACAAAACCAAGTCTGCAAATGAATCTTAAGCTATTCCTTTCTTCAGCAACTGGAAATTTAAACATTTAGCTCAAGGGAAAAAAACTTAAAGCAGACACTAAAGGAAAGGAAAACATAAATAATTGGTAGGTTTGCCAATAGCCTTTGAAGGCATAAACAGTGCTGGGCAACAGACAGCCAGTGGAAATGCAAAGAGGAGGCTTTGTAGCTGGTTAAGCCAGGCCCAGGCACTGTCCTTGTCAGTCTCTTCTGGTTTGGGATGAGCTCACAAGGGTGTGCTATCAAAGCCTCAGGCTGTTGAGTTGTCTCCATCTGTATAAAGTCTTAATCCTGTTTACTTCCTCATGGATGTCTGCACCTGATTTTTGCTGTATTTATCTTGGAATCAGCCTGGGTTTGCAAACACAGGGGTTCATCTGCCCTGCTCCACTGCCAGCCTGTTCAAAGATGATGAGTTCCTTTGTTTCAGGTGACTTTACACTGTTGGCCAAGAGCTTCTCCTTCTTCCTTAACCCCTTGTAGTTCAACTTGGGAACATCCTTCTCCATCACACCCAACCTAGCAGCCTCAAACTGCCACGAGGAAAGGACAGGACCCTGAGACACACAGGCCACAGAGGGGAGAGCTGTTGCTTGGGTTTGTTTGCTGTTAGCACTGGACAGTATCAGCCTCTCTAAAAGCCTTTTTTGGCCAATTTGATTTGCTATCAATATGCTAATAAAATCAACTTCTCACACACATTTCTTTTGTCATATCAGAGGGAGCTTCTTCCAGTCCAGCTCCTGAGTTTTCCTCGGGGACATGACTGCAACTGTGTTATTTCTCTGTTTTTGATGGGCAGGTTCATGATTGCACCTAGTAATAAATTCCCCTCAAATCTCAGGTTGCTTTCTGAATGAAATTGCTATTACATGTAAATAGTATATATCTCTTTCTTTCTTTTATCATCTTCTGCTTTACATGTCTGTCTAATGACTCAGTGCCTTGTTATCACAGCTGCTATTTCTTTTCTCCAGTAATAATTATAAGTTATCTGGTTTCTTTTAGAAGTTTAGTTTTGTCATCTTTCATATTTTTCTGTGCTATGTTACCCTCTGCAATTCTCTAAACAAATTTTAATACCAGAAATTGTTAGCTGCAGTTTACACGCCCTTTGATCGAAAATGTCACAGTTAGACCAAGATGTCCAGAAATATTTAGTGTCTTTTTAATTTTAGAGCAAAATCTAAATGTTTTTACTCCATTTTGCATTAGCTTTCTCTCTTTTGTGTTTAGCATCAAGATTCAGAAAACACTACATTTTTAAAAAATTTGAAATCAATGAAATTGTCAGGATAAAAATATGATGCAGCTGCATGAGTGGTAGTGCTGAAAAAATATATTACTGTGTCCTTCTCAAATCCAATATTCTTCCTTGAAGTGAAATCCCTTACAAAATTAAGGCCAAGCTCAACCTGGAGAATCACCTGCAGAAATATCCTGACTTGGGCTGTCAAATAACTCTGACTTCTTTTTAGTTTTTGTGGAGACTGGTTCAGTAGTTTGTTTCTTAAGCAACACTTCATGTCTTTCATAATTTTACCCAGGTTATTTTTAAAAGTATTTTGGTGAGACCTAGGAGCAGAGTTGCAATGGTTTTGATCACTACCTGCTTCACCCAGCAGCTGGCCAAGATAAAATGCTACTTACTGCATTTTTTACCCTGTTGAGTGCATAATTCATAGAGGAGTAACAAAGGTAAAACTTGTAGGAAAAAACCCAACAACAAAAAAACCCAACAATCAAAGCCCTGTGAATAAAAGTTTGTACAAACAATCACAGAGAAGATGTGTGTCATGTTTTGAGGAGCGCTCAGACCCCAAGGACAGGGTGAGGATGAGCCCAGCAGGGAGCTGTGGATGAGTACACCTTCAGGGTGAAATACTTTTCCTAATATAGACTCCTGGAACCTATGAGATACTTATACAATATCATAATTTTCTTTACTGTAACTTATGTCCATTGCTGTGAGTCCTTCTGCCAAGATTTAGGTCTTTCAAGGCAGAGTTTAATAAACAATCATCAATGTGTTACCACTACTACTCCAGTCCAAATAATAAGCAGAAGAGCTCTTCTTGAGATGGAGTTATTTAAAATGAGCTCCTTAAAGGTATTATCATGCATCAAAATGCAAATTGGAACCCACAAGCACTGCAACCTCTCGAGTAGGTGTTCTGAAATCCCCCCAGAAAGGGCACTACAGGGCATTACAGCTCTGCAGGTGTGTGTGAGGCTGCTGCAGCAGCACGGTGCATTTGCAGGTGAAGCAGTGGTGAACACAGCAACACTTTGCACAACAGGTTGTTTTAAATAACAGGCAGAAGGCCCCAAGAAGGAAGTTAAAGCTGGAATTTGGTTATGTGTGGGCATTTCCACAAGAGAGAGGTGCAAAGAAGTTGGCTGCAAATGGAGCAGGCTGTTCTCAGGCACCCTGAGGAAAGCCCCGGTGTGAACGAGGAGCAGTGAATACAAGACAAGCAGTTTCAAACTAGCTTTCCATTATGGTTGGCTCATTTTAAAAAGCTGAGCTGGGTTTTCCTGGGTGTTTAATTTTGCAATATCTATTGATTTCAGCTGGTGTTGGTACATGCTTGACAGTTTCAGAAGTGTTGGAGCAGCTGCTGTGCCCAGCCTTCTGCACATAATTGCTGAGCACAACAGCCTCACGGCTTGTTTGGGTTCCCTGCCCTTAGCCAGCTCACTGTCTCTTGCCTCTTAAGGGCACTGTAATGCCCTTAGGACAGGACTATCTCTTGTGTTGTGTGCAGCAATGAAGTGATAAAGATCCTGGCTGAGGCTGGTGCTTCTAGGAATTACAGCAAAAAAATTCCCATAATTATTTATTAATATGGTATACATCAATGCAAGACATTTCATTGGCTTTAATAGGCTTTGGATCAGATTCCTCAGTACCTCTGGCCTTTTTGGGCTCCATTATTCATGAAGGAACATGTTTAATTCAGAGTTAGGGACTGCCAATATAACGAGTGTACCTTGTGCTTTTATCTGTGGATACAGAAGTTATCCCTAAGCTTGGATCTGCTGCATCTGCCTGGATGAGAGCACGGCAGACTCCCTTCTCAGGATGCTTGTGTTGGTGTGAAATAAAGGTGGAGTTTTTCCACCCACGGTGGTGAATTTTCTCTCTTTTGCCCTATGATGGGCAATGCTCACCTTGGGCCTAAATGGCAGCTTTGCCAAGTCAGCAGAGGAGTTTAACAGGTCAAATCAAGGGTCATGCTCTGCTCCATCCTATTTTCATTCAGGGGCAATCTTTTTGTCAACCTTCTATTATCTTTTCCCCAGCTTTTACTTGAAGATAAAAAGAAACAGCTTATAATTCATTACAGTTCATTAAAATGAAAATAAAATTTATTTTGCATCAAAATGAAAAAATATGACTTGTTCATTATTAGCATATAAATGGTATTTTTTATGTCACTCTGCCACAAAATCACTTACATTTTCAATGATCACAGCACACAAAATTAATTTTTGATAGCCTTTTGTGATTTGGTTGAAAATTCTCATTTCTTTTTGTGCATTAACAGCAAACTGTATCCACTGCTATTCATACCAAATTTTAGATAATGAAGCAATTAAAAATACATGGATTGAAGATCTTATCTCATTTTTCCTCTGGCCTATTTCTGCTTCATTATTCATGAAGGAATATGTTTAATTCAGAGTTAGTAATTGCAGATATATCTAGTATAAATTGTGCCTTATACTCTTTTACCCAATTTCAATTTATTTTAGCAAATAGATCTATGGGGAAAAAAGAGCAGGAAAGACAAAAGGGCAAAAACTACATCTCAGTGTCTCCAAACAAAACCTTACAGGTCTGTTGCTTGTAAAGTATGTCTGCAACTCGGGGAAAAGTTGAAGCAATGAAGCTCTGTACTTGGCATATTAATAACCTGGCATTCATATCAAATGGCTGAATTAAATTATTCTGATTTGAGGCAGTTTGAGAGACCTCAAGCCTCAGTGTTACTGTCATTCTGCTGCTTTATCCACAAAGTCAAAAAGTCCCAAATCAGTGAAAAACAGAAATAACAGAGAGATAAAAGTAGCAAATAGCAGAGTCAAAATAAAATTAAGGTATTTTAGGCAAAGTAGAGGAACCTTGGGTTGCCAGAAAGTGAAAATTAGTTTGGCTGGTGTGTTTCCATGTGCCTGGAGTGAGATGTGTAACAGCTTGATAAAACATTCAGATCCTGAGCACATAAAAATCACGAGATCTGGCTTTGGGATCCAAGGCAATAAAAGCAGAGTGCAGTAGAGTGGGCTGGGAGGGGGCTACCAAAGGCTGCTCCGTGGCCAGGTGGCTCCTGCCTGACCCTGCCAGCAGTGCCAGGGGTTGGCTGGGCTGGGAGGAGGGCAGGGAGGGAATGGCAGAGGACACGGGGCAGGAGAGGGCTCCGAGCAGCCAAGACACCCCGGGGCTGCCAGGGCACCTGTCCCCAAAGGCCAGCTGCTGTGGGGCCAGGCTGAGTGCCTGAGCTGGGGCACGGCTGGGGGTTTGGGTGGTGCCTGTGGAAACAGCTCTTCATGGGGAGGTGCTACCAGGATTACTTTAACCAGGAATTGTAAAGGTTAATTGCTGTTGGTTACTGCATTGCCAGGGTCCTCTCGTTGGGTTGTAGGCTGTGCTTAGGAGCTGTCACAATAACCCCCTTGTCCTGAACCTTCTGCAGAAGAAAAGAGTGGCACAATATGGGTGAGGTTCCAGCTGTTCCTCTGACCACGTGTCAGAGCTCTGGAAGAATCTTTTGTTTGAATTTCTAGGGACACAGCCCCGAAACTTCCTTTAAACCAGTGGAACTTTATGTATGAATGTCTCAGACTTGAAATAGAGTTTGTGGAATTAACAACTTGGATTTATTAAACATTGTGATCAGCACTTTCTGGTGCAATTATTAATGCAAATATTTCGGCACAGTTATTTGATTAAATGAATAACTTGCAAAGTGATGCATAGCCTTTTCTGTGTAGTCCTTGATTCATAATTTCAGTAAGTTAATTAATTACAATCTTATTTTCTCTCTTAATGAATTCTGGTTAGCTTTGATGGCTTTGGAAACCTTAAACATGTTGTGAATGAGTCTCAGTTAAAGTTTCAGAGGGGTTTTATGTTCTGTAGGAAATAGCTTTTGCAAACTTTTGGTACAGAGCACTAACAAAAGTTCTGCCCACCTTCTGCTCCCTGTGCCCTGTGAGGAAAATCCCTCCCTTCATGGAGGAGCATCCTGCTTTTCCTAGATGACACAGACAGGCATTGCTCTCAGATAAATCACAGTGCTCTGACCGACAAAAGCTGAGCTGCCCTGGGTGAGCAGCCGTGGGGAGCCTGTGCCACCAGAGCCCTGTGAGGCCACGCAGGGTGTCTGACCTGCCTTGCTCTGCAGTGTCACCCCTGCTGACCCTGAGCAGGGCCCAGGCCTTGTGTCCTGAAGCTGCCCATGAGTGCCTTGACTGCTGTCAGAGCTTGCTCTGCTTGAAACTTGCTGTTGGTTCACCACACGCTGGTGAAATTAAATGTAATGCAAAATTCTTCCAAGTGCATGACATCTGTTTTCCTGGAATCCTGTCTTTACAAAGTGCACTAGAAGCAGATTTCCTGGAAGAGGAACTGGTGCACAGAGAAGGAGTTTCCAGCAGGGTTGTGCTGTGGGATGGCTGTGGCTGTGCTAAAGCTGATCTGCTGATGGCTGCTGGGGACAGGGACATCAGGGTGCTACCAAGCCAACAGTGGTACCTCTGTAGGAGGAGACAACTTCTCACCAAATGGCCCATGCTTTTCTCCACTTTGGCATGGTGGTTCACTTGCTCCTGCAGTTTGACCTTGATTTTTTTCCCCCTACTCTGTCCTGTTTGGATTTGGTCCTTTATCTTTTACTGTATCTTTCCAGATTAAGGCTGATTTTGGAGAAAGGTGGATGGAGGCCACGTGTTTGGAGATTATTCCATTGTCTCAGACCATATCTCCTCCATCTCCTCCTCCTTTTGCTATCTCCTTTTTTGCCACATGAGTGTTTCTGATCTCTGCCTTGCCCCCCATCACCACAGTTTGCTCCCTTTCCATTGTTCCACTTTCCTCCATCCTTTTGTGGGAGGGTGGCATGAGAGTAAACACCACTGAGCTCAGAAAAGTCATCCCCTTGCCCTCCATCCGTGCTGCAAAATAGGTGGCAAAAGCAGTCCCAGCAGGTGTCCTTGAGAGAGACCTGGAGGCTGGAGATGGAGAGGCTTAGACTCTGAGCTAATAACCATCTCTAATTAAGAACTGGGTAATTCAGATACCCATCAGACACACTATCTGATCATAAGCACGAGCTTGGCACAGGCCTAGATCTTCCCTCCTCAATGTCCTACTCTGCAGTAATGGTCATCCAAACAGTCCCACAAAGCAAGGCTTCATCAGCTCTGCTTCACTAGAAACTAATTAGAACCATCACCCCAAGCTGGAAAGATGTCTTTGAAGTACAAATATTTCCTCAGCTTTTCTTAATCAAGGCTCTCTTTTTATGCCCCTCTGTATATGCTGATTCCAGCCAGCACATGAACTAGAAATCCTGGAAGGCTGGGAGGGAAAAACTCCTCTTGCTGTATTTCCAATTGGATGAAAACCAAAAATCCATTGGAAATCTCATGATTTCCAGCAAAATGTACTGGCCAAGAAAATCTGGAGAAATTGCAAAAAAGCATCCAGATGTCTGGATAAATCCCTGGACTTAAAGGAAAAAAAAAAACAAACAACACAAAACTGTGGAGATTTTTTGTTCTTAATACAGAGAATAAAACCTTATTTATCAATATTAGTAAACTCCTCAAAGAGCATGGTGCCTTAAAGGCAAAGAATTAGCTGTGTTGTTTGTGTTGATAAGCTTATGGGCCTGAGGGCTTGTTGGGCCTGGACAAACAAATATTCTAATAGGAAAGCAAACTGTGAAAGGCAACTTATTCAAGAAGGTAACCTGTGCAAAAGAGAGAGGGATGTGTGTATGGTTTTTCTCACCTCTCCCACGCTGGCCAGGGAATGTCCTCTACCTACAGCCCAGCACTGTCAGTGTCAGGAGCAGAGTGCAGGGACACCAGTGCCACTGTCCCCTTTTCCTCATGCACCAGTGGCCAGGACAAGTGGGTGGCCACGTGTCTCCTGCATTCCACACCGCCCTGAGCTGTGGTGGGAGGTGGGGAACATTACCTGAGGTACAGATCCAGGATGGGGCCTTTATTCATACATTTTCAAGATGCCTCCCATAAATTCACTGCAGAGTGGCTCAGATGTCTGAAGAGCAAGCTGTGACGTGGCCTTGCTATTTCAGATGCTTTTGTTGTTTGCTCTCTGCATCTTTATTAGCAGCACTCTGTCAAGGCTGTTGCATTAAACATTGATCCACCTTGACAGTGGGAGCAGGGTGTGCATACTGAAGGGCAGGTGTCACCCCTTGCCAACAGCATCCCTCACTCCCAGATATTTAACCATTTCTTAGGCTCCCAGGAAAGACACGTGGAAAGGGCCACTGGTGCTGAGAGGGCACAGAATGGCACTGCTGGCTAAAACACGGCGGGGAGGAAAGCTGCACTCCTGAATTGCACACCTGGAAACCTGCCAAACAAGAAGGAACCTCAACCAGCCTCGCTGCTCTCCTGTCGAGGCGCCGTCTGCTCGTTCACATTTGCCAGGTGGGAGCTACTTATCATTTCACAGCAATTCTGCAGGCTGAAGCCTACTGACCTGTGGGGAAATTACTCAAAGGGCATTTTATAGCACTTGAAGCTTCATCTATGCCTAGTGATAGGCTCACTGCTCTAGTTTTGAAGGTGCTTCCTGCAGTGATTCTTTCATGAATTGCCACTTCATGGCATAGTTTCAATTTCTAAACATTTTGGGATCCCCTTGAAATAGCCTTAAGGGAAGTGGCAGGTTCTGAAAGTCTTGATGCCCTCTTGAAAGCAATTCAGATGCCAAATGTTGGTCTCAGTACTGGGAAATGAGCAGAGGGCTCTGCCTGGCTTGCTGGTGACTGAGGGAGAAGGAGTCTGACCTTTGAGGATGTTTGAAAGGGAAAATACTAATTGCTGTGTTTCTGTGAAGGGCGTGATGAGAGACACAGATGGGCAGGGTGTTTGTTTCTTTGGCTTCTTGTTTTTAATTTAGCTAAAGGCACTGGGAAATTTCATTGGCAGATAAGAAAAAAAATCTACAGCAACCTAAGCGAGCCACATAGCCCTGGCAGCTGCCTTTCTGAATATTTTAAACTTCCCATTGCAAAACTCACCCCACCTTCCTAAGTGGAGCAATCTTCTCACAGCCTGGGTTCGCTGGGCTCACATCTTCTCTCTCTTTAAGCCGAAGTGCCGTGAGGCACTAATGTCCGGTGACTTTGTTCCTCCTGAGCGGGGCGTTGCTCCCCGGCCTCTCTCGGTGGCTTTCCCCGTGCTCGTCCCAGGGCTGCCCTCGCTCGGGGTGTGTCAGGGACGTGGAACCCCTGGCTGCTGCTGGTGCTCTGTGGGACACGCTGTGTCCCCGGCAGCCCCTCCGCAGGACACGGCCCCTCTCGGGGCTGGGGCTGTGTCCCTGCCACGCTGGCCCTTCTCTGCTGCTCCAGGCCCTGCAGGGGCCCTGCCCGCGGCTCTTGGCAGGGCCGTGAGGCTGGGCCCGTGTGTCTGGCAGCGGTGCAGGCGCTGGGAGGAGCAGAGGGGCTGCGGGGCTGTGTGGTTCTGCTGCCAGCTGGCATCACTCAGGCAGGCTCAGGCCGAGAGGGGACCAAACCCACCCCGATGACATGGCCCAGATAAGCCTTGCCGCAGCCCCACCACCCCTTCATGTTCTCTGGGCTTCATAAAGCACCTTGACGTCAAGGTATCTGCTCACTGCATGTGCGAGTTTGGCTTGAACATCTGATAACTTTTATTTGTAAGTTTTAATTTTGGCAGAGTTTATGTGTGGGGTTTTTAAAAATTTATATGAATTCTCTGGCTAAGGAAAAGTTTGAGGCTTATATTACACAGTCACATTAACAGCAGTCTGTATGTTAACTACAGTAGTTGGTGGGCTTTGAAAGGTTTGCTATAAATCACCTCAACATGGCATTTCTGTTCACTGGGGCTGCTGCTGCAGGACAGCCTGACACCCAGTGTGTGTGTCCTGTGCAGGACGAGTGGGACTTGTCCCATTTTGGTTCAATCACAAATATCATATGTTTTTTCCTCCCTCTTAATCAAGGGCTTTTAAAATGAGAGCTAAGACAGGCATTTGCAGCTTTTTTTTTTTTTTTTTTCCTAGGGTTGAACTCCTGTGTTTCAACATGAAACTTTTAATCCAGCAGTAACGCCTGGGTGTTGCCTGGACCTCCAGGGACTGCTGGCATATGTTTCTCCAAAACTGATGTGTCTGTTGCAGGCAATTGTTCTCTAAGTCTGTTCAAGCTCTCAGCTTGTTCTCCACAACCCCCCCACCAACCTGACAGTGCTTCAGCTGCTTCTGTGATGGAAATGCTTGATGGCATGTTCATTAATGCATCACCTTGCCAGTTCTTTGCAGTCTTCCATCTACCTGGCCCTACCCTTGTCTTTTCTTCTCTCTTCTCTTTGGGTGGTGACCCCTCTGGATGACCTGCCTCCATGGATCCGTGTGCACCAGTCATGACACTGTTCCTAAAAAACAAAGCTTGTGAAAATGTGAGAGGACCCCCCCACGTGAGGCCACCAGCTCACTTTCAGGAGATGCTGGGGCAGTGAACAGCACACACAGCTCTCTGTTCCCTCCTCCTTGTGCCCCTCACCCCATTTAGAAGTGAGCAGTACCTGCCCATGATGATGTGCCCGTCCAAAGCCCAGAAGTCCCTGAAGGTGTCACATACATGAATAATTTTAGCACCCTTTTCTGTCCAGTTTGAACTTTCTGTCACTCTGAGAAGAACTCGGGAAGGATCCCAGGAAGTTCTCACTACCATGGGTATTCCTGGTCTCCATCAGGAGCGCTGGAATCTCTCCAGGCTCTTACAGCAGCTGGCAGATGACTCACGCCGGCTGTCTGCACTTTCTGTCAGTGCTGAAGAGAGCTGGGCTGGGGAGCTCTGCTCAGCCTCATCTTTCCAGAGTGAGGAAAGAAGGCTGAGCCAGCTCGTGGTGTCACTCCAGTGGGTTCAGGAGGGCATATCAGTGTCCCATGGGAGTCTGTGGGGCAGATCTTGTCTACATAGTGTTGGATAAAATTAAGAAGTGGTCAGATGTTTTTGTTCATCCTCTATGACACACCACCTCCCACCTTCTCTGTCCTCGTTGATCTGTGGAAATTTTAGTGGTTGTGCCAGTCTTTTTCAAAGTCTTTTTCAGCTTGTCCCATTGCTCATTCTGAAAAGCTGGGCCAATCTAAGTCCCTCATAACCTCATAATATCAGAAAATGAAGTCCTTTCTTCTCTGTAGTCCTATGGTCTCTCTTCTTTTTCCAGCATTTGTTAGTTTGACCATCCTGAAATTCCATTTTTGGGAGGTGTGCTCCTCCTGGGTGCATTTCTTTAATGTTTTAGTTATACCTTTGTATGGCCACCCGCACCTTTGGGGTATAATTTGTTTTCAGTTTTTGGGCAAATGATTGGCAGGATAAGAAATAACTCAGTAATACATAGTGAGGGATGTCAGTCGTTCTTAAAGGTTGCAACCTTCAAAAGAATTAAGATAACTTTTATGGGAAATAAATTCTTGTTCAGACCAATGGACAGAAGAGACTGTGGATTAAGTGGGGCCAGTCCCTAGATAAATTACTGGAATTTTCATGGGGGGAAAAATATCAGTAAAAGTCAAAATGAGCTGCAGGCTGTGGTCCTGCTGCCTTCTGGGTGCATGAGTGCAAGTGGGAGCTGGAGCCCAGACCAGTATGTCAAGGATTATTCTTTACACCTGGGTGACTCTCAGGCTGGACACCACTGCATAACAGAGCTCAGCTCTGTTTCTGGTGTTAGTCATGCACATAGCACTGAAAAACACTTAACAGGGAAGAAAAACACAGAGAAATGGGGAAAACAAAATAGTTAAAGTCCTAGAAAAAAAACTTTGGGTTTTGATTGAGTTTTGAAAATAACTGGAGAGTGAGAATATGGAAAGGTGAGGAAGGACTACTTGGAAATGGTCTGTGAGGAAAAAGCAAATTAACCAGATTGAAAAGTGTAAGGAGAAATGAGGGAGTGGTGGGCTCAGACAGTCTATGGAAAGGGCGCAGTGAAGCCAGGAGTGTCTGTGAGAAAATGGAAGAAAAGGTGGTTTTGGAATGAGGAAAGCTACAGGAGTCATGTGAAGAAAGGAGAAGAAAGTGTCACGTATATTTATATTTTTTTCCAAGTGATTTTACCTCATTCACTTTTCAAACAGGAGGGTGAAAGTCTCAAGCAGGCAGAAACTCTCTTCAAATTTTCATTGCTTTCAGCTTCCAACCACCCTGGAAACCCCTCAAGAGCAGGCTCTCACAGTAATTCAGCACATCTGCCTCTGGCTCCAAACGTGGGGGAGGCTTGGCTGTGCTCCGGGCAGCTGCTGGGACAGCATGAGAACATGAAACCAGAGCCGACCCAGTGCCCTGGAGCACGTGGGAAGGTTGGGCTCTGGCTTGCTCAGCAAGGCTGAAGAAAGGTTCATGCCAATTCTCATTATGTTCATTATGTTCATCTATCACTTCGTGGTCTTTCTGCTGACACTGTTTCTGAGGGGTCAGGCACCCCCTAACTGCTGGTGATGGGCAGCTTTCCTTCCTGAAAATCCCACTGGAAGAAGTGATTTGGGATTATGGAAATTGGTAGCTCACCCTAGAAATTCTTGTGCAGGGCTCTTAAAAAGGAATTAATTGTATGGTTACATATATGTTTGTAGAGTATCCAGGCAAACTCTAAGCACTGAGCTTTCGGGCTTGTAATCTTGCAGAATATGAAGGCTTTTCACTGGAAATGCACTTTGTTGATAATTTTCAACATTAAGACCAGCTGCTTTCTTGCAGGCGTTTTAAGTGTTTGTAACTCTGGCAGTTTTCCCTTCATTGGGTAAGAGCAACTTCTTGATGGGATTACTGTGGATACTTTTTCCCTTGGTGAGGGTTAAATGCAGCAAGTGGCAATGGGAAGAAGTTATGGGTTTTAGCCTGTCTTCCCAGGATAGTCTGAAAGCTCAAACATATATATGAAATAATTAAAAATTATTTTGAAAACGGTCATTTCCTTTTCTGGATCCTGGATTATTTGTCTCTATTGTCTGGATCATGCACCACCTGAGCACACCATGCACAAGTTGAGCTTTGGAGCACCTTACCCTCTCGGGGCAAAATCAGTATTGGGAAAAGCATTTTGTTTTGGCTTTAGATCTTTGCTCTCTAATGCACTGAGTGACTCTGCATTCAGTTCCAGTAGCTATATGTGTCTTGCCTGGTACATGAACATCTCTGGCCAGATGTTCAGGTCATCTGCCAGCCACAGGCCTCTTTCTGCAGACCATTCCCCCAAACAATGTGGTGTCAGGAGAAGGGGAAAGCATGAGTTTGTACCATTTTGTGATCTGTGGTGTCAGAAGAAGGGGAAAGCATGAGTTTGTACCTTTTTGTGATCCGTGGTGTCAGTGGCCCCTTGCATTTGACATTCCAGACGAACAAATTTCCAGCTGGAGCGGCCCAGCCTGCTCTGATTTCGGTGTGTACAGCACACAGCCTGACCCTGGTGTGAGATGGATGGGCTTGAAGAGCCACATTACCCTCCCTGTGGGGTGGCAAATGCCTGTGCAGTTTCCAGCATGGGGAGATGACCCCGTGAAGCTCTCGAGCTGCTCCATCTGTCCCCTCCTGGCTCACACAGCCTGAGTTTTGCCTTCCCCTCTGCAGGACCCGCTGCAGTGGCAGCAGAGCCTCACACACAAAGGCCAGGACATCTCTCAGCAGAGACAGTGACTCCTGTCCCATGTGTGGCCCACGTTCCCCCACAGCTGTGGAGCCACGGGCACTTCCCTGCAGTGGTTACAAACTCTGGAATTCCCCATTGCTGCCGTGATTTCACAGCAGCAGAGCCAGGCTCCAGCCCCCTTGTGCTGCACTCTGAGCAGATGTTGGAGAGCTTAATCGAGGCATTAGCTCCTGCAGAGTACTTCAGCCAGCACAGTGGCATTTTGCAGCTACAATAATCTCCCCTTAGCACTTCCAGTTGTGTCACTGCTGCAATTAGCAATGCATTTATAGCACTAAAAGAGACCAGTAAGAGCATTCAGGCTGGTTCCTTGTCACTGAGCAGCAGGGTTTCCAACTTTCACTTGTGATCATTAGGCCTAAACAAAAATTATACTGACCTTTAAGAAATAGCCAGGGAATTGTTAGAGCGCAGGGGATTTAGGAACCAAATGTTCTTCTAAATTCTTTGTGATATGGCAACCTAAATCTGACATCCCTTTAAAAATCTCAGTGTTAGATTTCACTGAAAGCAAATGGATTTTTCCTAGAATCATAAAAAATTGAGGCTAAAAGGGAGTTCTGGAGGTCACTGTTTTCAACCTCTTGATCAAGACAGGTAGTTTTAAGTGTCAAACTCTGCTCTTGACACAGAGCTGAAGTGGGAGAGAGCTAAGAGGCCTTGAAAACACTACCAGAGATTTCAGTGACCATTGAAAAGGGTCAGAAATTACTGATACTAACTTTTGAATGGTCCTCCCTGGTCCATGCTGCTGAGCCCTTCTCCAGGCTCTTCTATTGTATAAAGGGGGTTTTGATGTTTTCTGTGCTCACCAGAATGGTGTTGGAGTTTGTACAGATGAAGTGTTCAGTTGACTGCTCCTGATTACCCTTTGAAGCTGCAGTTGTGCAACAGCCCTTTGGAAAGCTGTTTGGGGACAGTATCTTCTCCTTGAATCCCAGGATCATTTAGAAAGGTGGTATAAACACACTGGACAACTCCTACTCCAGGCACCGATTCCAAAGAAGAGATTGAGTTTTTTTGACATAAGCTATTTTTTTATATTCCAATGTTATTCCCCTGCTCCATTATTAGCTTGACCTTTCTTCCCCATCTGTAATTTGTTCCCAACCTTCCCCTGTAAAAGAAAAAAACTCCTCTATAAAACAGTTACTATGAATAACTAGGATTTTTCTGCCCACAGCCTCTCTCCTTCCCCTGAGGATGCCATGCCCAGAGCCCTGCCCTGCCCTGGCATGTCTGGGCTGAAGGTCTGCATGGCAGTGCTCAGACATGTGCTTGTGGTGTCCCTGTCCTGCACTGGGTGAAGGTCAGATGGGTCTGAAAGAGCATCTGCTTCTTCAGCTACTCGTTCAGGAGGTGGCTGCACTGCTTTTTGTTTACACAGAAGGCTGGCTTTGAATCCCACAGAAATATTCCTGCAAGTGGCCTGTGGCTCATGGAGGAGCTCTGTGGACACAGACATTCATTCCCAGGGAGACCCATTTAGGTGATACTTATTCATCACTCCTGGGAGGCAGGGGGTGGAAGTAGGTGCACTTTGACATCCCAACAAAGAACATTTTAATTTTTTTTCAGTTTAAAAGTGTGTGTAACTTACCAGTGTAAATGAAGAACAAAATGGAGAAAAGTCTGTGATGAAATATTTAAGTTCTTCACATCTTGGTTTTTTCATCTCTGTACCTCGGAGGGACAGCACACTCTCAGAGGCTGGCTTTGTAGTGCCGGGTAGCAGCAGCATTTTGTCAGTGCTTGCAGCACCTCCCCAGCCTGCAGCCATGTGCTGCTGCCAGCTGGGGCTCCCGAGCAGGGGGAGCCGGTGCCCGGTGCTGGATCCCAGCCTCCCAGCACAACCACTTGTTACCAGCAGCCTGAATTAATCGGCTTGGAGAATTTATTAGGTTATCAAGGAGTGACAGTGACCCAGAGAATGAACTCTGGCAGAGGGGCTGAAACAGAAGTTGGGCTTCTGCTTGTCCCCAGGAGAGTTTTGAAGTGTTTTATTCAAGGAAAGCCTGCAACAAATGGCACCACAGAAATGTGGGGATTGCTTGGGGGCAAGTATTAAGGTTGGATTTCCAGAGACAGCTGTTTATGTCATCCTCGTCCCTCTGTGAAATTCAGTGGAGAGCATTTTACTGGTCCAGCTTTTTCAGCAGGAGAAAGAGAGGCACACAACCCTGTGGAAAGACAAGTTTTAGGGGACTACAGTGGATGCAGGGGCCACTGTTGCCTCACCACCTGCAGCCCCCACCCTGTTCTTCAGCCAAGCTGCCCAAAGACTGCAGCAGCCAGGTTTGGTGAACAGATATGGACACTCTTTGCAAAGAAGTACGATAAGATGGGAGAGAGAAAATCATACCTTCCAGACCCTTTTTCTGCAAAGTCACAGAGGCAAATGAGAATATGTATGAACAGTCTGAACCTGAACTTTTGTTTCAGGCATCTAAGAGGGTTTTTCATTGATGAGGGTATCTTGTCTCTACATGTGTGCATGACTGCCAGCAGCTCAGAAAGGTTTTGCCTTGGGAGCCAGCAGAGATGACATCCCACACAGTACAAATGAGATGCTTGCACCATTCCCTGATGTGCTTACAAAAAATCACAGCAAAAAGCTTTCCCTCCCTGCCTCCTCTCACACCATGACAGCAGTGCAGGCTGAGCCCACAGACTGGGTGTGGAACTGAGGAGTGCCCTTTCCAGCCCCTTCCTGTCCTTTCCTGCCCCTTCCAGCCCCTTCCAGCCCCTTCCAGCCCCTTCCTGTCCCTTCCAGCCCCTTCCAGCTGCCCATCCTGCAGCTGCCCTTCAGGCTGTCTCTTGTGTCTGGCCCGAGGATGCCAGAACAGCTTCCAGGCATCTGCCAGACACAGAGACTTCTGCTCTTTGTCTGGAGAAATGGACTGCACAGCCTGAAAGGCAAAAATCTGTTTGTTGGCATTCATGTAGTATCAAGAAACACGAGAATCTGAGAATTACAGACAGGAACAAAGAACAAAGACATTAAGTTCCCAGTCCTGGTCTTTTTCTGTGCTATTACACCAGAAAGAAAACCCACTGTGACAAATGGACAGTTGAAATAAGAAATGTCATTACACCAGGCTGCTATATTACAAAAACATGCCTGGGCAGGTAAAACAAAGACATGTGGCTTCTTTATCTTTAGTGTTAAATAGTCCAACTTTCACCTTCAAGGTAAAGTATTTCCTGGCTTGTAATTTGTAGTGGGGTTTTGATTTCCCAAATCAGCTAGCATTCTTCATTCATTATAAACATGGATTTAAAAACAGAGAGTAAAACCATCTAGGGCTAATTCATTCCTGGAGATTTTTTATCAGGAGCTGCAGTCTTCATTATCTGAATTTTCTATTAGTTGCTGGAAGGTGCGCATTTCTTATAGAAACTACCACATGAAAATGTGAGTAACACATAATAGAAAAGTGAGGAGGAAAAAAGGGCCTCTGAGTGCCCCTTCAAATGGAATTTCACAGCTGAAAAAAAGGCAATACCCAGGAACAAGCTTCCAGTCTGCTCAGCTGCATCTGTAATACTGGCATAGATTTTGAGCTTGGTTTTTTCCTTGCTTCAATATTTTATCCTTCTGTCACCCACAAGCAGGTTCTTGAGTGACTTTTTGGTGATGCCCAGGGTGGTACTGTTGCTTCAAGGTGCTGTGACACAGAGACAGCCTCACATGCCCAGTGTTGGATGACACTTTAGGTACTGAGCTCACAGGAAACCCCGGAATGTGGGCAGGGGTGCAGCTCACCCCACCACCCACAGCAAACACGGGGCTGGGAGCACTGCCAGGGACACGCCGTGTCCAGGCCGTGTGGCAGCCACAGCTGGCTGTGCAGATGCCTTTTGGCCATGGATGGGAGCTGCACCATGCTGGGAGCTGAGGGAATCACAGCACACCTGTACACGGCAGGGTCCTGCTCTGCTGCCAGAGCCGGGCAGGGCAGGCTGCTCTGTGTGTGCTGCTGGCACTGGGCAAGGGGCAGGCTGCTGGGGCAAGGTGTCAGTGTGGTTGTGAAATAAAGAAGAGTGCTGTGAAGAACCCCTTCCCTGCTGGAGGCACTGCCAAGCACCCTGCACCACACACTGCTGAGCACGGGCAGGACAGGGACAGGGACAGGGACCCGACCTGCAGGGCAGGGCAGGCTGAGCAGCCCTGGGCAGCAAGACTTCTGCCATCAGTGTATGATCATGGAAGCACAGCCTGCCATAAGGCACTGAGTGGGATCTTTGGAAAACTCTGGGAATTTGAGCAGTATGGGGCTATAGAGAAGAAGGTGAAATTATGGTATATCAGATCGTGCCCTTGGTCACACCATGCTGGATGAATTGCTCTTCAGAAATGAGATAGGTGTGTGGTTATGTGAGTCCTGAGGGTTTGTAATTGCAAATATTATGGGTATTTTTATTGCATTAATAAATGTATTAATATATCATTGATATAACATAAAATATATTAAGTAATTATATTAGTATTGAGCTGGCAGGTGAGAGCTGGATGTAGAGATTAGTTCCTCCTCATCCTGCTATATTATGCAAACCCATAGGAAAATTATTATCTCATTCACTTAATAATATATTGAATAATATCTCATACTCTCAGCTAATTATACCTGGGTCAGGTGTGTATAAATTAGCTGCTGTCATACATAGCAACCAGGTCTGAAGAGAAACAAATGTCTGATTCAAATCTGACTAAAATCTGATAAAACACAGCTGCAGCCTGCATCTTCACATTGCACCTGGAAGGGAGTGATGTTTCTTCTGTCCCCATAGGGAGCTGTGGGATTTAATGGATGTTAATAAGATATTTGGGAGCCACAAAGGCTGGGTACTGAAATGAGCATTGTGAGTGATGCAAAGCTGATAGACAGTTAAAGAAAATGGAAGAAAATGAATTGAAATCTCTGCGAGACAACTCCAACCTGACCCAGAAAGACAGTATCCTCCGAACTTCACATGCTCTCGGGCAGTTCCACTGGAAACATTGACTGCAAATGCCTCTGTGCTTTGTATTAATCCTCAAGGCAAAAGTAAGGTCACTGCTGCAGAAGAAGTGGTAGCATTTTCATTTTAAAACAAGCCTAGGGCTTATTGAATCTTGCTCTAATTAGGAGGCCTTTTTTTTTTTCTCTCTCTGTTCTCCTCTCTGCGTTGTGCTGCAAGGCTGGCTTGTTTCCTTGGCCTTGAAGTGGGGGGAAAGCTTTTGTTGGAGATTTTTAAACTTCTGGCTTGTTTGATGGCTGTGCACAGGTCACAGGGAGCAGGCTGTGAGACGTGTCTGAGTGGTTTAGGAGCCCCTGAGAAGACGTGTCCTGCTCCCCGTGGTGCTGCACTGGGACCGAGGCCCCTTGCACTGCTCGTGTTACCAAACACCAGGGCAGGGTGGCTGAGGAGGGTCCCTGGCTCCCTCTGGGAACACTGTGGTGGTTTGAAGGCAGTCACTGAAGCTCTGTGATTCAGGGCATGTTTTGGGTGAATTTTGACTTTCAAGACTTGAGATTTAAAAGCAGTATCTCTGTTAAAAACAGGAATCAAAGGCCAAAGGAAAGCAGCCACAGTTCTGCAGGTTGTGGAGTGATCAGCTGCCACAGGGTAAGCCCTCTTCTGCTGTGGTAAGAGAGGCACTGCTCTGGCTGGGGCACGGGTGGCTGTAAAACAGAGTTTCACTGGTGTGTTATGAAGAACTGTGCTTTCACCACTTGGGTCTCAGGCTGGAGTGAAGTGGATGGTTCTGGGATACAGTGCTGTGTTCACAGCCATTTTGGGGCATTTCTTCTCAGGACTGGAGCTGATGTAGGGGTGGGTTCCTCAGAAAAGCAGGGAAGGAGCAGGGCTGGCTGCAGCTGGGCTGGAGGGCTCATGGGTCACCATGACTGATAAAGTATGTGAATATTACACTAGCCAAGTGTGCAGGGAGGGGCCTCACTTCTATCTAGGCTACTCCTTTCTCAACCCAGAATGAACTTTACCAGGTAGGAAGAGGCTCTGTTTTTGCTATCACACTGTTGTCTTCTCTAGGTTTTAAATTTCCTCTGCCTCTGTCCCATTAACACTAGATAAGTGTGCTAGGGAGATAAAAATCAGCTTACAACTTTATGGACAATTGATTGGGAGAAAAAAAAACAGATTGCTGAGCAAAGCTGGCTCAAGCCTGCATATAAGCTCTTAAAAATTATTTACTAGATACTCGATAAAGTTTACCAGAATAGCCTGTTAAAATTGCAGAGGCAAGAGCCTCGGGGGGAGATTTCCCTGCTCCACTCTGTGCCAGCCCAGCTGTGGCTGTTGGTAGCATTAGGAGTAAACACAGTTCCAATAGACACACAGTTGCTTTCTGCTTGCAGCAAATTTAAGTATGATATTTATAGGCATCTCTGATCTCTTTTGATCCATTCTATCCATTTGAAGAAGCTGTGCTTTGAAAAAAAACCCACCGTATTCCTCTCTTCAGTGGTGGAATTAGAGAAAAATGCCAAGACACCAACTTTCAAAATGCTTCTGATGCCTTTAATGTTTATTTTAGCGCCTAAAAATATCTGAGGGCCTGATCCAGCAGCAGACATGGGTAAGGAAAGCAGCAGCAGATCTTCTTGCCCATGAGTTTGTGGCTGGACCCCATGTGATGTAAATACATTTGTACCAAGCATGCTCCCCCTGGCCATGCATATTCATGACATGCCATAATGCTCCGTGCAGTGAGCACCAGTATCAGCCCTGACTGACAAATGGATCTCTCATCTGAGCTATGAATGTCACACATGGATCACAGGAACTATGAAGGAAAATGTGTTCCTGGGAGCTGAGCTGCTTGTGTCACAGCACAGCACCAGAGCAGAGTGGCACAAAGGCTCCTGTGGTTGGGTGGCACTCAGCAGCTGACAAACAGGAGACAAAGGCACCACCCTGTTGCTGGAATTGCTGCTGCTGTCTGGAAGCTGTGCTAGGAGCAGGAGAGGCTGGTGCAAGAGAGGTGTTCAGAGGAGAAAATAGCATGGCCCCCTCTGAAATACCTTGGCTAGAGCCTGGGAGACCACAGACTGAGTACGGCTGAAACGGAGTTTCCTGCGCACCTGGAGCTCAGCATGCCAAGGCACACAGGAACCAAGGTTCCCCATCCAAATGGTGCCTTCACACCTGTCCTGTGCAGCCACACCACATGCAACTCCTTTGCCTGTTTTTAAAAGAAAACGTGGTCTTGAAGGCAAAGGTGTTCGTAAAGGATTTGTGCCAAGAGCAAACCAGGACATGCTCAGGGTGTGGCTTGGAGGCAGCCAGACCATTCAGCTGGTGCTGGATGATCAGAAACTTCTCAGCTCATGAGCCTTTCCTGTGCTGCACATATTTACACATCCAGAGGGCTATTTTGTGCTCAGTACTGAGGCTGAACAAGGCATAGCACAACTGATGCTGCTTGCTGTGTGCACACAATAAACCATCAACAGATGGTGGGTTGCTTGTATCCTTTCCTCTGTGTAATTCCACAATCCTGCCCGAGCAGTCTCTAATAAGCACCACAGGTAACATAGAGGCTGAAGAACCCACATCATCCCTTCATATTGATAGTGCAGCATGAAAAGCTTTAATGAAATCATTGTTCTATTGATGCAATCAGAGCATGGCACATTGTCACTGCCCGCAGGGCTTTAGCAGTTAAGAGCAATCAGTTAAGTGTTAATCTTGTGCAGCACAAGAGCATGCTTGTGTTCTGAACTGAAGAGCAAGTGATGATAGAAGCCATATAAACAGCACCCATAAAGGCAGCAATAATAACCTGGTGAAGTTTTTTCAAGATTGTGGTATCCTCTGTAGCCCAGCTTCTTCATCCAAATGCAATTCTACCACATGAAATCCATTGGAAAGCTCATGTCAACTCTGAACACATAATTGTTATGCCTCATTAATTTGGTGTGTTTATTTGAATTGGCTGGTGTGTTCCTAAAATACGTAATCTAGCATTTAAAAAAAAAATCTGATTGCTTCACAGAGCTTTGAATGGCTCTAAGTGAAAACTGCTCTCTTGCTCATTTGTCTTTCTCACTGGAATGCAATGGATAGCTCACAAATGAACAGGACTGGAAAGGTGTTTAATTTATGAACCAAGATGTAGTTCTAAATAATGCCTAATTAAATTCATTCATGACCTGGCATGTGATGCCTAGCTTAGCCTGGGCATTGCGAACCATTAGTAAACACTTTAATTGTAATAATTGCCACTGGCAGTAATTATTTTCAGGAAGGCAGCTAATTTCAATCAGCAGAGGGAATCTGAAAGGTGAGGAGCACACGTCCTTGTCTTTTTGAAGTACCAACAAAAGCAGCTGCACACCAGAGTGACAAATATTGGGCAGTGCTTTGTAGGAGCGAGGGTGAGGTTTGGGGAAGCTGAGGACACATCCCAGGCACTGGAACCCCCCCTCCTTCAGCAGCAGCCCCTCAAGCAGATGGAAAGGGAGCCATGGAAGGTGTAGCCAGCCCGGAGGCTGCAGGACAGGCTGCATTTGGAAGATGTAAGGCACAGACTGGGGGATGTCCCTCCCTGTTACTGCCATGGCTGCCTGTGTGTCTCTGGTTCATTATCTGGGCCAGGAGCCAGCACCCTGCCACGCTGCCGAGGAGGAGCTGCCAAACTCTGAGGGAGCTGTTTAGGCTGGCCTGAACCACCTCCATGTTTGATTTCTGGAAGACGGAAAAAACTGGACCCCTGTCCAAAAATTGAGAATTGAGCATAGGATTGTTGTCAAATGCTGCAATTAGACATAGACCTGTAGACAAGGAATAAAGTGCACCATTATTTCTTTGTTAAATTAACTTTTCCACCAAAACCCTGTGGTGCTCACTGGGAAGATGTCACTTGTAATTTTTTTCCCTGTGTACTCAGCGTGGTTCCATCTTACAGGCACTTTAGCACTGAATTAATTACTACATTAATGGATGTCTATAGTCCATTAGTAAATTAAGACCTGATGCTAATTCTCTGGGGGGGGGGGAAGAGAGGGGCGTCTATTTAGTACCAAATAATTCAGTTCATTGCCAATGGACTCTAAATGCTCAAAGGCAGGAAGAGAAGTACATCAAAGACACTTTAGTTTGAAAAGCACAGAGGAAGCTGATCTCTAAGCCTGTCCATGTTACATACTTTACAGCAGCACATAAATTAGCTTTGAATTTATAATCAACCACATCAGTAGGGAGTGAATAGGATGAACCTCTACCACCAGGCAATTTCTTGAAATAGCACCTGACCATGCAGGTTTTGGAAGGGTACAGGTAGCCTGAAATTTTGTGGAAATATCAATTTAAATGAGGGAGATTTTTCTTGCCTGCTCTCCAAATCTGACAGACTTGATCAATCATCCTTGAACTCCAAAATAAATTTAGGAGAAGCCAGCAACACAAGGGCGAAGAAAACAAAGACAGGAGTAAACACAACATTGTTAAAATTGGCAGAAGTCTGCTTTGGACCCTGCCCAGAGGTTCCTGAATCCTGGGTTTGTCTCTATGTGTCAGGAGTGCTGCGATTGTTCTGTGGGGTTTGAGATCACCCCATGGCAGTGGCTGCAGTGATCATGGCCAGGTTTGTGTGGCTGTGCCCTGCTCCATCCCCTCTCCCTGCCCTGGGAATGGGCAGCCCTACCCAAGGCTGCACTGCTTCCTGCTCAGGACACCCAAATAACATCTGCATGCTCAGACCCACTCGTGCCAAAGCAGTGCTGCCTTTTCTGGTCTAGGAATGCAAGCCACGCTGATGCATTTTACCTTTAATAGTGTACAAAAATGAAATTTGTTCTGCAAGGGAGGAAGTCACAGTCCAAAAGCTGTTCATGTGGGTTTTTCCTCTCTGCCAGCAAAAATATAGCAGTTAATTAGGCTGGAAAACCCAAAGGAAAGTGAATTCTGATGGCCAATCATGAAGTGGCATGGAAAATATCTCCATGACAACAGAAATTTATAGCACTTCAATTTTAATATATCAATGGATAAGGGTAGTTTCACAGGCACTGTGCAGAAGATATGCCCCTTTCTCCTTCTCTTGATAGTCCCTGGATTAAATGGGAGCCGTGTGAGTGTGGTCCCAGATGTGACAGTGAATACAACATTATGAAACCTGAAAGTTCTGAATGCAAATACACCACCAAGGTGAAAACTGACTCTGCTGTGTAGGACAAATATTTGGACCTTTTTTTTTGTAAGACACTGCAGTATATAATTTTGATTTCTTCCCACATTTTAGTGCTATGTACCTGTTTACCAACTCAGAGCTCAGCTCAGTACATGTGGCACAAGGAGGTGCCAGTTCCCATCCCAAGAGCACAGTCCACTTCTTGCAGAGGTTATCAGTAATTGCCATCTTTTGATGTTACTGTTTTATACCCCATAATGAATTCCAGGGTGCAGAAGAGAAAAGAAAGGAAAAGATGAGCTCAGAGATCATTGATACCTATCCCAAAGTCTGACCTCCATTCTCTGCTCATGAGGAGCAGGGCTATTATGCTTCCATCTTAAATACTGTATTCAATGTATTTTGTAAATTCATCCATGGCCATGAATGTCTCTTCTAGGAAATGTCTTGTAGCATTTAGTAGTGAATGAATCATTCAGACATCATTCAGACAGATATTTCATTGATGATTTCACTAAAATTAATCTATTTGTATTTTAATTTAAGAATCAAACTTAAATATTATAGTATTGGCTGTTGGGAATATTTACCTTTTGTTGTTTTAAATCCTTTTTAAATCCTTGTTTTATATCCAGGAAATACATCTCTTTTGATCAGATTTGATAGGATGCTCCTGCCCATAAAAGAGCATCTCATGACTTCACCTACAAAGAGCTTATCTCTCATTTTCACACAGTTGAGCATGTTTTGTGTGACTCCTTCCCACCAGCCATGCCTTGGACTTGGCCTCTTGGGCAGAGCTGTCTGGGAGTGCTCAGGGAGAGAGATATGTGTCTATGAATATATGAAAATGGCAGTGTGAGGAATCCCAGCCTGCTGGTTTGTTTTCTGTAATACAATATGGAAAGCACTAACAGGATTAGCCTTTTGTGATGAGTGATAACAATGTATTAAAAACAAATGTTAATAGGCAGCATGAAATTGCTAACAAAGTAGAAATTTGCTAATAAAATTCAATGGACCTAATCTAAACGTTGATAATGTATCTAGCCTTGAGAGCCCTTTTCCACAGAGCCAGCAGTGGGATGGTGAAAGAGAAGGATTTTCAGCGCAGAGCCCAAGGCTGCCATGCTTCTGAATTCTTACACTGCTTTTCCTGCTGCAAAGGGACCCCTGGCACCTGGGAAGTTAACATTTCCAGGTTTTCAAATAATCCAAGGAGGGTTGAACACTGTCTGAATGTGTTACCTGTGTGGAAACCAACGTGAGCAAGTACCTACCCAAGCTTCCCCGAGACTGGGGGCTCTCTGATGATACACTGGCAACAAGAATGGGTGGAAAGCTTACCTTTGGGGCACCTTTTGTTTACTTCTGTGTATTGCCTTGGACAGCTCTAAAATTATCCAGGCTCCCAATGAATCTGCAGAGCTGGGAGGAGGGATCAGAAATCTGGGTGAGCTGGGGGTGAGCAGACTGGGGTTAGAGCAGGGTGGGATCTGGGGAGAGCAAATAGCTGATGCCTGCCCTGCAACACCCTGGGTTCTAACTCTGCAGGGCATCTGGGCTGGCTTTGTCCTCTGGTCATGGTATAACCGTTTCAGTCTTCAGAAAAACCTTGGAAATGCATTACTAAAAGAAAATAAATAGATTCAAAACCAGCCCATTTGGGAAGGAAGTGAGAGCAAGGGCAGAAAGATGAGACAATGCATGGAGGGAAAATTGGTAAAACCAGACAAAGGAATCTAAAATGCAGAACAAATAAATTAATTGGATAAATAGTAGGACAAAAAGAGGCAAACCAGAACAGAGACACGTGTCCTGTAATAACTCTTTCAGAACTACTCAGATTAAAGGAGAAAGTAGAGATCAAATGAGCTAATTTAAGCAGATGCAAGGCTCAAAGGATAATGTGAACCTTAATTACTTACTCTTACTCTTCCTTCTCTTCTTAACTAAGTGAATTTCCCAGACAGTATTTTTGAGTTTTGCCAGACAGGAACCCAACTGCACATTTCAACCAAGGGCTTTGGCAAGGTCCTCTTCCTCAGCACGTTCTTCTTTCCATTTTTCCTTAGATTTAATTCTTTTCCAGCCTGGCCTTCTACCTGCTCCCATGCTGAAAATCACTTTAAAAGATTTTTATGAGCAGCCCAGGGAGTGGCTCAGATGCTGTAAGGCACTGCTCCTCTGTCAGTCAGGATGTTCTTTGCTGTTTCTCTGTGTTCCTTGACCTCATCTCATCCCCATGGCTGCAGACAAAGGTCCTGCCACTGGTTCTGCTGCACCCAATTTCTGCAAGCTTTTAGGAGCACTTCACAACATTTTCCCACTCATGCTTGAGCTTTCGTGTACTTCCTCAGTGTGGGACACTTGTGAACTTCGGGGTCATTTCAGAGGGGTTTGGGTCCCCTGGGGCACTCCTTTTCCTGCACGGTGAGCTCAACATTTGCAGCTGTGGGGCCGCCCACCAAGGGCTGGGAGAGTTCAGTTCTGAGGAATGTCCATTGCCCACATCACACTCGAGACTGAGCTTCTTCCTACTCCATGTGAATTTTCAAGATGTTAAAGAGTCACTGCATCTCCACAGGAGTAAATGGGAAATGTATGTCAAGTGAGGTACGACAGAAAATCACATTTTTTAATAGGTTTGCATTTTAAATGAATAATCAGTCTGCTGATAAGATATAATGACTTGGGACCACAGAAAAGATTCAAGGAAAGGCAGTGTTTTCCTTTTGTCTCACAAGTGACTCTCAGCTGAGAGAAATAATACTCTTTCTAGAGCAGCAACTATAGCAACAGGAGGATTTGACTGGGTAGAGGTCAGGGAGTATAAGCTGTTTTTCACTGCTGATTTTAACATGCCATCCTCACAATTGGCTATTACTTGTGGTGTTAGGAGCCCTTTGTTGCGATTATATTTCATCTGGTGCTACAGTGTGCTGAATAATTAAAGCTGTCAGCACAAAAATGAAATATCTATACACCTTTGAGAACAACTCCAAAATAATTTGATGTCCCAGTTATCACGAGAAAATTATTAACAAAAGAAGCTATCCACAGGGCAGGAAAAAATAAACTTTGAAAGCATCTCTGTGTATTTTTCACATCATATTGCCTAGAACATTGTCACTAGTGGCAGTCACATGAAATTTCCTGGTAACTGCAGGTGTGTGGTTTCTGTAAGTGTGTTGGGGTAAAATTCATGCACCTCCCATCAGAGTAGGAGAGCACAAAGCAGGGGCTTGAAGGTGAAGCAAAGGGGTGTTCCTGTACCCAGCCACGATGCTCATTACCCCATTGGCCTTTAGGAGGGAAAAGGTACATGGCACATTTTCATCTTCATGTCCCAAGCTATGGCCTGACCTGCTGTGATGCTTTGTGGGTGTTCTCAGATCTATCAGTTCAGAGCCACCTGTGTCCCACCAGGATGCAGGCAGGCAGAAGAAAGGCTGAATGCTGTCCATCCTGTTTTTTCCCACTGAGCACTCTAAGGTCCTTTTCTGATAGTGAGTACCACTATTGTGTTATTTTGGAGGAGTGGAACAACTTTGGGAATACACAGCTTGCTTTGCAGCCACAATAACAATTAGAGTTTAAAGAACATTGGCACAAGCTTCTCCAGACAGGAAATTGAGGAGGAGCAAAGCAGAAGCAGCAGCACTTTCCTGGGGATGGATGGGGGGTGTTCATACCCCACGGGCTGTGTGTTTGCTCCGGGTGTGCTCCCCGTTGGTGTCGGGCTGTGGTGACAGAGGGATGTCACTGCCATTTGTGGCTTTCTTCTGCAGGGAGGGACATGCACAGCTACCAAGGTCTTACTGTAGCAAAATCATGCCAGAAAAACACTCCCTCTCTGAAATTCCTTGCTGACAGTAACACAACCCAGTTATTCCAAGCACAGGAATTCAGTGCACAGGTCAGAACAGCAGGCTCCAGCTGCTCATATTGTAGGACTGCATCAGAATTGTGTGAAAAATGTGCAGCTAAATAGAGGAAAATACAGTGGCAGTGCTCTCTGCATGATGTTCTGGGGCTGGCAGAGTTTTCACAGGGCTGTAAGGACTGGCTTAGTTTTGCCATAGCCTCTCACAGAAGTGCTCTGCTGCTTTCTTTTTTCATTACACTTGTTTTTAGGTCCTCTGCATCATAAAAGAAATAGGTGCCTTGTGTGGTTCTGTACAATAATATCCCTGTAGCTCATGCTGAAGTTAAAGATAAACCCTTATCTTCCCTGGGTTTCTTGCATGAAGCTCCACAAATCCTGAAGCCATTAAACACAGGCAGACTTGGGTCTCAGTGGAGCTACTCACATATTCTGTCACACAGGATTGTCCAGAGGCATTTAGCTGCTCAAAGGCACAGAAACCTGGGTAATGCTTGTTTGCAATTACATGTACTGGCTGGGCACATGGCTCAGCAGGAGAGCTGCCATTTGCACCCACCAGTGCCCCTGGGTGTCACTCATGTGGGCATGTGCCATGGGTTAGCTCCAGCTAACTCAGCCCCACAGAGCCACTCACTCACTCTCCCATGGTGGGCTGGGGGGCAAGCAAAAGGGTAAAAGGGAGAAACTCGTGGGCTCAGATAAGGACAGCTGAGTAGGTAAAACACTCGGAGCCATCAGGGCAGCCCTGTGCTGAAGAAGGGCAAGAATATTTCATCTCTAAGGCCAATGGAAAGAGTAATTTCCCCAGAAGCCAGAGCTGCTGTAGGTTGTCCTTTTGCTGGAAACTTGGTTTTATCTGTGTTGAGCTCAGGAAGTTATCACATGCCCAGAGTTTGGGGTGGCTTTAGAAACAAGCCTGTTTGTGTTTGTGTACCACATGGAACAGTTTAATATTTGGGTTTTTCATGAAGCTCCAGTGTCTGCTTTTAATAAAATGGCCTGCAAGCAGTCAGATTTGCTCTTGCATAGGGGAATAAATGACTCATGCCTTTTAGGGGTCCCATTCCTTCAAGGCAGACATAACAAGCTGCTTTGCCTCTTTGCCTCCTGTTTTTGCCTGGGGCTTCATTTCACTCTCTATATATACCCATATATATATATATGTGTGTATGTATATGCATTCTGCACTGAATACAGAGTGTAGAATAAAGTGTATACATGCATGTGTATGTATCTGGAGTCTGGAGACAAAGAAATACATCTATATATAAACACATGGAGCTCTATATATAAACACACAGAGTTAATCTCTTGGTAGGGGGATTCAGCTGTTGAGAGGCCATTGCCCTTGGTGTCAGTGTGTCCTGTGGAGGAGGCAGCACAGCAGCACACAGGGCTTGCCTGAAGCTCCTGTGGGCACACAGCCCTGGGATGGAGCCCCAGGGTTTGCTGCTTTTGCTGGAAGAAGCTCATGGAGCTTGCAGGAGCTGAGCCATGGGGATACCTCTCAAATCCCATGTCCTGTTCCCATTGCTGCCTTGCATCAATTTATGTTTAGCTTGTGACTTCTGCCCTTTCTTCTTTCCTGCCAGCCTTTAAGGTTTATGGTGCTTGTTTGGCTTACCAAGCCCTTCCAGCAAAGCCTGTCTCCTCCTGAACAGATGGAAAGTGCACTGCAATGAACGTTCAGTGTCTTTTGGTCATTCCTCCTCACTGGCACTGCCTGGCTGTGTCCCCAGCATGGCCAATGCCCACGTGGCACATCCATTGTGCAATGGGAATGGCAGTGCTGCTCCTCCCTGCTGCTCCTCTTCCCCTGGGGACTTTTCCCCATCCTGAAAATCAATACATGCTGCTAAGAATTGCTAACTAAACTCCAACTCTTGAGAATGGACATAATGGGCTTCCTTCTCCCTGTTTAGATCCCTTCTTCAGTGCAACTCCCCTGTCCCTCTCTTGGCATTTAGCCATTTGTGGGGTTTCTGTAGGTTGATGATTATTAAGTTGTATTCATATTGCATCACAGCATCCTTGGAAGTGATGCCACTTGCCACAAGGACAGCAGATGGACAGAACATTATGTAAAAAAAAATTAATCCTCCTGTGGTGGGAGTTCCCCAAAATGGCAGAAAATCAAGGTAATAAATTAAGTGCATAAATATTTGCATCAAAGTCTAAAGAGCACATATTGTTAAATCTCCCATTTTTTATTGCTTTATCAGACAGGGCCATTATGGCATTGTAAAGGATATATACTTTCCCCCTTATGAGGAGGAGAGAACTGTACAGCACCAGTAAATCAGGTTATAAATTGCTGAGATAGATAAGGCTTGATTCTGAGCCCACTGGAGTTGAGGTCCAGGCTCTCCTGGCTGAGAAGGTGTGCATTTGGTTACATTCCTGCCCCTCTCTCTTTATTTCCAATTGCCTAGAAGAAAATAAAAGACTTAGAGCGTTACAGATGGTGTTCTTTAAGGAAGTAGGGGCCAGCTTTTTGGTTATGAATAGGGATTATTTGGGAAAAGCAATGGGCAGTGCAGTGTTGATCAAATGTTGAGGCTGTGTCTTAGCTTTGGGAATGTCCCAAGCAGAGCATTCTGATACTGAGTGAGCAAACCTGCTGCAGCTGCAGTGTTTGGAAACAAATGAGGGCCAAATTCATTCCTGCTGTCTCTGATGTGACCAATCTGAAGGGGAAAATAACCAGCAGATTTTACAGTCAGCTATTTCTGCTCCAGAAATAGAGGAAGCCACAGCAGTGAGTACCTCACACCCCTGTGGGCTTTTCCCCCTTCAGAATCATGTAGGCTGGTCAAAAAGCAAGGGCAGGATCTGATCCAGCTCAGGATCTGAACTGACACACTGTGAGAAATCCAGTGTTATGTTCTGTGCACTGAAGAATGCATTTCCATCTAGAACATGTTAAGATCTAAATCAGACCAATCTTTCAGTTTAATGGTTAAATGGAGAATAATAAAACATTTCTATGAGTTTATGTGGGGCTGATAAACGAAAAAATAGGAAAATAAACAGCCAACAGTTCCCATTTGGGATCAAACAGGATTATTTTTTTGTCAGATTGAAATTAAAATGATGTTTGTCTGGGATTTTTTTCTGTTGTTGCTGTCTTTCATCCTTTCTTAAAACAGACATTAAACTCAATTCCACAGGAATTTACTTTAGAACCCAGCAGCAAGGTTAAAAGCCTAGACATTGTAGGTTTTACCTGAAGAGAGAAAAAGTCCCTGCAGTGTTGTGGAGGCTGAGCAGCAGAGGTGTGCTGGAGCTGAAGTGCAGTGATCACAAGCCCTGAGCAAGCACTTGAGCCCTGCCCAGGTTCCTGCTCCAGGGGCCTCTGCCCATCCCTCAGGTGCTCCTGGCTCCAGGTCTGGGAGTGACTGGGACTGAGTGACAAGAGGCCAGTCCTTGCCATGGGGAAAGCAGATTCATGTTAATAGTTTACAGGAGGAAAGCCTCATTTCCCCCCAAAGGTACAGCAGGAAAAGCCCCAGCTCTTCGTGGCTGTGTGTGGGACACAGGGCTGGGTGCTGCAGGGTGTGCAGGTAAACAGGACTGGAGAAAACATAGCCATTGACCTTGGTGGTTTTTTGGACTGTTTTCAAACAATGAACCTTTAAATGCTGGTTAATTCCTTATAAAATGGTGCTGAGCCAAGTCCTGTTTCTCTGGAAGGGAAAGACTCGAGGTTCGTGGAGGAATGTAAATTGTCACTATTTCTTTATGTATTTCTTCCATCCCTTTTATTCAGGATTGAAAGAGTTAATATAAATTGGACTAACTTTTTTGCTCTGCCCTCAATTTTTTTTTTTAATAAGAGAAACATTAGGTATATGAATTCAGTGATGTTTTGCTACAAATACATCTTTCTACAATGAATGTACTGAGGATAAAGGAGTCCAGCAGAGTTAGATGTAGTGAGATTTGATCTAGGGGACTAAAACATCCACAGTTACCAGCTCAAGAAAAAATATCCTCTCTTCCTGCTCTGTGCAGCCTCCCAGAGCTTTTCTGGGAGCATTAGGGGCACTGCTGGTCTTGGGGGCTATTTCTCAGTCCCTGAGATGGTACAGGTGTTAGACAGTGGAAATCACAGGTTTTGGCTATCTGAAGGAATCCAGGACTGATTTATTCCATCTAAAAGAGTCCTGGGATGTGCACAGAGCAGAGCTGAGCTCTTAGACAGCACAGAGCTCCAAGGGGAGCATTGCTTCTCCATCTCCTGTGTTCCCCCACCCTGCAGGCACCCAACCCTGAGGTTACTGGGGAAAAAATGTAGAAAATGCCATTCTCCTTTGGGGAACTTTATTTTGACTGTGCCCTTAAATGGAAAGATTCTGAATCAAAGCTATTTCCACAGGAAGCAAGAATTCAGGGTGTTTATTTATCTCCTTGTCACTAATAAAACCAAATTGCCTGTTAAAAATAGTCCTTGTGCCTTATGCAAACAGGCAGGGGATGATGCAGCAGGCAGGGAATGAAAATGAAAAATGAGTGGTCCCAAAATTACTTCTCTGTCTGCCACAAGGTTTGGGAAAGGTCTCAGGTCTCTGCTTTGCTGTGTGAAGCCTTGGAGACAGAGCATCCTCCTGCCAGGAGGTGTTTGCTGCTGCCTGGGATGTACCAGCCCTGTGGTCACTCCAAACAACCAGGCTGGGAACCACCAGTGCTTTTATGCAGACATTGTTAGTGCCAAAACCTCAAACAGGACTTGGGCTCCCAGGATGGCAATCTCCTCAGGAGCTGATCAATTGAATATAGCAATTCCTGTGAAAACCAGTCATTTATCTCTCATTAGGTGTGATTTTTTATACCAGACCCTCCTGTCAGACCCAGCACATATCTCAGGAAGTGCTGGGGCCACTCCTCCTGGTGCAAGGAGCTGAAGAGAGGAGCCACAGAGCTCCTTCCCTTGCCAGCTGCACCCTGCTAACAACAGCCACGGAGTCTCCAGTGGGAGAAAAATCCAAAATCACTCCATGTGCTGGAGCTACCTAATGGCTCATTCAACATTGTGTAGCAAGCTGCAACCAGGAGGAGCAGCAGGGCTGTTACATCACTCCTTGGATCAAAGGTCTTGGTAAAGCTCCTGTGGGTCAGAAGAGGAATGAGGCTGAAAGTGCAGGAACAGGAGAAAGGATGGGACAAACCTGCAGAAGCAGCATGGCCCGAGCCCACACATAATCTTTCAGCTTCTCCCCAGTCACATTTGCTTTCTAATGTTTCATTTATGCCCAGCTAAAGTAACTCAGGCCCTGCAGGGACAGAGGGGAGGAGCAATGCTGGAGCACATGGAATGCACGAGGGAACTGCTACACAGGCTCGCATTTGCAAAATGTATTTTAAACTGCTTATTTGTCAGCACATAAATGCAACACTGAAAATCATTAGGAATAAAATAGCAGCAGGAAGCTGTGGACATGACCAACAACTGGCCTGGAACCTTTCATCTTTATCCACTGAGCTGTATCTGTGACTGTGCCCATGTCACAGAGACCTTCTGAGGGTTTTCCTCATGTGGCACAGGCATCACCCAAAGGACTGTCACCGTTTCAGAGACACCAGTGCCTTTCCCTTTCCATATGTCTGTGTGTGTGTGTCCCCAGCATGCTGCAGCTCTGTCCCCACTGCAGGCAGGAAAGCTCTGAGGCAGCTCATGGGGCACGTGCTAATATTTATCCCTTTGCTGGTATTGATTACTCCCTCAGGGACTTACAAATAATTCAGTCTGAATAACAGCATCCAGAGAGTGCAGCTGCAGTGACTGGTGATGCATCAGACCTGAGGAAGAAGAAAAGAGCCTTCCCTGGAAATTTTCATGCATGGACAGGTGCTCTGCTGTGTGGGTGGACATATTTCACCACCCTTGCCATGCAGTGATGGATGGGTGACAAAACACCTCCAAAAAGACAGAATAGGAAAGTTGCAGCACAAAAGAGCTTTCATGAGACTTACCTATGAAGCAAAACCCAGTGCAGGGCAGGGTCACCACGCTGGGATTTAGGAGCACAGCTTGGGGTCCCCAGCCAGCAAAGGCTTCTTTCACTTCTGACACATTCTGCATGATGCTGCAGCAGATTTCCCAGTTAGGTTTGGAGATGACAGGGCTGTCATTCAGCTGTGCTTTTTCACAGTAGTTTAAAAGTCAGATAGTAAGCAAAACTCCCAAGCTCCTGATGATACCTGTCTCAGGAGGGAGTTTTCTCACCAGAGTATTGACTGGTGTTCTGCTAAAAGGGATATATTAAACCCCAGGTCTCCAGGTAGCTCTAGCCCCAACTTTGCTGAAATCCAGAATAAAAGGGGATTCCTTGGAATTATGTGTTGCTGAAATATTCTCTGGGGTTAAAGTAAGTGAAGAGGTGTGTTCAGAAATGTCACAGAGAGAATTTCATGCCATTCAAAGTCTTTCAGCTTAACAGCACCTGCACGAGAGGGGGTCTGAACCCTCATCCACCAAAAGTTGAGCTCATACACCCTGAAGTTCAGTTTTCCCACTGAACTCCCAGAGAAAAAATATTGAGAACTAGAGAAAACCAAACTAAACCAAAAATACCCCAGACTTACAGACCATGCTCTCCCTCTAGCATGCTCTTTACGTGATTTTATTAGCCTTTAAGGAACTATGTCTCATATTTCCCCCATGCCTCCTTACTTTATAAATACTCTAGAAGACCTTAAAGAGTTGGTCCAGAGCCCTTCATCAACCCTGTGCATGGACAGGAACTTTCACAGCACTGCAATTCTTCCAGCGCGTCAGAAAAAATTCCTTTAAAAGTCCCCCAGTGTAACTCATCCGAATTAGTCCTGCTGCTGGTTGTGGGAGGAGAACCACTTGCAAAGCAGGGAATGAATCACTTGAAAATGAATATTAAGTTTGTTTGGAAATGAAACCAAAAGAACTGAGTCAACACAGACTCTCCTCCCCGCGGGAGACAGAGCTGCTCTGGATGGCAGCAGAAATCCCCGTATCACAGCCAGCGCACGCTGGGTGTGTGCAGCATCCTCACACAGCCCGGCTGCACGGCAACCACCGTGCCTCAAGGGCTGCACTGGCATCCTTCCTGGGCTCTCCTGGCACCACATTGCAGGGGTGAGCTGAAACAAAGTGCTCCAAGTCTTCCACTCCACTCCCCAGGGGCCGTGCCCCCACCTCCCTCACAGGGGGAATGAATCTTGCTCGTCTTTCCCCTGGCTGTGACAGCATCAGAGCGCCAGAACTCTTGTTCTCCCCATGCAGACACAGTGGGGCAAGGCAGGATCCTGCATGCTCCAGGGTGTGTGGGATGGCTGTGCTGCTGTCACCCTGCCAGGCTTTCTGGGCTGCCCAGGGGGCTTTTGGCAGTAATTGGTGGTTTTCCATGGGAGCTACTAGGTAATGCTTGGGGTTCTGCGGAGCCACACTGCAAAACAGGGATGAACTTGTCAAAAGACACAAACTATACTGTAATGAAATATGGACATGGAAAGGGGCCAGACTCAGCTCTTCTTTTCACAATAATTTGAGTTATTTTGATGTATTTTAAATAGTTAATGACTTTGTTGTTTATTCAGCTCAAACCATCTAAAATAATAAAAGAATTAGAGGGAGAAAAGGCAGTTAAAGGTGGTCAGAAATCCAGCCAAAACATTTGGCAAATAAAGAAACCCAGCCTGCCTGTGTGTGAACAGCAGTATTTGGGGTTAATGACACTTTTTGTCCAGACAGGAGCATAGAAAAGGAAATTCTCAAGACTTAAAAATATTGCTGTAATGCAAACCGCAGTTCTCAGCCAGCTCTTGTTCTGAAGTTATTTATTTGCCATGACTAATTTGCAGTTTCAAATGCGGTCATCGCCTCACACGTGGCAGTGCCGGGGCTCTCTGGGCACTGGGGCTGGAGGCACTTGGAGCCCAGCAAAGGAACTCTGCCGGTTCCCATGGGCAGTGCCAGCCCTGCTCTGCAGCCCAAAACCAAACCCCATTAACACTGAGTTCCTAAAATGCATTTCCCAGGCGTGCAGGGACGCTCACACACCAACATCGAAGTGTGGATGCAGACTCAGATCGCTGCCTCACTATTTCTCGTCTTGCCCTGTTTGGTTTTTTTTTTTCTTTTTTCAATTAATCAGCTCAGGGATGCATTGAAGCCAAGTGTCTTGACAGCACAGAGGTAATTTGGGAAGGGCAGACAGGCTGCAAAGCTCCCAGCAGAGGGACCAGCACTTGGCTCAGCTCTGCTGTTGCCCCTGGTTTTAGGGTAAATACGTTGTTAAGTTTGTTCAGCCAACCATCACTTCCCATTTTCTGTGCCCAGAGAGCAGGATGAGGCAGCAGCATTGGTTTAAGGGTTCTCCCCACCCTAAATCTCCTCTGTGAGGGGTGAAGGGAGCGTGTCCTGATGCCCCTTTCCCAGCACAGACAGTCTCTACATCTGCCTTTAACTATGATGAGAAAGGGGGGCTTGGGGGGATTCTGGATTAATTTCTGGCAGTGCCAGTTTCAAATTCCTTTAGTTCTGTGTGATGCACATTGGGCATGAGCTGAGATGCACCAGGCAAAGAGCTGGGCTGAAAATAAACCTGGAGTGTCGCTGTTGTGTCAGTCTCTTGTTGATGTTTCTTGGTTTGTTTTATGACATCTTCGAGGCCAGTCAAGTGTGGGGGGAAAAACAAAAAAGAGAGAATGTTTGCTTTTTGAGGCTGGATTAAGAGTGAGCTGGTACAAATCGTGTAATTTCACTGAGTGGACTCAGAGCATTACAGTCACTGTGATGCTGCTGCACACTCATGCTCATGCACTCTAAATAAGAATTATACAGTTTGTGCTAATTCTTAATGCATTATTATATTGATATGAATGTAACTGATGTTAATTAATTAAAGGAATGGACACATTAAATCAGCACTTACCTATCCATGTGAAAGAAAAGGGCTGTGTTGCAGCTTGGAGTCAGCAAGTAGCTGAGTGCTGGCTCCCCAAAGAGAGACAAGGGGAATATGAGGTGTTGATCCAGTGGACCTTGGGTTAGGGACTACAGGATCTATGGAGAGAAGGACCAAATCTGACAAAAAAACTCCTAAACAGAGAATTCTGGAAAGAAATGCATGCTTTTTAGTGCATTTGGACATTGCATCAATTGCCTGGGGGTGTAAGGTCTCTGCAGTGAGCAGGTCACAGCTGCATCCCCACTCTGTGATGGGCTGCAGTGGTCCCTGGTCTGTCCCTCCCCAGGGACACCTGCCTCCCCCATGGCTTGGCTGGTCCTGCTGTGGCCAGGCTGCTGGGAAGTAGCTCACAGCACTTTTTCTTTTTTACTGGAGGCAGAAAGTAATTTCTTCCTCTGAAGGCCAGGGCTGGAGCCGTCCTCTGCTAATGAATGCAAACCATCAGTGAGCAGTAATGGAAAATCGGGGATGATGTGGCAGGCAGTGGCTTGCTTTCATGGCACCAGAAAAGCCCTTTTAAATTTAAATTTAGCAAAGAATTTAAAGCACATATAGGCAGACTATATTAGAAAGTGAAATATTTGATCTTGGCTATTAATCTGTTATAAGAATACTTTCATTTCCCTGCCATGTGTATCCAGTGATAGACTTTCATAAATGAGATCACATTAAAATGTACTTTATGTTTCTAGTCAAATCTCTTTTATTATTATGCAAGTCCTAGTTAGGAAAAAAAAAAAAAAAAACAATTACAGAAGCAGACTAAGAAGAGCACATTATTTTAACTCATTTATACAAGCGAAATACTGCTCCTACTTGAAGGCTGTACATTGTGCACTACTAAACAGCCTGGGAAGAGGTTGCTCCATTGCAGCCATGCTACCAGATTTGGGATAATTTATGGGCAGTGGAAATACAAATAGAGTCTAAAACAGCTCATGTGGTGTGGGGTACTGCTATGTGTATATAGACACAGATATATATACTTATTTTTATATGGAGTATATTCATATCAAAGTATTATATTCATATTGAAGCATTACATTTAGTCTCTGTCTTACTGAAGTAAAATATATTTTAAGGATGGTCCATAATTAATGTGAGCTGTCATTCCTGACACACTGCACCACAAGCAGACAAGTGTTTTAGGAAGTTTCCATGTGCCCAGGGAGGCTGGGAGGCTCTGCTGCCCTGGTACTACCTGTGGACACGTGCAGGGATTGTGTCAGCCCAGCTGGGCCAGTGGCTGAGGGCTCTGCAGAGCTGCACTGCCTGCTCTGGTGGAAGCTTTAATTCAGAGAAGAGACCACTGGCAGCCTGGAACCAGCACAGAGCATCATGATGGATGTTTCAGGGCGAGAAGGAAAAACTGCTTCACATTTTATAATTCACTTTGGCCGATTAGGCACAAATGCCTATTTTAAACCTTCAAATCTGGGCACCCAAACCGTGTCATAATCCTGCCACTTTTTTAACATCTTTTCACTCCATTTGAGCAGCCTGACAGAGAGCCAGCAGGGGCCACAGCATCTGCTATCACACTGCTGGAGCAGAAAGCTTTGCTTCCAGATTCACCAGTGCTGTGGATCTAAATGCTTCCCCAGGATGGGGCAGCCATGGTGGACAGTGAAGGTGTACATTGACATCATGCTTTAGCTGAAAAGTCCAGTCTGGTGTCTTCCAGAAGAGGGGGCAGCTCGAGGCTTGAATCTGCAAAATGCAGGATACTTTTGGATCATGTTAATTCTATTAATAAATTAACCTGAAACTCTTTGCCCATGAATTTAGGATCCTGGCATGACTCTGCTTTGCTTGAGAGCTGGCCAGACCAAACTAGTGCTTGGCAATTTACTCCAGGACATGAAGTGTCTAAGCCTTGTCCCCCCAGAGTCCCCCAGCTCCAGGCTCAGCCCTTCCCCATCCAGGTGGGATTCACAATTGGTGCCTCAGCTGTGCCCTACCTCAGAGCCCTGCAGTCAGGGCAGGGAGCAGCCAAAAGGCTGATTTGGCACCAGAATAGCCACGATCCCCTTTCCTGGAAGAATGAAAAATTGCCATCCGTGGCTGGTTTTAACTTTAGTACAACCTCAGTATCTCATCTTTTTTAATCATTCAGATACAGTGAAGATTTGCAGCTGTTTGCATTTGTGAAGCCTCAGATTACTAACAGCCTCTGATTTTTAGAAAATAGATTACAGATTCTTTAGCAACAGATGAGGAAATGCTAAATTTCAAAATCTCCATTGTCAAGGCAATTAAATACCTCATTCCTGTTGCACTTGGTTTTTTGCTGTGCAGCTATTGGCAAGCTGCTTTGCCCTGGGTCTTGTGTCATTGTGTGAATTAACCACGTTCTAGACTAAAAATAATAATTACAGTAAGAGACCTTAGGCATGGCAGATGCAGGGATGTGGTGATGGTGTTTCTAGCAGATGGAGAGGCACAGCCTTTCCTGCCAGTGTGACACTCTCTCAGACCACCCTCTCCGTGGTGGACTGGGATTCCTGTGCCTTACAGAGCAGATTCTCACTGAAGTCTACAAGGCAAAGAAAACACTTGAGCACCTGGTAGCCTGATTTCCAACTCCCCCTTCAGCCTTTCCTTTAAAGCAGTGGCCAATGACGCATTTGGAGATAAATAAAACAAAGGTTGAGGTTTTTTTGTTTTAATATGCCATGACTATTAGCAGCTGGATTAGGAATAAGCCAGCACAAAAGCAGCATACTTCTTATACCAGCTATAAATAAAACCAGGCTTCAAATTTGAAAACAGGATTTTTTTTTCCTTTTTCCCCTCCACAGAAGATCTTTTCTTTGTGCCAAGACTAAAATATTAGCAATATGTTCCCTCCTCTGTTTAAATAGACCTCATTGCATCTAAGTGCCAAAAAAGTGGAATTCCTGAGCAGCAGGTGAAAAGAAAACACAAGATCAAATGCAGTTCTGGCTGCCAAGAGAACCTGCAGCACGGCTTGGGGGTGCATGAAAAGTCATGCAGCTCCTGGTGCTGTCAAAGACTTCTGGAAGGTCATCAAGGAGTTTTTTTCAAGCATCCCACATCAAAAAGCTGCACAGGGAGACAAACCTGAAATACATCATGGGGATGGTGCTAAAGATACCAGTCATCCACTTTTAGGAGAATTTAACTTTTCCCCCATCACATCTATGGAAGCAGCTCTAAGAAATCAGTGCTCTGTGTGGAGACCAGGGTATGGAAATAAATGTAAGTGCTCACACTGGGTGAACATTAGGCAATGGCTGGTTTGGGTCCATAACCCAGCAGGGAGCTATGGAAGAAATGTGTCTTTCCGAGCTCATCCTTGCACTTAAGGCAGAGGACAAATATTTTGCTGCTCTTGGAACCAGCCAGCTCTTGCATTAATTCATATTTCTGCACCCAGCTGGACATCTGTAAGCCCATGACAGCATCTTTCTCTTTGGCTGATGCACCCTTTGGGGATGCAGGAAAGAAACTGCTCCAGCATTTCTCATGGTTAATGGCCTTCAGGAAAGACTGCAGTTGAGCTCCTTGTGGATCCCTTTGCCTACCATTCCTTGTCATCACTGGAAAAGGCAGAGAGGCTCTGGCCCAAAAGCAGACATCTGGGTTTGAAAACAATAATTTGGACGTTTCTCTGGGTCCCACTGTGCCAGCAGTGCTGAGAGCCCTGCAAAGTTCATCCACCTTCCACCCCTGCACTGGGGGCAGGCACCCAGGTGAGGTGTGAGCAATGACAGATTCCCAAAGGCACTCATGAATGCTTCCCCCATAATGGCCATGGCTGAGAGATGACTGACTGGGCAGCAGCACTGGGATCACAGGTTGGAAGTGCTCAGGCCCATTTTTCCTCCTAAAAATCACCAAGCAGCAAAGTTCTTTCAAATAAGACACACATGGGTGGGGTTGAAAATAATACAAAGTGCACATTATCCTAAAGACAGCCTTTTTTTTTTTTTTTATTTTAAAACTCTGCATCTGAAAACACTGTATGACAGAAAGCATTATATACACTGCAGTGTTTTTGGTATAATACAGTATTTCATACATCCATTTCTTTTTCTGCAAAAAAATTTGCTTTGTTGGACAAACAACTAAACTCCCATTGACAAAGAATACAGCTAAGGCACATTGTTTCTGCTAAATGAAAGACAAAAGGGTGCAAAAACGGGTAGTGCAATAATTGCTGAAAATCACATTCTACTACAAGAAAAGCATTCTGACTTTGAACTTTGATTACTGGTCAATTTAAGACATTTCAATATCTCATAAAATACTCCTTTAAATAAATAGCAAAATATCTACATCTTTCAGTGTGTTCCATTTGAATTTCCAATTTTTTTTAAACTTTTTTTTCTCCTGTATATACATGGTTTTCTTTTTTCTTATTCAATAGATTACAAAATATTTCTGTACAATTTTATGCATATTATGATCTATAACAAAATAGTTATTTCTTAAAACTATATTACCACCAGTCTTTGAAAATGACAGAATAGGAATAACTTATTATGGACTATGTTAGGCAATAGAAAAATCCAATCAAACCAAAACAGAACCAAAAGGACAAAGTCAGAAAAATAATTTCATTACATTGAATTAATTATTTTAGTTTCACAAATCTTGTTTTATATGTAAACCCTTTTCAGTTGCCTTTGGGTTGTATCCACATATGAATACCAACATAGGACAGGATTTGGGATTCCTAAAAGCACTGCAGCCTGCCGGGAATATTGGTGCTACTCACTGAAACACGACAGTTCTCATGGAGGAAAGTTTTAAAGAAACCCAGCATATACAAGCCTTAGCAGAAGTCATTGCTTTCTGCTGACTTTGACAACCTTTGAAAGAAGGTCCAAAAGCCAGATTTTCGGAAATGCATTTATGAAAAAACAACCACGTTCTAAATGTACTGTTAGATTCCCAACCAACACCCTAAATCTGGCCCTATGTGGTCACGTTCTTCAGATTTTAAGACCATACCATTAAGAGGATATTTCTTCTCTCAGCTACCAGTACAAATCTGAGAGGAATGCTACTACACCATGTTAAAATGTGTGAAATTACTCTACAATTTTTCTTGTGCATCTGAGAGCAGTCTGTCCTGTTGTAGCCTGAAGATAAATTAGAAGTTACTAAGTTTGTACTTTGTATGTAATTAAACCAAGTTCCTTATCTACAGTGACTTGCAAGAGACAGAGCTCATAATTTCCTAAGGTTTATATGAATGTCTGAGACTGCCTTTTGCCCGAAGGGAAGGTCATTTTCTTTCCTTAAAGACTGCATTTGTAAGCAATTTCCATTGTATTTGTGAAGTGTAAGCTGACAGCAACACAACTGAGCTGTAATAGAAATCTCAAGGTGCCTTTTATTCATTCCACAACAAACAGAGAAAGTGAGCAAGACACAGACAACACCAAAGTTCCTAACACAGTTTAAGGCCACATTTAGAAAGGATGGAAGTAAGGCTTTCTTTAAGGGGCAACACACTGGATGCCACAATGGGAACAGACACTGAGCAATCCAAAGCTGATAGGATTCACCCACAGAAAAGCTGAAACAACACCCTAGTTTTGGCCAGCAGGTCTGTGCCTTTTTTTGGATCTAAGCAGGAAAATAAAATGAAATGCCATAGACATCCTCCTCTGGAATATTCCCAGCAAACTGAAGGTGCTCCCCTAGCAGAAGTGCTATTGTCTCAGTCAGGGGTGTTAATTACAACAGAACCAAAGACAAGCCGAGTCATTACAATATACAAATGCAGCGCCATGAACCGCGCCTAGAATTGTCACTCTGGTATCAGAGGCACCTGTACAGTATCTTGCTGTTTATTTGGCAAGGTTACAAGTAATACTTCTAGGTTGTAACAAAGTAGAAAGAGAATTTGCATAGATTGTACATTCAGTTCAAGGAGATTTCTGGTACCTTTTTTGTTGTTCTCAGGTAAACGTGTTTGCAGACACAGTGAGGTAGCAGCTGTGGTAGCACCCATGAGCAAAAGAAGGTAACCAAGGCAGAAGCAAAGAGCAGAGCGATCAACACACTACTGTTAGTAAGAAGGAGTGGAATCAAAGTGGTACCTGCAGTGTCACATCATGAGGGTAACTGCTCCCAACGCCACACATAACTCAGACACCCTAATGCTGCCCTGGTCCTGGTAACACAGGCTGTAAGGCCTCGTAGCCTCACTTTTAAATGCTCTCAGCCTGATTATTCTTTCCCTTGCTGTGATGATGGTGGTGAAGGTTTTGAAGGTCAATCTCTTCTACAGTACACCTTTGAAGGGAATTACAAATCAGAGCGTTTGTTTGCCTTTGAAGATTCTGCAGGAAAATGTGCTGTCCTACAAATTCTTCCTTGCTATCCTCAATCCTGATTCACATTTCTTTGGCTCCTCTGTGCCTGGCTGCAGCAGCAGCTGCCCTCAGGGCTCAGCAGCAGGTATTCCTGCTCTCAGGAACTCCTCCTGGGCCTCTGGAAGGGCAGTGCTCTGTCCTCTCTAACACTGCATCACTCCCTACCCTCTCTGTCAGCATCATCCCTGGAGCTGCCTTAGCAGAAGCCTGAGGGTTTGGTTTGCAAAGGCTTTTTCACATGGTGTTTTCAATTGTCATTTAATATGGGTTTAAGTACTACAAATCCTTAAGATTACACTGGAGGTCTTGAATGGTAGAAATAAAGACACATATGGATCATTATCTTTTCACAATTGGACTGAAGCAAAGGCCAGTGAGAAAGGTTGCCAACCATGTCCCACCAGGTCTGTCTTATTCTTTTACTGAAATAGCAAATAACCAAGTCTCCTCTCACATATATCAGATTCCCATGCCTTAAAATCAGGACAAGGTAACTGCTGGCTTTCACCAACTCCTTCCTGTGTGCAAGTACTGAACGGACTGAAGGCTGCTCTGAAAAGCAAACTTTCCCCATCTGCAGCTGGATTTCTGAAGAAGTCATGGGGGTTTCGCTCACTCAAGTATAAAACTTCCTGCTCTATGGAAAGTGCTGGAGTTGGCCAAGGTTTCATGTGGCCAACTCCTGAAGCTTTGGGAGCTGGGAAGACAACAAGGAGAGCGTGTTAGCCAGTGGCAGGATGGCAATTCTCTGATGGCTGTGATGAAAGAGAACTAGAGAAATCAACAGAAAGCTGGTCCTCATTGCTGGGCCACAAGAAACATCTGGATCTTGTTTATCTGGATCTTGTCTATCTTGTTTATCAAAGCTGAGCTCTCAGGGCATTTAGTTTTTAGCCTTGCTGTGCAGAAGGAGCCCAGTTTGTTCAAAGGTTTGTTGCAATGCAATTGTGTCAAACTTTTGCAAAGTTTCAGCATCTTGTCTACCCTTTCTCTCTCCCTTAGGCCAGGTTTACACCATCCCCATCCTGATTCACTGACTTCACTACTGTGCTCACTATAATCGTGGCTAAGAGTGATGGAGGCTTCATTAGGATGGCAATTAGTGCCGCAGGAGATAGAGGGAAAGTGAACGCACATTAGTTGGTACTTTTGAAGGTGCTGCAGGATCACTGTTAATACACCATTAAACAACTGTACAGGCATTGTGCACTGAAGCCAGTACCCAGGAAAGTCAATTTGTAACACATGAATGCACATTCCTGTATCTCTAGGCTTAGCAATAATGAAGGCTTAACAACAGAGATACAGAGGGACTTTCTTGTATAACACTTGCTATCATGAAGGAATTGTTAAAATTCTCTGCTTGCTAAGAGCACAAAAAAATGAAGACATAATTTCAATTCTAAAAAAAAAACACCCTTGAATATCAGAAAATGAAAATGCAAATATTACTACTCAATGTCCAAATGTCATCAAAGAAAGAATTGGACAAATGTGAAAATAAACTGTCATTTGAGCTATTTCGTTTAGCCTTGGGGTTTAACATTACCATATAAACAGGTTTGCATAATGCTGGGACTGACTTTGGACATAATTAATTAAATCACCTATGCAGATGTTCTGCATTTTGTCACATTCCCTTTCTATGTAATACAGATTGATCACAGGAGTGTTACATGGCTGTCATGCAAAATGGGCAGGGAATTTAAACAAGCAAAGCATTCCACACAGAGGATAAATGTGTGCATATGGAAATAGAAACCCCTCCCACTGAAAGGAATTTTGATCAAACCAGGCTTCCAGACGGGATCCTGTTCAGCAAGGACTGGCCAGCGTGACTGGAAAAGAAACCTGCACATTCAGGTGAAGATGCATAACTCTTGTGTTTTGTACCAACTCTGGGTCCCTGTGCTGAATTCTCCTTTTCACCAAATGTAAGATCTGTGAAGTTATTATCTCCTGACCATTGACAATGCTCATCCCAAGCTCCCAGTGCTGCCATTTCAAACCAGAGAAGCCACTGAGCAGGACTAAGCTGGGCTTAACAGCATCACCTTGAAGCCAGCTCTGATCCCTGATGCAGAGTCTGGCTTTATGTTTTTTATTCACAACTTCTGACTTTGTAACTCAGACGCTGAGTCTCATAGATATCTTTTGGATCCATGTCTGCATGATAACAGCTATAGTAGAGGCAGCTGTTTAGGTCCAAAACTTGACACTGCCCCCAGAAGATGTTCCAAACATGGCAGCTTATCTTTTGATGACTTCAAACAGACAACATTTACCCCTAGAATACCGTCATACCCTTTATTTATGCTGGACTTGACCCTGAAATCCTCATTTAGCACTAGAACTCTGGAAGTTTTTCCTGAGAAAGGACTGCAGGATCAACCCCTTCCTATATTTTAACAGCAGCACTGGGATTACCAGCTTGCTACAAAACTTCACTGTTTAAATGCTTCTTGCCTTTCAGAAAATAATCTCATATAAATTTTCTTTGAGATATTTTAAACCTAGCATATAATGCAAATGGATACATCAGCAACCATCTGTTTTCTTTCCCTTTTTTGTACTAAAACAAAATAATTTGCACCTTATTCTTCAAATTATAAAAGTGGCAGCTTTTTTCCTAACCGCAGAAGACATGTTTTATGTCACCTTCTGCTTGGTCTAGTTAATGAAAACTTACCAAAAAAGCACTTAAAAACATTCCTGCTTAAGAATAAAAACAAGTATCAGATTTAAAAACTAAGTTATCTGCATGCGTGTGCGTGGGTGCACCCTACACATGTGCTTATGTGCAAGACAGACTGAAGATTTTGTGGCTACCTCAGGAGTCTTACTGAGAACAAGCACTGCCTGGGCTTGTTAATGAATTTTCTTGTGTGCCTTAAATGTGACCTTCTTCATTTAATCTGCAGGGCTTGGACCGTGCAGTCACCATTGCATCAGTGTGACTGAAGCCCTGGGTTTCACAGTGAGGATTGGAGGTCCCCAGAAAATATGAACTTCACAAAGGAATGTTACATTAAAAACAAGCACTGTTAAAAACCTCTACTGAATAAGTAATAACATTGTGATTCTGTTACATAAACCTGTTGGCAACCCTGGTTTCACACACGCTTGCCTCTAGAGCTGGTTGAAAAGCTGAAACATTATCTTAACTGGAATATTCCAATCAGCTCTCATTGCTACAAACTTTCCTAAAGCTACCGCTTGTGACTGACAAAATCAAGACAAAAAATAGAAAGGGAGGTGTAAGGGGAGGAAGGCCTTTTCTTAATAAAGGCAGCTTCAGTTAGTAAAATAACATAATCTTCAAGCTGCAAAAGCAGCACCTACTAATTAGTCATTGACTAAAACATAAATAATAAATACCTAAATTGTTCCTTCTATGCATCCATTTTTGTGCCAGATAAACATTTCAATGCTCTGCCTTCATGCCAGCACAGCTGACACCACAATTTCAAGTCCAAAGCAGACTGAAGTAGCTTTAAACCAATATGACAGAGATACTACAAGCCACGGGGATCTGTGTGTTACAGTCTACTCCAAGCGTTGTTTAAAAGGGAATTCAACCTTCCTGTGAGATGTGAGTATGGAATGATCTAAGGGTCTCTCTCCCTCCTGATGTGGACACTTCAGTCTCAGCAGAAAGTTATCCAGGCACACAGAAGGCTGAACAGACACCTTCCTTTATGACAACAACAGGACTTCTTTCCTAATTAACCCAATGGCTTTTGATGGTCTTTTTGGTTCTGTTGCTAACTAGAGATTAACACAGCAACAGCAACAAAGTGCCTGTTTTTGCTAAGGTAAAATACATTCGTTGGAGGTGAATTTGTATATAAACCCTGTATTTTAAAAAGTTCTTGGAATGTAAATTTATTTTTCCTTACTGTAGTAAATGCAGGTTGAAATGATGCAAAAACATGACTATTTAAAACAGGATGCAGCCTGCTAGGAATTCTGAAGACAGGCAAGAGTAGATTGTTGACAGAATAAAGTAAAAGCATGGAGAAACATGGCATTGTTCTCCTTCCCCTGGCTTTAGGCAGTGACCCACATCCTGCACAGCCTTCCAGGTGTCCTGGCAAAGCCTGGAAGGACCCTTCTTTAGGAAGAGATGGAGATCTGAGACCAAGGAAGGGAATTAGTGTTAAGACTTACTAGCCACTACTCAAATTAGGGAAGAAACCTGTTGTTGCTGATTTAGGTCCCAATTTTATCATTTTACTGGTTTACAACTCCACTGCCTGAGAAAAAACTCAGCTCACCTCATGAGCAAAGGGTGTGAGCAGATACATCACAACCCACTCCAGCCTACACATACACACACCTGCTCTACTGGCAGCCTGTGAAAATACTCAGGTACTGGTGGCTTCCAAAAATGCCTGCAGATTTGAAAGGGCTGAAATTCAAAAAACTTCTTTGTTCTTTAATAAATACTTTTAGTACACTGACCCTGAACCCGACTGCATGAGACATAAAAGACTACTATAGCAAAACACTGGTTTCATTTAGAGTTTATCATTAAATTTGTCTGAAAAAAATCTCTGAAAGCAATCTGAAAGTTTCTGCTTTTGCTCATTCTCTCTAACTAGAGTAACAGACATCAGCTGTGTCCAGAATTACTTTGTGTTATTAAAAACCCAAGTGAGGCTGTACCATAATTACTTCACATTCTCTGAGGTCATGTGGCCATACAGACTTCAGCCTGCAGGAGCCAACCTCCCCAGAAAGTGTAAGTAGAAGGGAATTTTGATGTGATTTATTCATTGTAGCAAAATAACAAAAGCCTATGAAACAGCAGAGGCACGGACAAATTTATTTAAAAAAAAAAAAAACCCTTTAGCAGCTGCTCCTTCACTGCCCTCCCCATGGCTTGGTGCTACTGTTTCCAAGCCCACACGCTGGTGGGTGCAGTGGCACGTGGAATGGCCGGGTCCCCATGGGACAGCACAGCCTGCGGCATGAGGCAAGCTGCTCCCAACAGAGCTGATGGAGAGGGCAGTGCCAAAGGCCTTGTCAGAACTTCAGAACTTTTTTTTTTTTTTTTTTTTTTTTTTGGTTTGGTTTTCTTAAAACGAATTCTATTACAATAAGTAACAAAAAAATGTAACTTTCCCTTAGGGTTCTGAAACCTGGTGTGAGATTCACAGAGAAGCAAGGTTCAATTCCCTTTTAAAAACCTATGCCGGGGCAGAGCGTACCGGATGCTACCTCAGGCGGCCGTCGGGTTTGACGGGGCCCAGCTCGGACTTGGGGTCGGGGCTCAGGGAGCTCCAGGCTGTCTGGGCACAGCCCTGCAGGACGGGGCAGGCCGTGGCACCCACGCTGCAGACGTCCACGGCCGACCAGACGCTGCTGACCAGGGAGTCCACCCAGGCGTCCAGGCGGGCGCCCACGAGCCCCGCGTTGCGCTTGGCCTGGTCCGCGCGGGCCGCGCTGACCGGGATGTTCAGCACGGGGTTCAGGCCCTGGAAGCTCTGCTCCATGTACGCGTTCTTTGGAGGCCCGCTGTGGAACTTGATGGCTTCCTCTGGAAAGGCAGAAGCAAAGCCCAAAGTTAGTGCATTGAAAAAGCCACCGCTAAGGATCTGAGGGCGCAGTAAACAAAAAGAGCAAGGTTTAGGGGTGAGCTGTAGCCCATTCCTCACACATTGCATCCCAGGGGTTGTGCTCAGCTTTGGCACTCTTTGTGCTCAGTACTATGGATTCTGCTCACTGTGATTCTCATCCTGCAAATGCTGCCTTAGCAGGCAAAGCTCTGACCCTGAAAACAGAGCCACCCTTATTATCAACACGTACAACCAGCATCCCCAGAGCTGCAGGACATCCAGGACTGGTTGCACCTCAAAATGAGGCAACAGTTCAAGGACGCCTGGTGCAAGAAGTCTGCCAAGCCCTGTCAGACATCCAAGTGCTATTATTGATTTGTCTAGAAGAAAGGGCCAAGATCTCAGCCTGTTTTGTTGTGGGTTTTTTTTTCCCTAAACAGATGAACCTTACCCTCCTGTGGAAAAGCCACAACATTTGTTAGCTCTATCTGCCTACAAAACCCAGGTGGTGCCATTTATGGCACTAAAAGGACAACACCATGGTCTTGGACAAACCAGACCATAATGAAACACACGCAGCCCCAACATGATTCCTGGAAGAGCTCCAGTCTCACTGGGAAAGTAGTCTCCTGGGAGACTTATGTTTTCAAGCTCCTGTGCTTAACAGTAGATCACAACCATTCCCTAATGACACTTTGCATTTGTGGTTGCTTTCCTTACCTATCTCAGCAAAATACAGTACAATACCCCAAATTTGCAATATTGCAGTAAAAATCAGTATCAGGCTGTGACAATCCTTTCACAAACCTAAACTGGGCACTGTGGGTCAGGCTGCCCCTGTCAAAGGTTGGCTGACTTCTGAGAGTCTGAGTGCACCAAGCTGCTGCTTATAAAATCAGGATGAGACCCTTGAAAAATGTTCACCGAGTGCCTGTTGGGAACAAATTTCCAACCATTTCTTTTTGCTCTCAGCTGCCTTCCCCAGCATCCTCACTCTGGCAGCACAGAGGATATGTTTAGCTCTGCCAACAGACACACTGTCTAGAACAGAAAATGGGCCCATTCAGGCTGCTCCAGGCGAGGAAAGCCACCGTGCTCCGTGAGCGTCAGAGGCCAGGAATTACATATTCACAGCTACAATTCCTTCCACATGTCCTTGCTGAGCCTGACACTGAGTCCTTTCTTCCATGCAGAGGACAGCATCTCAGGTGCTGGAAATAAATCCATGTATTTATTTAGAGGGAAAAAGAGTATAATTGGAGCTTTGCTGTTACATTTGCAAAGTCTTTAATGTCAAATACTCTGCAAGTCCGTTACTTCAAATCCCCAATTAAAGTGGTTCAGCACAAGCCCATCACCATTATGCACCATTTAACTGTTCCTGCATTTATCTAAACCCCTCTTGTTATTTTAAATGGTAGATACCCACAATAATATGTAGTCAAAATGAGTTCAATCTGTGCACATGTGTCAGGAATGTGCTCTGCCAGAGCACTGCAGTTTAAGAAATAGAACAAGTACACATGATTAAATTTCCTCCTTTAGAAGCAATTAAATATGGAAGACTGTTTGTCAACATATTAGTTAAACAGGAACATTCTGAGTAAAAATTCCCAAATAAATAAGAGTTGGCATTACTAGCAGGATCATCTGATTGAAACAGGCAATTCAGCGAGCTTGTTGAATCAAAGCCTGTTGCGCATGTGTTTGATGCACAGAACAAGAGAGATCTTTATTCAGACAAGAAACAGAATGAAATGGAACTTGCTCTTCTCTCTGGCTCAGCCTTGTACATGTTCCCAGGCCTCAGGACCTGGTGGATTAACAGGACTGGAAAGGATGAAACCTGCAGAAACTGCAGGACTCAGTGCTGGGCAAAGCAGCAGAGGTTGTGTTAAGGCTACCACTGCCCACAGTGAAAGGTGCTGCTCCAGTCAAGACACACGGAGAACCCTGACCTGGTACTGGTGGAGAACTGCCTGCCCCACAGCAGAACAGCACCCCAGGTTAGGTGTCGAAAGGAAAAGCTGGGTAACAGCAACCTGAGTGCAGAGTCACATGTAGTCATCAACAGGAAATGCTGGGGCCTGGATCCAGAACCCCCTCCTGGAGCCTCCAAGTCTTTGTCAGACAGCTCATAGCAGAAAGCGGGGAGGATGCTGCTCACCTGAGCAATGGCACGTGGGCTGTTCCTCTTTGCATTAAAGGAAACATGACAGAGAATCATGACTCCATAATTTACCGAGCTGGTACAGAAGAGAGAGTGAGGCTCCCAAGCCCTGATATGCTGTAAAAAGGAGGCTGGAGCTACTGGGTGTGCTCTTGAAGCACTGACACTTCAGTCAAGTGTCATGAGGAAGAGCTCATGAAAAAATAATGAAGAATGTAAGGCTTGCCTCTAAATGTTTAGACATTTAAATCTGTATAGTTAGCACAAACAACTCAAAATTAGCTGAATTGCAGACATTGAGCCAGAGTTTCTGTGCTGCCCTTTGACTTCAGGAGGATGTGTATCAATGCAAAATATATTCTTCTCACTTGAAAATATAAATTAAAAACAACTTGGTTATTTGTGACCCCTATTTTTATTTGCTCTTCACTCACATGTGAGGACATATTTCTCAATTGGCTCTTCTTGGTCTAACGTTTTTGGATTAAACACACAGCCTATAGCCAGCCATACAGGCTGGGATTTCAGCATTTTTGTGTGGGTTTGTTCATCATTTTGCAGAAAAAGCAAATTAGTTTAGACAGAGAGTGGGCTAAGGAATGAAAAATATGGTTACCTTGGTACACATTAAGGCACTAGACCTGTGGGTTTTTTAAAGCAACATGAACATACAGCTTTATTTCTTTACTTGAATTGTGTTAAAACCCTCTGGCAAAGAGGTAATTTTTTATTGACATTTTGTTTGTTTTCTCTTGCAGCAAACAAGACAGTGCTGCATTTGCTCATTGCGGAGCTAATCGACTCCTTGTCAGCTGGATCTGAACTAAATTTCAAAGCAAATCCCTGTCTTCAGGGTTTTTCTCGGAATGATGATTCCAGGGCATGTCTGCTCTTCTGCAGTCATGCGCCTGCCTGCTGCTATTACTGCGTTTATCAAGAACATGTCATGTTACCTCTGGTTAATTTAAAGAAATCACAGCAGTTCTGACACAAGTTGCCACCCACTTTATAATCCGTATAGATGCAATTAGAATTGATTGAGCCACTGCAAACAACCAAGGGCAAAACAAAGGTTTCCCAGTATCTACTAATTGAGATGATCTATAAATATGGATTAGGCCAAAAGGCTGTTGAGGTGCCTGAGTGCATCACCCATGTCTGCTAATGCTGCCAGCCCTTGAAAGGGGGCATAGGGACTAGGCACTGGTATTTCAGGCTCTATGGGAGCAGCAAAGATCAGCAGCCCCATGCCCAGAACATGCCATCAAGCTGGAAATAGAGTGGGAAAGGTCCCTCTTAAACCAAAAAAGGAGGTTGCTCTTTCTCACTGCTCTCCTTGCTTGAAGGAGCAAGGGCTTTTAATGTATTCATTTATTTACAATCCAGGGTTTACTATCATCTTGAGATTTTGGGGCTTTTTCTGTCCCAGAAGTGAACCTGCTACTGGCTCACAATAACCTATTTGGTTTTAATGGAACAGGTACTATCCATTAAACGGATGACAACTCATTATCGGCACTCCAGCTGGGAGAGCGCTGGGGAAACTTTGCTGTGAATATAAACTCAAATTTAAAAATGAAATTGCTTTGGCTTTTTCTCTTCCCCTCACTGTGACCCTGGGAGTTGATCACACTTGGCCTTTAAAGAGCAGGGAAGGGGGATGCAGAGACAACCTCTACTGAATTTGCTGTTTTCTTAGGATTTGAAGTCTGCTGGGTAGCTTGTATTACAGTCTGTGAGCTGCTGGCTAAGTGCTCTGAATGATACATATTGTTTGCTTCTGCCTCTGCAGTCCCTTTGCAGAGGAGCTGGACATCTGGCCTTGAGTCTCCAAGTACTCAAATTCCTAAAGCTGCCAGCAGAAGTCCCCCATTTTGTGTGATCTGCCAGTGATCTTACACGGTTCTGCTCCCTGTTTTGTCTTCTCCACATCCCGTTCCCTCTTTGTCTTGGCACAATTATTCCTAGCGCATCCTGCTGGTCCTTGGCAGCCCTCCTGTGTCTTTACAAGCATGGAGTACTTGGCTTTGACACACTCAACCATATGGTGAGAACCACAAAATTGTTGTTTAGAAGAATAAATTGGAATCTGTCTGTGCAGGAGGTAGAGGGAAGGAGACTCTGATTTGACTCTGGAGAAGGTGAACCTGATTTCTCCAAATGATTTATCACAAATGCACCTAACGTCCTTTTCTTTTCTTTTTTACTTTCTCCAACCAGGCAAATACTTGCAGGCACTCCTGAGCCAGAATATCTACTGAAGGCAGAGCTGATCAGTGACACAACTCAAAACAAAAAACATAGACACAGATTTGGGTGACTGGAGGGGGAAAAGGACCAGGAAGGAATAAGTAACATTAGATTATACTCTCCACTGAAATACCTTAGGGAGCCATATTTACAGTGGAAATACCCCAAACAGTATCCTCAGTAATTCCATGTAAGATCTGATCTCTCACAGATTCAGGTTTTGAAAAGGTTAAAGAATCTATGTTTTTAAAACAATTTACATTCTATCAGCTACTCACATCTGGTCACAGCATCAAAGAAAACACTCACTCTTGATTTCCCTTTATGGCTTTACTTGCATGCAAATAATTTAGGCCAAAATTAATAAATAACTGGAAATAAAAAAAACTGAATAAACGAGTGGCATATGCTGTTTTTATAAACTGCTAAACAGAACATCTTTCCTGGCAGCTGTCCCATGATTATTTTTTTATTTTTGAATGCAATTATGAATTCTGAGAGTCATGATACAGGAATGAACGTCTTTTACTTTGATTATTCAAAAGAAGAGCCAGTGGCTCCCTTCATGATGCTGGGAAACCAAAACAACTTTTCCTTGTTGTGCTGTGGGCTGAAGTGATGTGTAGATAAGCAATGATTTAGGAAATACAGGGATTGTTGTCATGCCCATGTTCTCAGAATACAAGATGTTAGTGGCTGCTGCCAGTTTCCTGCAAATGCTTTTTAGAATGGCAAAAGCAAATTGCACATAAGATCATGGAGAGATTTTCATGTCTGTAACTTTGTGGACACCACTTTCTATATCTGGAGTGGATATGACAGAGGGGGCAGAACCATTATTGAGGAAATGACATGCAAAGTGCTACAAAATGTATCAGTCCAGGGCAATCTTTCTGACAAGAGTTGTTTTTTTATCAGGGCAGGGGAGGACAGGGTGGGGGTTGGTGGTGGTGGTGAGGGAGGATGGTTGGAAAAAGGAAAATTTTAAAGAAATCCCTAAAAAAACATATTCCCCTCTTCTACTAACAACTTCTAGCTAAATCTGATGTATTTTAGTTCTATTTTCAATGTTAAGACAAGAAAATAATACTATTCCTTCATTTCAGAAGATTTTTGGCAGGTTTTGCATTGTTTACAGTAACAGAAATCGTTCTTTTAGAAGTTCTAATTCTTCTGTCATACTCTCATTATGCCTTTATTTGATATAAAAAATATATTTAAAGAATAATGTGGTGACAAACTGACAAAAAGCTGGAAATCAAAGGTAAATCATGATTGCCTGCACAGAGCACAATAGTGTCACTGAGATAGAAAGCCTTAAAAAAAAAAACCAACCAGGAATTTGCATTGTAAATACAATTCTAACTACAGTGCAGTGGCAATACCTGCCCCTGCAATTAACTTTCTTCTCTACCTCCATGCTTCAGTCATCTACAGATTACACATCACATCATCAGAAGCAAATCACTCCTGACACTTTCTTCCTAGATAATATTGTTCCCAAGCTTTATATTTCATTCCTGTAGTAGATTCTAGTTACCACAAGAATAAACAGGCTTCTTAACAAAAAATGTGAGCCCAGTGAATCAATGGGCAATACAGGGTAGCTACACAATTTCAGTGGAATTATTCCCGATTCAGAGTTTGAACCAAAGGGAGTTTTGCCTTTACACCATAAAGTGTGGGCTTATTTTTGAAGTCTGACACATATTTACCTGTCCATGGGGCTCTCACATTGTAGGGAAAAGCAGCAAGGTTGCTGGCTACATGCCACCTTTTCCATCCAATTTATGCCTTAAATGTTAAATTACCAAAGAACACGGAATTCATTAATTTCCAGCAGACAAGTTGATAGCAGCTGTATTCAGCAGCAAGCTGCCTCAAACTTTGAAAATGTATCCCTTCTTCACATGGTGTCTGTTCACAATTTATCATTGCCTATTAGCTATTAACAGCAGTGGGTTGGGGGTGGTTTAGTTTCTGCTTAAGAAACGGTGCCACCAAATGTTAGCAGCAGAAATCAGTAAGTTCACTCTTGTGCTGGAAATGTGTGGAATCAAACTCCTGTTGAGTGAGATAAGGGCTGCATTAGCTCTCAGCAGTTGGCTGCTGGTGTTTGCATTACAGAAGCAGCACGTTATGCTGGAAGGTAAATGCCTGACTCAGTTTATTTGCTGCCTTGTCAGGAAGAAGAACTTCTGAAAACTTAACAGGATCATTCATGTATCTAGGAAATTTAAGATGTCTAAAGCTATGAATATTAATACCAGGCAGATGAAAGCACTTGAGCACTTTAAGAAGGATGGTAAAGATATTCAGAGCAACAAGCTTGTTTTGATCTTACTGAATAAAAAACCAGGTGTGGCTGTAAAATGTTCCCTCTTCTCCAGTAGTGTCCTGGGCACTGGCTGCAGACCCAAGCATTTGGATGATGCCTGTGCCATGCAAACGTGGCAGCCTGCAGAGCCTGGCAGCCCCAGAATGGCCTCTGTATTTGGATGGCTCAGGGTGCTGTGGCAAGGAAGAAAACAGTTTCTTTCTAAAAACTGTCAGTGTGGGTCTGGTCCCAGGACTGTGTTTGTAGATATTTCTGTAACACAGCTGCTTGGCAAGTACTGAGCAGGTTTTGGCAGGTATCAGGCAGAAGTGAATGTCTGCACCTGACAATATGTCAGGTGAGCTCTGGCCTAGGGTAATTTTGTCTAATCCAGCATTTTGTATATTAACACTTTCATTGTTAAACACACAGGCTTTGTCAAGAAAACAGTTTGAACACATGTAAGTCTCTAAGAGGAAACATGAATGAAAAGCAGCACCAGAGGTCACCTCTCCAGAGGTCAATTTTTCTTTGCATTTCTAAATGATGGCTTTTATGATAGCTGTTAGATTATTGAGAGTCTGAAGTTCTCTGGAGTCTGACCTGTGCATAATTTAAAGATACAAATAGTCTTTTGTTCAAAGTGGCTGTGTTTTACAGACTGGATACAGATACTTCCACTTGTCTTAGTGCAAGAGTTTCTTCTAACTTAGTATCTATAAAAATCCCTTTCTTTAATCCTTTTCCAATACACTGCTACTTAATTTTTAACAGCAACATTTACAGTGAATACAGACAAAATATCTATATTATTCCTGTAGCAAATAATAAAACTTACCTTGTTTGATAGGCTGCTGATTTGAGAAGGTGAGAGGAGTAACGAGGAATTTGGTTTCAGCTACCTGAACCCAGTGGTGCAGAATTTTTATTGTCCAGACACCAGGTCGCAGGGGCAAATTCAGAGGTGGTTTGTAGTGAGTAAACTCGGCACTGGATTCAATGAGAATATCATATGTCGCTGCAATCACATTAATGGGATCCACCCAAATGACAGTCACAGTGACATTGGGGCCTTTCCCCCACTTCTGCATCCCAACTGGCTCGTCTGTTGGCCCAAGGAGTCCTCCGAAATTGCGGAAAAGCCTTTCCTTGGCGTCCCACTCAGTGCCAATCTGAAATGAAAGAACACAGTGCTGGCAGCATCATCTCTGTAAGCACCTGAGACTTTTATGGCAAACAAGGGCTCTCAAGAGACACAAATCATATTTCTCTAATCACATGAATTATACATACATATAAAAGCAACATGACCTAAGATCATAATGCGTACACAAATTGTGAGACAAGTAAGAAGACTTCTTTTTTGCTCCCTTTCTGATTGATAAAAAGGTTTTCTATATCTTAGAGTGACACAACAGGTGATAGCAGCTCTCTCTTTTCTCCACAGAAGCAGTCAACAAGAGACCAAGCTGTGGCTGGACACAGCCTATGCACAGGAAAAAAAAAAAGTGACCCATCCTCTCCTGGGTCATGAGAATATATTACACACTTGAGGCATGGACCCTGCAGTAGAGACCTGCCCAGCTGCTGCTGAACCAGGGAAGACACTTCAGCTGCTGACTTTAGGACAAGTCAAATCAGGTCCTTTACTACAATCCACCCATGAGATGCTGTCTCCTTGTACTCCCTTCCTGCCCCATGTGGGAATTTATTTCTTGTAAACTCTTATTGTCATAATAGTGACATTGTTTTTCATTTATTCACTAACAGTAAACCAGTTGATTCACAATCTAGTGTAAATACTTAATTGACCTTTCTTTTTCCTAGCAGCTTTCATGTTATATGAATTTGAATGGTTCACCCATAACAAACTTCGAAGCTGTTTCCACTAACACTTGTGCACTGCCAAAAACAGCACCTCTGACCAGCCAGTTTGGAAATGGAGTAACTGCCTTTCTTAGGCCAATGGGAAGACTTCAGTATCCCAGCACTAAAGCCAGCAGGTTTATGAGCCTGAGCACTATGGAACCTTTCCATCAACTCTCCTGTGATCATAGGACTGAGGGCTGCACTTCTGCTTTTGGAGGCAGTTTGGGTATGAAACCCCTCAAAGTCCTTCTGGTCTTCTTTTGTCCTACTCTCCAGAGAGTGCAGATAACCAAAGAGTTGATTTCTTCCCTGTATAGGAAGTCTCTGTGGGTGACCTCTGGAGACCCCTCACACACAGGCAAGATCCTCACTTTCAAACTTGTGGATATTGCAGATTTTCCCCACACAGAGCTGTCCTTATCCCTAGGCTTCACCTTACAAGGGCATGGCCAGAGCCTGCTTTCCTGAAAGCATAAGAAATAATTGTAGCTCATTTGCTTCAGAGATTTTTCTTCTAGATTTCGTTTCACTTCATGAGAATAAGCGATTCCAATATAATGCCTAAATCCCCCCAAATCCCCAAAACATAATGATTACCTGATGCCTATTACCTGTACTGGAAACTGTCCAGTCTCCAGTCTCTTCTAAATAAATCCCTGTGGTTGGCAGACAAATTACAGGAGGACTGCAAGCAAAATGCTACAAGGTCAGTAAAATAAAACCCTACCATCCTAACTCTGTCTGTCATCACACAAATTCCTCCTACCGGGCTGTGACACTGCAGAGTATGAGACAAAATGAGCCTTCCACTACTCTGCAATCAACACAGCATTTCTGGTATTTCAGAGGTATTTCACCCAGCACACCAGCTAATCAAACCAGACAGCATAGCCCAGATATCAGACCCAAGCATCGAATGCCTCGAGGAGCTGTCAGTGTGTGCTCTCCTGACAAGACTGACTGAATATGTATGGAAATAAGCTGAGAAAGAAAATTTCCTGACCAGACCTTATTATCTACTCTGCCAACCTTCACTGAGGTGCAGCCATATCACACCTACCAGTGCTCAAGGGATCTGGAAAGAATAAAGTCACAACATGTGAAACAAACCTACACCCTCCTGGGCAAAGAAAAGTCTGTACGGAAGCTCTTTCCACCACATTCAATATTTCTTACTGAAGAACTCATTGTAGAAAACTTACTTCATCCTCAAAAATTAAACATTCACTCCTGACATCCAACTATTTCCCCTCTCTTTTGTTTCTCATCCCTGAGAAAATAAATCAGAAAGTTACAGTCCCCTTGCTCCAGCCTCCAGGTGACACTGCTTCACACCAGGCTGCACAAAAGATGTTGAGATGTGCTCACAGGAATAAAGGTTTATCAGACTGCTCTGTGGAAGAGCTAAGGCTGCTTTTGGGGAAAAATTGTAACACGACTGTTGTCTGGTTGTTAAGCTTTGTGCAGGTGTGGCATTGGGTTCCCTAAAGCAAACCAGAAGTTACAGCCAAAGGGCAGGGGAAGAGGGGAGGGAAGGACAGGTACCCCCAGATCCCAGTGTGCTCCAGGGCCAGGGCTCACACCAAGGCTCCACAGGCACCTCGGGGAGGGAAAGGCAGGGAGCTGTACACTGTGTTCATGGGACCTGCCTTTATGTCTGATTTCCAGCTGGGGACATACTTTCCCATGCTGCACAGCTTGCAGTACCAGCTGCTTTTAGAAGCACAGTATTTTATAGGGAATTTTACTTAAAGCACTGGTTAGAGGTTTATAACTCTTGAACTTTACACAGCTGAGTTCCCAGTACTGAGATGTCCGATTTTACAGGGCAAGAGATACTACAGCCCTATAATAAGTTTCACAGCTCTTTAAAACATTGTGAGTAGGCTTTCACTTTCAAATAGAATACACCAAGTATGGGATTGAATCAAGCAGTAATGAATATCTGATAAATTATGAAGGGATGTGGCACAGAAACTGACATTTTCCACATTATTATTTTAATCACCTTTATTTTGGGCTTCAGCAAGCACTGTGTACAGGGTATGCTTGGAAAGCTGGAAATCTCTCATTGGCTCAACATTTCTGTTTCTATCTCTGTTCGAACCCAGATAAAATTTTCCCAAGATAAATTATACCCTGATTATGGGTTCGTGTCTCATTGCTCACCACAAACAGGACCATTAGGTTCACACAATGCACACTAATTGCCTGCCACCTAGTTTATTTTATTCTCTGTGATGAATCACAAGTCTTAACAAGACCAGAAACAGCATTTAAGTGATAGAGGGTGAGCTGAGACTTTTAGTGGTGTGCAGCAAATCAATCCCCTGCCCTGCACGAAGAAGTTGCCTGAACCCAGGCTGGCAGGACACATAGTGTGTGCATTGTGCATGAGCCAATTTTAGGAGGTGTGGGAGTTCCATGCTTGGAAATCATCTCTCTTGGATTTCCTGTAAGTTTATTTTATTTGACTCAGCCTGCAGGAGCCATGTGCCATCAAAATGCTGTCATTAACTCCCCTCTAGGTGTGGGGCAGCCCAGCTGGCTGATGGCTTCCCACTTGTCCTTCCAGGGTGTGGGGTGAAATCTGCTCCTTGGGAAGTGAAGTCTGGGAGCAGCAGAGGGCAGGAGGCAGGGGCTGGGGAGATCCCATAATCTCTGCTGCAATCTCAGCTGTGCACCAGGGTCACAAATACACTCGGGAGCACATTCAGTGCAGCATATTTGTGTGCTCTTCCTGCTGGCCCCAGTGCTGTGAGCTGGGAGAGAGGAGAAAGTTCCCAGCTAAAATAGCCCCATTCAGTTTTAAATTCCTGCCAGATCATGGGGTGAAAGTTGTTGAAGAACAAGCAGTTCTATGTCCCAATAAGCATAAATCTTAATTTTATCTTCTGTGAACACTGATGCTTCCATCTTAGCTAAACTGCCAAGTTTGTTTTCCACACGCTGGACCTTGACAAAGCAGTGGCATTTTAATAAGCAGTAGCAGATCAGAGCTTTCCAGCCACACTGAAGCTGAAGAAGTTAACACTGGATTTATAGCAGGGTAACTGAGACAATTATTTGGCTCAGAGGCAGAGATCCCTGCAGGCCAAGGGAAGGCAGAAAGTAAAAAAAAAAAACCAAAAAAAACCCCACAATTAAAAAATTAAATAATTTACTCTGTACCGCTTGGTCTTTTAAAATATCATCTATGAAAGCAGAGGACAATGAAACAGGATAGGTGAGGAAAATAAAATGAAAACAAGTAAGCAGCCACTAAAACTCTTTTTGCTGAGTTTCAAACAGAAGAAAATGTTTCCTTATGCTCAAAAAAGCTCACCAGTGATTAAATTCTTAAAAGTACTAAATAAGCAGAAGAAATATTCCTACAAATCACAAGAATTGGAGCTTGTATGAACATTTGTCACTGCATGAAATGGCAGGGCTACCATCCGACACATTGATAAATGAAACGCGCTTTCCATCCATCTCTTTAATGGCACATTAGTGTCATGGATTTGCCATGCACACCAAAACACTGAATCCCACCTAGGCATTTCTTAATTGCCCAAGAAGATGGTAATTTATGGACTTAGCCATAATGACTGGAACACATTTCTTCAATCAATTTTATACCTTAATTGAAATTTGCGGCTTAACAAGAAAAATCATGAAATTAACTGCTCAGACAGTTGTATCTTTAAAACAGAACACAGATGTCAGGTCCTATTAGTGGTCAACATTCCTGATATATTTTAGGTAGATTTTTTGTGCTCTATGACAGACACTGGGACAAATTTCTACAAAAATAACAGGATTTGTGGGAAATCTCAATCACTGCTGTGATAATTTTCTCTTTTGTGTTACAACATCAATATTCTGCTCACATGTGGTATCAATACCTGACTACCACTAAATTTGAGAGGCTTTTTCAGTGTACTCTCGAGAGACACATTTAAACATGCCACCATTTTCATCTGGAATTGCAGAAAAATGGAGTTTTCCCCAGGAGCCTTTTACAGCACTTGCAACAAACACGGTGGCAAAACTTTTAAGTTACTTTTAAATTACTGAGCCCCTTTGACAACGACAAAAGGCTTCCATTTGTTTTTAAAACAGAAGGGCGTGAGGACACTCAGATTAATGTAAGAAATGAGTGTTGACCACAGATCTGAACTGCCAATGGTATCTCTTTCTATGATGAGGATGTACACTATGCTAGAAAGCCACTCTCACCTCAAATTTACATGGAAATACAGTTTCCAAAGGCTGCTGATTCACTCTTCACTCTTGTGATGCCACAGGTGTGCATGGGTGGCTACCAACACTCACCTCTGAGAACTGCAACCTCCCAAAATCACTCGGTGGACTTGCAATCTTGAAGACTTTCTTGGGCATCACCCACGTTTCCAAAGTCTCCAGTTTACTGACAGCCAGATTGGTTGCGTGGTGCCTGATCAGGAAGCCTTGGAAACGGTCAGCAAGGAAGTAAAGGTGGATGGAAACTGGATGGCCCATGGGGTAGTATCTGTAAAACAGCACATGCTCATCATTATGTAAGAGAATGAAATCTCCATTTACTTGGAGCTAGTGGCTTAAGGAGCATTCATTTCAACTAGAAAATCCACCACTGTACTTTAAGAGATTTCAGTTGTGTTCATGACTCATTATCAAATATTCTTAGGCTGTTCCTATTACCCTGTAAAGTAAAAATATGTTACTAAGAACACAGGCTCATTAATTCCATATCCACAGCTCAAAGCTCTTTAGGAGGTCCTTTTGTGTGCCAGAGAGCTCCTCTCTCTCTCACCACCTCTCCTGGTAGAAAGTGGCACCCAGAGACACGCACCAGACACCCAGAGATTGTTAGGGTGCAGCATTGTTTGCTCGGATAAACTGTAGGAAAAAGGATGCCCTAGGATTGTGCCTGTGCTCCAGAGCTGCCTTTCCTGCCCCAGCAGGGTCAGTGCCTGTCTGCACAGGACAGCAGGGAGTGCTGTGTGACCAGGCACTGACCTCTGGGCCCCCTCTACTCCCTAGCCTCAAGGGCAGGGCTCTGCAGGGTGACATTGCAGTGAAGGGCACCAGGATCCTGTCCCCATTTTAGGTCTCTGTATTTTAGGGAAGAAACTTCACTTTAAAGACTTGAGATTGATTTTGCTGTGAGTTTTTTACTCATAATCAAAAAAACCCAAAAAAACCCTACTTTGAAAAAGGGTCAAACAACTAGGCAAAAACAGTCATTGAGAGCTCTGGAAGCCTTCAGTTGAGATTTAAAGACATTATAGTCACAGCTTCAAATAATTAAAATGTATGGTTGATTGTCTGCTATGGCCTCAGAAACATCTGTAACAATATTTGGGTACATATGGATGCATAAATAATTAAAAACGTGTTATTCATAGCTCGGAAATCAAATATTTTGCTACTTTACAGCACTGATATTAACTGCAAAACAAGTTAAACCAACCAGCATCACACCTTTCCAGAAAGTCAGCTAAGCCTGACTCCTCAGGCTTGCTACCACAATTAAAGGATGAGCACTAAGGATGAGCACTGAGGAGGACTTTCCATTGCACGAGGTCAGCAACACCCCAGAAGAAACTCTCTAGAGCTGGAGAAATCAGCATAAGACAGGGTACCAACAGGGCCAGCACTGATGGACTGAGCAAAACCACTGCAAAGCTACACAGCCAATGTCAGCAACAATCTGACTTCTGTTCCGAGTACTAAGACCTCCTGTTTTATATGTGTGCAGCAGCAAATATTTACAGTATCCTTGAAATAGTCTGAGTAAATTGCCTCTTGGCAGCAGAGAGTAAAAATGCCTAGAGATGGAAAAAATGAATTAAATCTCAATCACACATTAATGTTGCTCCCACGGAAGATGCTGACACTCCATCTCCTTTGGCACCCGAGCAGTCTGTGGGGGGCACAGCTTTCTGAGGCTGTGGGCTGGCCCTTGTTAGGAAAGTGTGCAAGGCAGCTGCTCTTACAAACATCTCCTGGGCTGCTGTGGGTGGCAGCATGGGCCTGACTCCAAGGGGGATCCGAGGCAGGAGCCGCTTTCCTTGCAGCGTGAGCTGGGGTGCTGCATGCACAGGATCAGCCAGCCTGGGGCTGTGCTCAGCCCCACAGCAAAGGGAGCACTGCCTTCCATTTCTGCATTAGAGACATGCAAAACCACAAGAGGGAAAGAGGAAAGGTATAGGTGCAAACACCCAGAAGGACAGCGCAGGATGAGAGGAGAGGAGTTGTGAATCATAAAGCTGAAGATCAGCCATCTTCCTCTGATCTGAACTGGATGCTGACTCACAGTGTCTTGAGGGGGCTCAGGTAGGTATGAAAACGAAGCCTCCACTCCATATCACTATTTGCAATTCCTCCCTGCACTGTTTCATGAGGCTCCAGCCTGCTGTAAGGAGCTATGCTTTATTCTGGAGACAGCTGCAGTCATGGTGTTCCTATCTATAATCTGAGCAAGCTTGAAAAGCACCTTGAGTTCCTGTGCAATGGAAAGTTCCTCAGAAACAAAAGTGATAATTGATATAAATCAGCATCAGAATACTGGCAAAAGTACTGAGAACAAAAGTAATTGTCAAATTATTTCAGTACTGGTTATACATAGTCCCCATCCTCTTCGCTGGCTTCACTCTGCAGGACAAATCATCCAGGACTTCCTTTATTTCATATAAGGAAGGCATGCTACTAGTGATTATTTCCATCTAATTGTTATTGATCTTTTATTACTTTGCATCAGTAATCTTCACTGACAAAAGTCTAATAGGAATCTGGAGCGCTTATTGCCACATCTTTCTAAATGGGACATTGCTCAGCATTTCCATGACTAATTTAGGAAGGTCAAGGCACATTTGGTTCCCTCTCGAGAATACAACAGGGGCAACGTCCATCCATCAAAGCACATGGAGTGTTTGCTGACTTAGGCTCTATGTGTTTTCTATTAGGATAAAAAAGGGCAGGCTCCAGAAATACATTCTGAAGATGGAATTAAGAGATGGTAAAGTAAGACTTAAAAAGAGGAACCATCTCTGCTTTGAATCTGAACAGCTCCAGATGTGTTTGCAGGCAGCAAACATCTACCATGAAGAGAGCCTTTTCTGTGCAAGTCTAACTTCAGGAATTCTTCCTTCAAATCCCTTTTAGACTGAATTCTTCTTAGCCAGGCTTACAGGTGAAAAAGGAATCTAGAATATAGGAGGAATTTCCTTTTAAAGAATAAGGACTTCCATTTGAGATAAATATATCTACCTATAGATATATAAACACCTACATATATTTTATGTATTTGATGCTAATAGATCTTACCAGTTGCAGCACTTTTGGCACAGAGAGCTGCACCAAGCAGGTGAACTGAGCTAAGCAAGCTCTCTGTACTCTATGTGTGCTCCCAGGGGAACAAACAAGCAAGGGCCATTAACCTGCCTGTGTTCAGATTTGTTCTGAAATCCTGTCCTCTGCTTTTGGTAAGCATAATAGAGGTGAACATGACCTCTGCTGCAATCACACCGAGGGTTTAGGAGCTGAGGCTATAATGCACTTGCTGAAATTAATCAAGGGAAACGCAGCAGTGGGGGTAGCACTGCCCAACTGGATCCTGTCAGTCTTCATCAGGCTGGAGAGGAGCTCCTTAGAAGTGCAGCAAACAGGTCACATAATGTCAACCCGGAATAACCAACGCTTTATTATGGACATAAATACTCCTGGAAATCAGCGCTGTGCACTTGCAGCTGCCTGGCCCCGCTCGTGGCTGTAGGCTCCAGCCAGCAGAGCCAAGCAGAATGAGCCTCCGGCAGAGCCTGGCGGTCCCTGTGTCCGCAGAGCAGCGAGCAGAGGCAGCACTGACCTGCAGCTGTTGTCCCCAGCAGCGTGGAACGAGGTCTCGGCCCTGCGCAGGCCCAGGCGGGAGAAGGAGTGGAACATGGTGAGGGCCACGTCGCTGAGGGTGCCCAGCCCGTCGGGCTCCTCGTACACGTTCTCCCAGTAGGAGCGCAGCCCCGGCGTGCCCGACGGGTAATTCCCGTACAGGTAATAGTCCAGCTGGCCAATGATCTCCTGATTCACCACGGCCTCAAACTTGCGGGCGAAGAAAGTTGGCCTGGCAGTCTGCTGTTGGGATAGGACAGGAAAAGACACTTGTGGCAGCAGCTCTCTGGCCACAGAGAGAAACACAACTTTCCCAGGCATCGTCCTGGGCAAGGCTGTGAGAAGATCAGAGAAAACAATAAGAAACAATTCTTAACTTGTGCATCTGGTATTGTGAACATGTGGAATGTGTTATGGAGATTTGTTTACCAAAGGGTGGTTTTTTAATTAGCCAGTGGTGTTTGGACTGGAGGACCCATTAGGTCCAGCTGTATTGTAACTGTCTATAAGATCAATGAGTTTCTTAATAAAGAGATTATTAATCAACCTTCTGTGAATCATGGAATCTATGCTAATTATTACCTGGCCGGGGGCCTGTTGTGGCAATAGACACTGAGTTCCCATTTTCAGACATGACACTTTTTTTTAAGTGATGGGTTGGAGTTGAGAACACAAACTATTTCTCTCCATGGGCAAAGATGACTTAAAATGTCACCTTTGGGACCATTCATCATTAGGAGTGATGTTAAGATTCAGCTAAAAACTGAATTACATAATTACCCCCTGAAAATCCCTTCAGACCAACAGCCACCCTGTGCTGCCTGGCTCAGGAAGGCTCTCCAAGTGCAGGAGGGGTGGGGAATGCTCTCCAAACCCCTGTTAGCCTGGAGACAGTGCAGACCTGGCATGTGTTATGCAGGGAACAAAGTGTACTGTGGTACTGGGGCTCAGAAGAGGCAAAGCAGCATTTTCTGTGTATGGATTTGCTGCCAGAAGGTGGTAAGAGGTGTCTGGGAGAGGTGCCATTTGTGGCTGAGGTTTCTTTACTTCTGAGTGGTCCTGCCCTGATTTTTTCTCAGTGCTTGACTCAATCTTGGGCATATAACTGCTTTATATGCTACTCAACTACCATTAGCTTTCAAAAAGTCTTTGTTTTGCCTTGTTCATATTTGAGCATGGGTCCTGAGGTGCCAAGGAGTTCAAGAGTGCCCCAGATGGTTGGAAAATTCTTTTGAGGATGTTCAGTTTTGCTCTGAGATGGCGCAAGCTGTGGGCTTTGTGATCTCGGCCCGCTTTGTGCCTCTGTGGGAACAGCAAGCCCCAGCCTTCTTGTGCTGTGTGATCATGTGAGGGGCTCTCTCACCAGAACGTGTCAGAAGCCACCTTTACATCTATTCTAATTTTGAACTTTCCAGCTCAGTTTACCTGATTGTTTCCTGAAATATCATTGTGAGTTCACAGCCTGGAGCAGGCCAGGCTCTGCAGTCTGGCAGGAGTTTTTGAAGACTTGCCATTTAGTCTGTGCTGGAGATTTCCCTGAGATTGGTGTTTGGGACAGCAGAGCCTCTTTTAGATAACATCTCATTTGCTCTTTTTGTGAGTGCCTGTGTCACTGACTTCAAGCGTGCCTGGTAGACAGCACATTACAGTAAAGAAAAGATCTCTGTTTCAGAGCAGTCATCATTTCTGTGCTGTAGGGTAACACATTCCCCATCCCACACAAAGCCTGAACAAACAGGCTTTATGCAGGGAACCCCAAGGGGCTGGAGGGATGGAATTGCAAATCTGGTGACCTTGAAACAAGTGGCTGTTCATTCTCAATAGAAGATGCACAGGCCGGATACAGCCTCGAGACTGAGTGCACCCTGGAGCACAGGACTCACTCTCGTGTCTGCCTTGAGGAAACTATCACAAAGGAGCTGATTAAACCTTTTAAGACAGTCCTGCCAAACCTGGGTGATCAAAACCTCATGACTAAGGCTCCCAAAATCATGAGATAAACTTTAATATGATCTTGCTGATGAATCTAATAACGAAAATGGATTTGCCTTGTGCTATGTAAGTCTCTAGTACACACACTGATCAACTTCTAAGCTTTTTTTAAAGATGATAAACATTGCTTAACACTGAAAGCCAAGAGTGCTGAGAAATGATGAAAGCACCTGGGCTGGAACATTGGAGAAAACCTTTTGCAATGAACTCACAGGAGTTACCAAGTAATATTGGTACAGTCAGAGATGTGTCAAGCTTCCCTCCTTTCTAGCACAGCCAGTTACCAATACCAAGGAGTCCAAAGAGTTGCTTTGTGACCTTACCATGCTGTAGTATGTCTCCAGGGCCAAAACATAGGAGAACTTATCTTTCATTCTCCTGAAATTAAGATCAGAGTTTCCTCCCATCTCTTTCTCCACCTGCCTGATGGAGCCAAAGCTTCCCTTCCCTCTCCCTGCTGCAGCCATGCATTCAGCCAGCTCTCCACCCAGTACAGGGGAAGAGCCTCTGCAGGTGTGTTCAGTTACCTGGAACCGGTGGAAGTCTGCTGGTTTGAAGTCGTTGGGTGAGCAGCCACACCAGTCAACAATGTGCTTGTACTGACACTTGCAGCCCAGCTTCCTGTTCCAGTTGGTGATGCGCAGGTTGTTGTCCACCATGGAATCACAGAACGGGCTGTTCTCCAGCACGGTGTGAAAGAAGGACTGCAACAAACACGGAGCAGATTACCATATTTAGCTCCTCAAACTTCCATTTTCTCCTTCGCTTCAGCTCATGGGCCCAAACCTAATGCAGGTGACCTATTTTCGTTTGAAATGACAGGATTCACAAGCTCTGTTGTTCTGCCCCATATGAAACACATGTGTGCCTGTATTCCATAGAGCATGGAAAAATCACAACACTCTACAGACCCGACCCAACTGTAAGAACACACAGCTGATGTCTTGCTCCAATAACCTGGCACAGAATAATTGCCCTTCTACAATGACCAGCTTTGGGCACTGGCAGCCCAAAGGACTCCAAGAAAGACACCAGTGCTAGCAATCATTTTATTTTTATTTCAGCTATATGAGCAATTCTAAGAAATGCCCATTATTTCCCTTCTGTAAGTTGTTCCCTAGTCTAACAGATTTAGGACTATTTTTCTGAACAATGTGCTAATGGCATATTTCAAGTTGTTTCCCAAAACAATTGTCAAAACTGCACCATCACCCTGGTTACTCTGATAAAAATACAGTCTCAGACAGCTCTTATGTGGGTGTCTTATCTCCAGCACTCTGCAATGCATTGCTTGTTGAGTGGCTTTGTTCTGAAACACGCAGTTCACCCTAGGCACCAAAAGGACATTCTGCCTCCTGCATTTACATCTGAAATCATAAGTCTTCATTTGCTGACTCATGGCAGCATGGAATTCCTATTGGGCAATCCTAATGATATCATCATAATAACAGCTATTACATAAACCATGTGTAATGGGGACTGATATAGCTGGTTAACAGGTCAGTGAAGGCAGGGCCATTTTACAAAACCAGCTATGTACCTTGCAAAGAAAACCTTGTAGAAAAAAAGCTATGGAATACCATCAATTTTAGCCCTGCAAGAGACCATTTTTGGAGCAGTGACTTCTCTTTAAAATCAGCAATAGTAAGTTCTATAAATAACCAGCATAACATTAACATGGCTGGCCCCCAAATAATCCCCCTACCCTTTTTAATGTTAAATGACAGCCCAGTGAATATGGATTTTATGCTTGAACTGTTTGGTTAAACCCATAAAGGCATCCATTCTCATTCAAGCGAGAGGGGAAAAAAAAGCCCTACCCAATTACCCATTGCCCTGTGTCCTTTCATAGCAATACAGGAATTTCTCTAGATAATGGATGAAAAGGTTATCAGAGTAGAGAGAAAAGGTGATTTTTAACAGAAACAGGATTAAAAGATTATGCAACATGTGTGGGGAATAATAAACTTCTATCAAATGATAACAATTGCTGTGCTCCACCAGAAGCTAACGAGCAAGATTTGCAAGATTGGTGTCATCCATCCTTCAAAATGTTCAGGAACCAAGGCAGTTATAGGTTTAAAGGCAGTCATCAGTTGTTCCTTGGGCTGGCTGACTGCTGCAGCCTGTGGAGCAGAGCCTGGCAAGCCAGGGGAGCAGTGTACCTGCTGGGGCAGGTGTAGCACAGGCTGCCAGCCACGGCTCTGTGCTCTCCCTGCAGATAGTGCACATTGCTGACACATTGCTGCACGCCAGGCAAAACCCCACACTGCTGTGCACTCCCCTTCTGCATCACTTGCAGCCAGAGCGACTCCTGAGTGATCTAAATGATTTGTGACTGTGCCTTCTGGCTGAGTTTTGAACAGAACAATAAACCTTTGTTTGCAGGGTTTATATTTTTAAAGAAAAGTGCTGGATAATAGCAAGGAAAGCTACTTATGAAGACAATTCGCCATCTCTAATATCCTTCAAAAGCTTTGTGCAGGAACAATTTGCAAGCAAAGGGCAGCTGGATTTTGGTTGTTCAGTAACAGATTAATAGGCTCAGAAGTATAAAACAAAGCCACTCTTTGCAAAAAAGTCCCACAAACAAACAAGGCAATAAACAATTGCAAAAGATGTTCTAACCCTAAAGGGCTTACTCATGATAGAAGTAAAAATTTCATTACCCACTGTGGGATGCTCCAAAGCCCACTGACATCAGGTGAAAGCCCCTCTGATTTCAGTCAGATCTTTGGGACAAGCACAAACATTGCAGGTTTGAACACAGAGAGGGATTCTTTGCATCCACATACCTCGGCAGGAAGCAGCGTGTAAGAGTAAAACCTCTTCATCTTTGTTACCAGATCATCATTGGAAAAAGTGACATATTCCACAAACTTCCTGTTCAGGAGGAACCAGTCCGACCCTCCATCGACTGTGATTCCTTCTGGGATCTTGCGGTCCCCGAGGCGCCACATGTGTGTGTCGCACTCCAGGAAGAGCCGATCCAGCCCTTGTTTTCTGATAAATCTGAGGGAATACAAGAGGAGCCATCGAATGTTAATTTGTATTTTGCTATCATTGGGAGCTTTATAAATAAAAAGCTACTTTCTCAAACAAAAAAGGATCATCAAAAGGTCACTTGTTTATATTTCTGTTCTACTCATAAGTAATGTAGAGAGGTTTAATAAATGATTAATCAGTTCTGTTACAGAGGCAAAGATAACAGATTGCTTTTAAACATAATTTACACCTTTTGCTGTCCTAAGACTGTGCAGGTGACAGAGCTCTAGGGCAGGAAAGTCCATAATGTTCATTTACTCTGAACAAACCACCATAGAAGAACTGCAACATGAACAGGAACTAAACACATTATTCTCTCTCTAAGTAAATTCAGTTTTTAAAAAACAGGAAAATGTACATAAAGGTAAAATGACCCATTTTCTCCTATGCTATTATGTCATTAATTTTTCTATAGGGATACAGCCAATAAGGAAAAAATACCATTATATTGGTCTTTGCTGTAGAATGAGCAAGTTTGCTCCATTTTCAAGTCTCTGGGGAACAATGTTTTGTTATTGCTGAACCATGAATAAGAGGAGCAACTGCAGAACAGCAAAGTTATGGAAATGAATTATTTGAGACTAATGTAAGAGAAGTAAAGCTGGGAAATCAATCTGTGTTTGAAAACACTTTGGACTGAATTCCCACTCATCTTTTGAGACTGTCTGATCCAAGTTTCTGCTTGTTATTCCATTTGGGAATGATTTCTCTGAAGGAGAAGCAGGGCAGCCGTGAATTAGCACTGAGGTGGGCTGAGCACCATCCACCCTGGTTGGATGTGAGCACTGGACACATCCCACATGTTCTGAGCAGTAACAAATGCTCTCTGACCACACACTACAGCAGCCCACAGCCACAGCCCCCAGACCTCTCTGGGTGCAGGATCTGCAGGATGACAACAGCTGTGGCACCTACAGGAACAGGGGCACAGCCTTCCCTTCCTGAACCACACACAGCCGTGCCAGGGCGTTTCAGGATTAGCAAGCCAAGATGACATTTTAGTAGTCCTCAAACACTTCCTGCTACTGAAGGAAAGGGAAAAGAATGAAAGTTAAGGAACAACAAGCACCAGAGCTTTCTGGAGCCCTGCATCTGGAAAAGTGAGCATTAACCCCGTAGGCCAACTCCCTGGCTCCAGTTCTGTTCTGTACCAATCAAAGAACTGAGATGCAATTATGAAATGGTGCATATTAATTTTCAAAAGGACCGTGAATGACTTCAGGGTCTATGTCCTACTGATAGCTATGTCTCTTTTCACAGTATGAGAAGAGGTCTTCTGTTAACACAACAGCACTGAAAACACGTAAATGAGAGTCGAGAAATTTTTCTTTCCATGAACAAGTTTCTAATTTCATGTTCCATTATGAAGGATAATAGAAAAGTCTTGCAATTTTAATGCAGTGCTCTGGAATGTAATCTTCAAATTCAATATTTATGCAGTTATCTCCAAATCAAATATTAATGTGCCTGAAAGTTTGGTCATTTATTTATTTCTCTTCAAAACTAAATGCTCATTAGAGTTAATTATTTTAAGAAAATAACAGAATTTTATCGACTACATTTAAATAGGAACATAAAGTTCTTTTCCATTAAGTAATTTCTTTCAACTGCTATCTCTACCAATTTATCACCCTTTACTCTCCTTTTCAAATGGAAGGTTCTTTGACTGCAATAGAAACCCTCAAACAAAAAAAGCCACCTGGCTATTGCAATAACTGCCCTATGTAGGAACTGCCTCAGCCTGTGTGACATGATCCAGCTCCCAGCTCCCTGGTACTGTAACAGCTTCAGCCTTTTTGTCTGAATTTGGCAGCAGAAGACCATGACCATGCTCCAGATGAGAAGGTCCCAGCAAATCCTGACTCACAGCTTCATCTTTTCCAAAGTAGTTGACAGGCTCTTTTTTTTTCTATACATGTACAGTTCTATGGTTTTTTTTTGGTTTTTTTTTTTGGTTTTTTTTTTTTTTTTTGAGCTAATGGCTCGGAAAAGCAAATCTCAGGATATGGAGTGAAATAAGCCAATTCCTGGAAGTACAACTGTTTTCTCAACAAACCTTGGCCCCAAATCTTATACAACTGGGTTACTAGAATAAAGTAAATGTACTTTCCAATCACTTACCCTCCGGTAAGGCAGCACAGCCCAACTAAAGAGCTGCAATGCCTTTAGAGATCTCCCAAGAAATGACCCTTTTGCTTGTGCTTCTTGAAACCCTCCTAGAAACATCACAGGTTGCAGATATATAACAGCTGAAGAGAGAGCAGGTGTTTTTCAGAAGGATCACCATTACTGAGCCTCTTCACACACAGTCACAACACCTCAATGGAATAAGGCATTAGCAAAGCAAATAATTTCTGTGGCCTACAAAGCAATGATTTGTCCAAGGGGCTGTGAAGACACAGCTCTGCACTGGGCGATGGCTGCTCGTTTATGTTCCTTGGCAGCCAAGGGGACCAAGTGTATTTCAGACCTGCTGGAAGCTAAATAGGAGAGGCTGCTGGCACAGAGAGCTGAACAGCAAGCAAAGTGGAAAAGGTGGATGAGGCTCCCTGTTTTCCCTCCAGGCTCTCTTCTAGGATGACTGATGCTCCCAGCTACTCCAGCAATAGTGATTTTGGCACTCAGGAAGGCAAGAACTTATTCTAAGCATATCGAATACTGCCTGAGGGAAAGGGGTATTTGTATGCCACATAGGACTTTCCAAGAAATGAAAAACTCTTGGACATTACAAACAGTTCATAAAGATTCTTGACTAGCCATCCAAGAATGATTGCAGCCACCTCTGAAAAGAAAGATAGGAAGATGGAGGGCAAAAGTATGACCCTACTGATTTGTTTCTAGTCTCATGCTGTATTTCATTAGTTTCTGGTTATGCTCAAGGGAATACCAAATCAGTAAATTTTATAAAGCCATTTTATAAAGCCATTCAAATAGAGCAATTAAATGCAAAAAAAGGGTGTTTTTTCTCCTTGTCTTTCTCTCTTGGGTCTCACAAAACAGCTTGCAGATAACTCCCAAATTAAAAGTAGGAAAAATAAAAAAAAGGCTTAGTAATAGCATTTCCTTAATCTTAGTCAAAGTGGAAAAATTCAGGTGCTTCCTGTCACCCTGAACATCAGGTAAGACTGGCATACCTCTGCCAGCTGCAAATGCACTGGCCAAACAATGACATCCTACTGAACCAAGGTATGGTTGGCCAAATACAACAGAGATTATCATCAGCTGAAGAAAAAACAAAAAAACAAAAAAACAACAGGAGGAAAATGATAGGAAAAGAGTCAACCAGGAGAAAACAGAATTAAAAAAAGACCAGGATTAAGAAAAGCATGCCATTTTGCCCTGTTCCATAGAACATTCAATCTAAGACATCTTATGCTTCCCCTTATCAATTTTAATTCTTCCTAAAGAGCCTCCAGTTTTTGAGGGCCTGGAGTTACACTCAAAAGTAAGGAGGAAACACAGGATATTAAGAAGGTGTGTCAGCACCTGACCTCAGCAATCAGACACTGACACACATGAAAGGTGCCACTGTGCCCTGTGTGTGGATGCAGCCTCACAGCTTCCAGAGAGTTATTTTTGTACTTTGCTAAACAACCCTACTGCCTGCAGCACATGGTCTGTCATTGAGTGTAGATGTCAGTCCAGGCAGCTCATGATTGCAATCCAGTTCAGGGAACTCCACTTTATAGTTTATTTAAATATTTATAAATACATTTCAGACAAGATTCTAGGACTGTATAACACATTTGTAACTTGTGTAGCACATACTCTTATAGCATGAGTATAAACAAAGCTCAACTCTTATGATATGTTCTAACTGCTAATAAATATTGCCACACAGTTACTTAATATCAGCAAAAATATCACAATCAAATATCCTCCTTTTGGATAGTTTTCTCTAAGGGACAGTGCAAACCACAGAAACTTGTAGAGACCCCTGCTCCTGAATGCTCTACTTACACAGTAAGTCAGAGAGTTTGCTGTTTTCTTTTTCCTGAAGTTTATGAATGAGTAGAACTTCCTGAAGTATCAGAGGCTATCAGATTGCTAAGTGCTATTTACCAGTAACTTTATCACTAAAAGTTTTTTTCTGGAAAGAATATATTTTTTAAGGTGAAAAGGTTTCTTCCTAAATGTTTCCCTTTTCTGGCCTCTTGCCTAGAAAACCTCCCATTGACATTTCACTGTTAACCAGGTGCACCTACCCAGGACCTCATCATCATTACTCAGGATTTAAGATTAAGAACTGTGAATAAAAGTTACAAAACTCCAGCAAAACAATTCCTCACAAGTCAAAAGCCAATGTCAATGTCAAAGTGAGAATCTAGAGCTAGGAGCTCCACTAGCATTACATCCATGTTTTCCTGAGTGTATGTGGACAAGCTCTGCATGCTTTTACTTTATCTGCTCCTCTTTTCATTGTCTTTATGTGAAAATTTGAGGAAAAAAAGTCCATTTCAGTGCAAAAAGTCAAATAAATATTTTTACAGATGAGAAATGTGAGAGTCAGTTGCCAGCAGTGTTTGCACAGCCACCCTGGAAACACCAGAGTCAATCAGTTGGGAAGCACAAAACAGTAATTTGCAGTTTAGGTGACCAGCTAGAAAGCACTAAAAAATAGTTTGACAATCTTGAGTGTAGCAGTTGCAAGAAGTAATTTGTGAGCAATCTCTAGGCTACCACACATCTCCATAAACCAGGCACTGAAAAATTCTTTATAATAAACAGATTAATGAATCCCAAACCTGTGCAGAGCAGAATCATTCCCTAACTGCTCAAGGTGGAAAACCTGACCTCCACTGGCTATGCTGAGTCCAGCTGACCCTATCTTACTCCATTTCCGTAAGTAACTCTATTCGACCAAGGGTTAAACAATACTTACAACATCTGAAATAATTAACAATTGGCTATTTAAACACAATGTCTATATGGTACCAGCTATTCATCTGTTTTTCTAAGGATAGGATGTTGCAGTGTGTTTCCTGAGACCTCCCTGTCATGCTGAAAGCCTCCAGGGCTGATCCCCCAGTCCCAAAATGGAGGTGAAGCTTGGAAAGGGGAACAGCTTCAAACAGAAATAGCACCTACTTAGTCTGTCGAGATGAGGAAGATTTCTACCCACTATGACAGGCATCGTGTGGAAAGCACAGAACAAACAATTCCTGCTGTTTCAAAAGGCCTTGAAAATAACTCTCAGTACAGACAGAAATGGAAGAGAAAGAATAATTGTAACTTGCTTTTCAATGTGCTTTAACTGTGACATCTTAAATGCAATTCCTATGAGGTCAAAAATGTTATGAGAGCAGAATTATCTTTCGTTAATTCCCTTACTCAGAAGAAAATATTTAAACACATTATTATGTCAACAATCCCCTAAAGCTTTAATGACAATGCAGAAAAAATCATCAACAATATCAGAAAGAATTTCTCTCTTGACTGAATTTGCTCTAGTAAGATTGGGCTTATTTCCTGATTGGGCTTATTTCAGGAGCAAAAGCCAAAGCCATAAATAAGCACACAAATTGAAATGCTTTTAGCAGGTCTGCCCACTGTGCTAAACGCTCAGGAGTTACCAAGGAGCACAAGGAAATGTCACTTTCAGATGTGATCAGTGTTTGTCACCTGTATCTCTGCATGGCTCACAGCACAGCCCGTGCAGGGGAGGGATGGGCACAGCCTGCACTGGGAGATCACAGCTGCCCCTGGGCTGGGGATGGGCTTCAGAGCAGAAAATCCAGCTGGCAAAGCCACCAAAAGTAAGACAGAGCTGAGAGATGCAGTTTGTGATGTTTGTTCCTGGAATTTCCGTGGCAGAAGCTGAAGTGCAAGTCATGGGAACAAGGAGCTCTACTGGAAGGATTTTTTGACAGTCCATGTTTTCAATGTATGTTAAGCACTTTTATGTTCAGTGTGCAATTAAACCTGGGGCAGACTACTGCTGCCACACCCACTGGGCAACAGTGGGCAAAATTTACAGTGCAGCAAAAATGGTACAGCAATTTGAATATCTCTTTCAAGACACAAGTTCACCTTGAAATATTAGGTTCAGTGTTTCCCTTCTCAATCAGTGGCATCTTCATGGAAGCCAAGCAGCCATGGCACTTAGGGTATTCCACATAAGATGCTGTTGAAAGCTGATGAATACATACATTTTATCTGGTCATTATTCCATCTCTATATGGACATTATTAGACTTTTCAAGCTTACAATATGCACCTCATATGCTATATAATTTGTTTCTGCTTCTTTCATGTGCAGCCTTCCCAGAATATCTGTTTAATGCTTTAGTCCTAGCACATATTTGCATTCTCTTTGAAAGAAATTTCCCATGATTCCTTCTTCTTTTCCACCTTTTTCTACACATTAACTTCCACTGGCTTTGAAAAACTTTTCTTTCCACCTTCTCTCTTTCAAAGGAGAAATCTCTTTTTCAGAGAAAGTGTTAAAAAGCCTCAATGTTTCTCAATATTTTAATGTTGCAGGCCAGGGAGCAAAATGAAAAACCCTCTAAAATTCTTTAGTTGTAGGAAACTTGCAAAGTCTATTTTTTGCAGTAATGACTCTACTAGGAATTGCCTTGTTTTGTCAACATTTCCATGCATTTCCTTGTGAGCATAAAGCTTGAGAGAGAGTTTAAAAGGCTTTCCTGTGGGTTTCTTTACCCCACTCTTCACTTACTCTGTATCTTTTAAGCAATACTGAAACAGCTTTTAGAAGCTCAAAAATGAAATGGCTTCCTCTCACCATAAGGGAGGCCACAACTCAAATGATTCTGTTTCTTTTTATATTAAATAAGCAAAACTGCAAATTATAATATGTAGAATGTAGCATGAACTCACCACAGACAGACTCAATGATATTAAACCTGACATTTTGCCATCTGTTTGTCTCCAATAAATGTCTTCTCTGAAAGGTTTCTTGTTTCCTCACCTCCTTTCTACTGACTGAGGGCAAGTGTGAGTCCCTTCTATAGGGGTTTTCAAGCTACCAAATCAGGCCACTGACTTGTGGCTGCACCAGGGCCAACAACATCTGTGCAGCTTCAAATTATGTTTCCTGTAATAACCATTTTATAAAATGCCTCAGGACCTCAGATGACAGGGCTGCAGATGAACTGTGCTGCTCAATGTTCTTAGACAGCAATAAGATTCCTGATTATTTTACCAATATCTCAATTTTCACTTTCCTAATTCTGTCCTTGCCCCATAATGGATGGCTACTTCAAACCTTCTCACTTGAAGCATCTTCCTGAACCAGCGGATGATCTGGCTTGTATACTCTAAGAACAAAGAACATCCAGCCACGTCAAGACATATGGCTGCTTTTGTTTCTCTTTGCACTGACAGCTTAGAGCTCTGTTTTCCAAAACTGAGCAGAAATAAAAGCCCTACAAGGAGGCGAATTGTCAAGCTGAAGCCGTAAAGGCTTTATGGCTCCCCTAATGCTTAGCATAAAGCACTAAGAACATTTGAAAGTTAGCTGTAATGTCTAAATTTTTAAAGTGCAGTCTCTTTGCAGAGAAGATGCATGTTGCTATTTCAGTCGCTACACTTCTCATGCAACTGTTGTGCTGAACTACTTCCAAGCAAAAAATAGATCTTAGTCCATGTGCTCCAGAATACTCAAGTGTTCTAAAAAAATTAGTGAAAAAAGTATGAGGCTGAGGGTAATTTGTGCCAAAGGAACCACCAAATATGTTACATGAGCAGCAGTGTAAGTGCTGCTAGGACATGTGGTTAAACTATTCCAATAGCAATGATAATTAATCCATTTTTTCTCCTAATATTTGGGTACTTACTGGGCAATTCATCAGTGCAATACGCAACAGTGCTTACTGTGTGATCCATTTTCCTAACAGACCTCCAAACCCCCATCAACCCCACGTACAGCGCACCAACAGTGTGTGCCACTGAGGAAAAAAGGCATGTCAGAAATGGGGGTGAAACAGATGTGTGCCAGCAGTGCAGGTTTTGGGAACGTGCTCCAGTCCCTCGGTAGCTAAGGTTTCTCCAGCCTCTGAGAGCTGGGATGGGATTGTGATGCTCCTTGCTACAATTCACCAACACCTCTAAAATGATCTGGAACCCAGAAACCAGAAAGAGGACAACACAACTGCAAAGAACAGCAGTTATGAGGAGGAAAAATCAGCAGAAGAAAAGAATATGGACACATACCAAAACTTTAAGGGCCTTTTCTTTAGCTGTTTGTATTTTGCCTATGAGCTCAAGACTCCTGTAAGATCTAACAGCACCCAGCCTTCTCAGCATGTTTACACTGTTTCCCAAATGACTGCTGTGGAGAGGTTTCTGTACAAACCCCCCCCTCTTCCTGCCTGTCATTGAAGATGTCACATTTGACTGTGTTTATGTTTTATAATACATCCGACAGGTGCTGCTCCTGCCAAAAAAGAAACAAATCCTCTGTGTATTCCAAACTGCAATAGCTTATACAACTACCAGGTTATTCATTTGCTTTTAATAGTCTAAGACACTGAAAATTGAAGGAAATGTGTTGCCCACTAAGCACTACGTAACATCTCCAGCCACTGTGTGCAATTTCATTTCATACATCCACCTCTGTCAGGAAATAATGCTTCTCCAGCTGAGTGAAGGAGCCATTTTCATGTCCATTCTCTTTGCTAAAGCCACTAAAGGAAAATCAGAGTGGTGCACTTTTTCATGACGTTGGCATAACTAAAAAAAAACTTAACTCTATAAAAGGAAGCCTGGTTTCTCTCCTTATTTGGCAGTAAAACAAGTACTGATTGTGAACATGGCTTGAATACAAAGTACACTGTAATTGAGCTGTACAAGCATTTCAGGTTTAAGATGGCACTTCTAATCTTTCTCTGTTGTATAATCCAAAGACTATGATGACTTAAAATTAAGAGTTTTCAGTTGTTTACAAGGCAGACTTAGACAGTTGATTAGGTGCCATTATTCATCCACAAATTAAAATTAAAAGTATCAGCAAGGGTTATACACTGCTTTCAATTACATTTAGATGCTGTGCTCCTGTATTATTAGTTCACATGTTTTGAGAAAAACATCTTGGACCAACTAAGTCATTATTGTACACGGGGCAGCAGCTAGCATAGGCCAGTGTCCTCACCCTTATTATGGCTTCAATTCGTTGTTTTAAACAAAATATTCTGTCCCAGCGTGTTTTGAGATAGGACATCCAAAGGGAGTTTTCTTCTATTGCCCAATAACATGGACACTGGCCTGTGTTCTAAAAGGTGTCCTTTTTTTTTTTTATTTACTTAATTTTTTTGCTGCCAACCCTTGAGGCTGTTGCTTCTCTTCCAGACCTTACTAAGACCGTGACATTCTCTTCATGGGGTATTTTCCCCTGGGCTGTGACAGGACAAAGCAAAGAGCAAAATTAAAAAACTGGAAATATTAGTAGGGAAAAACCCCCATCCCTTGCTCTTATAACAAGCAAGTTGCTGAGTTTAGCTGTGTAAATTCTCCAGGCAAAGTTCACAAGAGGTTGGGAGAATACTGTAAAGCAGCACCACTACACACCCTGGTGCTCCCTGGGGACACAGACATGGGGTGACAGCCTAGGTGAGCCTCTGCTCTTGGCTCACCTGCCTGAGCTTGTAGGAGGTATTTCAGCCCAGAGGACTTCCCCAGTCTGACTACAGGGATAAACCTCACTGGTGTGAGCACAGCTTACACACCTGGGCACTCACTGAAAGCCAGGTGGGAACTGCGTGTCAGATGGGGACAGCAGAGGTACACTGACCAGGTTAGTCAAGACTGAGTCACTCAAACACTAAACATGAAATATCAGGCTAGAAATCTTCACTTTAGGTATTTCTATCCCAACAGGTGGATGTAGAGCTGGAAATTCACCCACAATACAAACAGGGGATAACTACTTTGTGATCAGGTTTTGGAAACAATGGAATGAATTTTTACCCAACACCAGCATTACTCAGAGGCACTTGCAGTTGCTGGCTTGAGTGTGTCTACAGCTGCCTGGGCTGTGCAGGAGGAGGGAAGCCACTCTACCTCCCTATAGAAAATTTGGGGACATGCCAAGGGGTAATGTGAAAGGATCCATTCATCCAGTGGTCAGCAGTGGGAGCGCTTATGGGACTCAGGGATTAGGCAACCATAGCAAACAGGGATGGCAAATCTGCACTCATGTCCCAAATCATGTTCCCTGATGCACAGGGAATTTATGGTAGAAATCCAGGAAAAAAAAAATAAAACACAGTGACAGTTGTAATAAGCTAAAAGGTATTTAGTTGTTTATACAAAGAGAACCATTGAACTACTAAATGAGTTTGCTATTCCTGTGATGGAAAGACAAGTAGCACATTAGCTCATTTCATTATTAAATTAATATCAGCTTAGTATGTTTAATTGATCTAAATTGTTCTGATCCAGTTGAAATTGGCATGTTTGAACCAGCCTGATGTTGCTGTGTCATAATCCATTAGTTATTTTCCTTAGCCAGCTCAGGGAATTTGAGAAGACTCAGGAGTACCAGAGAAGCAAGGAGGCAAGAGACCAACTGCTTTTCCCTGGCTCTTTCTCTCCTCTTTTCTACACTAACTCTGCTGTCGATCACTATTGCCAGCTAGAGCTGAGTCTGCCAATCACTCTGACACTCTGCATTTCCCAAACCAGGGACTCTCCTGTGGAAACTGTTGACTTGGCTTTAAATATGACTCCTCACAGGATTATTTTTTACTACCTGCTATAGAATTTGTGCATGCACAAGATGAATGCTCGTGAGGACTTAATTTAAACAGGAACATGACAGAATTGATAAATCTGGTGACAAGAGTAAGAACGGCCAAGAAGAGAGAGAGACTTGTGAGTTATTCTGCCTGCCTGCTGTGCTGAACACACAACTCAGTGTGTCACATTCTCTGGGTACACTTGACATTTTACAGAATAAAGGGAAGACCTGGTGACCCAAGCAGAATAAAACAATATTTTTAGATGCAAAGTCACTGGGGCTCAGCATATGGAGTTGCTGGAAGTGCAGCAGGACTGCTGTTATGGTACAAAACCAGCAAAAAAGAGGAACAGCAAAACTAAGAATAAAGAGGAAAACAGGACCCACAGGAGTCAGATAGGAAACTTCTTTCATCTGCAGAGGTTGTTAAAGCCTTTGGAAGATGGTGTCTGGTCACTGCTGCTCCCCCAAACCATAATGGCAAGTTGATGAGTGGTGGGAAACACAGCACATTCCTTCTTCAAGACTTGTGCAGGGGAGATGAAGAAGGATTTTGATCCCAATTTTAGTAGACTGTGGTAAGCTCCAGCCACCATCCTCACTCTTACTGTCACTGCAGGCTGCTACAGGCTCCCATGGCTGGGGCTCTGCCCATGCCTGGCTGTGCTGCAGAGCTCAGCTAACCCAGGTCTTGCTCACCAGGGTGCCACCAGGTCAGTGCTGGTGTGTGGGGCAATTGCCACTTACTCACAAAACATCAATCTGTGCCAAGTCCACAGGAAGATGCAACATCAGTCTGCTCAGTGCCTCTCTCCCCACAAAAGCATCTCTGACTCTGGGAAGGAGTCACTCTGGGCCAAGAAACAACTGTCCTCAGAAAAGGGTTTCCTCCTCATTCCCTTCTCTTTCCTGGAATAGGGATTTCTTCAATCAGGTGATGCTGGAAATCATCACCATACAATAATTCTCAGTGCTCTGGTTAAAATAAGATGAAGAAAGGGCCAACTCACCTTGCATTGTCCCTCCCATGTGATTTCAAGAAGTTCATGTCACGGTATCTGGACAGGAATGCCACGAGCTGATCGTTTGTCCTGTGAGAGGAAGAACAAAAGGTGCACAAATGACACTGTGAAAACCACTGCATCCAGAGCAATTTATATGTTTATTGTTCTCATTTGGAAACCATTCTCAGATTCTGAAGGTGGTTCTAAAAAAGAACTTCCATCCTGCTGCTAAACTTCAATGACCCCCTCTGCTCAGGAAAGCAGAGGAAGGAAGCAAAGCTTTATTACACCTTAACAAATTTCTTATCAACCCTTGGCAGGTATTTTAAGCACTATAAGAGAGTATACATGAAGTAATACTGCTCAACACTTCTTAAGTATGAAAATCCAGCTGCAAGATGACTGCATTGATAGTTCCATTTTACATGCTTTGCTAGATATTTCCTAGGGAATTTGGTTCAGTATCTATTGGCATTTTATTTGTTTTCATTGTGTAATAGAGAAGAGGCCAAGGTTGGAATGCATAACGCAAGAGAATTTTGATATCAAAAAGGCAGTATAATCAACAGGAACAAAGGAATTTAGAAGGTTAATTCCAATTAGTATGACAGGCAATCTGACACCAGCATTTTCAGAATTTCAGCTGACATGTCCAAGAATGTATTTATGCTTGACAGCTTTTGTGGTCTGTTCTTTCTTTAACAATGGAGCAAAAATGTTCTCTGTTTATCTAGGTCAGCATATTTAGGAAAACTGAATAAATCACATTAAAAAGATCTTAATCTCCTGAATTGCATTCAAATCCACAACCTTATGGATACACCATTTAAGCAATGTCTGTAATGAATTTGGTGGCAGAAAGACTCAAGATAAAAGAGCTGTCAATACTACTGTATTTTGAAAACATTTCATTATTATAAGCCACAGAAAAGCAACTTAAACCTGAATGTGTTTAACTGTACAAAATGTGTTTAACTTCTGGGGTCAGGCTGCAACAACCTGGAAATGTTATCAGCCAAGTAAACTATTTTCATAATCTCATTGATTTTATCCAGACCAAATGAATTATCTGTCAATCAAGCATGCTGACAGACAGGGCCCTGAGACCCTCCTCCTTCACTCCCTCATGTGAGCTGCAATACCTCCCAGGATCAGACTCTGCATCTCAATTTGGCAAACTCAGAAAGTGCTTTCTGTACAGTAAGCTGTGCAGATTTTCACATTTGCTGCTCCAGTGACTCTCCATCTTACTGGGATGAATAGGCATTTAGTGAATTTACTTAGCAATGCTTCCACATGAAATGGTTTCAATGGCTGACATCTTCGGGTGAGTTTCTAGGCAAAAGCTGGCATGCAAAGATGATCTTTAGAAATATAATCAAGTTTGGAAGTGCTTGAGCTTTAATTTCCTTACAGGATAAAAATCAAATCAACCAAAGTAACAATCGACACCACTCAATAAAACATCATCCTTTCTAGATTGCTCACCAACCAGTATTTTGCTATTCTGCAGTACTCTACCAAGTGCATCAGGACTTGGGGCTGCCATACAAACCTCTCATTGCTTCTCAGTTTTTAGGTAATTCTTATAAATGTCCAAATGATGCTTAGCTCTTAAAGTAATCAATAACTGACATTTTCTCTCTTCTTGAAAACACTGATGGTATCTTGGTCCTACTTTGAATGTTTTTAGTTTTTTGTTTTAAAGAACTCATACAGAGTTTTACTCTTTGTCCATTAATATGCTTCTTTTCATGTGTTGACAACATGGAACTAAAACATCATAGTTCCATTTGGTAAAACTTTTTAGTTAATTGACATTTACACTTATGCAGTCAACCAATTCTATGCTCAGCATGGCACCACACTGAATTTCTATTAAGCTTTCACTCAAAGTGCTCTTTCTGGCCCCAGCATCATGAAGATACTGCACATCACCTCTGACTTATTCCATCAGAAGACATTAAGAAGAAAATCAAAGGTATTGAACATGCCATTGGTGTAAATGCATTTGTTAAAATCCTCCTCACTTTTCAGAAACCTTTGCCTTCAGGGGTAGATTTCCTAAATGCCTCTGGCACAGATTGCCGCCACACTTCTTCACATACAGCAGCAGCAGAGTCTCTGCCTCGGCAGTGCCTCTGGCACCAGCTATTTCCAATGCCTCTGGCACTCCTTTGGACAAAGACTGGAGACATGGGCCTGCTTTTTCTCTAAGTAAGGCAATCAAAAGCTGAGATTTTCAGCTGAAGACATCACTGGGAGCAACAGCAAGTCCACGTAGCCAAATTAAATTCTACTGTAGCTCCACAAATTTCAGGGATAATTCACTGAGCATAAATTTGGCACAAAGTCTTTTACTAACTATCACGGTAAAACAGAAAGTAACAAGTGCAGCATAGCCTTCCTAAGAAGGAAATAAAGGCATGTGGAGAGGGAGGGTAGTTCATGCTACTGATTAAAAATGCACTAATATTACATATCACATTCCTATCAGTTTCCCCAGTGTGTAACACAGCACGAATACAGATTGAGGAAAAAGCCCTTCTGCAGTCGGTGCCTGAGGCTGGGCCTGATGGATGCATCCACACCGCTCTCACTTCTATTTCCTTTGGCTATTAAACTCACGTGGGGGGCAAGGCACCAGGGAGAAGGATTAGTCAGATGGTTACCTGTATCATTAGCAAGGAGGAGGATGGTGTGAGTGTAGAGAGGCTGAGAGAAAATGGGCATTTTCAGGTGTGCAGCACACAGGGAGAAATGCAAAACGAATCCTCCAGTGAACTCCAAGAGTGCAGTGAGCTTGTGTGTGGGGGAGGGCTGCCACGAGAAGATGACAAGTGAAGAAGAGTGATGGGAAACAAAGCATGTTTGAGTTCACTGATGCAGATCTGGTGCTCAGCAAGGGCAGGTCTGCCAGCTGGGATGGGGGTGGCCATCTTCCCCAGACCCTTGCTGAGGTCACCTCGGTGAGGTCCTACAGCTCCCCTCCTGCAGCAAGGGTGCCAGGGCTGGCAGGGGCACTGTGCCCACCTGCTGAGGTGCCACTCAGCAAAGCTCAGCCAAGCCCCTGTAGGGCTGGGCTAAGGATGGCAGCACTCAGCTGGGCAGGCAGTGAGGTTCAGAGGCTGCAAAAGTGACTCAACCCATGGCACTGCTCAACTGGGGATGTGGCTGAGCCCCTGGGCTGGGACTCTGCTTGGGGTTACAGGTCTAAGGGAGAGAAAAGGGTGAGTCCTATATCCAGAAGGAAATTCAGAAGATATTGCCAAAGCAAAGCAAAGTCTGCTACCAGTGTTTCCTCATGAGCAGCCCCTGGCCTGGGACTGAGGCGTCCCAGGGTGTGAGCAGGGCAAGCCAGGCACTCAGTAAGCACATGCTGAGCGTGGCAGTAATTTCAGAATATGGCCTATACACTGGGGACTGAAATGAACTGCTGGAAGAGAAGCAGTGACTGTGTTTGCATTGTCTGAACACGCTGGAGGTCTGTGCACAGAGTGGTCCCTGCACACGCCCACAGCCCAACCCTGCAGGCAAGAGGCAGTGCTGGTTTTGCTGGTTTTAAGCAAACCCTCCAACTCTAGTGACTAATCCAAGCAAAGAGCAGGGATGCCCTCAGTCTGCAGCTGTGAAAACAGATTAGGAAAGCCTTTGGAGTATATGAGAAAAGGAAATCAAGATATTATTACTTTTGGAGGATAGTGATGGCTAATAAAAATGTTCTGATTCAGCAAGGTACTTTAACACATGGGCAACTCGAAGGATGTAGGGAATAGCAGGCACTTCAATGGGGTTTTTAGTATGTCAAAACCTATGCAAGTTAATAACAAATTGGCTAAGTTGGATCAAAAGTTCAGAAGCTTTTGGCAGCACACAGGTATGGTTTGATTCTGTGTAGGAATCAGATGAAGGAAAGAGAACTGCTCTGAGTTTATTAATTATTCATCTTGATTAACTTAGGGCTATCTAATGACAAGTCTGCTGGCTGCTTCACAGGAGGAGTTAGTGCAGGGAGGGGATTAGTCCTGGCCATGGTGAGCAGTGGTGGCTGCAAACACAGCAGTAGCTCTGCTTGGTGTGGGGTGCTGGAGAGGCAGGCAAGGATTACAAAAGCAGCTGAACAGGCAAAAAAAGAAACAAAAAGGCAAAAGTGTTTGGGAGAATAGGGCAAGAAGGCTAATGTGGTTTGAAGCAGCAATGAAGGGCCTCTGAAGCAGGGATGATGAAGGAAAACATACAGTCAGAAAAGATAAGTCAAAACTGTTACAAGTTCTCCCAGTGCCCAAAGCTTTGGTGTTCCCACCCGTTCCCGCCTGACTCATGCCCACAGTTTCCTTTCCCAGGACTCCTGTGACTGTGTGAAGGCACAGCCCTACAGAACCCAGACCTACAGCCACCCCAGCAGCTCTTTGCCAAGAAACTGTTTCTACAAGGTTGCTACAGAAGGAAAAGACTGCAGAGAAAAAAACCTGGAATTATGGGGCAAACTCACCTATTCAAAGTTAAGCATGATATTAATGATTAATATGGCTAAACACAGTTAAACATGCAGATGTGTACACAAGAGCCTGAAAGTGGAAGAACTGAATGCCTTAAATTCTGCTACCTTCTTTTCAATAAATTCTTACAATGATACTTAAGCTCACTGATTCCAGTAAGTTATTAATTTCATATTCATTAACCCAGTATTGTAGAAATGTAGGGCATGCCATCACTAACAAGCCCCCATGGCAGGAGAGTTCCTTCAGGAGTGTTCCTTACCTGCCTATTCCTAGCCTGGGCTATTTTTGCCCTGATTTGTAAATGTGTTAAATTTTCTTTTATAGTTCTTTTGAAAATTTTAAAGTGCTCATAAAACTTCTTTAGTCTTCTGATAATGTTTACATATTTGAGAGTCACACAATTTAATGTATAAATAGAATAGTTTACATATTTCTCTGTAGGTAGAGAGAAATTATTAATTGATCTTTAGACTACTGTGGTTGGAGAGGTGGTAATTCCATCCTTCAATCCACAGTCACCTTTAGAATTCTATAAATTCCAGATGCTTGAATAAAACTAAGCCTTTTTCTCTTTTCTACTTACCAAGCTTCTGTGTACTCATTTTGTGTCCAATAACAACAGGCTAGCCCTCTCCCTCTTACGCAGGGAGGTAAGCCCAGCCTGGCTCCCCAGGTTCTGCAGCTGCCTGACAGTCCTGCAGCACTGCGGGCCACAGAGGAGCTGGGGAGGAAGGAGAGCAGCCCAGGAGACAGGGAAGGGGTTTTGCCAGTTGCTGCACACCTGCACAGCACCCAGTGCACTCTGAAAGTGCCCTTCTGCTGGGGCACAGCAGCGCTTGTGGCATCTTCCCACTCCAGAAAGGGATCCTGACCTGCTCTGCTCCCTCCACCAGGCCACCATGCATGCATATGGGCACAGCATGTAACCTTACAAAAGGATGCAACAGAAAAATGATTCAAGAGAAAAAAGCAAAAATCTACAAAACCTCCTCCTGGAACACTTACAGCAAGATGATCAACCACACAAATGCAGCATGAGGAGAATATGGGAGAAGGTTTGCAGGGTTCAGCTTTCAGACCCTGGATAGACAGTCTGACCCTCTTACTGGTGCTCTCAAGTCCTCCTGCCTCTCCAAAGGCAATTCAGCACAAGGGGAGGCTCAGCAGAGCCTGACCCAGGCTGAAGTAAGAAAAAAAAAAACCAACAAGTCTGCCATCTAAAAATGCAATGAATGGAGAAGGCTGTACTTAGCCTTTGCTACCCATCACAGAACAAAGATTAGCATGGCAGGCCTTTCTCAGCAAAGCTGATTCCTATAACAACAGCCATTCATAAAACAAAACAAATAACTGAGAACAGCAGATACGATTTCAGAGGCCAACTGCATGAGGAAGGCTCTGGGTGACAGTTAATACCTCTGCTTTTACAACAGTATTGTCTTAAATGGTTTGTTTTGTCTTTCAAGTCAGGTTTAACAGAGAAACAAGGTAATGGAAGAAAACTATTCCCTTAGCAGCTCAGCTGCTGGAGTACTTGGAGATCAGAGCTGTGCTCCAGCACCAGCTCTGCCATCTGGGCTGGGAATTCACACCTGTGTATTTCAAAGTGTCAGCCTCCTGCATTTGGATGCTGCAGGCACTGATCACTCATCACGAGGGATGCAGCTATTCTCCTGCAGCCTTGCCAGTGCTGTATGATGCTCAAGACATTCTATTAGTTACAGTCATCTTGGCTGTGCTTTCAATTACAGCTTCCCATTCAACCATTGTCTGCTTCCTATGGAAAAGAAAAGAACTCGCATAGTCAAAAAAAAGTGGAAGTCTTTTTTAGATGGAGCACTGCTGAATAAACCTCTTCTAGTGAGAGCACATAAATGCCTGGGTACAAAGGAGATCTGCTGAGAGAAAATAGAATATACTGCATCGTCTGCTTCCTGAGCCTCTCCACTACCTATCTTCTATAAATTCAAGGCTTCAGATGGTATTTATAAAATAAATAAATAAGCCCACCACTGAGAAGCAGCAGCACATGCTTAAATGAAAATCCTAAAGAGACCATATAAGAGAATTCCACCAAGGATTAATGAACAAATGTGATTAAAACTATCTACAGCTCTGGACTGCTGCCAAAATGCTGCCAGCAGTGTTTGATATGTAAATGCTTAAAACATTTGCTGTGTGTACTGCTGTTGATGCAAAGCCTCTATAGAGAGTTTCTCCATCTAATTAGAGATATTGGTTTAGCAAACTTTGGAGTCTATAAAACCCTCAATGTCTCATTATTCTTTTAAAATAGAATATTCATTTATTTGGAATGTTTTCCAGCTATATCCCATGAAACCCTGAAAGGCCCTTGGCTAATGAAAAACTCCAGCCCTGTATCAGCTGATAAACCCTACAGCTTTTATGATAATAAAATTCTCACCACATGCACTCATTAAAACTTTGCAACATCACTTTTGACTTTCTTTAAATATTCACTGAGAAAAAAGTAAATTACTCAATTTCCAATTATTTTATAGCACAATTTCAACATAGGCATTTAAAATCTCCAGGACCTTATCAAATACACCATAAAATGGTGCAATCACTGTGTCTCTGATCTGGTGGAGCCCTGGTGAACAGTAAGTGCTGAACTGTAACATACTTGGAGCTCTCCCAAAATGATGCAACTTTCACACTGTATTGTCATAAATTACTTCATGGGTCAGGGCCCACATGTCCACGTGTCCAGAAGCAGAATGTGCAAGGACTGCACACGAGGCCAAGAGCTGAGAGCTGTCCTTAAACTCATCTTTGATCTCTTAGGGGCACAAGTACATCTATTAAGGAGACTTTTCCAGGGAGGCCAATCCAGTTATAACATAGATTGTCCATCTCCACCACAGATATGTCACCAGCTTACCAATGTTTAACTCACTGGTGTTTATGAAACATTTTTACAAAATGCCCTCAATACCTTTGAATTGATCCTATGAATTAATTTGTCTGTGACAATGACATTTTCTCAGCATCCCTGCTGCTGCAGTAAAAAGTAAATAAGGAAAATACTACTCTGTAATACCATTTCATATGCAGCTCTTTTTCTCTGATTTTAAAGCCATTATAAGTTGCAAGTTACTATAGTTTAGAGTAAAACTACAAAATACATTAAGGTAGTTTCCTTTCATAAATCTAATTGTATGCAATTGCTAAGTCTAGATTATTTGTATGCTTAACAAGAACAAATGCACTGAAAAATACTTGAATAACAAAAGCTTCTGAAGTACCTTCCAAATGTGCAACTGCGTAAGGCCTGGTAGACACGAAAATAATCCAAGAAAATTGGCTACGTGCAGGATGACTTATTCCCTACATAACCTGGTATTGATGCATGCAGCTCAGAGGTATTTTGCTAGAAAGGAAGGAAATGTTTCACTTGGATTTGCTAAACAATTTTCTATTTATTTTTCTATTTAAGTTTATGAATCATCAGCATATCACCACCATTATTTATTTTTTCATCTTGCTAGCCCAGAATTTGTGTGCCTGACAGATAGCCTTTGCTAGAGAGGCCTATAAATGCCTATTTCAAATGAATATTTTTAAGTAAAGGCAGAGATGTGTGTCTAACTTAGATAAGGGCTAGAAAACTTATTAAAGGTATATGCTGTAGTAAAGCAAAATTCCTCTCCCACCACATTCACAAGAGATGTCAGTTTAGTTGAACTGCATGGATGAAAAAAATGCTTCTTTTTATCAGTGCTGGCAAAAACTGTTTATCAAGCCTTGCTGGCATTCCCATTATTTAAATTTGGAAATTAAAATAATGCAAATTAGTGCAGAAAAAATACAGCAATGTGGGGTTTAGACTTTTCAACTTACCCTCTGATCTAAAATGCTTAGCATTCATAGAATCACATGATTACTCAGCATTATGTCAGCTCCAAAGATAGAATCATAGAAATGCTTAATTTGAAAAAGACCTTTAAGATCATCAAATCCAGCACTGCCAAGCCCATCACTAAACCCCATCCCCCAGTGCCACTCTCCCAAACTAAGGTGCCAGCCTTGAGTAAGCAGATTTCCTTTTGGCAGTGGTGCAGTCAGGTTCACAAGCAGAAGTTTCTGTTCAGGGGCTTGTGAAAGCTGTTTAAGAGAGAGAACTGCCACATCTGCCTTCTTCCCAAATTAATGATACAATGGAGGAGAAGCAGCAGCACAGGCAGGGGCCGGTGAGCCTGCCCACACTGGGAAGAACAACTGGGAATCTTGTCACATGCAGGCAGATGGGCTCACACAAAGCACAATGAGGCCAATGTTCCTCTTAGTCATTTTAGCTGACCTTCCACTAATAGCTGCCATTGACACTTCAGTCAGCAACTTTCCAAGGTAGCTGTGCTCAGGATAAATGGAAAGAATTGTGGTTTTTATGCCAATTTGGTGGATGACACCAACAAGTCCAAATACGAATGTTTTTAACCTTTTTCTATTTAGAGTGTAAGGACTGATTGATGCAGAGTGTGGAGCTAATGAACACACTCTCTCTGCTGACAATTTGGCACAGAAAGGCTGTTTTAATATCACACTGTCAAAGGTCTATGACATTTTTCATTTCCATCAATAAGGAAGTTGAGTGTTGACGTAAGTGATCATTTTGATGGACAGTGAGCAGGAAGCAGCCGTGCACCTGAAGAGGTTACCTACACACACTTCTATTTACATTGAGACACATCTGAAGAAGATTCATGCACAGAATGCCTAAATTTAATGAGGTTATTTACTTAGTTTTAATCCTGTAAGGAAAAAACAAACAATCTCTCTTTTCAGCATTTTTCTATTCTAAAACTTTTATGACAATAAGGGCTTTCTATCACTAGAAGAAAAACCTATGCAGTGACAGAAACATTGGTAAATGCACTTTCTGCCCAAAGTGCATCTTTGAAGAAAGCAGTACACAAATTATGCACATCTAGTTCCTTAAAATATTTTTAGTATCTTCAACATTGAGACAAGTCCTTTAATCAATGAAAAAACCACTTTTTTCTATCCTCTTTCCTACCGAAAAATCACTATGCAAAGGTCTTTATTCTGCTTTCATATCTGTAATGCTCCAGAATCAGTGCAGTGCACTCAGCTTGTGCTTGTGTAAGCCAGAGCATAAACCCAGCTCTGTGTTCCTGGAACAGGCGGTGGGAATCCATAACAAAGGCTTTGTGGTGTTTCCCAGTTTAGAGGCTGTGAAAGCGTGTTGTTCCACGTGTGACAGCATGTTAATAGATGAACATCAGCACTGTCTTCCTCTCACTCTGAGAGGTGTTCTGTCTTTCCTTGCCTTGTCTCATGGTAGGTAATTCTCCATAGGAAAAATTCCCAAGCAACCATTTCTTTCCTTAAGGCCCATCCATTGTGTCAGAGTTGCAGCAAATGTAACTGCTGCCAATTACTATGTGACTTCTAAAGCTGCTGAAAAGTATTTGCCAAGATGATTTGCTTTTCACAAAGTTGCCTTTGCCTGTTATTATAAAAACAAACCATTCCATTTCCAATCACTGCCTCAATGCAGAGATCAGGATAGAGAACTCCCACATTTAACTGCCAGGAACTCTTGATGGGCCACGGTCCTATGGATGCCAAATATCACTTGTGGGGATGCTGAACTACAAAGAGTTAAGACAGACAGGATTATCCTGTCTCACAAAAAACATCTGAGTCCACTTATTATCTGCTGGAAAGTATCTGAAAAGAGAGTACTGAAATACTTGACTAACCAGCTGCTAATACCCAAGGATATTTAATTATTAAAAGTAAACATGATATAATTTTAGCTTTATAAAAGCACTGGGATTTTATTTAGTACAGAATGATGCTCACTGCTTTGTATTTTTCCAGTGTTTCTCTGCTGCTGCATATTCATGTAGAACCTCATCTGCCTACACGATACATCCCATTTTGATGAAAACAATAATCACTGATTAAATAAGCAAGTGGAGTGAGCTTCAGAAATGATCAAGTTCATTACTCAAATTAGTGAGACTTTGTATAAAAAGAAAAAAAATCTAGATATTGGGCTGAATAGGAGCTTTTTGTTTGTTTATACCATGTATATTTTACATGGCATGGTTTATATTCAGCAGTTTTTTCACCATCTCTAAAATTAAATTATCAAGAGTTTTGTGCAAAAAGAGAAATTGAAATTAAATATGAGCACAGATTTAAACCAACCATTCACTTCATCCAATTCACACATTCCCGTGTGCATCTGAAATTTTATTTGTACAAGTCAATAGGAAAAATGATTTGCTTATTGTTGAAAAATGGTTTGATAGTTGTTGAGCAATTATAATTAAAAATGCTCAGTTTCTTCCAAGCAAGTGGGAAGAAAGAAACCTCCTTCACCCTGCTTCTCATGGCAGAGCTCTGCCTGGTGGGGTCTGTCAGTCTGGGGGTGCAGCCCTGCTGTCCTGCCACAGCAGAGACCCTGCAACATCCCCAGGTGTCACCCCGGGCCAGTTCCACGCCAGGGATGGATTGACTCAGCAGATCCAACTCGGATTTAAAGTCCATCATGTGAGCTGTGTGTTCCTCCATCAGCTGCAACAGTCTTGCAGCTTAAAACTCATGAGATTGCTTTTCTGAATGCAGTTGTTAGGGTGCCACTTACCCAGCTTTACTGTTAAATTTTGGCAATTTCTCAGTTTTTGAAACATAACTCGCTCCCTCTGACTGTGCTGATGGTGATTCACCCTGAACCCCACCCCGTCACACCAGGAAAGCAGGGCCATTCCTACCCTGCCCAGGATACTCCCAAAGCCAGCACCAGCCCACAGCCACCAAGGACAGCTCATGCAGGACTCTGGAAACACCTTCCTGCACTCTCCCTGCTGAAGCCACTCTGCCCCAGCCCCTCTTTGGAGGGCCACCTCTGGCTCCAGCAGGGAAGGCAGGACAGCCTGCTCCCAAATCCCAGCCCAGCATCCTCTCCAAAGCCCACAGACACCCCCTGCTGCCACACCTGGAGTTTCATATCTATAAAGAAGCAGAAGCTGCTCACGCTAAGCTTGGAAGCAGCAGGGAGCTGAGACCACCCTCTTCTTGCTGGGAAAGGGAACAGGAAAGCTCTTTCTAAAAGGGATCAAGGTATAAAACTCAGCACTTCTGGGTCTTGCCATCTCTTGTTTAATTTGCAGTGTAATCCTGGACAAAAGCTGGCTGGCTTTGTGTGGCATTGCCCTGAGAGCAGGTGGTTCGTCTGATGCAGTGGGGAAGGTGGACCTGGGTAAAGTAAAGTAAAATTTTCCCCAATCTCACACTTTCTATGGAAAAGACCAGAGGGAATATACACTCATCCAGTGAGCAGCTTCAATCTCCTAACTGGAGCTATCCCAAGGGGGGAGTGGTGGGACTCCACCAGCACAAGGTCCCTGTGGTGCCCTCTGTGCCAGGGATGAAGCCCAGGGCTCTTCATCTGCCCACTCAAGACCCCGCTGCTGAGGCACTTTCACAAACTCCTTTAAAAGTAAAGTGAATTATTACAAACCAGCCCCTTCCTGAAGCTCCTCCTGGCCCTGCCACTCCCTTTGATCCCTGAGCTGCTGAATCAACCTGTCGGAGTGCATCAATTCAAAGGACCAGAAGGCAAAACAGGGAAAACAGGGTCAGGCTAATGGGATTTAATATCAATTCTGCACCAGTCCTGAAAAGATGGAAGAACAGGGCCTGGGGGGTGAAAGGGATAATGAACTGAGAGTTGATGGAAAGAATCTTAATTGGTTTTAACAGCAAAAGGTCATATTTTTTTACCTTTATTTGGGTTGAGTAATGATCTTATTTTGACAATTTGTGCCACCTGATGACTTGCCCTACTCTTGGTTGGGACTGTTTTGGAGTAAGTCAGTGAGGAATGCAGAGCTGGGATATGAGGCACAAACCTGTGGCAGAGAGGATGTTTGCAATGGGAACATACAGATCCACTACCTGATATAACTGGGGCTGCTGAGAAAACAACTGGCAGGGTGGGAGGCTGATGTCCCTCCTCACTGCTGTGCTCAATGAGCTGCAACCAACACAGTCTTATTCCATCAGAAGAGAACCAGGGGTTCACTTCAACTCAAGAAAAAACTCTAGAAAAGGCACACGAACTTAAGTGATGCAGTCTGTCACCAGTGATCTCCTGGCACTGCCAGGTGGACAGGCTGTGACACAGAGCCATTTCCTGGCTGCCTCTCCCCTCCTGGACTGCAGTGGTTCACAAACAATTCTCCAGGCACTTTGTGATGATACCCAGCACTGGTTTCTCGTGACACACCACATGTACCAGTTTCCCAAGAGAAGAAAGATCAGGGTGTTTTAGCCTTCAGCTGCAGCTCTACAGCTGCCACCTGACTCAGCCACATGACTTGAGCCCCATGGGAACAGCCTCAGTGCCTACACAATACCAGCTGTGCAAAGGTTTAGCAATGAATCGACCCTCACGGAGCAAGCAGAGCCACGGTCCCTGCAGGCCCTTGCCATGGGAATCATCTGGAAGCCACCTTGCACCTGACTGGCACAGTGCATCCCATCATATGAATACAACGATCTGAGCCACTGCCAAAGCAACTGAGGCTGCCTCAATTAAAGCCATAAGGTGACACAAATAACCAATTTGGATTTATAGATCTTTTAGTCTTCAGCTGTTCCAAGAATGCATTGTTGCAAGATTACCTGCTAGAAGTGACTTTGGGGCAGCAAACTTTTAAACCAAGATCAACTGCATTTGGAAAAGACTTGGCCCCAGACCAGTTCCTAATGTGGCAAAGAGTGCAATTATCCTGATGAAAGCTTAGGGGTGCTTGTGCCTACAGCTGGTTCATCAAGTAATGCTGAATGATGGATATAATTAAACTGCGTGCAGCAGAGTGGAACGTGCTACAATGAACCATTTAGGGCCTCATCCCCTCCCATCAGCCTGGAGCTACAGATGGGCCATCACAAACAGTCAGTGGCACTCAGCACTGCTATTTATACAGAGAGATTCAGAGGAATCATACAAACGCTCTGTGCAGGTTGGGCAGAAAAGAAGTCTTCCACTGTAATAAGGTGCAATTATAAGAGCAGCTAGTCCCTAATTCTACCTTGGATTGCACAGCAAAATGTCCCTCTGGGGTTTCTGCACTGCCAGGTCAAAGCTCGCACAGTATCTCAAGATACAAAGTTTTCATCAGTTAGCACTGGTCAGGACTAGAAAGAAAAATAAAAAGAAGCTTTGGAAAAAGAGACGCATTCTGCAGCACATCCCTGGGGACGAAGAACACCACACACAGAGGTGCCCAACTCCCCTGTGAGCCACCCAAGCTCTGCAGCACTGGACAAGCTCACAGATCCTGCATTTGGCCTACAAAGCTGCGAGAGCTGAAAAATGTTCAGCATCAAATACCATTCAACTCTTAGCCCTATTTTCAAGAGAAAGAATTTATTCATCTCTCCCTCTCCATCCTATTTCTGTATCACTACTAAAAGACTGAATCAGAACAACATTTTGGCTCACCCTTTAATGGCCTTTTGGTTCACAACTATTTAAGAGTGACTTGGGAAAGGTATAACAGCACATGTTGTGTTATCTTCACTTTGAACTGCCACCAGATATTATTTTGCAGCTGTTTTATTGTAAATGGCATCCTGAAATCTAAACAAAAGAGTGTCTTAATGGCAATTTCAGCAGATTTTTAATTTCCTGAGAGAATTCAGCGGGACCACGAAGGGAGAGCACATTTAAAAGGCAATGCTGTAATAGGAACACTTCCCCTTTTCAAGCACTTTTAGCTTTTGGAATTTGATAATGATTTCACTGAACTTTCAAAAAAAAACCAAAAACCCAACAAAACTCAACTGAGTTGAAAAAACATTAAAATTTCTGCTCACAAACCCCAGGTAAGCACCACAAGGACCTGTTCCTCTGCAGCTTCTGTTACCCACCTCAGACTTAATCCAAAGTAAAAGTCACTTGGAGCAAAGTTGTGGGAGAGCACACAAGAGAGAAAGTCACACCTGGGATTTCCCTGATGATCAACATCCCATTGCAGCTCAAACTCCACTGGAGCTTCCTGCCCAGGAATGCAGAGAGCAACTAAATGCCATGGGAAAGGCTTGCCAGGATGGGGCAGCTAGTGGGGAATTTTTCTAACCGTGGCTTTAAAGCACAAAAGCCATTCTGCACAAAGGACTCTTTTCTCGGCTTGGTCACCACACACTATTTGGCCATAAAGACAAGTTGTAAGTGAAATACAGGTTTTGTAAATATCCCTGGAGCTGTGAAGGAGAAATACAGAGCTGGCCAGATCCCTCATGCTGCTCATTGCCTTCCTCTGCCCCAACACATTGGTTACTCTCACAAAAATACTATTCCAGGCATTACTGGAGCATCCTAATGACAAAAGGAGGAACTGTAGCCTAGGAAATGATGGTGCACGTTACCACAACATTGGTGCTGTTACTGTTTATAGATGAGGCTGAATGGCAACTGAATCAGACTCACATTTAACTTTCTTCTTTTAGGAGACAGACTTTTTTCTCAGTCATAAATAAGTAAAAAATAAATTACATCCAGAAAGCAAATGGCAAACAGATGAAAACCCTTTGGCTCTTTGCTTGAGGACCTCCTTGTGAGCAGCCCCAGAGCCAGGCCAGAAGAGAAGAGGCCACCAGCCAGGCAGCCCAGCATGGGCTCAGAGGCTGCAGTGCCCATCAAACTGCACGTCTGGCATCTGGGGCTCTCGTCTGCCAGGCAGATCCCCCAGGGCTCCAGACACCAGATCAGATGCTTCAGTTCTCATGGGAAGAGAGAAAAGGCTCCATGTTCAGCACTGTAATCAACAGTGCCAATGCTGCCAAGTACAAGAGCACTTTGAGTAAAAATCCTATTCTAAAACCGTGCCCTATTGACGCATTTTAATCTGCAGGCACAGTAAAGATGCCTGGACAGCCAATTCCAGCTTGGGGTGCATTTATCTCTGTTGCCAGTCTGAGGCTATGGAGCACATCTCAGAACTACTAAATACCCAGAGGAGTTACTATGAGCTGCAGATGTCAGTTCCCCAAAGCAAAAGCTGCTTTATATCCTTAAATCCAGGAGGAGAGGGCAGAAGGAATAACCTCAGCTGCTGTGGCTGCACAGAGGAAGGGTGGGCCTCCCATCCGTCCTCCATCACTAACATTTGCCAGCTTGAAGAAAACATTATGTTAACATCAGAGGTAAATAAAATTTTTAAGCCACAATAATTTCCAGATTTTACCCCACCCATTTGTGACCATGCACAAAACTACCGCTTTGCCAACCATTGATAACTTAACAGCAAAACAGAGAAGTGGAACAGCAAATCAAAAAGATAACTTTCAAAATATATATAAATCTCAAGCAAATGTGCTGGCAAAGTGAGGAAAGAAGAGAAGAAAAGGTTATTTGAGGGATTAAAGAAAGAAGCAAATCTGAAATTCTCAGAGAATGCAGATTCAAGAAAAACACTGATAAAGTTCCTTTTGGACAGGAAAAAAAGATTCCCTGAGAAGCATTAAGAGTGGATTGACATCTGGCTTGCTAGATAACAATATTCTGAGCAAACAAAGCCACATAAAATGTCAGTGACAATCCTGAGATAAAAACCTCAGGCACTGGCATCTTAACAGATGTTGTAGTGCAAAAGCTACCTGTGCTGCACTCCCCTCTCCATGTAGGGAGACAATTGAGCAGTGCTTCAGCCCAGGATAACATTCCAAAGGGCACTTTAAAGAACACTGTATTATTTGCCTAGTGCCTGGTACATTATTCTAGTGGCAAGGCCTGCTTTTCAGATCAGCACTGCAACACTTCCTATGGGGTGTAAGGTCAAACTCAGCCCTGGAAAGTCAGTATCCTTTATCCAGGCTTTCATGTCCAGCACCAATTTATGTAGTGCCAGGAAGCAGATATCTCTAGAAGACAGCTCAAAAGTCTGAATCTCAGTGAGAAATAGAATTGCTAAATTAAGTCCAGTCAAATTGATGAGAAGTGAGACAGAGAGAAACTGGAACTGGCTTTTGAGCCAATGGCTTTGCCTTATTTGCCATTACAGAGCTCTCATCAGCCCTGCTGGCTCTGGGATTTCTAAGCTCACAGCCATCAAGAGGGCACAACTGGGTCTCAGACACTTCTCCCAAAGCTAGAGTGCTGTATGTGAAAGCTAAGTGCTTTGTTTCAGTTCTAAGAGGAGATTGTCCTGTATTTCCAATATTGCATTTCAAGCCTGCACATAGCAAAAGCTGAGATGTTTTGCAAGAGCAGCTGAGTAGCTCCAGTCTGGTGTACCCACTCCATGCAAACTGTGCTCTCTTTTTTTTCCTCCTGGTCGCCTGCTCCAAAGGTTGTGTCATTGGGTTACACGTGAAACTGGGGCAGGTCTTGGTGAATTTGACAGAACAGAAACCATCCCTGATGTAGTTTCTACAGAATGGTAGTCATCCATGCTTTGCAGGGGCTGAAACTGAACCAGTGGCAGAAACAAGGACATGATCTCCCAGGTAGTTCTAGCACCTGAAAAATAACTTGAAAAAGTGCTAAAGCATTTTATCCAAAGGTTGAACTTCTTCCTAAAATCTGTTGGTTGTAATTATTTTCACCTACCAGGAGAAGAAAACCTGAAGATCTCTTCCCTGCACTCCCACCTTTCCATTCTTGGCAACATTTTCAGACCCAGGGACCTCATTTAGAAGTCATCACATTGTTTTTTTATCAACCAATGTTACCTTGACCAAGGGAGGGCAATGCAATGAAGCAAGTGCAGGTTATTTGCTAGCTCAGTTTTTTTCAATTTCTGAGTGTTATTCTGGTTGGCAAAGATAATCTCCATATTGGCACCTGTTTAAAGGACCAGGGCCATCAGATCATCCCATTTACTCCCTGCAGTGTGTAGTACCTCAGGTGCTATTTTTTTATTATGATACACCTTCCATTCAAGTGCCAGACCCAAACTTCTACTGACCATGTCTCATTCAACTGAGGCTTCCTGACACAAGCATTTATGGAAAATAGGGCTACACAACTTAATCCTAAAATAATGTCAAGCAGCAAAACACGAGTAGTTTCACTGGTTTCATTTAAGTTATTTTGTTATACCTGATTCCCCATAATGGAAAATGTAGTTGTATCTGCATTCCTGGCTCCATCAATAAGACACTTTATTTTCTCACTATTCTGAAGCACTCCCCAAGCTTCTGCTAATAATTTTGCTTGACCTTTATTAAAGACCAAACATTAGCTGGCAATTAGATTTGGTGATCCCTTTGGTGATTGAGGCTCAGTGATTTACTGTAAATTATAAATAGTTCAAATGTTTCATTATGTTTATTCTTTATACAAGCTCTGTGGCCAGGTAAGCACTGACACGATATTCACTGTTAAATGATCTCATTAAACTTCTTAATTTAAGTGGTGTAACACTTCACCTGCCACATTATCCAAGGACTCCTGCAATGCACATTAAACATTCAGCATGAATAGATGCTCTACCATAGTTCACCTTGTTGGGAGTGAAATTTCAGTCCCTGAACATAAGGTTGACTACTTTATGCTGTTTGTCAGAGACAATAAATAATGCAAATAGATTGCCATGTAAAGTAAGAGGTTGAAGACATCAATAGCTTTCCCATAAGGTTTTGAAAGAGGCTCTCAAAAGAAAAGACTTTAGATCATTAAAAAATACCACTAAAACAAAAAAGTTAAGAAAGGAAGGTGCAGTTTTCTTTCATTTCTTTATGAATGCAATGACTGTGAGAGATGATTTCTTGAGAACCCTCTGAATCGATTCCTTTTTTATTCATGAGCCCAGAGCAAAAGGAGGGACAGTCACACAACCTCCCATCTCTGAGTTGCTTGTGGAGGTTTGTCTTTAGCCATTTCACCCCTCTTTTTCCTGCTGAGAATGTTTAACAGAGCTGAATGAAGCCAGGGTGGATAAAGCACCACATCTTTTCACTTAAGCCAATAAATAACATATTGCCTCATGATTAAAGGGAAGCACTTTTGTTGGAGGCACCTTTATGTCCAGACTGTTTGCCAGTGGTTTGTACTGCGGTAAGGATGAGAAGCACATGGGTTAGAACCTCTGTGCTAGTGCTGGACCTACAGACTCCACAAACAAAACATTCAGTCATGAGGAGGAATAAGGGTATATGGATTTTCCTGGCATGCATATGCTTTATTTTACACATTTTTAATTGTTTCCCTCACAAAATGAATAGTTCTAATATTTTTCTCCCATGCTTTTATATTTTCTGATGCTTAACATCTGCTTCTGGACATTTCTTCTGAAGGATGAAAGGCTCCTGGCAATTCTGCTGTAGTCTGTGAACGTACCAGACTGCTCCCTGGACAGATTTAGGCTTCATCATATTGTATTAACCCCACATATTGAGTATGGTTTTTTTTGACTTTGAAGGCTGGATTAGCTTTTATTATCAGAAGAGAAGTAGTAAAGGTTTCAGTATTACAGATGGAATGCCAGATGGGAAGCAAAAGCTTAATATGAAGCAGCTCTGGATAAAAACTATTAATCCACAAAATTCATATGTTCTTATGCAGGGAAACCTAGCAAAACCCACTGCAGTATGAGTAACCAGAGAGAAGTGTAAAGTGCCCCTTGCCCATTATCTGACAAACCATGGCATGGGGTCTGAAAGAAAAAAAAGAATCCCATAAGCACCCTATTTACTATTTCCTGGAAAAACAATCAGCTCTCTCTGGATTTTGCAGGGAGGAAATGCTTTCCTAAAGATTATAAATCATAATAATTTATAGCACCTCCACCATGAAAATTAAATGGACTCATATATATAAAATATTTGATGAGACAAGATATTCCATGGTTTATAGCTGTAATATTCCATATTAAAAGAAATACTTAATGTTACTTGTAAGTCACTGTCAGTGAAGTTGGAGCATTGAAAAAGGTTTATTATTTTTTGTTGAAGTGCATCATGGTATGAAGAGGAAGCACGTTCCCTTCAGTTCTGGTAACAGAGTGCTTTGGCAGGAAGGGAAGTGAGCACTTCAGAGCCTGCCTGGGTGCTGAGAGCCCCCAAGAGCCACCAGGAGCCCCCGAGAGGCCACCACAGAGCTCTGAGAGCGGCTGCAAGGGGCAAGCACAACCTTCCAGAGTTCCCCCTCTGAAGAAACAAGTGCCTGGAATTTCTCCAGCAGAGATGGAATGACTGCAAGACAGCGTGGCACTATCACACCGATGCCATTAACACTGAACCAGCTGCAGTCTGCCCCACAAAGATGATGGTTCTTGATGGCCATGTCTGGAAGCCACTGACCCCATCTGGCCCTGTGGTTTGACTTGCTCCACAGGGAACTAGGAACAGCGCAGACTGCCCCAGGGCATGGCCTCAGCATTACACGGTGGTTAGGGTGGACCCAGCACCACAGGATAACTGGACACACCTGCTGGCACTAGTGTACAACCATACCAGACCTTCAGCACTCTCCTACGATTTATCCTGTTTAATTCACAGTGCCACCACCTGCCTCTTCTATGGTCCTGCATTAGTCCACTGGTTAGCATCAATACAGCATTCCTCACCAGGAAAGTGAATAATAGGGAATAACTAGCTAGCTTTTCCCAAAACTCAAGAGATACATAGAAAACTACATACTCTCCCTTATAAGCAAGGTTGATGTGTCAAAATTGTTAGTTCTCTTCCTGTTGCACGTCAAAAGTGTTTAAATACTATAATTTCTTAATTCAAGTCCCCATGTTCTAATATCAAGGCAGTCTCAGTAACTCTTGTGCTCTAATCTTTCTCCACAAAATGTGTTGCATTTCACTGAGAGTGCTTAGAAAAGGGCATCAGCAATAAAGCCTTTTGTCAGTCCTCACAAAATCCTTCCTAAGGCATAGGCTCAGGGATTTTGTCATTTTTCACTTCAGTGGCGATTTCTGTCCAAGGAGCACCTTCAGGAAGGGATTCAAACTTTGAAAGAGATCTTGGAGAAGCCTAACCAGTGGAAGCATATTTCTCTTCCAGGAGAATTAAAACCATGTTGCATCATCAGTCATCAGGGAATCGCCCAAGAAAGTCACTTCCCCTTTCATTGGTTCATTTCAGCATAGAGGGAAACTGAAGCCACAAGAAGAATTTTGTGTTTCCTTCTTCTTAGTAACTCTTCCAACCTAAACCTAAAAACAGATACTTGGTGTTTTTTTGGTGGTGTTGTTGTTGTTTTTGGGTTTTTTTTAGTTTTTTTTTTGTTTTGTTTTGTTTTTTTGTTTGGGTTGGGTTTTTTTACAGACTATCTACTTTTGCACAATATAGCAAACTTACTGAATGCAGCTCTGAGGCCTGGGTGATGTAAATCCAGAAAGAATAGGATTTCATTTAAAATCACAAGCCTTATCATGTGATGGTGTGTGAAATTCTTAGCCTGATGCCATCTGAATGAGGACATTCAGGCAACGGTTGATACTGAGGATATAATTGACTCCTAGCAACTTATTTGTCACTTCTACAGCCATTATCCTCCACAGAAAAAGTATTAAAAAAAGGGAGAGGAGTACCTGAATCTATATTCATACCTTCAACCCTTGCTGAGACATCAAATTACACTGTTAATCAGAGCCCTGAGAGGGAGGAATCTCTCCATGCCTGGGTTTCATTTGCTGAGCTCCAGCATTTCTGGCTACTTTCCTCATCCTCTCTTGCAGGTACCCCTTCTGCTGGAAATAATGACTAACTGGAGCAGCCTCTCAGTGAAAGTCTCCCCAGGCAAATGCAAGACACACAGGGTACAGGCAGGTGGTTGAATCCTTGGCTAAATTGTGGCTGTCAGACACCAGCTCACCATCAGGAGTTTTCTGCTGTAAAACAAAAGAAACTGCTCTTCTGCTTCTTGCAGCACAGCACAGACACATCATTGCTTGTCTCCATACTTACTTCCTTTAGGAACAAAACATGTACATTCTTAAAATACTCATTGTACCTGATTGGGTAGTCGGCAGCACTGAGGTTAATGAAGAAATCCCAGGGCCAGTCACTCATCTCCATTAAGTCCTTCATGGTCTGCAGGTAGGTGGTCAGAAGACTTGCTCCTCCCCAGATAGTGGCCATTCTCCAGGAGGTGACTCTCACATTTGGGTACTGGCTGGCAAACTGCAGCACTTGTCGGTGCAAGTAGTTGGATCGCTTTACAGGAGAAAAGAGTAATACATTCAAGTTATTCTGTCCAAAATTTTCTCTCCTTATATTTACTAAAGGCCTACCCTACTTCTTGACTCACTGAGTGCTGCCATTGCTTTGCCCTCATTACTATTTCACACAACCTTTTTTTCCTAAATGTGCAGAGAACCCTGGCTAATATTTTTTATTACAACTACAGTAATCACTAACCAGTGTGATTAGCTTTATTCACCATTTGTCATCACAGAGCCCAAAGGGCTTTTGTAAAGGAGGTGACTGCTACCACCTCCCTTTTACAGTGTGTCACTTGCCCAAGGCACCTCAGGTCAGCTCTCCATCCAGTGGGCTGCCACATCACTCTGCATCAACTTATCAGTTACTGCTAACTAAATGTACAACAGACAGACAAGGGGAGATACTCATCAACATAGAAGGAGAAATGAAGGCTGTTACATAAATAACAAGAAAGAAAATTTAAGGAAAAAAAAAAAAAGAGGCTCCAAACATGTAACAGATGGAGAGACAAAAAGTGACGTGCACTTTACGCAGCAGAGGTAAAGGGAAGATGAAGAAGATGACAAGGATGGGTAGACTGACAGATGGTGAGACAGGCAATTTATAACCAGTGATATATTACCTTGTCAACATGAATGTAATAAAAATGGTCTTTATGGTAAATAGCCTTAAACATGCGCTGGAGCTGCCGGGAAGCTCTGCCATGAACAACCAAGACAAATGCGATCCTGACTGGGTTGGCTGGCATGAATTCTACGGAGTCCTCATCCCACTGAACATTGTTGTTGGCTTTTCCTGTTCAAAAACAAAACACAGGACATCTCTGAGTGTATCCACAGGGCAGGGGTGCAGAGAGCAGTACACATTCCACTTGGCTCTTTCTTCAAAGCCCTTTGTAGGGCAGGGTGAGAACTCACAAGGGGTGCCAGCCTGTGTCCCATCCAGTTTGTACCCTCTCCTTTGTCCCCACACAGGGCCACCACCCCTTGGGCAGCAGCCCATGCCCTTGGGCCTCATCCTGAGCAAGGCTGCACAAGCACGGACAAGTACCCAGATGTTTATGAGTTGTATGAAGCTCTACCTGAGTACAGACATCTGAACCTTCAAAGGAAGCACCTCCAAGTTTGTAACTAGTGTCCAAAGTATTCAAACACTGACAAGGCTGACGTTCCCCCAGAAGGAAACCCCCTGTTTAGCCAAAGCTGCTCGTTCCCATGATCAGCACAGCTCTGCTGAGAAGCTGGTGGAACTCTGCTACTGAACAGCTGCTGAAGATTATTGACTGATAGCATTTATTTGTAACAATAGATGTGCTCCGGAACATTTAAATGCAAGCTGCATGTCTTCACTTTTTTTCATGGAGTAGTGGGGCTCTTCCATTACTATTTAAAATACCTGTTCATTTTTATTTTAATAGAGTAATTTCTAGTCTTCCTTTTCTAAAGCAAACACCACTGTGTGAGGTTCAGACAGGATGTGCTGATAAACTGAAGAGCTGGAAGGACATTTCTAATAAGAAATTTAAAGTACTTTGGTTTTGGTTTGTGTACCCACTCTGCAATTCAAAAACCAGAACACAATGTAAGAAAAACATAATTTTATCCAAAACACGACATCCATTCTTCAATAAAACAACACCATTCTTCAGTGCTCTGACCTTGTAAGGACCTTTCTCAACAAAAATGATTTAGAAAGAATCTGAAATTTTGAATATTAGCAGATGAAGAAGGAAAGTACCTCCAACTCAAAAATCTTCCTCCTGACCAAATTTTCCTCTTGCAAATTTTAACTTTATTATTTTTTAAATGAAAGGAATAATGTTGTCTTAAAAGATACTTGATGTATGTCCCCCCTGCCAGAGGTACAATTTTCAAATTTCTAAGATCTAAGCTGTTACCAGTTTCTACACTTAGTGCCTTTTGTGATGTCCCTTTCTCCTCCCACCTCCACATCCCCACCACCTCAAGACTCCTCCTGCAGACAGTGGAGACATTTGCTCCAGGCTGTAGGACAAATTTGAGGCTGTTCCTGGGCTCAGTTATCAGACAGCCCGAGTGCAGCTACAAAGCCCACTGCACCTTCCAGTTATTAAAAACACATGCTCATGTCTGTTTGATTTGATATAAGGAACATGAAAGAAGACATTTGCCAAGAGTGAAGCAAGAGTAAGAGAGAGGGAAAGACACTTTTCCCCAGGTTTTTGAAACTGGAAACATATGTTGGTAAAAGTAAACAATGCCAAAATCTTTCTTCTTTTCCAGATGTAATAATTACAAATAAAGGCTGGACACAGAAAAAAGACCTTTGCCTAATCCTTCTTGGGCATCTCCTCCTCATTCAAGGCAGTATAAACTTGGAAAGAACAGTTTGTAAACTGAATGTTTGCAGAGCACTGTTTAGGTGATCAAACAATTTGATCCCCTTAATTGTACTGAAATGCCCTTGAGTAATTGAAACACCTTTTAGACAGCCTCAAGAGAGATCCTGCTGCAATGGAAGCAGCACATCCCAGAAGGGAATGGTTTCAACATTTCCCACAACTCTCCCTTCAAGTTTCTGCTCAGCAGGGCTTCCCTAGCACACTTCTCTAAGACAGAGTCTGTTTTCCCCAGCCTGGAGCCCCAGGAAAGCTGTACATGTCAGTGTCCCCTGTGCCTAGAATGGGGCTCTTTGCTGACTGTGTCAAGGGCTAAAAGGCAGTGGTGTCTGTCCAGGAGCACACACAGATCCCCCACACCACAGAGCCCACAGAGTCCAGGCTCCCTGCCCCATGGAACACACCCTCCCTGTCCACAGCCCCTCAAGGAACATCTCTTTGCAGTAGTGCTGCTCATAAATTAATGCAACTTTATTGCCCCTGTTGTATTCAGACCAGACATTAGGAAATGTCTAGCCCCCTGAGTCACTCTTAACTTTACATGGGACACAAACAACTTAAATGGTATTTCTTTAAAAACCCTTCACCAATGGTTCACTAGGACTCAGAGGAATATTAAAACATTAGAAAGAAAGCTTAAATTTAATTTATTCTATAATTTGCAGTTTGTTTATTATGGCCATTAGCCTATGCCAGGTTCCACTGTTTTCTCCTGTGCAGCTGATGAGCTTTGCCATGCACATGCTCAGGGTTTCTGCAGAGTGACAGGGACAAAAAGGGGCTGTGAGAGAGAGAAAATGTGCTTGCAAAGAGAACTGACAGGGGAATGAAGGGCAATTGCAATTGCAAAAACAAGCCATTTTTCTTTTAAACTGTTTTCATTTCAAGCTGATGATGTCCCATCAATGAACTCAAATATTTTTAGTGGTTTTCATTACATTTTTGGATACCTCTCTTTTGAAATCAGTGATTTTCTGCAATGATATGCAGAAGGTGAGGGGAATTTAAAATAGTCATATTGTGGGCCTTTTATTTTAATCTAACTTGCTGTCAATACCCACACTATCATTTATCTAGCAATTACTGAGAACAAAATCCTCTCGAATTTTCACCTGAAATGCCACCTCACTGCATCCGTTTTCTCTAATAAATTCCTCCAGTGACTTATTTTGTTCTCTTCTGTTTTCCTTCTCTAACCTTTTTTTTTTTTTCTCATGTGCTAGTTTCCTTCCTTCTCTGTTAGTTTAGGATTTTTATATTTGCATTTACCGCCTGCATACTATTATGACTTTTTTAATATAATCCTGTTCGTGGCTGCCTGGAGTTTCACAAAGGAAGAATGCTACACTTTTTCCATCTGTCAGACTATCTGCTACTTTGCTCTATACTGTCACTTCCTTGGTTTTAGCTCATGGCTGCTTAGCACCCTCTGTTTTTCAGACTACTTCACTGATGAAGAACCAGCCTGGTTTGCAAAGAAGATGAAACTCGCAGGAAACATTCAGTTGAGGATCTGCTTACTAAAAAATACAGTAGGACTTCAGATCTATGAGCAATGTCAAGACCTGAATAGCTCCAGCCACTTTATTTCTGTAAAACTCATGGAGACCAAAGCCTTGCTCATCGTGTCAGTGCCAGCATCTTGATGAGCTGCCTCAGGTAGGAGCTCATCCTCTTCAGGCTGTTGGGACAGGACACACAGAAAATGCATCAGCTGACTTCGCTTAACATCCTACCATTCACTTCCCCTTTTAAAATCCTTAAAAGGATTTTAAGGAAGCACTTGGATTTGACAGCTACTTCAGTACATCACTACATTGCATTCTCCCCATGCACTAAAGCTCAGCCTGGGTGCTGATTCCAGCTCCACCTTCAGTCACTTCAGTCCTGCAAAAAGCAGCTGCCAAGATCACCTTCTTCTCACCCAGGAGCTACAGAGGATTCATAGACAGCTTCTTTCCTCTGCAGCACTCCCTATTCCCAGCCTTCACTACACTTGTTACCTCTCAACATTCCATCATCTGCCTTTCCAAGAAAAATGAGTCAAGCCAGCACAAGAGAATTCCCATCTCCTGCTGCACAGGTCACTTGGGGCAGTCTCAGTGAAACTGGAGGTGCACTCCATCTCACCTAGAAAGCTTCTTGGGGTGTGGGTATTGCCTGTTGAATGAAGTTTCCTACGTGTTTAGGGGATTCCCTTTTTCTGGGATAATTTACACAGATCAGTGCTTTACAAACTTTAATAAAAAGCCCACAATGTCAATAGAAAGTAAGACAAAAACCATCAGTGCTTTATAAACCATAATAAAACCCCCACAATGTTAATACAAAGTAAAACAAAACTCATGAAGAATATGATTGTTACAGTTCCACACTGGGAGCACAGCTCTACCCTCAAAATTGCTTTGCACACACGAGTCAGTGGGGAGTGAATGGAACATCCTCTTTATGGCCACTTGGCACAGGTGAAACAGCCCTGGCCTTGAAGCAGGACTTCTCTTAAGCTTCCTCAACGTTTGCTGTTTCATTACACAATGGGAACAGAGGACAGAAGAGCAACTTCTCACGTTGCCTTGCTCCAGAGAAACTGGAACCTCAGCAGAAGGGGAAGTGCACACCCAAGCTCATCTTCCAGCCCCTGTATCAAAGAGCACTTATTGTGGTACTCTCCACTGAAAACAAAACCACAGCACTTTGCTCTGTCACCAAACGCCTTTCACAAACTTACTGAGAAAAGTAAAATCTCCCCTTTTGCTTCCTGCTCAAAGCCTGACAGGCCTGACATCAATGTGTTAGCAGGAAAACCTGTACCTGTTTTTGAAGATAGCAGGATAATCTCACCTCTAGTGCAATTTTAGCTTGTATTTTCTATGCCCAGAGAAATCAATACTCATAATTAAGAGCTTAATCTTCTACTGTTGCAGTATTACTGAATTCCAGAATAATGAAGATAGTGCAATCATTTTCACATTTGTTGTGATGCCACATTATGTTCAATCATCCTCCAATATAACTCAGAGGCAGCCTGCTGATCTCTTCCCTCTACTGTTAATTAATGGGATCAGTTCCCCAGCAGCACAAAGCAATCTTTCAATCTATTTTGTGAGCCATCTTATATTTTGTAAATCAATCCATCACCTTCAGTTCTCAGTTTGGTATTGTCCTGGCTGTCCAACAGATTTCCTCTGCACAGAGATACCTGGATGCTGCTGACTCCATCTGAGCACAGCTGCATGTGTACCCTGTGCCTAGACCCATGAATCAATGGATAGAGGACATTAGTAGAGTTATTGCTGTGCAGTTCAGCAGAGTATTTGCTGCTATTACATCCATAAATGCAATCAGAAGCCCTGTCATTATAGCAGAAGTATGAGCCATAATCACTCCAAAGAGGCAGAGCTCTGTAGTCCCTACTTAAAACTCCTAGGAACAGCTCCATTCCCTTCAGTGGGACCATTTCTGCAACAGCCAGCTGACTGGTAGTTGCTGAACTCAGACTTCCACTATAAACTCCTTTTCAATTGCTCACAAGTCAACAACACAGCAGGTTGAAAATTTCCAGGCTTGGCTTTCATCTAAAAACATTTTCCATTTTGATTAGAGCACAAACAGGTTTGCTGTGTTCAAATGGTGGCAAGACCAAAAATAAATAAATAAATACAATGTTTTCATTTAGGACACAAAAATTTTGTATCAGACCTAGTAATAGAAGTAGTTGGAGGGTTATATAAAAACCACAAAAAATGTCACTGAGCAATTCACCAGTGAGCCAGGACCTGATGAGAAGTCTTGGTCTGAGGGTTTGATAACAGCAACATTGCCCTGGGCTGAGCCAGAACTCTTGCTGGAGCTAAGCCCCAGTGGTCCATCACAGCAAGTGCATCTCTTGCCATGAGGCTCCAGAGGGGAAGGTCTGTCTTGCTGCAGTACCCTCCAGTGAGGATGCCCTGCAGAGGAGAGCTGACTTTTGAAGCACAGTGTGTGTTAATCATACTTAGATGAAAAGACAATTTTTCCTATGCCAGAACCTAGAAAACTTTCTTTAGCAACATTAGTCCCAACTTTGGGATGCCAACTTTCACTTCCAGTCTAAAAAATTATTTACTTGTTTCCATGGTGGTCCTTGTGGAGATCTTCAGTGAAAGAAAAGGTTTCAGGTGAGCACTGATTACATATATATATAATTATTACAATTATGAATATGTAAAACGCCCACTGATCTCTGGTCTGTTCACTGTGCAGAAAACTCCTCTGGTAAACAAGACAGCTACCATAAAGTGGAATCAGCACCTTGTGTGCCCATTGAGCCCAGCACATGCACTGCCCAGGTCAGTGAGGGGCTCTAGCAAAGCAAACCAAGCTCCTGAAGAAGATAATTATCATGACTGGTGTGGCTTTTCCTTGTGGGTTTTAACTTGCTTAGCAAAGTAGGAGAGGTGAAATCAGCTGAGATGATCTTCTGCACAACTGTTCCCAGGCATGGGGATTAGAGAGGGGTGGTTATGACTTACAGAATGAAGTATTGCCAGTTATGTTCTCTTTCTTTAAGGAAATCTGTAGATTTCCTTAAAACTGCTGTTATCGCACTCTCTGAGTTAGCACTGAGCACTTTGGAAAAAAATTCAGAAATCACGCTGCTATTGAGGAGTGGAGATTCAATTTTTTTGCAGTAATGTTTTATCTCCACAGCCCTGTTCTGCAACTTTTCAGTTTCAGACTCTATCAAAAATTACAGGGACAATTTATGATCCTCTGTTAACTTCATATGATCAAGTAACCCATAAGCAAGAAATCAATGCAAGGCAGGAGGGAAGCAGTGAGACATAATTTAGAAGCACTCAGTGGCTACTGCATTTAACATTAAAGAGACAGATTTCAGTAATGTTCTTTCCATGCTGAGAAGAAGCCCTGGTTTGGAACAAAGGAGCTGCTGATGTGGGCATTTTGAGTCTTCTTTAATCATTTCAGAGGGTGACAGCATAAACTTAGGGCAGTCAGAGGAGAAGAGTCACTGCCTTACAGATGGAAATTCCCTTCATGACATCACTGGAAGTTTCTCTATATTGAGTTTGTGAGCTGAGAAGCAGCTCTGCATACCTGAAAAATTTCTATAAAAAAGGAAATTCACTGTAATTACAGATGTAGGTTCAGTTCTTCTGTCCATGAACAGAAAAATAAAAGGCATGAAAGAAGAAAGGTAGAAAGAAGATACACATAGAACTGTTTCATATTCACAGCTGGATTTTAATATGATTTTTTTTCTATTTTATTCTAAGGAAAAAAAAAAACCCAAAGATATTTCTCAGTTTGGGAATTTAAAAGAAACCACTTCCCGCCCAGCTTTGTCATCCTCCTGTTACAGCTGTGGAATGTTTGTGCTGCATGCAGCACTTCCAAGACTCACTCAAGAACCCATTGGAGCAGACATCATCCATTACACAAATCCACAAAGACACCCTGCAGCAGAAAATTTGGTGGATGTGTCTTTTTTTTTCATGATTTGCAGAATTCATTGTAAATGAAGAAATATAAAAACCTTGAGAACAAGGACAGAATTTTTTTGTATCACAAAAACCTGCAAAAGCAGTTGGGATAACACAGAACTGTTCAAAATCAACCTTCAGGGTCTGTGTATGTAAGTGTGTGCAGCAGCAGCACAGTCACTCACTAAATGTCTAGCAAAAGCAGGCAGCATTTGGTTTGAAGCAGCCTACCATATTTCAGACAAAAAATTTGTTCTATCTTGCAGTCAGTATCGAGTCATTACTGAAACCATTTTTATGATTTGCAAATGACCAACTAATTATCAGATTCCACTATACTGCACTTGCATTACACACTAAACTTAATTTACTACAATACTTATCTAGGCAGGGCAATCATCTCTGTAACAAGCTTGCTTTCCTGACTATTCTAATTATGAAAATGGTAGCATTCCTGGGAGACAAATCTCAATTATTTGTAGTTTTGCTGGAGTGTGTTAGTCAAGCATTTTCCCCCTATTCCTACCAACTGCCATGAATAAATAACTCTCAAAAGCAACAGTAAATTAATTAATGTTGAATTAGAATGAATCTTGTAATAATAGTGTTTATCATATCAATTAACAGCCAATTAGCACATTGTGATCAGTGTTATTAGGGTGAATACAGAATGCCTTTTAAAGGAGCATCAGGTTATTTTTACTATATTCAGTGACATTACTGGACTTCAGAAATGTAACATAAAGCAGATCCAAGAACAGACACAAATATTCCTTGCAAAGACCATTGATTCCTCTTGCACCTTACACCTTAGTTTGACTTCCCAGTCCAAAACTCAGCCAAGTCCTGGGCTGCATCCAAAGCAGTGTGGCCAGCAGGTCGAGGGAGGGGATTCTGCCCCTCTGCTCTGGTGAGACCCCACCAGGAGAGCTGCAGACACTTCTGATGCCCCCAACATAAGGACATGGAGCTCTTGGAACAAGTGCAGGAGGCAATGAAGTTGGTAAGAGGACTGGAACACCTTCCCTGTGGAGACAGGCTGAGAGAGTTGGGGCTGCTCAGCCTGGAGAAGGGAAGGTTCTGTGGAGACCTCTTAGGAAACTTCCAGTGTCTGAGGGGGGCCTAGAAGGAGAGGGACCCTTTGTCAGGAACTGTAGTGACAGGACAAGGAGCAATGGGTACAAACTGAAAGAGAGGAAATTTGGGTTAGATACTAGGAAGAAATTCTTTACCATGAGGGTGGTGACATACCGGGACAAGCTTGCCCATGGAGGCTGCGGATGCCCCAACCCTGGAAGTGTTCAAGGCCAGGATGGATAAGGCCTTGAGCAACCTGGTCTAGTGGAAGGTGTCCCTGCACATGGCAGAATGACCTTTAAGGTTCCTTCCAGCCCAAACCATTCTTTGAGTCTGTCACTTAACATTTGAGAGGTAACACCCTTGGAAGCACAAAAAAAGAGGAAGACCACTATTTACAGGTGCCTGTGTCACACAGCCTTAAGAAGAAACTAAAAAAAAAAAAGATTTTTAAGCTTGGCTCTCAGGACAGACCCGCAGACCATTCCCAGCTCAGAGTCAAAACTTGTGAAGCCCAACCAGCTCATCACTGCAATCAGGAGCAGCTCCTGAGTGCACCAGTTCCATGACAACACTCCCAAGATAAAAGGGAAAACAGCAGTCCTGTCTTTTTTGGCTAACACATAAAGTGTGAGAGTTTTCTCACTGTGTGGAGCCACACTCTGACAGAAAGCTCACTGCAGGAGGAGACACTTCATTGAGCTCTTGTGCTCCAAGAGCTGACTTGTGCTCGTTACGGGGGGAAAGGTTACAGAAGGCAAGAAGTGAAAGGATTGAAATGAAGCACATGTTTAGTTCTCTTATCCACAACTGGTTGTTGCTAAGGTTGCTCCCATCAACAGCCCCAAACTGATGAGAACAGGAATTTGTCATACAAGAGAAGTCATCCCACCACTCCCAAGAAAACTGATGACACAAACCCAGACTGAAATATTTATAAAACCTCATTCACAGTTTGCATTTTCTGAACAATCAACTACTGATTTAGGTGGCCTGAATTGCACCCCAGAGGCTGCCAGCCCTGGTGCTGCAGATGGATTACATCCCAACTGGAACACCAGTGATAGCCTCACCACCCTTCACGCCAAAATCAACAATGGGCTTTGGAATCAGCTCTTCTCTGAAGAGCCTCACTCCCTTCCCTCCGAAAAGCCTTTAGATTTCTTGTGCAGGACAAGAAGATAATGTAGAAAATGCCATTATTTCAGTTCAGACTTTCTCTTCTGCCTCAAATCATCGGGAAGTTTAAGCCTTCAAGGAACAGAAACTTGAAAGTCAATCAGTTACTATGGAACAACCAACATAACAAACACTAAGCAAAACAGCAACAGAAGTATATCAAGGCTTATACTTCAAATTAGCATTTGAAACAGCCTTTGCTGATTGGAGTGTCTGTTCCAGTGTGTTTGGAGACTGGCACGCCGTAACCTTTACACCATCTCTTCCTCTCATTCTCACAGCAAGAATAATCAATAAGGAGTGAAAACACAAGCAATTACACACATCTCTACTTCACATAACCTCCCAGGAGATATTATGTACCACTGAGACAGTAAGAAAAGAATAGGTAGATAAAAGTGTGTTTGTTACCTGCCTGATCAATGTTTTCCCTTTCTGTTTTACTGTGCTGTCATCTTTCAAGTCCTATGTAAAGTATCTCTTCCCCCAAATAATCTTAAGAAATTAACAGTTAATCATTACAATCAGCTGGTGTAAGGCCAGGACCAAGTTAATTTATACCATATGAGTATCTGGTCTGTTAACTCAAAGTTAATCCTCCCTTTGAGATTCCATTACATCTGTCTCCTATTTTTCGAATGTAGAATTGGAAGGACAGAGTCTGCCTTTATTCTCTGTTCAAGATAATTATGAACATAGTGTTGGAAACAGACCAAAAAAGTAAAGACTTTCACATGTATTTTACACAGCTAGTTTGAAAAGGTCAAGTTAGGTACTGAGAATAAAGGCAGCACTAGCAAAAGCAAGACTCAACCCTCATACCTGTTCCCTGTGTCAACACGGTGCAAAATGGGAAAGTTTAGTCTCATGTTTTAGCTGGCACTTGTAGTGTGAGTGAAATTAATGGGAATTTCACAATACAGTCAAAAGAGAGAGAAAAGATAAATAGCACAGCTCTGTGCAGATTCACTCCAAAGCTGTCAGGATCTGCTTCCCCTGCATCCCATTGAGTTAAACTTTACAGGTTTCAAAGGCTGCAGGGCTGCAACTAAGTGCTGCTAAGAACCGCATGCTGTGGCAATAAAAGATGTGCCAGACATCAGATTCACGTATGTGTGGGTACAATAAATACATATATGCCTCAAGTTTGTATACACTGGTAGATTAGCTAGGAAACAGTGGGAATCGAAGCATTGAAAGTAAAACAGCACACCTAAAAAACAAGCTTCCCCCAGAAACAAATGCAGTTTCTCCACTCAGAGTATACATTTTTCAGCATAACTGATTTTTTGACACATAACTGTTGTCAAATATCCATTATGTCAAAGGACACTGGCAAGCAATGGCTTTGTCAAATGACCCAAAGTACTTTTAATTTGCCCATGTAAATAGTAACATATGAATTATTTTAGAATTGATCAGCTTTTGTGCTTCCAGAAAGCACCTGTGTATTCCTTGCTACCATGTGTACTACATAAAGGATTATTGTGGAATGTGAATAATTTTACTCAACAGAGAAGGAAGAAAGGACCAATCTTCTCTGAGTATATTGCTTGTCAGACAGAGGAACACAACATAATAATATTGTGACATTTCCACCAGCAAATAGATTCTACTGCAAGCAATTAACACTGGTTCCTTCAGCAGACTTCAAAAATGTAATTGTATGGTATGCTCAGTTACAATAACATCTGATTAATAAATGACACTGCACTACTTGAGCTAGATTTTAGCATATACAGACAAGCTAAAACACAAGACAAATATATGGATGTTAATTCTTGCACAAGCCACCCTTACACCCCAAAATTGTTCATTAATATGGAAAATGTTAAGGACATAAATATTCACATTTTCAGAAAAAACAAGCACCAGTGACAATGAGTGCTCTGGATCTAACTAAAATAGAGAATTTTGTTCTGTGCAGTGCATATACAGCCTATGTCTCTCCTCCTGGAGAAGGGCAAGGTAGGGCTGGGCTCTCGTTCCTAGCTGGAATGCTTTCCAGAAGCTGCTTCTGATCAAGAGGGATTAGTAAAGATGGTTTAAGAAGGGAAAAAAAAATCATCAGGCATTAATCCTCTAAACATTTCATAGCCAACATATCTTTAACACAATCCCTCTAATCCAATTAGGGTGCCTTGAAAATCATATCTTGAATTCCATGCTTCATTGTGCTGGGCTCTGTGCGAGTGAAACACGCACTCAGCAGAGAGGTGCTGAGCACCTGCTCTGCTCCACAGCCCCCTCCCCACCCTGAACTGAGCCCAGCCCTGCCTGGAGCAGCCCAGCTCCAGCTGCAGCAGCACCAAACCTGAGCCCTGACACATCTGTCAGGGGCAGCACTTTCAACATTCACCCCTTTGAAACAGCAGGGAAAACAACTCTTAATACAAAGCTTTCGCCAGCAAGGAACAAATTAATATGAATTAACTGAGCTCATTTTTTTAAATGTTCTCATGAAAATTGTTTGGACTGGTATTCACGAGGATGTATATTCGCACTTGAAGTGATGGGCAAAGGATAGAACAAAACAGCATGGTCTTGTTGCTAAAATAAAGGACTTGCACTCCATTACTCCATCACAGAATAAAAAGATCCCATTAACATTCCACTAGAGGAAAACAAAGGGAAAATCAAATTGCCAGCATCAGAAAATGTTCAACAAAAGCAACATAAAGTGATTCTTCTGTATTTCAATTGACATTACAGTTTTGTTAAAAAAATCCAATGTGCAGAAAACATCACGTTATTGACTAAATAAATTACTGGCTGCTGTTAAAAGCATCTAGGGAGAATTTGTATGCAAAATGCATTCTTGCACTAATACCATAACTTATACGTGAGTTATAAATTTCTCTCAGATTTTAACAAGTCTATGATGCCCTTGGATGTCAGGGAGCTGCTTAAACAGTAACTTGTAAAGGGTCTTCTCTATACTGCACAAGAGGAGTATCTGTGCACTGTCTGAAAGCAAAAATTCATGCTGACTTCTTACAGAGAAAAATAATAATGGGGATCATTTCTAAAATTATCTTAACTCTGCCCCTCAGAGTCTCTCCCCATTCTGCAACTTCATTTCATGTCAGCAGTCAGAGGTACTAAATTTGGCCCCAGGCACGTCCCATTTCCTGCAGCTGGGACTGATCCTGCCTCCCAACACTGCTGCCTGTGTGCTGGCAGGGTTTGAGCAGGACCTTGGCACAGGGAGGCTCTGCTTGTGCACAGCTCATCCCACCCCTCTGAATTTGGGCCTGGCAGAGGTGAGCTGTGCAATAGTGTGGCTCTCCAGGAATAACTCAAAGGTGCAGCACACTGTGAGATAGGGCACACATCCAAGTTGTTATGCATTTTAATTAGGTAAAGCAAGTGCTAAAAACTGCTTTGAAGGTCTAGATGTAATCCAGCGGTACTGCTTTCCTATATTTGGGTTTTCCTCTTGCCATCTCTCATTCATACACAAGCTATTTGATCATCTCTATCACAAGGGAAGGCTTAAAAGAGGAAAATAAAAAAAAAACCCAATCTCAAACAACTCATGTTGAGATGTAATTCAGTTTCTCCTCCTCTAAAATGACAGAGCCCCAAACAAATTCATTCACAACTTGGCTTTTATGGTACAGTAGGGCATGAAAATCATCAACTGGCTGCAAAACTGCTAAGTAAACCTAATTTAGGAGATGAAAATGTGTGAAATGCAAGAAGCATCTCACAGATTGTAAAATGACATGTTTATTTAAAAAAGAGACCAGGAAAAATAAGAAATGTTGGCAGAGGATTGCAGTAACAACCCAAAGGCTCCCTGGCTGTCGGGTGGTCAGAGCTGCCCATGACCTGCACACTCCCAGCCAGGGCAGGTGCTCACAGCCCTCAGACACCCAGCACCTCAGAGAGGGAGGCAGGAAAAAAGCAAGCCCCAGCAGGTTTGTTGCAGAAATAGTTCTGTACTTCACTATGCAGAGGGGTAGGGCCAGCAGGGACCACAATGGCAGCAGCTCAGCACAGAGAGGAACAAACAGCACCAGAGAGCCAGGAACCATCGAGGTCTGCTCTCACTGCAGCAGCTGCTCTGCACACACTCCTGGGAGGCTCTGCCTGTCAGGAACTCAACCTCCTCACAGCTTAAAAGCTAACCCCCCCCAAAGATGATTTGCAATTGAGCCAAGAAGAAATACTATTTGTTAAGGCAAGGAGGTAGTAATTGAGTAGTAACAACAAAACTTCATTCAGTTCATCTGCTGAATTCATTTCAGTCCATCTCCTGCTCTGCAGCCCCTCTGAAGTCAATGGAGAATGGACAGTGTCAAATCAGTATCAAAAGAGAATTAGCATATCTGTGCCAAATTCTGCTCATGTTCCAGTTCTGAACAACCCCTGATCTATAAAAATGCAGATTAACTTTGAGCCTCCTTAACAATCCTCCATTATGGCTAAAAGAATCAAAAACACCTGAGCTGCATTTTCTTTCAAGTATAATTTAATTTCCCCTATCTTTATTTTGACATAAAAAGAATTATGAAAAATCTCTTCATGTTATTTCTCAAGACACGACTGCTAGAAGATGAACTGTTTATCCACACACACACACCATTCATTCTCACCCTTTTTCTATGAGACTGGATCTCCTTGCCCTTATTGTCACAGCAAGTACCAACTTTATGAAAGAACACTTAATTTCTGGAATGACTTTTTATGTAAACTAACCCAATGTCTCCTGACAAGAAATACTGTTCAACAGCACAACTTTGTTAGAGTTGAAGACAACATCTGAAATAGAATGCCTGTGCTGACAACATTTTTATTAGAACAAAATCATTTTATAAATCCAAAAGTGAACCAGTATGGAAAAGTTTAATATTATTGTAAATGAAGAAGTATTTAAAAGTAAAAATTATACTTGACACTGTAATTACATTGCCCCAGAGTATAATCCCAAAAGAACACAGAGACCTTTTGCCAAAGGTGATTTGAGTGTTAATATGAAACTCAACGTGGGCTCATTTTAATTACATATGTGCCTGCTGAGAACATATGATCGAGTCCAAAGAGCTAATTCATTGTCAGCATGACAGCAGGACCTAATATTAAATCTTGCACACCAAGTAAATTTTCCAGGTTACCAATTACTACACAAAAATAGGACACATTGCAAAAGTGGTAATCAGCGTGAAAGCAAAAATACAAAAAAATATTGCCAAACAGAGCTGAGCTCTGGGCCAGCAGTGGGTACAGGAAATCTCCCAGCAGTTCAACCTTTTTTCTTCAAAAACAGCAACATTCTCTAGGTCCATCTCTAACCCTACTGACACCAGGTTTGCACTGACTTCCACAGCATTGATCCTCACTGGCACTGTAATAAAGTGGCACTGTTGTCTATAAAACTCTTTAGCAATATATAACAGCACTTCAAAGTAGATTTTAGTGTGCTTTTTTCTTTCTCTTTTTTTTAGACTTAGCCCTAAATTTTCTTCATTTAAAGGAAATTACTGAGCGATTTTGTGTTCTCACAAGTTCCTGACAGGTTTCTGGCACTGAAAAAAATGTTAGGAGTAAGTTTATAACTCTTAATGCTAACAGGCATTTTGGTTTACTTTTAATTGTGGATAAATTCATGCATCAGTCAGTATTTTCTATAGAAAGTGCCTGGAGTATGAAGAGGAGAACCCAGAGTCACAAGGATGAGCTAACGCTGGGGAAATGAGACATAACCACAATTCTGGAGGCAGCAGAGACCCAGCCAATACTTTTAACTGCATCTTTACCTGCCCTTTTGTTGCTTTACTGATGCATTATTAATTAATAACTACTGAGTGTTCCCAACAGAGCATTTTAAATAACAGCTGAATTTCTTTATGGATGATACTGAATCATAAAAGTAAGTCTGCAATGTTCAAAGCAATAAACAAGCCCAGGTAGGGAGCCTGAACTGCTACAAAAACTGCTCTTTGAAGCTTGAGGTTTTGGGGGTTCCTAAATGTCTCCTGTGTAGTATTACACAATTTCCAGTCCAGCTTAATCCAATTAGTCTGAAGAAATGTAGGATTTCCTCTGTTTTGCCTCAGCACAGGCAGATGCTGTTTGAAAGGGAGATGATGGCATTTTAGAAAAGCTGCAGGGTTGGTTGGGTTCACTGCTTTATCCAAATGAAGCTACACCAATTTAGGCCAGCTAACAATTATAGTTTTCAGTTCTCAACTCAGATAAGGAAAAGAAAATTGTCAAATCACAATTACTTCCAAGCAAGATTTATGCAAATGATGAAAAATATTTCAGCAGCTCTGAAATGTATTATTCAGGGATGATGGAAAGTTTTTACATTCTACTTGAATTCTGGACAAAACTTACCAAGTACTGAAGGTGTACTTAGGGCACCTCTGTGGAATTGCAGCTGGATAGTTTTAGGCATAGTTGAAATAAATTTGTAATGCTTTAAGATGAAAAGTCATTTGGAGATTCTATTTATCCATAGGATAATTTTTTCTATCTCCACCTCAAAAAATGAAAAGCCTCCTACTATTTGAATAAAATTCCAGCATTAGTTTTCAAAAATATTGCTGCCTTTAAGGCAGAAAGGAACTCATGTTCCTATTCACTCTTCACTAGATTTAGTTACTATCTGAATAAAGATTTTTTTTTTCCTATAGTCTATGTTTAGTATTTCTTTCTGGTGTTTAAACTGGTACTTGCACAGGAAAAAGGCAGCTTCAGCTGTGCTTGCTGATCCTTTTATCTGCCTCCTGACAAATAATCCAGGCCCTTGCCATATAACACTTGGTAGACGGGGTAGAAAACAAGTTGCCTACACCATTTTCTGAACAATGCAATACAGAATTACTAAGCTGTATTTAGGCAAAGTGCAGACAAAAGGACACCCGTAAGACGCCACACAGGGCAGGGCACCCAGGTCCCCAGCACAGAACACGAACACAAATGGGCTGTTTTGCTGGCCATTTGCAGGGGAACAGCCTCACCCCCAGCTCCCAGGGACAAATCCCAAAGGCCCCTGTGCTCTTGCCAAGCCACGTGCTGCTGGTGTGCCACGCAGCCTGCCATGCACACCTGAGCAGGAGCAGCTCAGTCCCTGGGCCAGGTGCCCCATGTGCCCTGGGGCCACTCAGCTCCTCCAGGCCCTGCTGTGCCCCCCGGGACAGCAGCAGGGGAAGGTCAGCTCAGCTCACACTGCTCTGCTCAGCCCTGGGGACAACTTTTACTCACCTTTCAAAGCAGACAGAATTTGCTCTTGATTCCCCAGACAAACTACTACTATGCTTTTACTTTCTGGTATTTCTTTCTGTCTTCAAATCTTCATTCTTCTGGTTTATGGTTCAGTCCTTCTACAGGGATTCATAGAAAATAGAAGGAATAACACCTTTTTTACTTTCAGATATTAAGATGGATCATTATTCCTCCTGATGTGTTAGAAGATATTTATCAGTTTGACTTATGAGGCCTTTCTGACTGTGAAGACTTAAACATTGATTTAATGCCAACTTAAAGACTACTAAAAGTGTAGGAGATTGCATTAGATAAATAATTTAACAATAAAAGGTATATCAAGGCAGACATTATTGCAACCTTCCACCAATCAATCACCATTTTCCATGTTTATCCAATTTTCATCTCAAGGTTCTGTATATCAAATTGCCCAGACATACACTAAACAACTGAAATAACTTCATCATTGAATAAAATTGCATAGCCATTAAAATTCTCTAATATCAAGATAGCTGACATTATGTTAAATATTGGCCTCAGTTCCATAGAGTAATAAATTTTGACCTAAATCCAATCTTTCATGGATAGCTGATTCATAATGAAAAATTACTGGTTTGTCACTTTACCATGGGAAATTTATTGTGGAAACTAATATAGCACCAGGCAGGCTTTGAAATATATGATAAGTAAAACCACAGTTCCCTTTCTAAGCACCCTGAAACAAAGGGAAGAGATTTGGTCTGGTACAAAAACATCAGACATACTGATAGCTACCAGAAAAAAGAGAGAAAGAGAGAAAAGAGAGAATTTTTCTTCCTTAAAGATACTTTTGTTCAGCAAACTCCCTTAGGGAACTCAAAAAAAAAACTGTTATTTTTTAACAAAATTATTTCGAAGTCTCTTGATAAACAGGATTTAAAATCCACATAAATACCAAACTAACTGTAACATCACCACCCTCATTTTGCCTCTGCATGTGTCTGCAATGGAGTTAAATACCTGGTCTGTACATGACATGAGCTGTCTGAGGTGTCCCAACGAGCCTGTGCCACATCAAAGAACAAAACCCAAGTTTCCCTGGTATTAGTCTAGAACTTAACTTCTATGAGTGCTCATTTGGTTGGCCCTTGATATGGTGTAATGGAGCATATTCCTGCTGTCCCTCCTTATTTTAGAGCTCTTTAATAACTTCTAGAGCAATCACATTGCAGATTCCTTTTTCTTCTTCTTGAAGTGATCCTTCTGCTGGAATGGGTTTCAGTAGAATTTTCTGAGTGATTTCAAGTTTGCACGTTAGGGATCCCCTAACATCCCTGATTTATTTCCTAAAAGTTTGCAGGGTGCAGCAATGTAAAGCAAATGCCATGACAACACAAATGTTTGCATGTTTGGCAAATTATGTCTACAAATGTCCAGAAATGATTGAGAGAAATGAAAATGAGTGAACTTATGTGCTAACTGCAGCATTTTCAATTGTAAATGATGGAGCTGAATCTAGTAGGATTTCTCACTAAGATTTCCTTTTTGATGATCAGGTTAAGAATGCCAGAGATGTCTGAAGCTTCCTTGTAATATTCCTCATGAGCCTGTCAGAAGTGATTTTCTCATTTGCTTTTCAGGGATCTGCAAGATAGAACATTTTCAGAATCAGAACTGCTGTACAACTGTTCTTATTCCCAAATGCTGGATGGATGGGCTTTGCTTTGGACTATAAACTTCCACAGACTGGTAAGACAAGAATCTCTACCTCTTTATCTGTGCTTGCTCCTATAAGAACAAAATTGTCTTGTTTATTTCTCAGTGAATCTAAAATTTTGGTGATAGAAGTGCATAGAGACATTTTATGGTTCACTGATAAAGGTTACAGAATAAATTTACTGAAGTAAGACATCACTTAAGAGGGGTCAGCAAAGCTACTTTATTACATCAGTTAAACCTCTAGCCCACTTTGCTTTGAACACTTCACAGGAAGCTTGGGTTTGTGATTCCCTCCTGGCAGAAAATTACAGATTTGTTTACAAAACCCTATCAGCTCTGTGTAGCTCCCTCTGCTCTGGCTTGGCAAGCCCAGTGTGTGTTATACACAAGTCTTTTCCACAATGTCTCTTGGTAGCTCTCCTCACAATTAATCTCAAACATATCTTTCCTTAGCCATTTGTTTCTCTGACAAGGTGGCCAAATGAGCCATGCTGGACTCTCCTGTCCAGCTTTCCCTTCTGTAAGGGAGTATATTCCTCACATGCTTTTGAATAAATGACCAAAGAAAGTGACTGTCTCAGACAGAGAGAATGACTTGGGGATAGATCCTCAAACCTGCTCAGTGTCACAGGGAAATTCTTCCAGAGCACCTACAACCTCATCCCATGCAAAAGAGAAAGTACAAATGGGTAAAACATATATTGCAGTAAATTTCTCTTTTGAACTTCCCTATTCCTCTCCACTATTCACTAAATTGCCCAGAATGAATCACAGCCCAAAAATAGATGAAGAACATGAAAATGTATGGTTCTGTTCAGTCATACTACTGTCGAGCTCCACACGATTATGCAGCACAGTAACACACACAGAGCTTTCAGCCTGAGAGTAGCAGGGTTTGCAATGCTCCACTGCACAGCAATATCCAGGCTGGCTGGAACCCTTCATTTGCAATTAAAACCACAGGTGAGTAAGCAGCCAGACTGCTTAAGCTGCTGTTTACAGCCACTCGCCAACAAAGGTGCATTCTCATCAGCAAAGTGTTTCTCTTACAACTTGTAATGAGTTACAGAAATTAATCAAGACTTCAACAAAACACTTCCATTAGTATGGGCAAGGAAGTCTCCAGGAAAGAGACACAATCACCTTGCAACAAAGGGAATGATCCAAGCCATTATATTCTAGTTCCACCGAGGGCTGCCCTGAACTTCAGCTGAGTAGTGAGGCTTCCAATGAGATTTGTAGAGAAAGATCCTTTTGACTGACAGCTCTTTTCTGTGGTGCTCTCTGACAGGACCTACAGCTGTTGCAGACTATTAGGCGAGGTTTAGGTAGAATATTAGAAAAAGGTTCTTCACCCAGAGGGTGGTTGGGCACTGGACCAGTCTCCCCAGGGAGGTGGTCCGCGCTCCAAGGCTGACAGAGTCCAGGGAGGGTTTGGAGAGTGCTCTCAGGCACAAGGCTCTGTTTTAAAAGGCAACAAGCAATTCAGGCCTTCATAAGAAATCCTACAAATATCACAATTTGAAAGGACATACAATTGCTATTCAAATTATTTTCCAGAACCACTGAGTTCAAGTTATTAAACAATGATTTTCCTGCAGCATTATTTTGCTTTTTGGCTTAAATCTTCCACCATTTTTACAGTAACATCTGTGAATGAGGACAAATGGATGAGCACTGAACACAGAAGTTGATAGAGATCATTCAGCTTTCAGCAAGTCCTAAAAGAAAGGACTGAAAAATTCTTTGGCCTCCCTGGGGGCTGGTGAGAAGGCTAGAGAGGAAAAATGATGGACTTTTGCCATGGGCCTTCAGTAGGGCCAAGACTTTAAACCAATGTCTTATTTTATAGTAGAACTGTGAAAGGCTTCAGACTTTACTGTGCATTCAGCTGAGCCTGTTGGTGACAGCAGGAGGGACTGGGAGATGGGAATGCTCCATTCCTCCTTAGAAAGGTGCCAATCAGGAGTAACTTATTTGACACAACTAAGTGATAAATCAGTGAGGTAGTTGGATATTAAAATAGTGTGAGCAGTGAATCAGGGCTATTCACTTCTAACACGCTCTCAAACTATCAAAGACAAGCATTTACTTGGAAGACTAAATATACAATGAGCAATTTCAAAATCTTTTTCAAGGTTACTCAGCTACAGATTCTTGTCATTCAGTTCTTCTAAGGAAGTCATGATTACCCATGGAGAAAAAAAAGATGGATGTTTTAAAACTACCTTCTGCATAAGAAATATTTTCAACAGAAACAAATTATGGTTTGGAATCTTAAAATGGCAATAATGTCCTGTAAGATTGGCTTCCTGCCTAGATTGCTGGCATTTTAATTCAGAGTTAGATCTCTTAAACAACTCTTCCCTCATTTCCAGGGGAAGCCATTACAAACCAGTGATCTCATAAAGCTCAGTGACTCCCGAAATACATCAAAGAAATGTAGCCTTTTAAAAACCTTCCTGAAACAGGGTGCATTCCCTTTAATTATATTTTTAATACAGTAACAAACTCTGTATATATTTAAGGCATTGTTTCAAGAAGCCACAAAACAGAAAAATTCTTCGCCTTGGCTCAGGAGGATGAAATTAAACGTCAATATTTCCCCCCCCAATTATTTTAAAAATAATACACTCAGTGCCACTGGCTTCAAACTAAACTGTGGCAGCCTTGAGCTGCAGCTAGCATGGCATTTCTGGAACATAACATTTCCCCATTTTCAAAATAATAGTTCATCAGCTGCAGATTCCCATAAAAACTGAGTATTTGCTAAGTAATGGTACTTGGAGAAGTGCAGTGGTTAGAAAGACAGAGCTGAATCTGTGCTCCTTTGTCCTTGGTGGCATTTTAGGCTTAAAACAAAAAGCAAATCTAAAAGCTGCCTGCTTACAATTAGTAAGTTACACTGACACCCTGACACAGTTTTGTTATGGTTGGAATGTCGAATTAGGAAAGAATAACATTGAAGCTTAACTCAAGCTCAGTCCAGTACTAATGTACACAGCTGCTTGCTTTGCATTGAATAAAATTAAGATAATTAGATGCCATGTTTCCTCTTCAGGGTCTGTCTACTAAAATCAGCATAATGGATCCACTCTAGAGGTCCAACAACAATTTATATGAAAAGCATTATGTATGAAAAAGAGTAGGGCTCAAATTTTCCTTGTACAGGGGGAGGCCGGGTTTGGTGCTTTTGTTTTGGGTTGGGTTTCTTGGTCCTTCTGATTCTTCTCCCCATTCCCCCAGCTCATACCTTCATACCAACAATTTTCTTTAGCCATAGTTGTATTTGACTTTCCCCACCAACACTGTCCATACATTTCAGGATCACTGGGAAGCATTAACGATCACTTAAGTACTTCTCTTTCATCTCTGTACATACACAGTAATCTTTATCAAAATATTCACTGAGCTTCTGCTACCCTCACGCTCTCTTCCCAGGAGGTTTGCAGCAAGGACGTACTCAGCCATTATCCTCTCCCACGCTTGCCCACGCTCCCTCTTTAATGTTCCATAAAATGATAACATTTTCCAAAACAGAGGCTTGGTGAGAACTAGGACTGCTGACCATAAATTTTCCATCCCTTCTGCCCCTGACTCCTTGTGTCATGTAATGCTCCCAGCATTTCCTTGAGATGCCATGTGCCAGGTGATTTCTGCAAGTCTGCTCTTGGGGACCAATTCTGCAGCCTCCAGACCCACAGGTGATCAGACAAGCCTAACGTGGAGAAACGTGACCAGACAGTAGCACCACTCATTTTTCTCCTGACAGTGCCACAGCTTCACTGGTTTTATTAGAGTTGGTTCTGCTTCACACACGTTAAGGGAAGAGACACATCACTTATTTCATAAATTCACTTAGCCTAAAATGCAAGTACTGAATCTTGAAACGGCCCTTTATAATGAAAGCAGTGCTGGAAACATGGTTTCCAGAACAGAACACAATCTCTGTACACGGTGTAATTACATCTTAGCATTCTGCAGAATACCAGTGCATGGCTTAAATGCTATTAATTGTAAGCAGTTTTGTTCCACAGGATGTTGTTTGCTGATAACTACTCAATTAGGGTTATTTTGCAATTAGTCTACTCACAGTAAATTTACTGCAACCAGAGTCATCTGTGGAGTAGCAAATTAAAATGCTGTCTGGGCTGCATGTGCAGTGGCTCTTACATGCTCCTTAAACTGTGTATAGCTCACCACAGTGATTCTGTCACACTAACAGATTAACACACAGGAAAGCAGCAGCAGCCAATGTCATTTGGAATCCTGAAACCAGCAGAAAAAGACAAATCTGGGGTTCAATGATCTGTAGATCAAACCCAGTGAGTCCAAAAATGCACTGCCAAAACCTTAAAAGCTAAACAAACCACACATTTATATGTCACTGTGTGCATATACATGCATATTGAGCAGATGAAATCCTCTACTTGCTTCATTACAGCTCCCATTCTTTTAAAGTTCTGTAGAGGATGCTCTCATTTCCATGCCTTGAAGAGCAGCTCTGCTCCACCCCACAAGTATTTGGCATCTTGTGGCTTTTCCTCTCCCTTCCCATGAATCACACCTCTTTCTGCTGAGTGCTTTCAAGTCATCAGATAAAAACATTTTGGACATTCAGATTGCTATTACCTGTGTGTTGTTCAGTAAGCAGAGCTCCAGAGCCCTTTTCTGTCAGTTTGAAAACCAAAAGGTTGTGTTTCTAAAATAAAATGGAAATTTTTCTTCCCAGCAGCCTCTAAGAAGCTGAAAGCACTTGCTTCTGTGTGCCAGAGCAGCATTATCAATAAGTAACCAGGGAGAAGGCAGTTTTGGAATGAGGGAGGCTGATTATTTTCCTACTTTATTGTAAGCTGGGTTTACCCTACAAGGATGAAGGTAGCGAAAAACCTGCTTGACTTAAAAACTAAGAAAAGACAACAGAAACGCCTGTGGGAAATAAATCAGGATCAGTTGAGGCTCTCTGCTTTCCTAGGGACTTCTCATTTGCTAGAACTACATCTTAGAAAATACTTCTCAAAAAACTCTGCTATGTATTTTGGTCTATCTAGGGCCACAGACCTGGGCCAAGAATAAAGCCAGTTGGATAATTAATGACAAGGATTGGGCCAGAGGCTTCCCTGGGGATATGGCAGCTGAGAGAAGCTGGCCCAGAGGAGGCCTGGTGCAGAGACCACCTGGGACTGTGCCTGTGATGACCCCTGACCTGATGGCAATAACCAAGCAGGAATTGTGCTCTGTGTCCATCCAGCAACCCTGCAAAGCAAGGGGTGCAGAGCTGCAAACTACCATGATCCACATGGAAGTGAAAACCAGAGAACGTGGGGACTGAATCCAGCCACTGGTAAGCAGCTAGGCTTTTTTTCATCTCAGGAGGACAGGAAGTAGAAATCACAAGTTCAGTATCATGTTGAAATGTGGAGTTGTGTAGTTGCAGCTGCAGTGCTGCCCATTGCTGTTGGGCAGGGTCAGGGCCACAGTGGCCATTCTAGGACTGTGCTCCTGCCCACAGTAATAATGGATTCTGTGGGGGGTAACGTGGCACAGAGCAGGTCACTTGTGCTTTGTTCAAGGGGATTTTATCTAGGTACAGAGTGATGGGTATTTTAGAGACAAGAATTCTCATTTAAACTTCTGCTTCTTCCCAGTATCTCTGTGCAAGAGGAGGGCCATGCATGATGATGGACAAAGAAGGGAGCAGCTGGTCCATGTACACCGACAGCTTGGGCAAGCAGAAGAATGTCTGGCCCACCAGGACAATCAGTGTCTGTACAGGACTAGGCCATAGATGGCCCCAGCAAGGAAACATCTGCCACATTGTCCACAGGCTGCTGATCCCTGTATCATGTCTCCTGAGACAAAAGGAACTCCCCAAAGGATGTCTGTGGGTGTCTTCTCAACCCGCACAGGACTGGATTTGCTATTTCCTCATCTAACCTTGTGCTGAGCCTACACGTCCCATCTCACATTTGCTGAATGCATTTTCTCCAAAACTCACTTCTACGAAGGCCAAACATTCCCTTCTGAGCCAAGGGAGAATTGCAAGCTGCCCATTGCCCTGCTCTCAGCAGTGACTGGGTAAGGCTGCACCTAAAGCCTTTGACACCAATCTCCTGTGCCATAGATTTGTGCCGTGTTTTTAGAACCACTTGCAGGGAAATGTCAGCTCACCTGCTCTGCAAGTCAGGTGACTGGTGAAGGTGCCATGTCCTGTTCTACTGCTCCAGCAGCAGTGCCCTTAGAGGGACTGCAGCCCTCATGGAAATAACACCTGCACGTCAGATAGGGGACATAATGCTCCTGATTTTAACAATCCTTCCTTTTATCACTGAAGATCCTTATAATCAACTTCCTTTGCCTGTTGCCTTTGGAAACAATAAAACACTTTAAAAAGTAACAGCTTGTATGATCCTGTTCTTGTTGATAACCACTGAAGTGAATGTATCACTTAACATTTATGACAATCCAGCTGGATGGAGTCCTGGCCATGATTGATAGCTACACTTAGCAGCGTCATGGTTTTGATCAGCTGAGACAAGATCCAAGGGGATTAAATGCTGGATGACATCTCAATGGAAACCACAGCACTGGGAACACGTTTATATGTTGGGATAATGGATGAATGTGCTGCTCCAACGCATAAATATTTATACTTCACAGTTTTGCTGCAAACAGACAGGAAACCTTTGTTCAAACCAAACTGATGGGAACAACACTCACATGCTGAACACACAGACTCAGACCCCAGATGTCTGACTGCTGCTGAAAAACACCAGATTGCTTTTTTAATACATGAAGTGCCTCTACCCACATCTCCCCCTACAGCAATCCTACCAATGGGGTGTCTTACATCCCCAAAAGCTGATGTCCAGTACTTCACAAACTCTCCTGTAACCAAGCTCAGTTATTTTCAAGGACTAACAGAGTTGTTAAAGTCACCTTTCATGAGGGATGGAGTCACTGTGTGAGTGAAGAAGAGCAGTATTTATGTTCTACAGTGGGAGGAGAGACATGGGACCACAACACACTGAAACTCAGACAATGGATCTTCAACAGGCCTATAAAATTCAAGGGATCTACCAAATTATATCCATACAAGGCCTTCCAGTAGGCACTGTGTGCTTTCAGTTTTGGGGATCCCCCATGTCTGTCTTGACAATTCTGTATTGAAACATTTGGGAAATTACTTCAAGGTCTGGATCTCCTCTGTAGGTTTGGTGACCCAATCTTCTTGTGCATTGGTGCTTCCTGCATTAGCAACTCACGTCCCATTCCACATGCTGCTGCATTACCACTTCTCCACAGCAAAGCTCCCAATTCTGCTCTAGGGCAACACAGGATGTCCAGACTTTCTGCCAAGGAAATCTGGCAGCTGAAGTGGTTAACTTCAGCTGTCAGCATAGGCAGGAGGAAATAACCTTGAGGCAAAGGAAAGTCAACATTTTCCACATGTATACATCTGGCTAGGCTAACATGTCTCTCAATTATTCTTTTTAAACAAGTGTCACCACTTAAAATAAAAAACTAAATGAAACTCTAGCTCAGCAAACCTAAAAATTTCAGACACAATCTAAAATTGTGTCTAAAATCTAAAGTCTAAAATCTAAAAATTTTAGACACAATGCACCTAATTTTTTAATGTGGTATATATCCATACCACATGAGTTTTTCCTAAATTAATCACATTTGGACAGTTTCATCATTTTTTCTAGACATATTTGTAGCTCCCAGTTTTACTGAGAATTTTACTATGACATTACAATGGAAACATTTATACCAACATGCTATGTACATATATGCTGAAAGGCTTCAAGTATAAAATATGACACTGTTCTTGGTTCTAATATCACACTATTATCCTGACTGCAGGGCATAAGAGATAAATCCTGTATTTAGAAAAGAAGCAGTAAATATTTATTGAGAAGCCTGTTTTTAAGGATGGCAGTTGTTTAAAACTTCTGGAAAGTCACCCTGCACCCCTGGGAGACAGATTACCAAGCAGGGCATGGAAGCATAGGTGTGTGCAAAATTGCAGTGTCTGCCCACACTAATGACAATATACCTTCCAGCTCTGGCCAGGATATCGCTTGCATATTTGTGTACAGGATACATTTACCTACACAAGGTTCATAGCATTGGTCCCATTACTAAGACATCTTCTTGATCCCTAAAGTGTAGGGCAGTGTCTGCAAGGTGCTGGCCTCCCTCAGCTTTCTCACAGACCACAGCTGACTGCCCTGCCCTTAGGGAAGAAGGGGGAAGAAGAGGGAAGGAATAGCAAGGACATGTTTATCACAGTGGGTTCCACCAGTGGCACCTCAATGGTGCCCAGGGGTATTCACTGATGCTCATCCTGTTCCTGATGTCTGCTTTTGCTCCATTTTTAACTCTCTACTGTTCTCTTGTCTTCCCTTCAACTTGTGCTGCCTTTACTGTCCCTCTTCCCCTCTTCCCACTGAAAACTGTGTCTTCTGCCTGCTCCATTAATTGTCTCCAGTGTCTGCCCACCCAGCTTAACAATTTGGAGTATTACTGTGATAAGAAAGGCAGAAAAAACACCAGAAGAGACATGGTAAAAAACCAAAACAGAACAGTCACAGATGCACTGGAGTGGGGAATGGGGGTGCTCAGACCATTCATCCTGGTAAGATGCACCATCTAAATTAAAAGCCTAAGAATCTTGTTACAGGGACATGTGGTTTTTTTTTTTGATACATTCTCTGGGGCAGCTCCTCTTTTTCACTGTCTGTACAGGGAATTTAACCTCCTAATCCCTGTAATAGCAATGCTGTCCTTCTCTCTACCACACTGAAATCACCCTGCAGTAACCACTGCTTTGTGATGGTGCAGCAAACAAGCCATTAGAGGATGCTCCCAATGAAAGGAACTAAACATCCCCTGGTTCCCATGGATCCCCATGTCTATTCTACAGTCTCAAAGCAAGACCTATTCTCTAATTTATAAATACTCTCTGCACTTTCAGCTTGGACAAAGACATGGAATATCCTTCTGTGCATGGCCAATTACAGGGTTGGGACCCTGGACTGTTGTATAAACAAATGCTGCTGTGGGTAATGCTGCTCCTTGATCAATACCCACTTTGATCAACTGATCAATGCTGTTTTCTTTTAAAAGGCATTTTACTCTATGGAGAGCTTATGGCTGGATGAATGGTGGCACATGAAGCACTCTTTGAAAAGTAGAAAAAGGTCAGCTCAGACATGCAAACTGACAGCAAGCTGAGAGGTAACATCTGAGGGCATGGGGAAACCAAAGCAACAAATCAAAGCTTGGCTTAGGCCAGCAGAGGTAACTGACTTTCCAGCAGTGATTTTGAAAATAACTTTTGATGATTCAAGAACATTAAAAATAGAAGTCAGCCACAAAATTGGACTTTTCCCTGTGCTTTTGGAATTTTTTTATATGCTTCTGATAATTACCTGGGTTATCAAAATGCTTAGGAGTCCAGTGTGACAGAAAAATAGCCATACAGCCGTAACAGCAATGCCACTCATGTATTGGTTAGCATAAAGCTCCAGAATTCACTGTTTCACTGAATTACTCTTCTGATTACCAAGAAGCACACAACTCCTGCACAGCATGGCAAGATTTTGACTATTCTTCTCTGTGTCTGTAGATTAAGAACTAAAATAAACAGGAGTAGCAGCTGAATACCTAGATCACATTGTGCAATAAAAATCTGGTGGAAGTGAATTCTACAGGAACCCACCAGGGATCTTGTGACATCCACATTATTCCCTTTTTCAAAGGGAATTCAAAGCCTCCCTTGTTTTCACAGTCCAAGTCCATTACACATTCCTGCAATAAAGCCATTTCTGTCATCAGAAGGCCATTCCAATTAGAGAGAATGCTTCCCCCAAGACAGTGTTTTACTTCTCCATCTCCCAACTTACCCTCCAGGGCACAGAAACGTGTCACCTGCTCTGGCATCAGCTTCCCAAGCTTGTGCTGGCAGTAAACGTCCGCGATCTCCTGGCGACACTGCTGGGACTTGGCGCGGGACATGGCCGAGATAGCCTCCTTGCCCGTCACCTCACACTTGGGTGGCTGGTCGTATTTCAGTTCAGGGGAGCTGTTCTCAATTTTTTGTAAAAGATGCTGTGTGGGAGGCCTGTCAATCTCCTTCAGGTTGTTGCTGTTGCTGCTGTTTTTTCCCAGGTGATCGCTGAACTGCACCACCTCGTTGGAGTTCTTCCCCAGCAGCAAGTTCTCCTTCATTTTTTCCTCTTCCAGTTTCTTTCTCAAGTGCTCCTTTTGTTTGCTAAGGGGTTTTTTCACCAGCTCAGACTGGTGTTTTTGTCTCTGAGTCCTGGGAGCAAAGTTACTGTTATCAATAGTTTCAAAGTCCTTGGGGACTGAATTTTCATTATTGCTGTCTGTTCGCATTTTCTCTTTCGGTCGGTGGGAAAAATAGCCATCCTATAAATGGGAGAAAAATTACACTCATCTTACTGAACAGTCACATCCCATGCATGACAAGCATTTCTTACATGAAAACACAGATCAATTACAATCCTACAAACTGCAGAAAATCCCTGTGTTGGGGTTTGCAGCAGAAGAAGGTGAGAGGCCTCTGGGGTGCCCAAGTCACCTGCATTGGCATCTCTTCTTCACTGGGCCAGAGTCCAAGCCCTATCTCAGATGGAGCAGGGAGGTT